>NW_024371815.1:0-648958 GCF_014805655.1 Passer montanus
TCCGTGCTAATGGACAAACCAGCACAGTTCAGAGACATAAGGTGGTGAACTCAGAGAAGAGGATGTGGAGGCTGTTCCTGAGCACCTCTGTCCTTGTCAGATGACACTCTCTGCAGATGCAGCCTCACACCAGAGGCCGGCTCTCTTCACCAGCTTTTACACCATCCACCTCTCCTGCCCTTTTTGCCCTGCTCCAACAATGGCCAGGCTCCAGCTGTCACTTTTGCCAGGGAGATGCAGTGGATGTCTGTGAGAAATAGAAACACAGAGTCTAAGAAACAGACTTGCTGTGCTGTCACTGGTCTTAGGTTGGCTCTGTTTAGGAGGAGATTATTAGACATACCGAGGACTTGAATGGACAAGGTTCTGAGCAACCAAAGTCTGTCTGTCCCTGCTTGGGGTTGGGTTCAAACCAGTGGCTGAAGTCTTGACTGTCTCAGTGATACTGCAGGGAGGTTTGTCCTGCATATCACTCACCACCCTAGACCTCCTTACCTGTTCTAGACAGTAATAACACCAGAAGTCTAAGCACTGGCTTTGTACCTGCTGAAAAAACATACAACCAACAGAACAAACAAAACCCCCAAACAATTCCTGTTTTTCATACAGTCATTGAAAGTAATTGTTTTACACAACGTTCAGGATGTTTACATTTGCAGAGAGGAAAACTGAAGTGCTGCTAGAGGAGGAGTGACTGGAATCCACATTTTTCTTTTGCCAGAACTGCATGAGTAGAACTGTTTTATATAAGGCACATACATTGGGGCTGGAAGTTTTCTCATTTGCTGCTGTGATTTTTCACTTATGTTGGCTGGGGAAAATTGTCTGTACTGAATAGCAAAGTATTCACTTCTGTATTCAAACACCTGTAAGGGACTAATAGTTGTAAAGCATCTTCAGTTCATCCTGAACAGGACTATAGTACTAAGCTGAATATGCTTGAGAGTGTCCAAACACCCTACTCTGTTCTAAAAAACAATCTAACAATTTTAACAAGTTATGCTAATTCAGAATGAAATAATTAAAATTTACACATTAAAGTGCAAGAAACACTTCTGAGATAAAGTTCATTTTATTAAGCTATTTTAAATATTAAAGTTTATTACAACATAGAGTTTGTGCTCCTTTAGTTGAATTTCTGGCACTAAAACCTTCATCATTTGAGTATCTAAATGATCTGAAAGTGAATAAGTGGAGTTGTATACATTTTTAAATAAAAACAATTGGTTATATCATACATCCATAGACTGGGTTTTGGCATTATCTCAGGCATGGCATAAAGAGACTAATTTAGGGATTCTGCCCCAGACAAGGCCAGGACTAAACTGGGGTTTATTGAGTCGTACTTCCATTTCTGACAGTGCTTGTTGCAGGGGCACAGGGAATGGGGACAGCTTTAGCCCTGATGCACAGTTCCTGAGTTGTTCCTGCCTGGTATCTGTGCCCACAGGAATCCTTTCCCACCATCTGTCCCATGTAAGTGGTTGGCTGCCTTGGCTCCAGGGACATAACTCTTTATGTAGATGGCCTAACCAGGGAAGCAAAGTCTTTGCAGTTTGTCAAAAGATTCAGGAGGGTAGAGGAGTTATTTTAATTCTTAAAATAATTAAAAATAAATTGGAATTACTTTTCAAATCACATGTAAACACAGACCATGTCCTTGTTATCATGCATTATCTGCAATGTCAATACCTGAGTAAAACTATAAGGACATATTTTCATGCATCCTTTGATTAAGTAAATGAGAAAGAGCTTTCTCGTTCTGAGGATTCTTTGCTGAATGTATTATTAGGTATTACATAAATACTGAGATTAACCTCTCTTTATTTATCTAGTATTAAAACCTACTGCATTGACAGATATGGTGATCATGCTGTAATGAACTGGAAAGATAAAAGCCAATTCAACTATATTTGCTATGCAAGAGCAGTCAACAGTCAAGTTGATAACATTTTTGACAATTAATCTTTTTAGGTGTGCACTAAAAATAGCTAGAGCAGGGTGGTCTTTCTTTTCTAGGCAGCTTACCATTTGATAAGAAAACATTTACAGATTTAATTGTTACTGAGAAAGAAGCAATCTAAGTACCAAAATCTGGGGTTCTAAAAGAGCTCAATCTTTTAAGAAAGTTGTTCTGCATTAAGGACAGCAGGATTTGGTTCTGTGCTTTTAAATGAACAAACTAATAAATAATTTTGAAGATGCAAAGTCAAAAAAAAACAGTAAATAAAAATTTTTGATGGATTAACTCTAGAAAAGATTCAACTAATCACTGCTTATGAAGGGGTGACCTTCAACATAAATAGAACTATTTTGTCAAACTAAAGTTGATTTGATGGAAACAGAACTAAGGGGGAATAAAATCACAAATTGTCTGCAGTCAAAATGCTTTGTGCAAGGTTATAAAAACATTCAGTACATCTATCAGTGGTAGGGCACTCACATATTTTAGGTCTATGATTGTGACGAGTGTGGTATAATAGACTCATAAAAGCTGAGGCTGGAAGGACCTTTAGATCATTTATCTGACCAACATCATAAGACTGAGCCCATCAGTTCTTCTGGGCTAGACCATGGCTTGATATAAATGCCAGGAAATGCGTACCCTTGCATGTTCAGTGGAATAAGGTTAGAGATGCAGAAAGTGATCAAGCCATCTTCATTCCCACGTGGTTTGTGGGCCACTGCAAGGCAGAGGTTTGACTCTCCCCTGTACTGAGGAGGCAGGATGTGAAGGCTATCTAGCCTTCCCTCTGCACAAGTGCCCAGCTAGCTTTACAGGAGCTTGGGATATGTGGTGGTTAGTCCTAAAGGGTGGAGAGAGCTCCTTAGAGCCTCAGCCATGGACCTTATCCATGAGAAAGAAAAATTATTGGCCTGGCCTCATCACGTGTCCTCAGATTTTTCCTCTGTCTTTCTCTGTTCTGTGACAGGAATGAAACTTTCAGTCCCTGACCTGGGGGAGAGGGATATGTGAAATTCTGTTGATCTGTGGTGAAGAGAAGCTTTGGGAGGGCTCCAGGGTCTGACAGGCCTGTATTACTGCCTGGTGCATTGAGAAAGGAGTGAAGGGGATGGTGCAATAAAAATACAAAGAGAAGTCTGTGGGTAATCCAAAATTACTACAGGGCCTGGGACAATTTGTAGAGGGACCAGGAGCAAAAGCAGTGATTTCCTGGATTATTCTGATAACAGTGAATATGTTGAGGCTCTGAGGTTGGTGCCAGCTGAAAAATTTGATTTGTCAGCCATGGGAGGATCTACACAATACCTGGTTTATTGACAGCTGACAGGATGTCCCTAGCTCAGAGGGGCAAAAGGATTCTAGCACAGGAGATAGTAGGACTCATTGTACTCCTTGTCAATTCATTCTCTCATGAGTGGACATTGGTGGTTGTCTTGGCCACAGTGACCACAAAGTGATCGAGTTTAAAATCTGTTGACAGGAGGAAAGGTGCCAGCAAAATCTCAGCTCTGGACATGAGGAGAGCTGAATTCAGGCTGCTCAGGGAATTAGTAAAGAAGGACCATTGGGAAAAATGTTTTTGCAGGTGCTGGGGTCCATCAACCATACCAAGTTCAGCAGGGAAGAAAAGTGCTGGATTCTGCACCTGGGATGAGGCAACCCTGGATATATGAACAGACTGGGGAATCAGAAGTTGGAAAACAATGCCATGGTAAGGGACCTGGGGGGTCCTGGTCAGCAGAAAGTTGAACGTGAGTCAGCAGTGCCCTGCCAACCCAGGAGTTGGATTTAGTTATCCTTGTGGGTCCCTTCCATCAGCATGTTCTGTGATTCTGCAAATACCAGAGCTCCTTCTGAACACAGATGTGTACCTTACAGGTAATCACTGGGCAGGACAATTGCCTTTCCTTATAAAGACTGTTGGAGATGCTTGCAGTCTGCAGTCTTTATTTCAGCCATCAGACAACCTGCTTGCACTGTGGTTTTATTCTAGCTGCCTTTTTTTCCCCTGAGAGATTCCTTTTGATTTATTGGGGTTTTTTATTGGCAAATGCCTGAATGGTCCAGTACACTATTTAAAGGGAAAGTGCATATTAGCAATTTATCTCTAAAGCTGAAGAAACATAAAGAACACAAAACCAGTTGAGACAAAAAAAAAAAAAAAGACAGTTGAAAAGGAAAACAATATGTAAGACACAGCCCCTGTATATTCTGAGTTGCAAATTAATTAATTTATCATTAGTTAAGACTAATTTTCTTCCTTTCCCTTCTTCAAAAGAAAGAAGAATTGGAGATATTTATATAAGCCTAAGTTCACTTAAACTTTGACCTTTTTTGAGGTTTGGATCAAATCCAAAGATTTAGTGAGTTAGGAATGTGAAAGTGATGAGCAGGAGGAATCTGGTTGAATAGCCAGACTAGAGGATACAGTTCCCTACGGTGAACAAAACAGCAGAGAGAAAAAAAATGTTTCTTAGTTGTGACTTGAGTAAAAATGACCACTTCTAATGACAATATGTCAAGTTGTCCACATACATTATCACAAAAAGGAGGAAAACTAGGAAATCCTGTTTGGAATGGGTAATGAGTGTTACTGGATGCCAGAGTGTGAGCATACCAGAGCATGCTCATCCACATGTTCAAGCAATCTGATGATAAAGTGGATTATTAAACATTTGGACTCAAAATAGAAATAAGACACTGTTAGATCTGCTGGAAAGTAAAGAGGAACTGTGCCCAGAACTTAGCTGGGATGGTGGAGTTTGTATAATTTTTGTATCTTTGAATATAACAAGAGGCATGATGCTGGAGTGGGAAAAAGACAGCTGACACAGTGACAACCTAAAACCTACAACCTGTTGACTCATTATATCATGAAAAGTACCAGTTACTTTTGCTCTGCAAATTACAGTAAGTATTAGAGGTGACAGGATATGGGAAAAGACAAAGAAATTTTAATGGTTTTCACTGGAGATAAGAAAGAAATGGAAAAAGTTATTATGGAGATAACAGTTCTCTAGGATAAATAAAGAACTTTTAGGTCAAAACATGAAATATGGTCTTTCTTTACAGAGTTTCTAGCAGCTCATATTCAAGTCTGTCAATATGGTGAGTGTTGCTGAAATAATTTTTACCTTCAAAAGAGTACTTTATCAAATTTCTGTATTCATTCAGAAGTTCTTTTTTTTTAATATATTCTCCCACTTATCTCTGTTATCTCTTATTCCCTCTTGCTCCATCCAGAGAAAAAACTTCCCTTAATTTTTTTTTCTTCCCAGGCAACTCCATAGTTATAACTTACAGTTGGTTTATTCAATCCAAATATTACTTATTGATCTGAAACAGATAAAAATGTAATTCATCCAGCAGCTTATGCTCTCTGAGAGATTTACTTTACATATCAAGCAAGTGCCTGTCATAGCAAGTGCATGTCGTAGCCAAATTGTGGAGTAAGTGGATGTCTTGTAAATGGGAGCTTGTAAGGCTTTTCATTTAATTTTCCTTTGACATTTCAAAGGAAATGGGGCAGATCTCCTCAAATTAATGGAAGGGCAGAGAAACCTTTACAAAGAATATTGTTAGGCCTGTGAACAATAAGTGTTACTTTTCATACCCGGTGAGCAGGAAATTTTTATGTCTCAAAAAGCTAAAAAAAAGAAGCAGTAATTAGACTCTCTAATGGTGAAATACAAGTATATGAATAGTCTGAGAGAATTGTATGTCCACAAGGTCAGTTCAACATTCCTACCAATTTGGACCTGAAATTGTTTTCGTTATGCACATCTAATACTGCCTTTCCAGACTCTCCTGAGTTGTAAATAAAGTGACAGACTTTTATGTCAGTAATTGGGTGGTATTGAGTTATTGAGAAGTGGGCTCAAGGGGCATGATAAAGTTAATGAAAGCTCTTGCACAATACACGTACTTGAAAGGAGTACAAAGGTATAACTTGTCTAGGATGGCCTATTTCAGTAGTCAGTAGGAAGATTAATACCATGGTGTCAAACAGAGATAATTGATACCAATTTTATGTATTTAAGTTTCTATCAAGGAAGTGCACTGAAATCCATCATTCCATTTACAGTGACAAGTTGGTGTAATAGCAGCAGAATTTTTAGGTTTAATTCTTTCATAACTTGTGATAAGCTGTTATTCTGAATTATCAGGATTATGAACTGGCAGATTTAAAGATCACACATGGGGCCCAGTAATGCATTCCATATGAAAAAGGTATTAAAAAATATGGGAAAACATTTTCTAAGAACCGAGCTGCAAGGAGACACTGAAACTGTATAAAAAGCTTTTCAGGTCTAAGGCTACCACATACGTCTCTTTTTTCTGTTAGGTCACACTGTTCAAATAGTCATGCAGCATCATTTTGCTGGGTTTTTTTTTTGCACATTCTGCAGTAGGATCTAAACTTTCATCAGTACCCTGCTACACCCAGTAACTCCTCATTCTCCCCGATGTGTCACCAAGAACTTGGGGCATTTGGCTAAACAAGCATTGCTGCGTCAACAACCAACAATCAGCTTGGAGTTAACAATGGATGAGTAGCACATTCTTCACATGCACAGAGAACCCATCTCTTCCTAGGAACATCATCTTCTTGGGAAAGCCAGAGGTCCATTGAAGGACTCAAAAAGGCTTGTGTGCAGACAGCAACCATGGAAAGGGAAAGCCAGCTGGAAAGGGCACTACCTCGATCATAGGCAGAAACATGTGGGATCACCAGTAGCCGCTGCAGTCCTGGGTCGACTATATGATGCTTTTATCCCCAGTTGTCTGTTCTGTTTATGCTGAATAATAAGTTTTGCACCTTTAAGACTTGTTCCAGAGAGTAAAGTGGGGAAGGAAGAAGTGTGCAGTTCGTTTTCAGACACTGCGCTCACTCCTCCACATTCCTCCTCCTGGACTGTGTTGTCTGTGGATGGACAGACAGTAAGACAGAGCTCTCCTTTGCTTTTAGTTAGTTTTAGCTAGCTAAAAAGTTCTCTAGACTGTAGTTTTTCTTTTTCTTAGACCTGTTTAAACCTGCTCTGAACTAAAAACCCAGAAAAGCACTGACATCTCACACCTGTGGCCCACTGGGCCAGGCCTGGGCAGTGGCATTTCCAGCACTGGAGGGACTGATAAAAGACTGAGTGAGCTGAGCTACAACCCAAAAAAGAGACTTTTTCTAAGTTTGTCATCTCTTTTGGAACAGCAAGTTTTATTGTTTAATGTTGTTTAGGTTTTATTGTTTAATAAACAGATTTTTTTCCACTTTTCTCCAAAGAAGTATTTTCTCCTGAACCAGTTGTGGGGAGGGACCAATTGAATCTGCTTTTCTAGAAGAACCCTTTTAAGAAGTCTCTCTGAAATTTACCCTAAACCAAAACAAATATACCAATGCACATGGGGTCACTAATGGACTTGGGATCACCAATGAATGAGGGATCACCAATGCATGTGGGATCACAAATGCTTCCTTATAGTCATTGCTGGTGCCATGGACATATAACCTCTTGTCCTGAGGGTTATTGATGTAGAGCTGTTACTGCTTGCTAGGGACTGTCCTTAGCCTGTCTCACCAATATAAATGTATACATTTTTCAGTAGTGGATTTATTAGGTAGGCAGTAAAGTTCCAAGACAATTTCTTCTTCATTCAGAGGTATGTCAAAAAAAACATTTAATTTCCATTGAGATTGAGTGAAAGCACTGCATTATCATTTTAGTTACAGCTTTCTTACAGTTCATTCAGCCACAACCAGCCTTGTACACACATGAAAATTTAAAAAATAAACAAACTTTTAATATAAACATGAAAGACCCTGCCCTTCTGCAGACAGATGTTTAAATAAATACTTTGTCAGTTGTTTAGTGTTCAGCATTTTTGTTTTTCATTCTGCTGCACCAAAAAAAGGTATATAAATACATCACAAATCTCTATATAATTTCAATATTTAATTGACTGGAAATTTATTAAAAGATTTTACAAAAACACTTTCTAAATTAAAGCATATACTTGTCACTGTTGCAAATTTAATGTTTTGTTTGCTTATAAATGAAACTGAGTATGCTACATGGCAATTTCAACTTAGAAATGATTTGTGTTTGTTTTGTCTTAATTTTTCAAAGCTGACAATGCATTTACAGGGCCTGTATGATAGAAGTGAATTTTTATTTACTCTGTGATATTCTGACATACAAAGGCGTGTATTTAATTATCCAAACAGATGAGGAATAACCCAATATATCTCCACATTCTTTTTATTTAAAGAACATAGAATTTACACTTGTGTTTAGTTGGGATAGAGGCCTCTTATTTTCTTGTTGTTGATGATGTTTCATCACTGGTAGTTTAAAGAAGAGATATTTAACACTAATAATCCTTCTCACTTACTTTGAGTGGACGTGGTGCTTTTGGCAACAACTACTCATCCAAAAGCCCCACATGCAGAAACAGTTCAAGTAAGAGCCTTTTCATAATACAGCCAATATTTGTCAAAATGCTTTACAGATGCCCAGTCCAACATAAGTTTTCCTCCTTATTTCTCTGTGTTTTTACCAACTAATTACAAAATGGAAGACCAAAAACACAGACTCATTCCCTTCCAGCAAGCCTGCACCACCCCATGTCTTCCGATCCATTAGGAACACTTTGCAATTTGTCATTTGACCTGATTTTCAGAGGGAAGTCTGAAATGTTGTAAGTGGCTTCATGCAACAGTTTCCATTTATCTCAGAAAAGTGTGTGACGGTAAGGAGCTGGTAAAAAAAAATTCCAGATAAAATGTTTACTTAGAAAATGAAAATATTGCAATTCCGATCAGCTACTGCTGTTTATCACTGGAGTCATATTTTGACTGTGTTTCATCTCTGTTCCCTGTGGGCCTATCTCCTTGTTTGAATTTTTCTTAACTCAAAGATATTTTTTATGAAAAAAGTCTGATTTCCTAACCAGTAAATAGATTTATATTTGCCTGCTTTGTGCAGAGAATATGTGCATATTGATTATTTCATACTAATACTATAAATTTTTTATTAATAATAAATTTATGCTCAAATTTAGATGATGAATTTTATAATAGAACAGATAACAGATGTTATATTTATTTTTGTCTATCATATAACAACTGTAATATGTAACATGTGCAATAATGTATTATTTTTATACTACTGTAATTAATATACATACTATATATTTATACAGTTTAACCTGCAAGTCCTAGGGTGACTTTAATGCTGAATTGTATCCCCATCCATCTGTTTAGCTGAGAAATAATTTGGCCTTCTTCTGAGAGAACTGGATACCATTTGTCTTTCATAAACTGGGATATAATCTTCAGAAAATTCATGGAAGAAAAGAGAGATTTCTTTTTACCTTCTTCCTTCTCTAGATGTCTATTAGCTGTCCAAAAAAACCAAACATACAAAAAAATTTCATCAACCAATTTAAATATTTGATAATATTTGATAAGTCATAAGAATTATAACAATTTAAAAACCACATATTTGTTAAAAATCCCCAAAGACAAACAAATTGCCTGTTGATATTTGCATAGTTTCAGAGTTATTTGCAATGCATGAACACAGTTCTCTTCTATAAAAGACAGAGCATAACCAGACTGGCACGGTCCTCCAGGACTGACAGCTTTTGCTGGGCTGATTTTGTAGGAAAGCTCACAAGACCTTCACAGAGGAACAGGCCATTGTCATAATTTTCCAGTGTCCCTTTCTTCTCTCCCCAGAAGCAGACCTGGAAGAGGGACTGGTGCTTCAGGCTCCGGTGCCATCCTCACAGGATGTTCTTCCTCTGGAAAACTCCCCCAGTCTCATCCTCTGGCTCATATCCACAACCTGATGGCTGGGTGTTGTGAGGTGAGAGTGTGTGAAGTTCACCTGATGGTCAAGGTCCCTGGACCCTTTCTGAGCTCATGTTTAAAATTCTTTCTGCAAACATACAGAAAACCTACACAGAAATTTCCTCTGAGGCCTTGCTAAGAAGGTCTGTTTCTCCCTGTGCAATTCAAAACTTCTGTCACAAGTTTTTCTTGGGTCATTCTTTGAACTTTTCAGAGGATATTCTTTTGAAGATGCACTTGCCATGGCAATCCCACAGGTGCTAAGCCAGTGCTGCTGCAGCAGGGCTGTGTTTAGCCAAATCTATTACCTCAGTTGCCTGAATGGGTGCCTGCAGGAGCACTGCTGCCAGAACCAGCTCACCTCAAATGAGGCTGGGCTATGGCAGCCCTCATTTAGATCAGTTATTGCTGATCTGTTAATCATCAACCATCTTGAACAAGGTTTTAATTTTTATTATGCCAGATGTCATTCATCAGTTACAATGAAGTGTAAGCAGCTCCATATATTGGTTTTGGTGGGGTTTTTTTTTTCTGGTTATACTTATGCTAAGGCTGAAATTCAAAACTAGGGAATCTTAGAATATGTTAGCATATTCATTATCACTCTAAAGGTAGTTAAAAATAAGCCCCAACTGGATAACTACATTTCTGGTCACAGATTCTTATGAAATAAATATAATAAATGGCAAAAAGCCAGTGCTTGAAATAACATGGAATTAATTTTTTGCTCTGTAAAACAAACCAAAGCATGATTAGATATAGCTAGGTAAAGATCAAGACTGAAAGAACTTTAATTTTGTTTCTTTCATGACTATGTGTTTCCCTTTCCTGCCCAGATACAGGCTGTATTTGTACTTCAGGGTGTTTGTTTCACTTTTTTTTTAGCAAGTGCTTAGCTACACCCCCAGTTCTTTGCCACCATATATCTGGGCGTTCTCCCCTTCTTTTATCTACTACAAAAATACAAGTATGAAGATACTTCACCTACACTGGAATGGAATATTTACATTTACTGAGAGAAGAATGCACAGTAAAGATATGAAGCTGAAAAGCTGCAGCAGGTTCAAAGCTTAAACATCTGAGCTATAAATTTCAACCGAATGTTGCCAAGCCCTGCTTTGCTTCACAATCCTGCTGCTTAGGTCAGGGCCAATGGACAATGAGGAATCAATGTTGACTGGGTTCCTGCAGGATCCAGTGCATGCACTTGCTTTGGGGAATTGTAAAGCAAAACAGAACAGCCCACATCATGCTATCTGGAGTATATATCAGTTAGATGACATTAATAGGAGAGTTAGAATCTCTGAGAATCTTCAATACACCTGATCCTTTCTTCTTCTGCCACTAAATTCCAAAAAAAGTACCTTTCAATTCTTTCACAAACATTAAATATTCAAGTTTCCAAATTTGCACAAGAAAGCAAGTTGCTGATTAATAGGAACATTTTTTCCTATTCATACAAACAGGCTGAGGTTAAAATCCTGCTTGTCAAAGACTATGGATATCCTAGACTTCAGATTAGGGAAGATCCCTACCTAAAGCATCCTAATTTCTATCAGGCTTTCATTTCAAACTTTTGTGTTAGAAGACAAACTTGTCCACTTGCAAGCTACTGAGATTTAGATCCAAAACTAAGTACTGCTAAGAATTGGCAAAGTGTGGACAATTCCCAAAAAGTTATTCTTAGAATGTAATCACAAACACAAATTAATAGTTTACACTTGTCCATCCTGGATATTAGCACGGGTCAAAAGTACAGTCCTTTAAAATAAAATAAAATAGAACTAAGCTAAGACCTAAAGCCTTTTTTTTTTGTGTGATATGATATTCACTGTCACTGTTATCTGCCAGATGATCCTGCTTGCCTTGTACTTTGAAAACACGTGTGTGTGTGCTTAAATTACTAAAATCTTTGCTAAAATAGTAAGGGAATGAAATACCAATGATATCAGCTGCCCTAATGAATGCAAAAGCCAGATACTACCCTCAGAGGGGTGGTCTTCTTTGCATTGCACTTCTGTTTGTACCAGAGACAGAACTAGACCAGAAATCTTAGTGTAATGAGGCTTAAAGGGATGGCATGTAGAACAGGGAGAAAAAATATATGTGCTCTGGCATCACCTATGGCATATAAATGAGGGACTTCAAGAGAGAAATGGATCAATTCTGATCCAATTCCTTGCAAGTGAAACACCACATCAGCATAGCCCCTTGGCTTTAGTGAGACTGTGAAGATGTATGTGTCAGTCTATGTATCTTGGATTTTAAAATAAAAGAAGGAAATGGCTAAAGGTGAATCCTATCTGGCTATGAAATACCATTTGAATTTGAAAAGAAGGAAAACATTTAAGTTCTCCATGGGGGTGAGCATCAGTAAAGCTTTCAGGCTCTTGACAGCTACAGGGATCTTCAAATGTTTAAGTTGAAAGTACTTACAGAAATCCTGAATAATCAGGAAAGCAACTTTAATGAGGTTAACCACAGGGAGCACAAGGAGTTTTTTCCTCCTTTACTGGCTGGGTATTCTCCTTTAGGAGGACAATTGTAACTGTTAGGGCAATTCATTGAGATGATTTTGTACTACTTTTCTTCCTTCAATTATATCCAGAAGTGAGTTAATATGGAAAATAATCATAAGTTGCCACCAAATTTTGCTCCTTCTTTTGTTATTCAAAGCCAGTCAGGAACTTGGCTGTACCAATTAAAAAGATTTGTTAAAAAAAAGTGAACTACACCAGGCTACAAAAGATGTATTTGTTATGGCTAAGCTAATTTGTTTTTTTCTTTCTTTTCCTGGAGGTAAGCACATTTGAAGAAAAAGCTAAGAAGGAGAGAATATTTTCAGATGGGAAGAAGGTCACTGTGCTCATATTTTAATCAGAATAGAAGAAATGTGCAAAATGTTGATAAACTGTCAAAAGTAGTTGTAATGCTACCACAGTGTCTGACAATGCTAGCAAAACTGGTAAGATAATGAAAGTTTCTTACTTTGTAAAGTAAGGAGAAGGGAATTAGCTCTTCACCGAATCACTGTATCATTTAGATTGCAAAAGACCTTCATGATCATTGAAGGTGATCAAGGTTAGACCAATCAACATCCTCCTGAGAGATCTGAGAGCTGTGGAACACTGCTCCTTCATGGAGCACGAGGCAATCGGCTGCACAGGTGATTTAGGACAGTAGGCAGTGGTGGCTCCTTCCTTTATTATTACAAAGGAGCAACTCCAAAGGGCAGTTTGAACCCTACATAGGATGAGTCCCTTTCCTCTCTTTGCTGAGATTAGAAAGGGTGTAAACCATTTTAAGTTGGATCTTTTGAGCCTAACAGTGCACATGTTGCAAAGAGCTGTGTACATTAAGTCAGAAGCAGCCACAAAACCACTTGGAATAGTCCAGCCAAACAGTTGGTGCAGAAAGATGCTGGGAAAGTATGATGACAGTCATTAAAGAAAAAAATCCTGACTTGATTGTTTATTTTGCTTTTGCAAATCAACCATGGCCATATTTCTATAGACAACACACTGTGATAAAGTAATAAACCAAAGCACAATTCCCCTCTCTAAAAAACAGAGCTGAAAGAAGACCTGATCCAAATCCAACCAATGTTTTCCTACTGATTCCAGTGGACTTTAGATTATGCCCATAAAATCAACTCAAAATTCTCATCTAACCAGCAATGCAGCACAGCAAAGATATGACTGATTTTATTGCACACATAAATGTGAGCAGGAACTCTTCTCCCCCAGAATTTGACTTGTTTACCTGATCAGTGTTTAATACCAGTCCTCGCTCCTGTGCTTTTTAAAGCCATAAAAATCATGACTGACACTTTTCTGCAAGAGAGGTGTTAGGTCTGGTATCTCAGCTGGCTCCAAATTTGGGTAATTACCTTCTGCCCCTGCAGTTTAAACAAGATACACCATTTGTCTTCATTACCTGCCCTAAAATTGCTGTTCCAATTTGCTGTGCTTTATTGCAATAGCTGCTGCATTTCACTGCACTGCTTTAAGTGGTAGGTGAGCTGATTTCAGAAAGACAGATAGTTTGTATAAAATATTTTGTGATCCTCTGAAGTGAGCAGTTCTCAGAATTATTTTTGATTTTTATAGTCCTTATGAGTATGCCAGGATAGTCACATTAAATATGCTACTTGGCAGGTTTTGTTTTTAAAGACTACCATATGGTATATGTTCATCACCCAAGCTATTTCCTAGAACAATTCCATATGAGTGTTTGATGTTAATTTTATTTGGGACTGTACTGAGATCATCATGCCAGGTTAATTAAAAGATGGCAAAGACTTCTCACTATGAACTGATTCTAAAACAGAAGGAAGTGTCAGTTTTCAGTGAATAAAATAGCAATGCTAGAAGGTAATTATTTCCTGTTGTTAACAGAAAGAAAATATAAGAATATTGCAGAGCTCTGGTTTAAAAAATAAACCAAAAAAAAACCCCCAAACCCAAAAACAAACCAAGAAAAAACCAAAACCAAACCAAAACAAAACAAAAGCATAGGAAAAAAAGGACAAACCCACCAACAAGATGCTGTCCAAAACTTGTAGTAAAGATTAACTTGGGTGAATTTATTCCTTACTTGGCAGCACAGAATATAATATTCAGAACATTGTCATATAACATGCCATAAGGAATAGAGTATGTGAGTCAATAGGGATGAAAGTATATTTCAGTTTGAGTCTTTAATTTATGAGTATGCCTCTGATAACTTGAAGTGTAAAGTGCTTTATCCTCTGTGGGTGTGACAGACTCAATTCAAATAAGGCACTTATTTGATGAAAGCTGTCTTTCCTTTAAATGTTTTTCTGCCAGTATTCCTGTACAAAAGTCTTTTCCAGAGTCCTGGATTTGGCCTTCATTGTAATTCAGCGTGTTTAATTAATCACTAGAATGATTCAGTTTTATACCTGTGCAATTCCATAAATTTGAATTCAGGTACTTCCATGCTAGCTGTAGTTATGCAGTGTTGAATAAAATGTTGTGCCAGAAGACCATCAAAGCTGCAGGACAACAGGTAATATTTTTTGATTGCCTCATATCTTCCTTAAAGTGAAATATGCTTTGTTGTGAACCAAAGATAAACTTGATATCTTAAAATGTTAAAACCAAAATATTTTCTGGCAAAGCAAAATCTTTTAAAATCAAGAAGCAAGCAAAATCAGAGCAAGCAACTATGAATCAGTATACTGGCATTTTTCATTTAGTAGAAGAGTAATCTTCTAGAGGTACTGGCACCTGTGTCATGCTTCCACTCAGAGTGATGTGCTCCTCGCTGCCCTGTTGCGTTTGTTACAAATGAAAAGCACAAAATTCCAGAAAACTCAATCCCACATCTCTTAGGAGAACAGGGCTAACTGCAAAGACAATGCGATTAACCTGCACTGTGACATTTCATGTTGCTTGTGGAAGAGCCAACCTTCCCTGCAGGAGAAGGTGGAACTCAACTTCTACAGCAGCCCCTACACTGGAGAGGCCAGTTCCTAACCTTGGAAGTACCCTTAGAGGAGCAAAACTGGACAGCAATTGGCTCTTATAGTACTCTTTTCCTCTTCCCCTTTGATTAGCAATATTGATGATTTCGACCATGAATTTCACATCTCACACTGATCTACACCATAAAGCAATATCACCCCTATGCAATCCTTGTAGCATGGCCAGTCCTTTGTCTTCCATACCATGTCAAAAGTTTCAAGGCACAGGCAGAAGCAGTGCTATCACATCTGGAGACCCCACACACAGCAAGCCAAGCCTGCCAAGAGGCAGAAATCCTGCTGGAAATCCTTGTCGGCATCCAGGGCATCAGGACAGGGCTGCAGACATCAGGGAAGTGTGAATTAAGTGGTTCTGGGTGGCAGCTTGAAGCCCCATGATCAACAATATTCCAGAAAAGACAGTCTCCATGGGGAAAATATCTTCATCCTTAATCTTCCAAACAACAAAGTATATTGCTGCATACTTTTACATCTTGATTCCAGGCAACCCAAGAGACCCAGTTAAAAAGTATCAATCTGACATGGCCATGTGAAGGCCCATGCAAAAGGAAAATATTTTTTCTCTAAACACTCTAAACACTAGTTCCTTTATGATGCATGATAGATTTTAAATGTATATATATATTACATCAAGACAGTGATATTTTGTAGTATTGCTTTCCAAAACCCATTTCTTTTCAGGTGGCTGGAAAATGTTTCTGTTGCTTTTCTTATCAATCCAGTATGATCTTGCTAAAAGTATGTATGGGGCACAAGTACTCATAAAACCCAGATGAGGTTTTGGAGTCTGAAAATTTGATCTTAAATTTTTTAAGTTAATAAAGATATTTTATGGTAATAAAAGAGAGAGGAAGCTGATGATTTTTGAAGCTAAGCCTGACCTTTTCTGTAATGCAAAACAATCACCTTTAGTGTGTACAGTGTTCATTTTTGGCCTTAAAAGATTAGTATAACTGTATTTAACTTTTTTTTTGTCAAAAGGAAAAACATTTTCAACTTAGTTTAACACTGTCTTTACTGTTAAATAAAGGTTTAAATGTGCTACACACAACACAATGATATTTCCTGGGAAGTTTTCTAATCTCACACTATAGTCTGTTCACTCAAATGCTTATAGAAATTAATGTCAAGTCATCAGACTTCTTTCCACTTTTTAATTTGTCATTTTAGCTCCTTTCAAAATTACATCTAGATATTCACTCTGTAACAGCACTCCCATGAAAAATTTGCCAACCAAAGAGAACTGACCGCCTCTCTCATAACACAGTCACAAATCTCAGCTGAACAGTGTCAGTCAGAGTCTGGGTGGAGGTCTGCTTAATAGTTTCTGCAGTGATTTAGACCTGTGTGTGCTGCAAGCCTGGGGCTGACTTTGGAAATGTACATTCAGTGTCAGATCGCCTGTTTATTTTGAGCCCATATTGAGCTACATTGTTATGTGCTCGCTTGGCACCAGACTTGGCAGGCATTGTTTGCAGAGGTCTAACACTGTTCCCACTGGCTTCTCTTAGGCATGCTATGTGCCCCTGGTCAAAGTTCCTGGTCTGAATGTACAATGCACAGTATATAACAGCCAGCCACAAATATTCTACCTAAATATTTGTCTTTACATTACTGGGGTGCCACACATCAAATCAAAGAGATGCATCAATACATCATTGCAGAAAAAAAAAGAAAAAAGTAATGCATCAACCAATCACACCAATGGCACAAAATGTAATCAGACCAAATTCCAAATTCTGTATCTGGAATGGACAGAGTAACACTAGGCACAATAATAAATGAGGAGAGGAGCAGCTGGAGAGCTGCCCTGCAGGAAGGGTCTGGGGGTGCTGGCCAACATCATCTCACTGTGAGCCAGCAATGGCCCTGGCAGCCCCGAGGGCAAACCCCACCCTGGGGTGCATCAAACACAGCACAAGAGCCGGGTAAAACAGGTCCCTGTCCTGCTGTGCTCAGCCCTGGGGTGGCCTCACCTGAGCCCTGCGGGCTGTGCTGGGCCCACAGTTCAAGAAGGATGTTCAGGTCTCTGAATGCGTCCAGAGGAGGGGAACAAAGCTGCTGAGAGGGCTGGAAGGAATGTCCTGTGAGGAGTGGCTGAGGACTCTTTCCCTAGTTTGGAGAAAAGGACACTGAGGAGCTACCTCATTGCTCTCTGCAGCTTCCTGAGGAGGGGAGATGGGGAGGGAGATGCCAATCTCTTCTCCCAGGGATCCAGTGATTCCCATATGGGAATGGTTCAAAGCTGAGCTAGAGGACATTTAGGCTGGACATCAGGAAACATTTCTTTACTGAGAGGGTGGTCAAACTCTGGGACAGGCTTCCTCTAGAGGTGACCAGTGTGTGAAGTTGTCAGTGTTTAGGAGGCATTTGGACAATATCCTTGATTACAGGCTTTAAGTTTTGCTCAGCCTTGAAGCTGTTGGGCAGTTGGACTAGATCTTTGTAGGCCCTTCCATCTGAAATATTCTAGTCTAGTTTAGTCTAGTCTATGCAAAAGCAGATGAAAGAGATGAGGTGAAACTTCATAATACTATGGTAACTCCAGTGCCAAAAGCCAAGCACCTCACTGAGCTATCTCTGGTATGCCATTAGCATATTTTGAAAGCAGAGTATCCTATTTCACTCAAGGATACTTCTAATTATCAGCAAATGTGTACTGCGTTGCTTAGCACAGAGTACTTCATATGTGCCCAGCTGTAAATTCTACTTGCCTTTGAAAAGCCATCTCCATGCATACCTGACTTTCTGGAATGTCTTGAAAAATGACAGAACATAATGTAATACAAATATTTCTATACATACATTATTCTTCATACTCTTACTTGCTTCTTTTGAGTGGCAGGTATCCAGTCACTGATTTTCTCATAGCTTCTCTGACACTAAGAGAACAAGGGGAAAAAAATGAATTATACTTTTCCTTCTATCTACAAAAGAGTTCTAAATTGTAAAAAAAACCCAGCTATAATATATTTTCATGATTGTTTGTTTGATCACCAATCTTATTACAGCAAACTATGTACAATAATTGACAGCTGTATAAGGAGTATAAGCTTGCTTGGTCAGAAAAACAGGCGTGAATGAACAGTGCCAGAACTGGCTGAATATATCTTCTGTGTCTTGGGAACTGGCTGTCATTCATGTCTACTATTTAACTAGGACAAAGAATTTTAATTGAGAGACTGACTAAAATCTTGCTCAATAAAAGCCCTTTCCTTGAAAAAATTAGTGTCAAATGTCATCGCTCTTCACTGATATATCCTCATGATTACAGCTTCAGTCTAACAACAGAATTCTCTCAGCAACCAGTTTTTCTCCAAATCCTCACTTTTTAAATGCATTTTGAGGTGGCTGTATATATGACGTGTTAACTCATATGAAAATATTTATAGGTAGTTTTACACACTGAGGACTGAAGAGTAAAGACTTTTGAAGCACCTGTATATAAAACCACCAGAAGTTAACATTTAGTTATTTGATAACTCTTCATTTAAGAGGAAATTACAAAACATAAGAAAAGAATTCCAGCTGTAAGCCAATGGCGGAAAATCACCCTCAGTGTTGACAAAATGGAAAACAAGGTCTATTTCCTTAAAGAAAGCTTTCATTGAAGCTCAGCTGGTAGTTACTGAAGCAGGAAAATCCCATCTTACAAACCAGAAATTGTTTTGATGGTAATATTTGCAATTTCCCCACTTTTTTTATAACATCTTTTATACACACATCAGCAGAAGTTCTGTTTTCTCTTAGCATCAGCAAGTTTGCCAAAAGTCTTTGTTAGACTGCAACTAGGTTTTGTTTCTTTTGAAAATCCTAGTTCATATAAGCTAATTTGGATAACATTCATCAGACAGCTTCAGGCACAAACCACTCCTGACACATTTCATTTCAGAGCATTGATACTTTATACCTCAAAGCAGTTAAAGTTTTCAGAGACTTTAGCTAATTTTATCTCGAAGGAGTAAAACAAGCCTAAAGAAAATTAAAATCATATATTAAATAAATTGTATTAGATCACAAAACGAAGCAAATAATTTGAACTCCAAATTAATGCGGATTTTTTTCTTCTAGCTTGGTTCATTGTTGAAAATGCTTCAGCTACTTATATACTTGTGCTTGTGTGAATCATCACATTTTGCACATATTTATGTATACATTTACTGATGAGTAGCTGTGTTGCTGCCAAGACTGTCTAAGTGCATAAAGGAAGCTATATTTGTAGGGAACTGCAATAATCTTTATTAGACCAACTGATACAGCTGGTAGGAAACAAACAAGCTTGCAGGTTTACAAAGCCTGCTCCAGATCTGGAACAGATGCAACCACCTCAGGCTAAATACTCACTGCAGACAACTGCTCTGAGTTTCTCTTGATTATGTTAAATTTGAGGCAATATGAGACAACTTAAAAAAAAAAAAAGTGATGGGCATGAGGAGAGCAGAAGGGCAGGTCAGCAAAAGGGAAGATGATACTGTTGCTTACCCCCACAGGACAAGCAGAAATTGAGAGAGGGAATAATTATCAGCTTGAACTGCGAGAAACAAGTGCCAGTTTTTCCTTCAGTTGAATAATTAGGAAATTAAATATTATTTAGTTTAGTGACAGCTAAAACAATGGAATGCACTGCTAAAGGCAGCAGTCAGCATGGAAAAGACTTGTATGGATCTGAGGAATAAGTTGATATATGTATTCTTTGGGGAAATTTTTCTTTTAATCAGTTTCTGATTTCCTTTATCTTGAGACCCAAATCCCAGTGCCTCTCTTGTACCAACACTATCTGCAGGGATTTCATGGAAGCACTGGAATATATTGGTCTTGTTCAGCAGGCTGGTTTGCTTTTGTCCTGATCCAATTTATTGATCCCTTTCATGGTATTTTCCCCTGCCTCCACAAACAGTCCTACTGCACCACCATGGGTATGCTACACATCTGGTGATGTGTAACGATAACTTAAATTAAATAATATTTAATTTAAAATTTCTTAGCACTTAAAGATATTTTATTTGTAATATAGCTAGATTACATTAAAAAAATGGCCTTTTTTTTTTGCACTGGAAGCACTCTGAGATATTTCAGCATTAGAATCTAGTGATGATTTTCATCCTATGAAGGACAGTGTGCAAAGATGCTCAATAATTTTGTTATTATCTGCTGCATCAGGCAGCAGATGTATTTGCTTTAGAAATTGTAGTCACCAGTAATTCACTCACTCTTGGCTGGGTGAAAAACACTAGATAGGGAGTGAAGTGAGACTAATGCTTCTCAAATAATACAGAAAGAATAGTTTAGACATGATTTTGAAATACTATCCCAGGGAAATATTTCTTTATTCCAGCATACTTAAGTTAAAATATTTAATACTAAATTGCTATGAAGCTGGAATTGGATAAGGAAATACATTGTGTTCCAGAAAGTGCCTGCTTTCAGGTCTGTGCACAGAAAAACTAATGCTCATTTAAGTGAGTGTGTGCAGCAATGGAGAGGGCAGTGCCTGTGTACTGCCAAGCAGCCTGCATGAGGTTGCAAGGAAATGCCAGTGGAAATGGAGATGAGGAAGAGACAGAGGATGAAAAGAGTTGACTCAGTTCCCCCCTTTGTTAAAGACTTTGTGTGTGAGCTCACTTAGGACTCATTCATAAACAGCACAGTAACACTCACATTTTAGATACAATTCTGCTCATTTCAGGAGTAATTCCAGTCCAAGCCTCCCTATACCATAGCAAGCAAGAATTATTAACTTGAAATATTGGGATTCGGTGATGCAAGAATGGTAGGCAGAGCCTAAAAATATGCACAGCCATACCCTGTGCCCATAAGGCTGATATAGCAAAGTCTGGTCAATGACAATATAAAGTCTAAAGGAGTAGGAAAAGATAAAATAAATCATCATCAAGCTCAGTCTTAATTATTCTTGTTCCTCTTGCTTCTGCTGAGTAGAAGGTGTAAGGGTATCAGAGCATAAGGAGAACATAGCATCAGTCAGGTGACTGACATTCCTCTGCCCCCCTGTGAAACAGATATTGGACACTACATACATACATGCACTGATATGTATGTATATAAATATGTATATATGTAAATATGTATATATGTGCGCATATAGATTTTCATCAGCAAACCAGAAAATGTTTGGTTTATATCTTGATTTAACTTATCATTTCAGTAAACTTTTTCTAACAATGTTCATACTGTAGTTAGTGTGTGTACAGATGATAACAGTTGCATTGGTTTCTTTACTGATGAGTAATAATAAAAGGAAGGAAACTAATTGCAATGGCTTCTCAAGGAATGAGAATTTTTCTGTATTATAAAGGGAAGGCAGAATGCTATAAGCTGTAGCAATAAAGAGGAAAATTAATTCCAAGTTTTTACAGATGACTGCAGCTGTATTGCTTAGTATGCATGTCAGCTGCAGGAGAATGTTTAAGAAAGGAGATTCAGCTCTACAGTAACAAACCACTAAGCTTCTTAAATGGGCCAAATTCAGCAGGGGAGTAAAACACTGAAGTCAGAAGAATTACAAACGAGGTAAATTTAGCACTCTATGTTCTGCATTTTTTTAATAATTAAAACAAAATTAGAGGGGAAATACTTGGTCTCTACTAAGTTGCTGTTACAGACAGGTTACCAATACCGTATTAAAGAGAAGGCTAAAACAAGATAAAGTGATTTCCTTTCATTTTTTATGTATTTCTGTAGGTAGAAGAGTATTGTATGACTTTTCATGCTAGAATTAATAGATTTTGTTAGTGATATTCATTGCAATATTTTTTATTTCTTTCTATAGGGAATGCAGATTATGGTATTAGATTGAGGACAAGTTTAAACATAGAGGCACAATCTTTATTAAAACAGAATTCACCATTAGAGCTTTCAAATCACCAAAGTCCACTGCTGAAAAGCCACACTGTGCTCCAATGGGTAAAAACAGAGCTAAATGACAGTACAGTGCATTACCCTGCTTTGAGTACAAGAACCATAAAAAACATCTGTAAGATGCAGCAACAACCTCCAGTTCTATAATAGTTACAATATTTCTCAATATATATCCTTTCCTGCCTGATACAGCATATTTCTGATTTTCTTTGCCAACAAATAAGTTTAAATGCTTTAAAGGCATAATAAATGAATAAATTTTCTTATTCTAGAAAATTGATTGCTATTATGTTTCACTTTTTTTTTTATTTTTAACTTATTCAAATTCTAAATGCAAAAGAGCATTCAAAACCTTACTGACAAAATTACAAGGGAGATTTATTTTGAATATTTCCCTTTACAAGAAAAACAGAAAGAGAGAAGAGTGGTTTACTATCATTTTCTGAAATCTATGATGACACTTTTGGAAACTTCTAGGTGATTTGGGCTTTAAAGTCCTCTTCTCTAAGAAGAGTTTTGCAATTCCAAAAAGGCACTTTACAGAGCGTATGTTCCAAGAGTTGCATCTGTACTGCAAGATAACTGCTCTCTGTGGAACTGAGAATCTCAGCAATGAGATTCTTTGATCACCAAGCCCAGGGTGCTAGTGGATGATCTGTGTGGACCCCTGCCGTGCTTCCATCAAAGACAAACAGCCTGCAGGAAGGTTAGTGACAAAGCAGGTTTCATCCTCAAATTACTGTCATGAGGAAGGCATATCATAACAGAATAAGGAGTGAACAGAGATGGCATTTCATTTGCCAGAAATTTCATTTTAGTTTGAATTTTCATCAGCCTCACTGGGACAATCAATATATTGAAGTTAAGCCTGTCACTGTTTTTGAGGATTGGAACCTAAAAGAGAAGTGAACAGAAGTGAGAATATCCGTAGTGCAGTATTGAAGTTAGGGTGGTCTCCTCCCCAAATACACTTATTCTGGAGGGTGCCTCCTGATTTAGGGGACAGTGACCCAGCTGGTCTCTTCTCCTGTTCAACATAGAGGAGTTTCCTCATTACTAATGCCCAAGTGCAACTGCTTGGGTGCTTCCTGGATAGTCTGTGGCCTTGACAACTGCATGGAGCCCTAGCTCTCCCATGAGACCCAGCACTTACACAGTCATCTCAGTAAATGCTGGAGTGCTGCCACCTCACTACAGAATCACAGAATCAATTAGGTTGGAAAAGACCTCTGAAATCATTGAGTCCTGCCTATTATTGAACACTACCCTTTCAATTAGGCCATGGCACTGAGAGCCATGTTCAGGCTTTCCTAAAAAGCTCCAGAGGTGGTGATTCTACCACCACCCTGGGAAGCTCCTTCTAATGTCTAATCACCATTTCTATGAAGAAATTCTTCCAAATATCCAACATAGCCTCCCTTGGACAATGGTGTATAGTTCTAGCTGCGTAGAGTCTGACTGCCACCTGGCTAACCTCCTTTCCTTCCAAGTAGTTGTAGAGAGCAATAGGATCTCTTTCCAGCCTCCTTCTCTCCAGTAGAAACACTCCCAGCTTTTTCAGGCACTCCACATCAAACTTGTGCTCCAGACCCTTCACCATCTCTGTTGCCCTTCTCTGGACTTGCTCCAGGTCTCAATGTCTTTCTAACAGTGAGGGGCCAAAAGCTGGACACTGTAGTCAAGGTGTGGTGTCAGCAGTACAGGGGGACAATCCCTGCCCTGGTCCTGCTGGGCACACCTTGCTGACACAGGCCAGGTGCCATGGGCCTTCTTGGCCAACTGGGCACAGCTGGCTCATGTTCAGCTGCTGTCCACCAGCACCTCGAGGTCCTTTTCCACCAGGCAGTTTTCCAGCCACTCTATCCTCAGCCTGTAGTGCTGCATGGGGTTGTTGTGTCCCAAGTGCAGGGCCCAGCACTTGGCCTTGTTGAAGCTCAAACAGTTCAACAGACCTGGCCCCAGTAGGGAGCCCTGGGGAGCACCTCTGGCTGCCAGCTGGGTGTAGTACCACTCATCTCCACTCTCTGGACCTGGCCCTCAACCACTTTATGACCCAGAGATGAGCACGCCCACCTAAACCATGAACAGTCAGTTTACAGCATAACAAACTCCTGGAAAACATAGTCATGTTGACCTTTCTAACTCTGCTGTGGAAGGGATCAGCAGACAGAGAGAATAAGAATGAACAAAAAAAAGGAAATTTTGCCACTTCTATTTATTGTTTCTAACTCTTCAGCAGAACTGCACAGTTCAAAACACTGGGCTGTCAGTGTAGGACATGTGTTGATTTTAATAATTAAGCACTGCTGGATTGCTGACACTATTAGTCAGGGGTCAGTAGACATTTTCATTACAGTTGCCATTTTCCAAGACTTCATAAATGTCATTTTGATTCACGCTGGGTTGAGACTCAGAGTGTAGGTTATCAACTTCCTGGCACTTTTGCCTTACCATAATAATCTATTTTTAAAGTTTTCAAACCATGGCAATTAAGATTTTTTTTTTCAGTCTGCTTCCAGTAGCACTCTGTAAGCTGTGGGAACTGAAAAAGCAGCAATTTTGAAACCTCATTTCTCCTCACACTCTAACAAACAACAGTGAAGCCTTTAGAGATGGAGTAGCAGAGAACAGTATAAATCAGTGGAGGACTGTTGGAGCTGTGGAGACAGGGTTTTTAAGGTCTTGTGAGAGAAGTCTGAGATATGGGCAACTTTTCTTTGAATGTAGTACCACCCTCCAAGACACAGGTGTTGGGAAAGGAAATGTACTTTAGAGCTCACCAAGTAGATGGAGAACATCTGATAGCTGAGCCAATACAAGGCATGAGGTTGGTGGAAAACCTTCACTGCTGCCTTGTTATTCCCTCTCCTCCTCTCCTGCCATACAGCAAATTGTGCTATTTACTGAGCTATGTTTCCCTGTCCGGTAATGGATGTTCTATATGCATCCATGCTGTAAGAAATTATACATTAACAGTTTGTCAGCTAGACCTCCCTGCACACTAATCCCATATTTAACACAGTTTTCCCTCAGGAAGAATGCTAAGTGTATTTGTTGTGACAGAAAAAAGGATGCAGTCCTTGCCACTATATATAGATGTCCTTGCAACACATAATAGTTCTATTTGACGACCCAGACAAATTTGTCTATTTGGACTTCAGCTACTTGTTTTGCTTTGTGATGTTTAGAAAACCTGCAGCAATTTGCTTTTTGTAGAGACTTTTTACTTTTTTTTTTTGCCTTTCTTATCCAGCTTTGCATTGGGAGGGCATAACATCTCAGGAACAGTTGAAAACCCTTCCATATAGGCTCAAGTCTTAGGAAAAGATAATGTGGGCTGTAACACAGTGCTCAGGTCGTGGACAGACCTTCTCTGCTCACCCAGGAGAGATGGCACTTGAAGTGGAGGGCCAGTTCAGAGGAAAAAGTCTTATGCTTCTGTAGTCTCTATTGCTTATCCAGTCCTTATCAATCAGAAGTGCCAAAAAAAAACTTCAGCAGAGCAACCTTTAAAGAAACATGCTGTTTTCTTTTAGATGAATTATATGACACGTAAGCTAAGTACAGAACAAATAAGACACAAATCTCTTGCTATTCTCTCTATCAAACTCCAGTGAACAGTATTTGGAATGGATCCCACTATTCCATATTTCTCCTATTTATTTGTAATTTTTATACTTTGATTAATAAGATAGTAGGGTAACATGAGGAGCTTTGGTTCAGTGGCTGTTGGGGATCTCTTGATGAGTAATTTTTACAATATGATTAAAAATATAGTAACATGGGTAACATGGGGAGCTTTGGTTCAGTGGCTGTTGGGGATCTCTTGATGGTCTTAAATTGTATTAGGCTGAAGCACATAATTCCCAGAGAAAAATGTGTGCTTGTGCTCACCTGAAGAATTCCATTTCCTTGGAAAATCATTTTCACCCATTCCTCAAAAGAAGCTTCAGTGTTGACTAGAGCCTAAATTCTGAGACAAACTGGTAAAATATTTTTAATATCTATTAATTGATTAAAAAATACTATCTTGAGCAACGAGTTGATAGACACCAGAAAATTAAATGGATTTATTTCAAATGCATCGCCTGAAAGCATAAGTACTAGAGAAATTCTACAGTTTGTTGAATTTTGATTAGTTTGAAAATTTATTGAATTTTCATGACATACACAAAAAATTTTTCTTAATTTAGTCATTTACTTTAGTTACTACTCTTCAAGTTAGTTGTATGCTGCTGTTATCAAGAGACAAAATATCAAAATTAGGTGACTTTAAATATGAACATAAATATTTCTTTGTTTTATGTGAACCAGTAAATAACCTATCAATTTCATTATCTGAGTTTCATATTTAAACAAAATTTCATCAAAGCAGTAAAGATGTACGTATTCATGTATACATGTAAAGAAAAAGTCAAATAATTCAAATCCACAAAAGTAAGTTTTTATGTTTTAAATATGCAGTAAACCAAGCTATCGGAATTAAATTTTGCTCATATTTTTTAGTATTCTCTTTATGGTATTGAAAAAACCTAGCAAAATACAGAAAAATTTTCATAGTTTTCATTTGATTTAAATTGTTTTGGCTTACCTTGAAAACGTCAGAAGTAAATATATTTTTGTATTTTACATATGTAATATATATATAATATTTAATATATTGTATTTTTATATATCCATATGCATATATATATACACACACATGCATATGCATATGTGTATATATATATACAAACTACAGCTTCCAAACACCTATTTATCATTGGTTGTAAGTTTACTGTTTTGCAGATTTCTCTATAGAAGCTTTGAAACTTCACTGACAAATCATGTTTGAAGAGAAAAAAACATCCCTTTACAGTTATTACAGCCACAAAGGAGCTATAGGTGAGAAGCAATTCATAACTATATTACCCACTCTATAATTATAAGTGTGGCAATTAACTGAAAGCCAGAGTCAGCATTCCAGTTCATGACTCACATCAAACCTGCACAATTTCAGAGAAATTCATTGAAAAAGCTCATATCAACTGTTAGGGGGGAAAAAAATCCAATAAAAAAAAAGATATCTAGAATTTTCTGTGCAATTACCCTGATGAGATAAAAATATACATAGGTTTATCAGGAGTTTGGTAGAGAGCAAGTGAAAAAACAGCCAAACACAAAACCTCACACCGAAAGAGTACCCATATTGGCTGTGAAATAAAATTTGAAATCTTGAAAAAGTTAATTAAAAATTCAAGACATAACATTCAGCCAAGTATATCAAACAAATTGTCTTCTTGGATTTTTCATGTCTAAACATGGTTTTACATTTTTCAGCTGCATGTTCCATTATATTTCAAAGAGTAGTCATTCCAGTCAAAGAGCGAAGCATTGTTTTATCTCTTTGCTGTCTTGAGCACACCAACAAGCTCCAATTGCACTGATCGGCTGTAAACATCAGATCTGTAATGAGCTTCTTCAAGAGTGGCTCTGCACCAAGGCTTTATCTGCTGGTGCTGGAGTCAGCTGTGACCCATATGTGACCATGGATCAGGTCAGCCCTGATCCGTGTGTGACTGTGGATCAGGTCATCCCTGACCCGTGTGTGACCGTGGATGAGGTCAGCTCTGACCCGTGTGTGACCGTGGATCAGGTCAGCTCTGACCTGTGTGTGACCGTCCGTGTGTGACCGTGGATCAGGTCAGCCCTGATCCGTGTGTGACTGTGGATCAGGTCAGGTGTGACCCGCATGTGACCGTGGATGAGGTCAGCTGTGACCCGTGTGTGACCGTGTTTCAGGTCAGCCCTGACCTGTGTGTGACCGTGGATGAGGTCAGCTCTGACCCGTGTGTGACCGTGGATCAGGTCAGCTCTGACCTGTGTGTGACCATGGATGAGGTCAGCTCTGACCTGTGTGTGACTGTGGATCAGGCTGCTGTGAAGGATGGTGAGATGCTCCTCCCACTCTCCACCTGCAACTGGGGCTGAATGCAAGCTCAGGACTGCACCTTTCTGTAGGGAAGGGTGGTAGGGATTTGCCTTGTACTAGCCTCTCACTGACCCTAACCCTGTTTTTATATCCCTTTCTTCTCCTTGATCCTGAACTGTCATGGAATCATACAGTGGTTTGGGCTATAAAAGACATTAAAGATCCTCTTGTTCCAACCCTCTGCCATGGGCAGGGACACCTTCCACTAGACCAGCTTGTCCAGGACTCCATCCAGCTTGGCCTTGAACACTTCCAGAGATGGGGTATCCACAGCTTCTTGGAGCAGCCTGTTCCAGTGCCTCACCACCCTCACAGCAAAGAATTTCTTTCTAACAGCAAACCCAAACTCTATTCTTTTAGTCATCACCTGTATTGCTGGCACCTGGTTATTCCTGTCCTGCTGGATGGCCCTGGGCTCCCTCACTGACCTTCTCTGCTGAGGCATGGTGGGACTGCATCCATGCCAATGAGGATCCTGACTGGCCCCTCATCTGTGACTCTCAGTTCCTGGCTCCCAGGGCCCCATGGGATTATCTCATGATTGCAATGTCCCGGCAATAATGAGTGAAAGAGGATCATGCCAGCAGTTTTGAAATGTGTTGGTATGAAAAAAAGAAACAGGAACTTGTCATGATAGACACTTCTAACTCTTATCAGTTAACATTTTCTCATTAAAAAAGTTACTGGAGAAGAAAAAAAAAAGTCCTAAGTCCCAAACTGTTTCTGTGTTGCTTTGCATTTGCCCTACTTGACTGTTTACATGTGGCACCTGAGAGGAATTGTGAGATGAACTTGATTAATGTTTGCCAAAAAACAAAGTTGTGAAACCTGTGCTGAAGACCTTCCCATAAAGAAGTGCAAGTAATTTAGTCATCATGCCTGTTAAACATTCTCCAAAAAGACCATGAATTTAGCATATTCTCTTTAATTGCTTTCTGTCTCATGTTTTAATTATTCTAAATCAAGCATGAATATCTGAAAAACTGATTAATTTCCCTCATTAAGAAATATTTTGATGGTCTGCACATTTTAGAGTGTGACATTTGGTTGAATTAAATGTAAACTTTACAATTTAATTTTTTGTGAGGAATTACATTAGACCTATTACAGTTTGAGCATTGAGGTATCATCTATTTCAGCTTGTTCCTTCAATAAACTTTTTTTTCTGGATACTGGCACTGATTAACTGTATGTAATTACAAGTAATAATGGGACTATAGAGGTAGGTAAACAGTAACATAAGATTTGCTTAATGATCGGTTCTTTCTTCCCCCTTAATTTCAAGGTAGTAAACAATGGTAGCAGCAGGTTCATTAAGAGAATCAGTACTTTTATGGACAGTTAAATACTAATTGTAAAGGTTGCTGCATTCAAGTGAATTGTATCTTCTTTTTTTTTTCTTTTTTAATTAGAAGAAAAGCTAAGGATGTCAAGAGGAACCACATCCTTCAGATAGGAACATCAATTTTAGAGGAACCACAAAGTTTTACATAATCAAAAATTTAAGACCTAGAACACTTACCATACTGACATTGTTTACATGCAAAAAAAAAAAAAAAAGAGCAAAAAACTTAATTTTTTTTTATGGTTTTTCTTTGTCTCTCAGTTGCAGTTTCTAGCCGTGTTTATTTTTTGGATGTAAACTGTCATTTTAATTGCATGTCTGTAAGACAAAGAAAGAAACGAGGCTCCTGATTTTTCATGGAAAAGCTGTATATTCATAAAGAAAAAAATAATTGTGTGTTTTGGGTGAGCTGCTGCTTGTCACTGTCCTCACCCATGTTCTAAATCTCAAAATTAAGAAAAATATCCATTTTTCACTTTGTTTTTTGATTTTTTTCCTCATTATTGCTAGCTTTCTATCTGTACAAATAAGTAAAAAAAGGGCAAAAAACTTAATTTTGTTTTATGGTTTTTCTTTGTCTCTCAGTTGCAGTTTCTAGCCGTGTTTATTTTTTGGATGTAAACTGTCATTTTAATTGTGTGTCTGTAAGACAAAGAAAGAAATGAGGCTCCTGATTTTTCATGGAAAAGCTGTATATTCATAAAGAAAAAAATAATTGTGTGTTTTGGGTGAGCTGCTGCTTGTCACTGTCCTCACCCATGTTCTAAATCTCAAAATTAAGAAAAATATCCATTTTTCACTTTGTTTTTTGATTTTTTTCCTCATTATTGCTAGCTTTCTATCTGTACAAATAAGCTTATGGCAAAGGACTTGAGGAATATTCATGCTGAGCAGAAAAGGGCAAGTGAATTACATAAACAATATTTTTGGTTACTAAAGGTGAATACAAATTACAATTTCAACCCAATCACACATTCCAGTATTTCTTAGTTTTGTCACAGAAATTAAAGACCTCAAAAATTAACACTTTCAAAAGTTTTAGGAGAACTACTAAACATGAGTTCTAAAGTTGTTGCCTTTAAATGAGCTATTAATATTTTTGAGAAAGATCTTGGATCTTGGTAATATTAAGATAAGCAGGATGATAGAGAAACAACAGATGTTTATCTTAGGTCAGATACTAACATTTTTAGTGGCCAAAGTGTACTATAATTAATGTTATTTGTGATAAAATGCACAAAAATGAAATCCAGAAGTCTGCTCAGCTATTAAATAGACCTGCAGTAACTAAATAGGTGCTGGTTTCAACCAGAAAGTTTTCCATGCTTGTATTTATTGTGCTAATGTGCTAAGTGATGGTCATGAGCCATATAGAACTATTAGAAAGCAAATGAAGCTTACAGAGGTGGTGGAGGGTCTAGAGTGGAAACCATATGAGGAGCAGCTCATGTCTCTTGGTCTGTTCAGCCTGGAGAAAAGGGGACTGTGGGGAGATCCCATTGCAGTCTGCAACTTCCTCACGAGGGGAAGCAGAGGAGCAGACAGTGACTCCTTCTCTGAGTGAACAGTGACAGGACCTGATCAAATGTCAGAAAACTGTGTCCAGGTATTAGGAGCACTGGAAGACACTCCCCAGGGAAGTGGTCATAGCTCCAAGCCTGACAGAGTTCAAGAAGTGTTTGCACAATGATCTCTGGCACACGGTGTCATTCTTGGGGCTGTCCTGTGTGGGACAAGGAGCTGGACTTTGATGATCCTTGTGGGTCTCTTCCATTTCTGGATATTCTATATTTCTATGCTATGATTATTTTTTAAAAAATAAAGAATTATACTAATAGTACTAAGTATACAGCTACCAAATGATTAGGGCAATCACCTATCAAATGGGATACCCAAAATGTATGTCCAGCTATCTCAGAAGGGTTTCCACTGCCTATATGCTCCCAGAAGGATAGTTTAGCCTAGGAAAGAGCCATGCTACATCACATCTGTAAAAGTCACAGCAGAGAGAAGAAACCAAACACATCCAAAATATGAGGAAAAGGTAGAATTTTGCAGCTTAGTGTTATGAAGACATTCAGCTGGAAAAGTGGGACTCAGGATTGCTTGTGTCATATGAAACAAGTAGTGGAAAAATTTAACAAGAAATAAGTAAAAATAAAAAAAATCCTTCTCAATTCTTTGAAAAAAATAGTCAGAATAGTCAGAATATGAAAATTCAGACCCAGATTCAGAGTGGACAGAGTTGCTGTTGCCATGAGTAACATAGCTTATCTGAGGGACAGGGACTGGATTTCATTTGTATCCCTATGTGTCCTGGTAACTAAGCCACTCTCCCAATGGAGAGAAAAGATTTCAGGATAGAGATTCACTCGACCACATATAGTCACCTCTAATCTTCCCAAAAGAGATTAGATCAGTTTCATCCTGCAACAGTCTTGACTATAGATGGCCACCAGATCAGATAAAGGTATCTCAAATAGGATGAGAGAAGTTACTTTGGTAACCAGCTTTCCCCAGGAAATTGTGATGGCAGTAGGGGCCTAACTCTGGGACTTAAAATTGTCATTTGGGTACTTAGAAAAGATACTCTACTACATTAGGCACCTCAGCCTTTTATTAGATATAGGTCTTATTGATGATACAGGGAAGAGATAAATCAAATTTCTTTTTACAATTTTCTTCCTTGGTTAACAATAACCCAGCCTACAAGGGACACTTGTAGCACTTAGAAGCACAAAAAAGGAAATAAAACATAGTTTAAGTGCAGAGACGTTTTAAAATGTTAAGTGATACAGTGCTGTGAGTTGCACAATTATTAGAATTAAGCCTCTTAATAAGGTAGCAGTTCTGACTACGTGCATCAGCTACCTGTGTGTAGGTACTGGAAATAGGTTAGAAATTACAATTTATTTTAAAGATGTTTCTATTTAAGTTAATGGTATGGAAAAAAAACCTAAAAACTTTGTTCCATCAAAAGAATGATCTTAGTTTAATAAATACAATAATTTTTTTGCAAAAGGTTTTGAAAATATTCCTTATAGTTTTAGATATATTTATGCCTATAGCAGCTGATTCATAAGTAGAAAACAGAATATTGTAAAGTTTTATTCATCCTACACTTTCAAATTTACTAAATAGAGATAAACAGAATGGGAATGCTAAGATTTTTTTTTCTGATTAATTTTATGGTAATGCCAAGTGTTTCAGTTTTAAATTAATTGTTTGAATACTAAATTATGCAGCTTTATGATCCAGGAGATAAGCAGAACTCTAAAGATGCCTCTGAGACTTGAAAGAGACAGTATTAGAAGCTCATTATTGCCGGCACATTTAACATGGTTAAAGTAGGGGAAAATAGCCATTAAGTTAATGTAATAGTTAAACTGCATTAATTTGAAAAACTGCCCAGTGAAATGCTTACAGTGATGATGTTGGGGGTTTGTTTGGCTTTTTGGCTGGTTTGTAGTTTTTTTTAATTCTGTAGCATCTTCAAATATTAAAGAGTCAAAACGATTTGAAGAGTAGTTATTTCCAAGCAACTTAACATAATGTTTATACTTGTAGAAATATTCAGTTTATCACTCAAATATGTGCCAGAGTATCAACATTTTCTAAAGAGAGAAGAGCAGATGTTAATATGCAGAGAAGATGAATGAATTCAGGACTATTGGGTGATAACAAACAAACAAAATAAGCTTTAACTCTCCTTTCCATTAGTCCCTTCATCCTCTGGGTCCTTTTTTCCAAACTTTGAAAAGTAGTAGAACATAATGAGAGTAACAGTACCTGCCTCCTAATTGCTTAGGACTCCAAAGTAAACATTACAAACTGTTGAAAAAAACCAGGAGACCAAAAAGGTAACACCTAAGTCCTAGAAAAGTTCACATTGAAGAAACATAACTATTGATTGGTAATATCAACATAACGATTAATTGGTATAAAAAGATTAGATTTAACACACTTTATGTCTCCTAAAATGAAATAATCAACCCCACAAAAGTAAAATGCAGAGCAATCCCCAAGACATATATATGGTTTACCACTTGCTTCAGAGTGGTTGCAGAGTATAGTGCTATGTTGAATGTCCCCTCAAAATTTTTTTCATATTGCTTATAAAAAATTCAGATTTTTTTTTATTGCTGTTGCAATGTTGCCATTTTTTTATTATCTTGTCACATTTTTGGTCTCAATAATTTCTTTGGTAACAAAACCCACTGTTCAACCACTTTGGAAAAAAAAATATTCCCTAGGTTTTCACTTCAAATTACTTCCTGTGTTTTACATTTGAGACAATGATCTATGGAGGTTCTACTACTCAAACTTTGTAAGGATCGTTGTAGATCCCAAGGGTTCTGGCTGCAGGTGGTGGCATTAGGTAGAAGTGAGGCAATACCTTTGAGACCATCAAGCTGAGGAATGCACTGTGGAGTACAACTGTCTCAAGAGACAATATGCAGAAAGAGTAACATTCACAGAATTTCACTGCCAGGGCATATTCTTAAATGGGAGCATTAACTGGGCAACATAAAGTTTGGAACTACTTCCCATACACTGATGCCATGCCCTGATGTATCACACCTGACTTCACATCTGATAAAACCTGGACAGTTGATGTCACTGTCTGTTTTGCTGGGCAGGAGGTGTGGGGCAGGTGGGCTGGGACTGAGCAAACAAGAACTGAAATAAGAGACTTGGGCATTTCAGGAAGTCATCATCACTGATACTGCCTCAAAGGAGAACTTCCCAAGTCTCCTACCAAAGCAAGGAGTAAACTGGTCTGGGCCAGGTGAAAAGAAATTAAAGTTGGGGAAATTTGGCAGCTGCTTTGTACCCCAGCTTACACTTGCTGCTTCTGCCCAAGTGACCCTCAAGATGCTTTTGTTGGGAGAAGAGGACAAGAAAAGATGAAGGATTGTTCTCTGTTCTTAATCTCAGACATGGAATTAACACACAGGAACTCCTAAATTGTAGGCCAAAACAGTGTTTGTGGGAACAGAAAGCTGATGCAGATCTAGAAGGGAGCAGCAGAGCCAGAATCACTCATTATGCCACTGCTGGAAGATTTCAGGCAGCCCACACATAGCTAATTTACTCATTGTAACTAGGAAGAATGTGACTGCTATTAAGATCTCCTACTTTGTGGCTCTACACCATGGTGTTTGAGGAAGGAGGAATTCAGTCAAACTACTCTTCATTCTTCTTTAGTGGTTTTTCCTTCCCATTAGCCCTGACTACAGGATTACAGAGATCATTGTTCCTCTACGCTCTCCCTAGGTAATGATGGAAGGCTCAAGAGCTGCAAATATTACTTTGCAAAAATAGTTAGATGTCTGGTCTGTATGGGGATCGAGTATCTACCTGAGGAAGAGTTTGCATGTCTGTGCTGTCCATGTTATTAATCAGGCTTTGGCAGCACTGGAAATGGGTGCCAAAACCCAGCTACTTCAAATTTGACGTAGAGAGGTAGAAATAAAAGATTGAGAAAGACATCAGGAATATTTTCCACCTCTACTTTTTAAAGTAAAATAAGCCTTACACTTCCTGAATCCCAGAGGGATTATGTTATGATTTAGCTCCAAACCCACACCTGGTAAAATAAACTCAATGGGAATTTTTTCTAAAGCCAGTGTAGTTACCTCAACTATAACTTGTCAGAGATCATAAGTGGGTAGAAAATAAAGTGAAATTAAGAACTCAATAACTTTAGATTCCATCTGAAGGATAACTTTTCTACTACTAAATCAACTGGAAATCGATTGAGGCAAGAACATCCTATAATTTACTGCTCCCAATACCTGCACTGTAAATTGCCTTCTTTCTTTTCTTGGCTACTTTAAACTCTACTGAATTTTCCTGACTTACTTAAAGTACTCCTGCCTGCTTAAAAAAAAAAAATAGAGATGAAACAAATAAAAAAAGTTTTAAATAATTTTGTATCTTCCACTGATACTTCAATATGTTTAAATATTTATTTAACATTATTAATGTGAGTTAGGATTCCTTGTTTCCTTTTAAGATATATCCAAAACCACCAAAAGCACTTTTGGTGAAGATATATCTTTGGAGTGTATTTTGGTGACCAATTTAGCAATTTTCCAAAATGAAGGAAGTGTTACCTACTATTCCATATCAGTGAAGTGAATGTGTGAACAAATGAAAATATCCTCTTCCTTCCTACTGTATTTCCTCCTCTCTCCTGAATTTCCTAGACTGATTATATGATTATATGGCCTTAATTGACATGAAATTAAAAAGAAAGTTTAATAAGAAATAGTAGCAAATAGCTTTTCATTTGTTGGCAAATTCACTTTGTTATCTCAAAAAAAAATTTAAATAGCTGATTCTCTGAGAGTCTTTACAATGAAATCTGATACCCTTCAAACCCAAGTTTATACCCTTCAAACAGGAGCAGAGCACTATTCCTACATAAAATGTGTGCTCCAAAACCATTATAGTTACATATAGCATAAAAGTTTCATGTTTACATACAAGTAGCAAATAGGTGCCTTCAAAGAATGTGTTTGTCCAGTCTAGCCTTGAATATTTGGATGCAAAAAAGGCCCAAACAGGCATCTTCTTTAGGTTTCATTCCCTTTAGACACAGATACCTAAGAGATGACTTTTGGTATTTTGTGCCACTGTAATAATACTGTGTGCACCTACTGCAACTTCAAATTCTTCTAGTATATTCCACTGGTAATGATTTGTATTTTAATTAATTTGCCTGTTTTTATTCTGACATTTTTAATTCCCCTTTCTTATTTTCTTTTCTGTCCATTGTCTTGAATATTGCTTGTAGAATGCCTACCATGCAACTTACCATAGAGCAAAATAGCTGAAAAACCAGGCATTAGAATCATTATGATCACCAGGCCCACCATGATTTTATTCCACGAAATATAAGCAACCTTCCATTTAATACAAAAATAGAGCTTCGATTTCTGTAACAACCTCAAGGGACCTTAGACTGGAATTTTGGGTTGTTAAATTCAGATTATTGGATTCCATACATCTTTGTTCCATACTTCCATACTGCTTCCATACTAATTAATTCTCCACAGACTACAGAGTAAACATATAAACCAAAGAAAATGTTGTTTTGTAGTTTGCTCTACAAGAGCCCAGTTTGTTAAATTCCACTGTGCCCAAAGTGATGCCTAACCATTCTCTTCATCAATGGCTAGCAATAGTGAAATGATGTGATTTAGTGAAAATACATTCCATATTTTCAAACCTCACAGCACTCATAGATCAGCTTGCAAGGTGATGTTACACAAATCAGATTACATACTAACAAAGAAGATGGCAGATCTTTTGAAGGAGGCTCATAAGTAAAAATTGCAATTAAGGATGAGAATTAAAAATCCATTACATAATTTAAACATACTGATGATTGCTTCTTACCTTACAAAAGGTTATATTCTTCTTTCTTCCATTAATGCAATTTTTATTATCAGAGAATATAAGGCTCCCAAAGAGTTGGAAAGAGCAAAATGAATGTGGATCTTTTTAAACTTAAGTACCTACAAAATGCCATTAACTGATGTAAATTTGACACTCAATTAACCTCTCTGATGTTATAAGTGCTTTTAATATTTGGAAGAAAAACACCTCAGCCACTAATTTTGAATTGAAAATAGGCTTAATTTAGTTGATTCTAAACTTTTTTTTCCAGAGTAGAAAGTTTTTTATAATGAACAATAGGGATTCTGAGAACAGTTACCATAAGTCAGGCTTGGACTATGTCACATTTTCTTAAGCATGCTTAACACTCCCCAGTTATAAAAAAAAAATAATAATTTTCACTTTCATCTAATTTTGCCAAATTTCAACAATTTCTCATGAAAGATTTTATTCCAGGTGTGTGTCTATGGCTCATCATTTCCTTATCCCTGAAAAAGTCAGTTAAGTAGTTCAATATATGGCTTTACAGTGTTTAAGATGCAATTCAACTTAGAATTATGGAGCATTTCATGTGTCCACAGAGCAGCTTTCATTGACTTCACTTACAGCTGTGTGTACCCTGCACCTGTGCAAATCAGACTCCAGAGTGTGCCCAGAAAATTGAGGAAAACATGCAATTCAACCACCTGTGAAAAATTTAACAGCTTGATCCCCAAATAAAAGTCAAAAATACATAGCATTTTCTATGCCTTCTTGTTGAGGTGTCACTATTAATGTAAATTAGAAGTGAGAGATGGACATGTGTACTTCTAATTATTTGAGTGCTATTCTGGGGAGACATATGGGTTCTGTGACTGGAACAAGAAATGTGTTAATTCTGCATTTACACTGACTTTGAAGGTGACTTACTTCCTATGTGATACACCTATATTTTCACCACCACTGTCTTGGAAGAACACTGCACTGGGATGCAGCAGATATGTTTATACTATGCTACAAAACCCGAGTTACATTAAATTATCAGCATTTTCAGCTGAAGACTTGATGCAGGAAAGACAAATCAGTCTGCCACCACTAAAACCCACTGCCAAAAGTTCTACTTGCCATAACTGCTTCTTTCTGAGCCTTTACAGGCATTGCTGCTGGATATCTGACTCAGTATGAACAAAGAAAGTTGTGCCAACAGAACTTTATAATGGAGACAAAGCCTTTGAAAGACTTGGTCTCACTCATGCAGTCATTTAAATGAGCCTTGTTTTCTTCAAGGCTGCAAGCTTTTCCTTTTGTGATATACAATTTCAAGGGATCAATGAAGTGTTTGCTTTATGAAGAGAGGCACCTCCTTTCTTTCTGATGTTTCAGTTTAAACTATTTCATCTTGTGCTGTGATTACTCCTTATAAGGCAGCAGAACAAAACAGATTTTTACTTGTCTTGTAAATGACTTTCAGTTCTCATCACTATTTTGTCACAAGAATACATTAATTTGGCGCAATTTTCTACTTTTCTTAAATTTATTATTTTGACCCAGAGAGTAACAAGGGCACATGATTACCTATTGAAATTGCAAGACATTAATGATTGCAATTTTCCACTTTTCTTAAATTTATTGTTTTGACCCAGAGACTAACAAGGGCACATGATTACCTATTGAAATTGCAAGACATTAATGATAACGCACATAATTTTCATAGAACTCCCAATAATGTATTTTCAAAACAGTAACCCTCAACTTCTGTTTCTAGGGGATTTTTTTTTGCTAGACACCCAGTGCTGCAAGGTTTCACAACTGTACCATGGGGGCCTATACCACCTACAGACAAAACACTGCATTGCCTCACAGAAAGATATTTTTTCTCTTCATAAAGCAGGTTTTGTTCCTTGGTGGAAAATGCATTGCTAATGTGCCACTTTAACAGGATAATTCATATGTTCTGTCTAAGTGGGACAGTATGATATGGCACTCTTTCTTTTGTTTCCATTTTGGGTTTTTTTACAGAACTTAGTTAAACTTGGCCAATACCCAAATTAAGTAATCTGTGATGACCCCAGAGACATTGAAGCTCTTAAGAGCAGAGCTCTTTTTAGATGATTGATAAATTAAGATATTCAAACTTGCCAAATCCAATAACCCCACAGTGGCAGAGCTGCTCTACTGGTGTGTTCCCATGTCCAGCCACAGCAAGGCTGAGCATGCAGATGTAAACACGTGGGCACCCTTGCATGGAACACATGTGCATGTGCACATGGCCAGCCACACAGGAGAACATGGAGAGAAAAATCTGCACTCATACAAATGCCAACACCAGAATATGGAGTCCCTCATCCAGTAAAATAGTTAGAAATGGAGTTTGATGAGAACACAGGACAGACTGCAGTGATTAGGCACAGGGCATGATCAGACAAGTGCCAGCTAACATGGCACTGGCCTCTTTTATTCCTATCCTTCTGTTTCATGCCTGTTCATTTGTAGAGCATCCTGCTTCCTCCATTCTATGCCTTTGGTTCCTCCCCTAAACATCTCATAATGAGGTCTTGTGTAATCTCACGATGCTCTTCCACAGCATCCCACAATGACCCCAGACTCGGTAGGCTTAACGCCCTCATCACACCTCACCTCCTCACTACAACCTGTGAAATGATCCCGAAAGCTCTCTCAGTGACTAATGGTGATGGGTGCCATCCCCAAAGCACTGATGGCTCTCCTCTGACAGCCTTGGGAGGAGCCAGGGCAGGGACTCGTTTTTTCTAAGTTAATTGTGATTCCCTCACTTCACAGAGTGATTCTATGTATCTTAGGGTTTGTGGAGAGCCTTGGGAGGAGCCAGGGCAGGGGCTCATTTTTTCTAAGTTTATTGTGATTCCCTCACTTCACAGAGTGATTCTATGTATCTTAGGGTTTGTGGATATGAGCTTTTAATAATATAACCTAACATACACTGGTACATTCTTCAGAAAAAGTGGATGACTTCTGGGCAGTGATCTGTTTGGAAGTTCAAAGTGGCTTAAATGCAATTTTGACAATAATGACATGTTATAGTGCATTTATGTTCAGCCACCTCTCTTTGATGATTGGAAGTATTATAGTAACACTTTTATATATTCCTAAAACTGAATAAGAATTTATCCTCATCAGACAAGATATATACCAATATCTGAATAGTTTCAGTTTAGAATGTACCACATTAAAATACAATTTTGTTTTGCTTGATATAGTGACGTCTAAGCTCAATATAAGAGGATGTATTTATGTCTCATTTCCTCACCCATGCCAAAAGGACACAAAACCTTGGGGGGAAGCAGACCAGACATTTGAAGACATTAAGCATATAACCCATCCTAGTTTGATTTGCCATGAGGTAGGATTCAACATACTTAAATTTGTAATAGAGTCTTCTGCAAGTGTGTGCATATGTGTGTGTACATAAATAATATTATTCTTATAATTCCGTTGTCTTCACTAATTTGAACTAAGCCAAATGAGCTACGCAAACAGCATTGCTGTGTCATTAGAGGAAGAATCAAGTGGGAAGAGCTTTCAGCCTGGCTTTAGGACTTTAGAGGAGCACCAGCAGAAGGTGCTGGTGATGCTTAGCATGTCCCAGCCACTGGATCATCAAGGCTGTTGTCTCTTTTCTCAGTGTTCTTCATCATGTGTCAGGTTCTGCGTCTTTCCTCACTGTCCTGCCATGCTTGCCATGTGTCAGAAAGATGAATTCCTGAGGCTGACCCCTCTGATTGATAAGCATGGGATTGATCTTGAGGCAAATGCAAAATCTTCAGGGTCAAACCTCATACACAGAAGGAGAATGCAGCCTCTCTGAAATAATTCAACAACACTTAAAAAATAAAATGAAAAGACAAACTCAGAATTCTTAACAGGTACATGACTATACTTGGAAACTGGTCTAGATAAACAAAACAAATATGTGTCATGATGTAAAATCATATCCTAGGATCTTCTGGTTAGTGACAGTCATGTTAAATTATCTTCTGTCATGCTTTCTCTAAGTGGAGCCCAGTCAGTGACATATCCTGTCCTTGGCTTTCCCTCTCTGAAGTAAATACAGACTGAAATGACTGTATTGATTTTACATTTTCTTTCCTAGTTAGAATTACTTCAGCAAGTGCATGCTCTCTCCCAAAGTTTTCTACAATCTCCAGTCATAATGACTGATTTAATTAAGCAAACTGCTCTTTCTTACCTACAGAAATATAGTTTTGTTTCACAGAAATTGCCTTTTTTCATTCCATTTAAAGATGCCTTTGAAATTCTACATTCTACCAGTGAAACTTCACAGACAGAAATGTCTTTTTGATTGTAAATCTGCCTAGTTACAGATGCAGTGCAGCATATCCTGGCAGATAAATGGGTCTTTCCAGATTGCATTTTCACAGATTTAAGCACCTAAGTTTTTCAGAAAGCTGTGTGTTTATCATGCAAATCCATAAATGGGGACAAAGAATATGTCTCTTTACCAGGCCTTGTCAGAAAGTAGGTATGAAGTTATAAAAAAAAATCATTTGGGATGTTTGACTTAGATGACCTTTGGAGGCAGCCTGCTGAGATTTGGTAACAGTCTGAGTTATCCTGCAATGCAAAAACAAGTTCTGCTGCTAGAACTTATCTGTAAAAATGTTGGGCTCTTCCCTGCTGGATCTTTGCTGACTTTAGGAATGTACTGCAGGCACAAGAGAATTGCAGAAGAAATCAGGCACACAGATGAAGCCTGGTTAGACATCTTAATTCGTTTAATCCTTGATAAGATTAGAAATTATTCCATTACAATTTTAGAATACTGTGCATTCATTTAAAAAGCAGGTTTGTGTGTCAGGGCCAAAGTAATTTAAACAAGGAATTAAAGTAAGTCTTTATACAAGGTCATGTATTTCAATTATGGAGAAAGATATCCCAGAAGGATAATAGTATCTACCAGCAAAAGGGATTTTGCTACATTATTCCACAGCTGGTTTGCAGAGGATCCCTGTTGCACTGGTCAGTACCAGAGTCAGTGTGGGTCAGTAATGGTCCCCTAAAGCAACATTTTGATGTTCCAACATGGGTGAGAATGATGCAAATTTGCCCCTGAAGCAGAAACAAGGAAGAAGCATGGAAGAATAAATGTTTCTGTACTGCTTCTCCCAGGTGACTTCTGCTGTGTTTTGTTGGCACAGCCAGCAGTAAGCTTGTGTGATGGTTTCTGTTTGGTTTGAAGTGGACGTCCCTGTCTAACCAGTACCAAAATAAAAACATCAGTTCCTTCCACGCAGAATGCTGCCTTATCCCTACCTTCAGGGATAGCCTAGGAGAGGCAAGGATGCACTTTGTAATCCTTTGCCTCTAGTCTAGTGTTATGTATTATTGTAGTAATATTTCAATTGCCTTGTCACAGGAAGGATTTGTGTGCTTTCCACACAAATCTTACAATCTTTTTCTATGGAAAGAAGTGTTTCCTTTTCTACTAATATCAAAAAATATGATCCCTCCATCCATCCATCAAATTTTCAGGCACTACCTACATGTCAGATTAACAGATTTTGTTCAAATTAATTTTAGGGAAGATGAATAAATCCTTTTAAAAAAAGATAGTGACACCTGCCCACAGAACCATTTGGTACAATTCCAAATCTGATGTAGCTATTTGAAGTTCTTCCTAGGAGTTCTTCATAGGAGCAATATGGAGAGTTGAATTTGGCCCTATCTATAGAAAATGACTTGCTAGTTTTCTATGACAATTTGGGGATAGTGCATATTGATCTTCCTACTGTAAGTGATACAGGCTCCATTTTAATTAGATTATTCTGGTAGCAGTACACCAAATATTACAGTTTTTACAATAAAGTCATGTTTAAATTATTAATTATTGCATTATTACCTAAATAAATGCTGACGACACAATAAAATTCTGATTAAAGTGCATTATGAGAATAAAATTATAGCGTCTTTTAAGTTCTGTTGTTTACTGCTAGGCAATGATATTACTGTGCTATGACACACTTACAGCATTTTCAGCCATCAGCATTAAGCTACCATTTAGCCAGTTACCAGTTTATTTTTAGATAGTTCTCTGTTGTTAAGCAGAAAACAGAATCAATGTGCAGAATATAGTGCTTTGGAGGTGGGAAAGCTTTGGGCTTAAGCTTCTCAAATATCATAACATAATTTGAGGTTCTTAAATATCATAACAAATCTCAAATATCAGCAATATTTCTTGGAGTTGATGTAATAGCCAAAACAATGCACAAAAAGAATGACTCTTCCACAGGTGAAGACAGAGATCTGATGTCAGAGGATTCTGCCCCAAGATTAAGAGTTTGAGGTGATGGACAGCACTGGCTGAAGTATTCCTATTTTAACAGTAGCACTGTTAAAAGAAATACACAAGTTTTTAGTACTCTACTTACCTGGAGTTCCCCACTATAAGGAAAAGACTAAAAGACATTTTTCATTTGTTTAATATCACATACATTCCTGATTAAAGTGAAGAGAGAAGTTCTATTGGACACCATGATGAGTCTGATTACCAGTGTAACTGAGCTGGTGTAGCTTTGGTAATTAGAATTGCAGCACCATCTAAATTTTTTTGCAAACATTTTTTTAGAAAAGGAAAAGAGAAAAAAAAGAGACCTTCTATACCCACAAAAAAGCAAAGAAAGCTTGCAATTTATTCTTCATTAATATTCTATCTTACTGTATCAGCTGTGATGCTTATCTGATTCCTGGCAATTCTGTTAAGCAGTGCTAAAAGAGATTTAAACATCACGTTTGCTGTTTTTTGAAAGTTCATAATTTTAAGGGGAAAAAAATTATTACAGTTCTACTCTTCGTTTTTATGAACAGGATATTCACACCTGACCCAACAGTGCAGAACACAGTGTACTGCATGGAGGCTTTTGCTAGCTCTCAGCAAGATAAAACAACCCTGTGAAGTGAGCAGTCCAACTCTGTTACCTTAGAGCTCTAAACACCAATTAACCCCGGGGTTTAGCTCGTATTTCTTCCCTCTATGTTGTCGTTTATATTGCAGTTACAAACTTAATTAGATAATCTATCTGGATGTTTCGTGTTTCTATTTAAAATGACAGATTCTCTTGGATAAGGTGATAAAAAAGTCACATATGTGGGAGCTGTAATGACAACGATGTGGAATTTCTTTTAGCTTTGAGTGATGGTGAGAATTTATCTTCTAAGAGACAGATATAATTTTCTAGCCACAGTTTGTTTTCTGTGTTGCACATGATGTTTGCAGCTGTCCTGCATTTCTCTTCACCATATGCCAAGTATGAGGTCCTTTTGCATCAACATGTCACACTTGCTTAGTATATTTTAAATTAGTTGAGAATTAATGAGCTTGATGTATGTTGCAACATTTTGTCTTTTCTGCTTTTAATATTTCTCAAATGCATAAAGTAGACAGGTTTTATGGGAGTTAGGAAGTTACTCTAGGTTGAAGTAATGTTTTTATCCATATAGTATCATAGAATAGAATCACAGAAAACCCTGAGCTCGAAGGACCCACAAGGATTATTGTATCCAGCTCTTGGTCCTGCACAGGGCAGCCCCAAAAATAACACCATGTGTCTGAGATCAGTGTCCAAACACTTCTTGAACTATGAGTTAACTGTAAAATGTTACACACACACCTCAGTTACATTCTGTTCACAAGAAGAAAAGTGTAAGTGTAATGCTGTAAGCCAGGAACAACACCATATATTTTCATTTCTTGACACCTGGTCTACAAATATGTATTTAGTCAGATTTCCTTTAGACAGAGCAGTACTTGAACATAAGCATTTAGGAAACTATGAAATTTTAATGGTTATAATCTCCAATGCATAAATTATCTGAATATATGAAATTTAATACTGATACCAAATTAGCAAAGCAGTGCTGAATAACCTTTGCCTTTGCCTTTCCCCTTCCCTTCCCAATTGTCCTAAACCAGGTTTCTTTTCATAGCCCAGACCCCCTGCTCTGGGTGAGGATAATAACAGGTCAATTGCTTCACGCAGTATAAAATTTTTTGCTTGTTGCACATAAATTGCAGGTGCACGTAAATAGATAGCAGGAGAAATTGCCCATATATATATATATATATAATGCTGAATTTAGCCAAATTTTTCTGAGTGTGAGCCCTTTACTGGGTTGCTCAATGCTCTCAGCTTCAGAAGAGTAAAAAGTCACCAAGATTTCTATATTTTTGTACATTGTCCCATAGTCCAGACTTAGCTGAACTATCAGGACCTTCCTAACAAAATGAAAATACACCAACATATTAATTAGAGCCAAAATAATAACCTATAACTGCAGTTAGGACAAGAGTCTGATCAAGGCAACAAAGGCTTATTTTGCCTTCTCTAGAGAAATGCCAGATCAAAATTTAAGGAATTAAACACAACAGATGGCTTCTATGACTAAGGCCAGCTCTCTAAGCAACATGGGTTATAAATACACTTATTAAACAGAATTACTTGCATTTTGGAGTCAAAGCCAGATACTTTGGTATATTTCCCTTCCTATGTAAGTGTCTGAAAGGTTTTATTTTTGTTCCAGAACAGAACAAAAATACAATTCTAAAGTTCTTTTGATACAAAATTTTCATCCTCCTCAGTCTAGTGCCAGATACTTCCTGAGAATATGTGCTTTTAATCTCTCTACATCAGTCGAATTAACTTTGACACATAACAATCTGTGGCTTTCAGAAATAACACCTAAAGAATAAATCTTTTACACTGGTCCAAATGTTTAGGAGTTTAGAAGGAAGTAATTGCCTAGGCTATTTCACTAAGCAACCAAAGAGACTGAAGTGCAGAAATTTTCTCTTTACATCCTCAGAAAACAGTCAAGGTATGCAGAATGTGAAGAAACACCTCTTCTGTTCTCACTGCTGCATAAATGAAGATGCAATTGAATGGGGTAATTTTAGTAAATCCTGGAAGAATAAATGAAGGCAATCATAGAATGAGTGGTACTCTTTTGTATATAAAACACTAAGAACAATCTGCTGTCAAAGATGTAAAGTTTTCTTATGAACATACTTCGTTGTGCCCAAGAGCTGAATAGTTTATTACAAGCCTGCAGATCAGCATCTCTGTAGTCCACCAACAGCTGTATCATTGAAATATATCTACAAAAGGGATCAGATGTAAATAACAAAACAGGACTTACCCACGACCTTCCACAGCTATTGAAAAGTGTAAGGAAATATTACTTTAAGCCATAAATGTACAGTAGAGATAATGCCAAGAGAATTAAACAACCATCTGGTGTAATTATTCATGTTCTCTAAAAATAGTTTGCATGTGAATGTGGCACCATATTTCCCTATATAATTTAGAGGTTTGAATCTAAAGGAAAATTACAGAAAATCACAGGAAATAAAGACTACTCTCTCTCTCTCTTTTTTTTTTTTAATGTAGATTAACACATTCTCTTCTAAATAACAAGGCACAGGGAAAAATATAGGGAGTGGGGGTGAATGGAGAGAGAGGAGTGTAGTACTGGTACTTCTAAAGCAGATCTACGTGTGACAACCCATCTGAATTCATAATCATTTTTCCTTTATGTGCTGGTGTTTTCATGATACTTTGTAATACAGATATTTTTGGATTGTACACTTATCAGGTGAGGAATTGCATGAAGATTTTGGTGGCTGGTATCCTAATTATGATGTAAAAATGTGTTTTGAAGTAATACAAATGTTAATTAAAGTGATTTTTGTCATAGAAATAAATCATTCATTTCTGAGGAGAGCTAATGTGTGCATAAAAGACCATTTCTTGCCCATGCTGCAAGAACTTACCAACATTTCTAGGAGCATCAAGCAGTTACAGAGAGCTTCAACAGTCTCCAAACACTGGCCAAAATTCTTTAGCAAGCCACAGACTGAGCTGTGTTTGAATACTGCATTCCAACAACTCAAAAACAAATTAAATTAGTAGCAACCTGTCCAAGGAAAAACTGCAAAAATTGTTCTCCCCACTCTTAAGTACACATTTGTGTTCTGTCATAACAGGAAAAACAATCTATTTATAATACAGGCAGTGCTATGAAATTGTAAATTCTGTTGGGCAACTTGAGAAAAATTCAGCAGAAGTATTTTTCAGTGATAATATGTGACTAATACACATCAGTAATGAATTTACAGAGAATGTGAAATTACTGCTCTTCACTAAGATAAGATGACCAGAATCACCACAAACGAGGATACAAACACGTGTGGTGAGAACAAATGGATACTGATTGCAAAATAAGTACCTACAGTAGGTGTTGTTTTCTGTGTCACTTCCCAAGACTGCGTGTGTGGAGATCATACATACCACTGTGTACTCTGAGAGCCAAGTTTCCTATACAAATATGGGCAACAGAGATGTGAGCTTAGCTATAACTCTCCCATATCAGACGGAGAGATGGACTTTTGTGCGTAGAAAAACTCAGTAAAATATTATCTCAGACAAAAAATTTTGGAATTAAAACTTCCACAGGAGGCAAGAGTGGACAGGAAAATCACAAGCAGACATTGTCTTGCTGCATTTTATTTTATGAAAGCACTGTTTGCTTCAGTCAGGCTTCAGGAGACAGAAGTGTACTTGATGTCAATTCTCAATTCCTTCTAACTTTCAGTGATCATCTAAAGTTTAGCAGCTTCATTTCAACACTCTCAGAATCCTATTCAATAGAGAAATAGTGTATTCCTTCTTAAATCATCTAAGTAGACACTAAGAACAGGTAGGCAGCAGGCTAGCAGGGTTAGGAGAAGGAAGAGTTAGCTTGTCAATGTCTGTTCCTAGGAATTTGTTTAATTGTCAGTACAGAGTTTGCACACTTCTAGAAAGAGGAGAATAAACATTGACACTAAAATGGATAGTAACAGTATTTGTATGATTTATTCTCACAAAATCAAGTTGCTATAAGTGTGTCTGCAGACCTCCTTATTTCAAAATAATATTTTGTATCACGATGGTCTCTTGGTTTTCTCTGCTTTTTATACTGAGGAATGAATTCAAACTAATTAAAGAAATTCCATCATGTTTTTGTTTTCTGTCAAGTGCTCGAGTAAGACCAGTGCTCAGGAGACAGCCTTTCTGTGGGCTAAGACAAAGGCTATACACATACCTAAAATGAGTGAAGGTCGGTAATTACTATCTTGTCTTCACTTCTTACAATGTTTTGTATTATATTCTTATAAATACATTCATTAGCTATTAAGAGTTGCCTTCTTAACACATGCAGTGTATACAGTAGAAATCTCAAGATAAAAAGTAGAAGTCTTGTATATATTTCACCAACATTTAAAACAGCTTCATTTGCCAACAGCATTCCTTCCTTTAGTACCAAACATTTGCTTTTAAGACATAATTGCTACCTCAGGAAAAAAATGGTTTGAAAGCAGTTTTTCTCACAAAGATAGGGTACTGTATCAAAAGTAATGTCAGGGTATTCTGTCTGATGAACAAATGGATTTATTATAAGAGAGGGAAAATAGAGCAGTAATAAAAGTAAATATCATCCTGTTCACATCTTTCATTTCAAGGTAAAATCTCCACATACTCTTATGTTAGTCCTACCAAAAAAATTGAATATTAAACATCTATATATACTAATAATTCTCTAGAGACATGGAGGAAATCAGGAATGGTGGGAAAATCTTTTCCAGACATAACCCAGAGCTTGCTTTCATCTAACTCCTGTTTCAATTCAACACATTAATCATGTCTTTCTCTTGAAATGATTCAGATGACAAATCCCTTTTCAGAACCGTGCTTGCCAATACTCTTTGTATTATTAATCAGGAAATAACAACTTCCATATAACCACATTGGATGACTAGCAAAATGTTTCATGTATCCAAAAATCAAACAACTTCAGTGGGTTCCTTACTAGGAACAAAAGCCATTTGAGCATATGCTATTTATGTTAATTGGGGAAGTTGTTATCTGACAATACTTACACCATGCCTGTGCCAAATTCAAAAAGACAAAAGTTGTCTCTCCAAGAGCTATTAATACGTTACTGTGCCTTTTGGGATGGCTGTTTAAATTTAAAGGCACTTTAAAAAAAATTGTGTTTAGAGAGGCTATTTTGAAAACAGAGAAGCTTCATAATAAGTGAGATTTAAATCAGAACAGAAATTCTTGTTGCTTTCTGAAACCAAAGATATATGCCTTAAGGTAGGTCAAGCAGAGGACAGTTTAAAACTCAGATGTCGAGAACTTTTTACCTCAAAAGCAGTATAATCACCAAGCTGACAAAAATTACAACCCTGAATGTGAAATACCAAGCCCCTTTCATGATGTGAAACTGCTAACAAGAGAGAGATGAAATGATGAGGGAATAACAGCAGCTAATTTTGAATCCAGCCAAGCCTGAAGGAAGCATATTTTCCTCTTTCCATGAAACTCTTGAAATGGTGGGGTGCTGTAAATCTCTCTGCAGTGAACAGGCAGTAACAGATGCCACTCCCTTCCTGGGCTCTGCAGAGCTCTTCAGAGCTTCTCACAACAGAAAAGACACCTACAAACACAACATGCAGTAGAATTAAATTCAGCTTAGAAGCAACTGCTCATGTCACACAGTATCTGCACTATGGTGACTTCATGGAGATTATATTAATATGGATGAGATAAGGAAAAGTTATTAATTATTGCAAAAGTTGAAATATTTCTTTCTCTTGAACTAATTGAAGTAGACTTTAAAATAACATCAAAATTTGAAATAATGATGAGTTCTCCTGCAAAAAAATTGAATATTTAATCCTTCCAATCTTGAAAAAGTATTGGAAGCAACAGTTGTAAACAGAAGAGAAGGGACATAATTGAAATAAAATAATTCTCTATATTCATTCTTCTCAATATCTGACACAAACTGAAAATCACCTAATCATTGTTATGTAAGTTCACTGCACTCTCTGCCTGATCTGTTAGGAGTGTTACACACTCAAAATGGTATTTAAAAAACACAATATGCTAATAAATGCTTCATTATGCCCAGATTAAGGGGCAAATCTCCTCAAATGCACAAAACACAAGAGATATGGTACTGCTGTTTTTTCTATCAGATCATAATAAATCACAATTTTGTTGCATTCAAAGGATCTTATCTTAAATTATGCCTTATCAGTTAATTTGAAAAGCTCATTGAGTGTTTACTTACATAATGTCTGCACGAGATTACAGGTGCAGTCTTTCAAACCATCAATACTGCCAATTATATTACCTAAACAGCTGAAAATATATTATGGAGAAAATCCACAGATGTCCATAAAAGCCCAAAAAAGAACTGTCATCATGTTTTGAATACTGTAATCTTTGTGTGCAAACGAATTAGACAACTCAACTACATGTCACCAAGCTAGTAACTGAGACATTGCCATCAACTTCTTGGTGGATAGCAGTTAATAGTGATTAACTGCTAATCTAATTAATTGAAAATTCACTTGGGCCTGGATTCATCCATTATAACTTTAGCTACTTTAGTGAGATATTCAAATCAGAAAACTAGATGTGAAAAGTAATCTCTACAATTTTTCTGAAAGACCTCAGCCATTCTGAGTTTTATGTGGTTATTTCACCATTAAGAGGTATCAATCTCCTTCTGTCACCTCTAACAGAGAAGAAACTCAGGTGACTAAACTGAAGATGTGGGGATAATGTGGGATTGAAACACCTTTGCCACAGTGAGTGATAACTAAAAAACCCTACTAAATATGCTGAGCAGTTAATTAAACTTAATGTTCAGGTGTTGATTCCATAGAGAGACATCACTGTATCAACTGAAATGAAATCATCACATACTCAAACAATTTGAGTGGAAAAATCTGAGAATTCAAGCATTTAGGATGTTTGATAGCCACATCAAACATTTGCTGCAGCTACACTAAGCTCAGAAATGTCATAGTTGAAAAGAAAGCCTCCAAGGCAGTTTGTACACTGAGTGTAGTGTCCTTGTTATTAACTGCAGTGATTATTCTGATCTCACTTTGCAGACCAAGCAGTGATGTGGTGACCAATAACGCAATCTGTGGACAGATTTTAGGCTGGTTAGCAAGAGAAAACTGCTGTTCCTGGGCTGTTCCTGTTACTATTTTGTTATTGTGAGGTATGAACAGCCTGTTTCTGATTAGGTTGTCACTTTTGTCACTGCCTCAGTGGTCTCTGTGGTGAATATTTAACACTGGAAAGAAAGATATTGCCAGCTGGTGTTGCAAATTGCTGGTCCAGGAGACATAATGGTCACATAGTTCATATACACAATGAGGAAGTTCTCTAGGATTATGCCAATCTCTGAATAGGAATTTATCCAAAAAGTCAAATTATTAAGACAACTTTATGCTACTTTTAACTCTTTACTTTTAATTCTTTGAGTTAACATTAGAAGCATATTGCTCAACAGGATTTTGATTTAGCAGCTATTCCTTGGGTTCTGAAAGGCTTTGGAGATACAAGTAATGCTTGAGTCATGCAGAAGACAGAGTATGGCTGAGTATGTACTGATGGGAAGAAGTGAATTAGCCCATGAGTATTATTAAATTAGCCCATGAGCACACTGCCTTGGTCTCATATCTTTTGTTTGGTTTCAGCACACAGAGTACCATGCAGACCTAAAAGGTGTAGAAAGAGCACAAGGATCAGGAGCACAGGAACAGTAAGCAAAGAGAACACAGAGAGCTTCAGAGGATTGAATGTGAACCCTCCCTCAGGCTCTGCTCCCTGCCCCAAGAATTGTTTATGCATTTTGGCATTGAAGAATCCACAAATAAAATACAGGAGCAATATCTGAGCTGGCCTCTTCCTGGGCCAGGTTGCATGTTATGAGGCTGTAAGTTACATTCCCAGTGGTTTACTCTCTTGTCCTTTCTGGCCCTCTCAGCTTTGCTTTTTCTTTGTGGACAGTGAGACAACTTCAAGAGAAGAGCAGTGAATAAACTTCTTAAATAAACTTATCTTAAACCAGGAAATGAAGGCACAGCTTCTAGGATATGCAAGATAATTTGAACTGCCTCTGAAATGCCTCTGTTAAAGAAAAGGTGGACAGAAACTGACACCTTCCTTTTCAGCTGAATTTTCAAAGAGAACTAGAAGACAGCATCCAAACACAGGGCAGCAGCTAAGGCACTGAAGCCCTCCAGGCTGTAAATACCAGTCTTTCACAAACACCAGCTTTAAAAGTTTTCTGAACTGCTGAAAGCTGGAACAGAAGTATGAATGTCTCTCTGCCTCCAGCATTTCCTCCTAGCTCTCTGGCTGAGGCATCCTCAGCTCAGATGAAATTTCACAAGGCCAGCTCATAATTGTAAATCTCAGCAAACAGTCTAACTCTTTCCACTTGTGATGCCCAGAACAGACAGTTTGTGGAATATGTCAAATATAGTCATAGCTGATGAAGGCCTCAGTGCGGAGTTGTCTGCTCACCCTTTTCTCCATAATTCTGTTATTTCTGCATAAGCATGACAGAATCACAGCTCTAGTCCACTGTGTTAGTGTGGGTTTAGGGGGTTTCTATAGCTCCTCATCAGTGGCTTAACCTAACACACTGTGATATGAACTGGAGCAATGAGGTGAAAATCTAAGCTCTGTCCTAGTGCTTCTGCTCTCGAGGGCAGTAGGACAGAGATCACAGCCAGTTGCAGAAAGAAGTATTTTAATTTACTACTTGTGCACAGTCTCTGCTGCCATCACAATTAAAAATTCAGCTTGCTACAGTGAATCTATAGCTTAGAGAACTTTCTTTTTGCTAACTTTTAAGTAAAATAAACAGATTTCATCCACTACTAAAGTAGTTGGAGTTCAGGAGTTTGCCAAATGTTAGGTGCTAGATGGTCAAATTTGTTATCATAGAGAAGTATTTTGTTTCTCTGATGGTTTAGTCAGCACATTCAACGAGTATCACCAGAAGTGATCATTCTCTGCCATTTTCACAGCTTTTGGCCTGAGCTGCTGCTACCAGTCAGGGAAGGAAAATTCCACAATATGAGATAAAGCAGAGCTCAGAGAATAAAAAAAAAATAACATCTTTGATTGCTTTTATTGTGGATAAATTGTAGAGCTGGAACACCCTGCTGCTTTCCACAGAATCAGATCAAAAGAGAGATCATCTGGCAAAAATGTACTAGACTGGAAACTCTTGAGTAGATGGTGTTGATTTAATGCTGTTAAAGTCACTTGAGAATAGGAACTTCAGATAAGACAGAGAGTGACAAGTTCTTGTAATGAGTTGCTACTTCATTTCTGAGTGGTTTGGAGCTTAGAAGTCACAAAACAGTAAACTTCCAAGTGCTGCAAAGACAACTTTTTTCCCCAGACTTCAGCATTAATTGAGCAAGGAGAGGGCTTCTCAGTAATACATATGTGAAGACAACAAATGGATTATGCTGAACTTGTATACATAAGGACTATTAAAACTATGGCAGACTCTCCTAAAAGAAAAAGCATATCCTTCTTATTTACAACATATAACCTCTCCACTAGCCTTGTTATCTCATTCTTCCCAATGCAATTTTGCTTTATATGGGTTATTCAGGAAATAACAGCACTGAAAAAAGAAAGTGATGTATTGGTCTGTGAGTCACATAAAATGTAATTTTGGCTTTGACATCTGAAGCTTTTAGACACTTTAAAAACCTCTGAAGCTTTATGGCGGCATTAGATCTGGCACAGGAACCTGAACAAGAACTTTCTGTGAGACTATTTCTCAAAACAGGCTAAAGATTTTGTGAGTGATTAAGGAAATATTAATAATGACTTATGTCTTTGGTAGTATTTAGGTGTCAAATCCCCATTAAATAAAATTTGAGTAAAAGACCTAAGTACCTTTAAAAATATGAGATCATATTTTTATACAGTGAACCGCAGCTTACACTATCTGCTTCTGCTCAAATTTTGAACCATAGTTCAATGCCCTTCTCTGTGTGAGCATGAATTTCACAATCAGTTTGGTCTGCTTGGCATGATGTTGCCATTTTAGTTATTTATGTGTGTGCTTGCAGGGTTTTTATAATCTGCCAAATACCAGAGTTGCTATAGATGTGTTGGTCAAAAAGAGAAAGCCGTAAAAGCCTTGGTCCATGGTTCCCAGTTCAACAGTTTGGCACATTTCATAGCCAGGGATGGAGTTCCCTTTGCATTTCCTGCATCCTGGGCTGGGCTGGTCCTGCAGTGCCTCTCTGTGTCTGCAGGACCCCAGGCAGTGCAGGGTAACTTCTCCCTCAGCCCTACTGCCTTCTCCCCAGGGAAACGTGCCACTGAGCAAACTTGGGAGTGTGTTGCACTTGTGAGTGCATTGCACCATTGAAACAAGGATTAAACTCCTGGTTTTAATTCAATAATGCACTGCTTTTGTCACTAATAGGGATAATTTTAATTAGCTGTAATATTTTAATCCTCTGATAGTAATACAGATTTAAGAAACCATGTGGGAACAGGGCAGACAGAATACAGAAAATGAAAGAAAGGAAAACCACAGTGTTGCATAAAATTTACAGGAGAAGCAAAATAATGTTCTGAAGCTGATTCAGCATGTATTTTGACTTCAGAATGAGTTTTGGCAGGCAGATTGGGCCTTATAATAATGATAATCTTAAAATAATATGTTCTGTTCCATTAAAGGTTCTTTCATGCCATCAGAGGCAGGGAACTTGCAAAACTGATAGTGGGAGGAAGTGAACATGGTGAAACATGGCCTGAGAAGCAGAAATTTTACTTCTAAGATATACAAAGCCATAGAACCACTTCCTGCGGGTGTGGGCTACAAATCCTTGCTTACTCAGGAAACATCTCATCCTGCTTGGTATATTCATCCAGAAACTCATGAAATATTATTTCCCTTTCTAAGTCTTTGGAACAGCCAACAAACATAATCACCAGCTCTTTTCATCCTTATCTCAGATCATTAACAATAGCTTTTCAACAATAAAATGCTAGTGGGAATGGCAACGGAAAATAATACTCAAAACAATGTTCAGTGAAATTTTAAGTTTAAACTACATGATCTTTTTCTTTCTCATTTAGTTACAGATGTGAATACCTCTGCTAATAAAAGAAAAATTTTACTTCTCTGTGATGCAATACAATTTTTTTTCAGATATGCAAAATTTCAGTTGTCATATTTTGGCAGTATTATATCTGCTCCCTTTACTATTTTTGTTTGAATGCTCAAGTACTTAATTGCATATTTTTTGTAAAAACCAGTAGGAAAGTATGCACTCTTGTCAATAAGAAAAATTTATAAAAATTGTCAGTAAAAATTCTGACAACGTAGAAAACATCAGGTCAAAAATTTCCACTATAAGTTTATGAAAATTGAAAGTGTTGGTAATTTTAAAGTGTTTTCTGTTCTTCTAAAAGCTTGGTTTTTAATTAATAACACTTTAGTGCACAATGTCTGGCCATCTTCATAGCATTTCTAATGATACATCTATATGTTGATCTGATGTTCTTAAAGAAATATTTTGTGTGCCACAAAGCATTTGCAGGCAATTTATCCCCAAATGAAACAAAACACCTGTTGGCACAGCAACAGTGAGATGGGATGAATTCAGTAAGTCTGCAAGTTTCTTAATTAACACAAAAATATCATTATGTCTGTAGAGAGCAGCTTTAAATTAAAGTTTTGTAGAGACGTATAATACCATCTATTCAACAAATTGAGAAAAAATGGCAAAGACTTCAAGTCTATGTAAGAACTCGGAAAATCCTTAGTTAAGTATAATCCTGAAAAATGTCTGTGTATGTCTTTTTCTCTAAAAATATATCCATTTTCCAAACATCAGTCAAAGCTTCTTAAACTCACTCATGCAGTGTCACACTTGTAGAAAAAGAAAAGCATTACTGCTGAAAATCCTGTACTATAATAACACAGAAAACCAAGAGACAACATACTATTTTGACATAAATGAGAATAGAGTGGTGTTAGTTGTAAGCAAAAAAACCCAAACAAACAAAAAAAAACCCAAGTCATAAACAATTAAGTCTGTAAATCTTAAGAAAAAAACCTTGAAAACCATGGTTGAAACCATGGCTGAACTTTTCTAAGCACCTGAAGCAGAAGCAGTGAAATCACAAAGCTTATAAAGGGGAAACCTGGTACACCTGAATGTGTTTGTGGAGCTGGTGTGCATTGTGGTGGAAAAGAGCATGAAGTCAAATGACAGAGTGGGAAATGTTACAGAATCCACAGAATCAAGTGGGAAGCTGAGTTTGCAAAAGGCCAGGTGAAGATACAACTTAGGAAATAACTTTATTCATGGGATCAGGTGAGAATTAACATACATTTATGCACTAAGTGTAGTAAAGTGATAGATATTTGCATTGAACTGAATGACATATTTCCAATGCCATATACTCTTCAAAATAGAGTTCTACTTAAAATAAATGCTAAGGACCAGCTAAGGCTTTGCTTGTCCCTGTGTTTGTGGATGCACTTCTGTCCTTAGACATAACTACACCAGATGACCTCAGTTCCCAACTCACACCCTGTGTTACCCAGCCTGAGCCAGTCAAAAGTAGCTTGGTGGTTGTTCTACCCTAGCAGCTCAACAGCAGAGGCAGAAAGAGGATTCACAATGCAGGTGTGACTCTCCAGGCAGAAGAATGAGAGAAGAGCACCGTGGTGGAGGAACCAGGAGGGAGACACATAACTCACTGGCCAGAAGAAACACTGAGATCATGAAATGCAAAAAATAGTTAAACGTACTTTGCTGCAGTAACCACATATCAATCAGACCTGTTACTGAAAAGATTGTGCTTTTGTAGACACAGGGATTGTGAGGGAGGGGAACGAGGGAAGATCTAGGAGACACTGGGCAGTGGAGGATGCTGTAAGACTCTGTGTGTGCTTGTGTAATGTTTCACTCAGATGATGTTTTAACACTGAATTAGTCACAGCCTCCCACTGCCTCTGTAAGGCCCTGCCTCAATACCATGCTGCTTTCTGGACATGTACTGTAGCTATTGGCTTCTGGTCTTCTGGTTTTCTATTTATTTGATTTATTTGATATTTATTTTACTTATTTGATATTCTGTGGTATTATTTGATTTAATATTCCTTTTCATCTCTTGGCTTCAAATTTGGGGAAAAAAAATGAGCTCCTTTTCACCAAATTCTCTTATTATTTATGGAATGAATATATCAGTACATTTCTTTTCCAGTCATACAAGGAGAACAAATAACATGAAAAAGAACAACCTAAACTCTCTGTTTTTCAAGGGATACAAAAAGCAATGAGAACAGGACCCAAATCAAACTATCATCCAGAGGAGAATAATAAATATATTCATAAAGTCTCCACACTAAGTGACTGAACACATAGCTCAGTCTCAACAACAGAATTACAAAACACAATAAAAGTAAAACCTATCCTCATACCATATCAAAGGAGAAGACCAAAGAGACAGAACAAGCATACACTTCTTCGTTATTAGATGTTGAGTACCTTGAGAATGATGTTTAGAGAAACATATTTGGAGAAAAAGGTTTGAATAGGGAAACATTTCTCACAGCAATGAAAAACATTACAGTTTGAATTCAATAACAGCAAACAAAACAACCAAGCAGTCTGGGCAGGATTTGAAATGTGAACTGTGTTAATGTTAGAAGCATATTATTTCTTTGATGTTTTACTCTTGAATATTTTGGAAACCAAGAAACTCATCATGACTTTTTTCCAAGGCAAGGGAATCACTTGGATGCATAATATTGTCTTTACCAGAACAAATAGAAGTGTTTTCATTTGTCTGTCCATTTTTTTCAGCAGTGCTTGTGATATACAAAGAAACAAAAATGGTAAGTTACTGTGTCCTAGACTACCTTTAACCTGCTGCATAGAGGTTCAGTTGTTCACAGGTGAATTTTTCAAAAACAGTAACATCTGAAAGCATGTAGTTCATAAAATTGCTAATAAAAAATAGATTATATCATCAGAAGCATTAAAGCATATTACTAAAACCTGGAAGTTAAAAAAAACTCCACCAAACCAAATAAAACCATTTTGTTCATATTCCACTTAATCATGTAATAATTGCAACTATAAATGCTGGGTAGATTGCTGCTGTCTATTTTTCACTTGGGGAATTCAGTTAGCTCTTTAAATAAGCCAGCATCACATTTCACAGCTCTATATTCTCTCCTCCTCTCCAGTCTACTGCTTAATTTTTCTTAGAATTCTCTAGCTTTGGTACACATACTTGTCTTTGTAGTTCCAATGATGGAAAGCCTTATTGATTCTTCAAATGCTCAAAACTGTTCACTAGACAAATAAAACAATATTTTCATTCTGTAGAAACACCTCTATGATCACAGGGATGGATATGAGTAAGATAAACAATGTCTGGTTAAAGTATTATGAATTTCCTTCATAAGTTCTCTGCAGAGGTGTCATTTTTACAAAATATTGTCATTCTGTTATATAACACAGCCCAGTATTTCTTCACTCATCAAATAGATACAGTTACATTATGCTTTCACTAAATCCTTACATTATAAATTATGTGAATGACATTGAGGCAGATTTAGCTATTAATTCCCTGAAATCTGCCTCCATTTCTTTCCACCAAGCCTTTGTAACATTCTGCAGGGGCACTTGAATTTTTTTTATGTTTTCAGTTTCTTAAAAGTGGGAAAAAATGGTTTTCAAAGCATTTATTGATCTTTACTGGGGCTTATTGAGCTCCAGAGGGTCTTAGTGACTTAGGAGGAAAATAACAAAAAACAAAAATAAAGCTAAAACTAAATGTCCCCCAATGAAACTGAGTGGATAACCTCAGTGATTACAGATGTTGGCAATAAAATTATCCACTCCTTTGCGCTTGGGATTGGCTCCTCCTTCTCACTGATTAAAGAGACAGAAGACCCTTGATTTAAGATAAATCAGTTTTATCATTCATCTAAAAATCAGAAATAAAAATAATAGCAGAAAAATTTTAAGCAAGAGAAGAAAAATAAAACAGTGGTTCTAGCACTGCAGCATGACTTTTGTTTCCCGAGGAAAAGTGTTCATGTAAACCTTCCTCTTATCTTTGCCTTCACACATTGGGAACCTCTGGGGCAAGTGGGCACAAAGAGCCAGGGAAAGCAGCAGGGAGTAATCTACAGGAGCCTGCTTAAGTCAGCACAGATCACCCCACCACCCGTTCATCCTCCTCATCCTGAGACGAGGAAAGGCGCTGTACTTGCCTTCTGGCATCTCTTTGGAGAGATGATCGAAACAAATGGACACAGATATATCTGAGAGAAAAAAATAAATACACTTCTTCCTCTTGAAAGGCATTTTTACAGAAAAAAAGACCTAAAATACAAGGTAGATAAATTCAGCCCTTAACACAAAAGGCCAAATTTACTCAACTGTATCAATAAGAAATCCAAAACTTGAAAATGAAAGCCAATGGTAGCAATGCACTGAGTGAATGCTGGATTTCTCTATTGGTAAAATTCTTACATATTTTATTTTTCCTTGCCATTATATAACAGTGGATGAACCACTAGGGAAAAGCTCCATTACCATGAAAAATGGAAAACAAAGGAAGAAATAAAACTGCAGGTTATGGAGCTAGTACCCTTCAATCATCTTCGAAACATGATGGATTAGAGAGATAGGCAATCACCAACTCTGTGAAGTTTAACAAGTGCCAGATTCTAAACCTAGGATGGGGTAACCCTGGTTGTGTATAAAGATTGGGGAACAAATGGCTGGAGAGCAGCACTGCAGAAAGGGACCTGCGGGTCCTGGGCAATGGCAAGTTGAACATGAGCCAGCAGTGCCCTGGCAGCCAGGAGGGCCAGCCCTGTCCTGGGGGCACCAGGCATGGCATGGCCAGCTGGGCAAGGGAGGGGATTGTCCTGCTCTGCTCTGCACTAGGGTGGCCTCACCACAAATACTGAGGGAAATACTGAGGGCCACAATATAAAAAGGACATTAAACTGTTAGAGAACATCCAAAGGAGGGCCATGAGGATGGCGAAGGGTCTGGAGGGGAAGGTGTATGAGGAGCAGCTGAGGGCACTTGGTCAGTTCAGCCTGGAGGAGACTGAAGGGAAGACCTCATCACAGTCTGCAACTTCCTCATGACGGGGAAAAGAAGGGTCAGGCACTGATCTCTGATCTCTAGTGACAAGTGACAGGACCAAAGGGAATGTCCTGAAGTTGTTCTGGGGAGGTTTAGGTTGGATATTAGAAAAAGGTTCTTCACTCAGAGAGTGGCTGGGCACTGGAACAGTTCCCCCAGGGCAGTGAGCACAGCACCAATCCTGACAGAACTTAGGAAGTGTTCAGACAATGCTCTCAGGCACATGGTGTGACTCCTGGGGATGTTGCTGTGCAGGGCCAGGAGCTGGACTTTAATGATCCTTGTGGGTTCCTTCCAACTCAGTATATTCCACGATTCTATGATTCTGTGATTACAACTGCTAGCAATTGTCCGTTACCCTGAATAATTGTTTTTGTGCAGGAGAACTTATTTCCATAACATTACTGATTCTATGGTACTGTGATTACAACTGCTAGCAATTGTTCTCAGTCTGTTACCCTGAATAATTGTTTTTGTGCAGGAGTACTTATTTCCATAACATTACATCATGTTGCAAACATCCCCCTTCCCATACAGCAAACTGCAAAAGATGAGAACTAAGTCACAAACCTTTTCCCCAGCCAGCAAAACCTCCATTACCAATGTGGAGATCGTGTGACCTATCAAGAAATTAAATTTTACAAGCTTCAATGCTCAGATTTTAAGTGACCATTAGAGCTCAGATAATCTTACATTAGAAAAAAGTGTTCCTTCTGAATTTGGCCTCTACTTCACACAATCCTCAATTGCTTGCTCATTTTATCCTGTAGAAGGAATATTTTTAGTCCTGTGGAACTGAGGAAAAAATTACATATAATTATTAAATGATCACAAAATGTAAAGACAAATGAAAGATTGTCTCCTGAAATAAGAGGCACTCAAATATTACTTGCACATCACCTCAAGACACTGTTCACTGTCAGGGGAGATAATCAGATTCTTTAACCTTTAATACTAAGATATACACCCTCTTTTGATTTAGAGTTGAATAAAGACATGAGAATATAAAACAGGATTTAGGAGGACACTAGGAATTGCAAATCCAAAATGATGACCTAAAAAGATTTGTTTACACTCAACTAGACAGGGATGGTGATGGGCTGTCCTCTCAAGGGCAGACACAGGTGGCTGAGGTGCAGCACTGCAGTGCAAACTGAGAGCAGAGCTTTCTGCATGCCCAAAGCCTTACAGAAACCTAAAAGGGAAATTTGAGTTCACCAGCTACAGAACTCCTGGCCTAAGCTGCCTCTGTCTCTGGCCTGGATGAAAGTTTACTACACACCCAGATCACAGTATTGCAGCCAAAAGAGCTGCTTAGCCTGATTTTCCTGCCCTGTCCCTGGAGAGGGTACCAGAGAAGCCTGGAGAGGCAGCAGTGCTGTGGACATGCTCTATGGAATCCTCCTGAGGAATCATATCCAAGCTCAGAATCCTCAAATACAGTTATTATTTGGGACAAAACCTAAAAAATGGGTGTTGTTGCTGAATCTATCTATGACATAATGTCAAGTTGGAGAAGAGTAAACTAGAAATCAGGGCTGCCTGCTTTTATCTGGAGCCCAGAGGAGTTGTTCAAACCCACGGTTCTCATCTCTGAATAGCAGCAAAACACTTCTCTTCAAAAACATTTCTCCATATTCATAAAACAAGATCCAAGAGGTGAAGAAGCAGGAGCACAGTGGTATCCTTGTGTATCTACAAGTATCCTTGTAGATGCAGAATCCTGAAATTCCTGCCTTTAGTGCTGAAGCAGCTCTGCCGTAGAAATAAATCTTACAAATTTACAGTAAAGGTGATTTGGAGATTATGTAACATCAATCAATACCATCTCAATTTTCACTTCTTCCTTTTTTGAAACTCTACAAAATCATACTGAAAGAGGTTACAAATGTGGAAGTGTGTCTCTGCATCAGGATCTTACTTCAAGTATCTACAGGTATGACTAAACATAGGAAAATGCACAGTTTTAATGAAGTCAGGATCATGTTGCAGTTCTTTTTAATTAGAGACTTCATTTCATGTACCTGATACATTTACCAGGTACAGTGAGATCACCTAAAAACATGCATTAAACATAACACCACAGTACTTATTAGCATTATGTATAGCAATATGTCTTTTGTTTCACTGATTTCTCATCAAATGTGTTCACAGTAGTTCCTGACATTTTCTGACACTTGTCATGTGTTGTACACTGACACAGGTCAGCAGATTTTCTTGTAATCCTGAAACTTCAGCCAAAGCCTGGGGTTTCTGGTGCACTCTGGACAGACAAACAGCTTCAGAAGTGGAAGACTTCAGAAACCACACAGCACAAAGGTCGATTTCTATCAGCTACAACAGTAGTATATTTTCACTTATTTCTCTCTTTGGTATACAAAGGCAGGTCCTCCAGATCAACAAATGCTGGCAAAGCTAATTAATAACACACAGCAAAATGGTCATAACTTTGTGGTGATATGAGACCAGTTCCATAAATTTCAAGTAGTCAAGGTGTAACAATGAAATTTAAGCTGCAAAAACAATATACCAAGAGATAATATAGTATTAAGAAAGCAATATCCTGGGATCTTGAGAGCTGGCTGAACTTATTAAAAGAATTTTTTAAAAAGCCATGAAAAACCCATCAGTTCTTAATCTGCATCATTGCCATCAGATTAATTTATAATTTGGCTTTCTGGGTATGAGTTTGAACTATGTTTTTTGATGAGTCTACATCTATTCTAATAAAAAGAAAGGATTACTTTTCTGTTTTTTTAATACTGGCTTCTTTTGATGAATAAAGGCTTTATTTCTTTACTGAAATCCAGCTTTTCTTCATTATCCCGTTGGAACAGGAGCTGAAACCTGCCACAAGGGACCAGCAGAGATCAGTGCCTTGCTCTAGGAACTGTTGGTCCAGGCTTGGAGCTTATGCCTTGAGTCTCATTCTTTTAAGTTCCTTTGGAGAACAAGCTGGAAATTTATAAGAGCCAAGAACATTAAGTACATCACTCTGAGACAAAATTTAGGATGACTGAAGCACAGAGTGCCTTCCCTATCTGTCGTGGCTTTGTCTCCATGACCCTGGGACTATGTCAGCTTGGACTAAGGTGGCAATAAATAAAAGGACTAGTGTAAAAGGATTTAATGAAAAAACAACAAACAGGAGAAGCCAAGCAACAGTATGGAACTAATTTAAAAAAAACAGGATAGGCAGTATATACATGCATACATATATGTGTGTATATATATATATATATATATATATATATATATATAGAGTCAGTTGAGCGGTGGAGCTGAGGGTAAGGGTCCAATCTGAAACAATGATTAGGAATATGTAAAACTCTGCACCAAATAACAACCAACCAGGTGGAAGAAGTGGGGAACCTTCTAGAACCACAACCTTATATCAACAGAATTATTACCACATTCTTTCCCAAGAGTCAAAGCTGCTGGAATGATGCTCACCCTGAGTATCAGTTAGGTTAACTACAGACCATGTTCCCCAGTTTCAAGCTGATGCTTTCAGGCAGCTCAACTCTTACAGCTGTCCTTGCTGTGGATCAGAGCTAGCATGCAAAAAGGTCAGTAATCAGTCTACTTGCATCCTAGGATGACTACAGGCTGCCTACTAAAATTTTGAAGTCAAACTCACAATCATGTGAAAAGCAGGTCCTTTGGAGACCTGATAGCCCTGAGAAGATTGAGTCAGACAATGAGAGTCATTTCTAAAACAGCCTTATCAACACCTAGGCTAGGGAACATGGTATTGAGCGGGTGTGCCACATCCCCTACCATGTACCAGCTGTGGGCAAAGTGGAGAGATACAATAGACTGTAAAAATCACCTTGAAAGCATTGGGTGAGAGATCTTTCAAAAATTAAGAGCAACATCTAGCAAAGGCCTGGGTGTGCCACATCCCCTACCATGCACCAGCTGTGGGCAAAGTGGAGAGATACAATAGACTGTAAAAATCACCTTGAAAGCATTGGATGGGAGATCTTTCAAAAATTAATAATAACATCGAGCAAAGGCCACCTGGTTAGTCAACATCCAAAGTTCCACCAGCCAAGTAGGCCGTGAGAGATCTTTCAAAAATTAAGAGCAACATCTAGCAAAGGCCACCTGGTTAGTCAACATCCAAAGTTCCACCAGCCAAGTAGGCCCTACCCAGTCTGAGCCCCTGCACACAACGGACAGAGACAAAGTCTCAGTGGTACATTTCAGAGATTTGTTAAAAACTGTTTGGATCAATTCTGCTTCAATACGAACGTGAGGTTGTCTTTGCTCAAAGACCAAGTCGCACATGGTGGATAATGCACAAAGATGGAACAACATGATGTGTACCTCTGAAAAATCTTGATTGTAGAGTGAAAACCATGTATAAGTATCACTGTTTGCTGAATGTCACTAGCAGTATCTGTATATAGCTATATATATATACACATATATATATGTATGGATATATAGATGTGTGTGTGTGTGCAAAGTTAGAATATATATTAGTTTTGGCAGTAAGCTGATGGTATAGGGATAAGGGGTGGAATGTCCTAGGGTGACTTCGAAAGGCTTGCGTCCCCCGTCACCTGTGCTGTTTATGCTGGCTATTGAGTTTTGCACTTTTAAGATTGCTTCCAAGAGTGAAGCTGGGGGAGAAGAAGCACACAGTTTCTTGCAGAAACTGCACTTGCTCTCGGAATTCCTGCTCCTGCATCATGGACAGTGGGAGAGAGCTCTCCTTTGTTTTTTTGTTTTTGTTTTTGGTTTTGGTTTTTTTGGGGTTTTTTGTTTTGGTTTTTTTTTCTTTGTTTGTTTTTTTTTGGTTCTTTTTTTTTGTTGTTGTTGTTTTTTTGGTTTTTTGGGGGGCGGGGTTTGTTTTTTGGTTTTCTTTTCTTTTCTTTTCTTTTCTTTTCTTTTCTTTTCTTTTCTTTTCTTTTCTTTTCTTTTCTTTTCTTTTCTTTTCTTTTCTTTTCTTTTCTTTTCTTTTCTTTTCTTTTCTTTTCTTTTCTTTTGCTTTGTTAGCTGAGGCCAGAATTTTTTTTTAACTGTTCAGCTGTTGTTTAGTCCAGGAACATCAGGACTGTTGTCCAGGGGCCCCTCAAGCTGCACTGCAACCAGGACACTGGACCCAAGCCCCAGAGAGACACCCAAGAGCCAGAGAGACTGAGAGAAAGCTGAAGATACACCCACGAAAAAACCTCTGACCTACAAAACAACTCTAAATTTGTCATCTCTTCAGAACAGCAAAAACTTCCATTGTTTAATATCATTCATATTTTCATGTTTGTGAGTACTTTGCTTGTTAAAGAAACAATTTTTTCCACTTTTCTTTAAAAAAAATCTTTCTGGAACCTATAGAAAAAGAAAGACTACTTAAATTTGCTTTCTAAAAATATCCCATTTAAAAGTTTGCCCCCAAATTTGCCCTAAACCAAGACAACCTGGATCAATGAGCAAGAATAAACTCAATGGCACCATGTGTTCCCAGTAGCAGCCAAGCTTGCTGAGAGCACTGCAAAGGAGAGGAGAGCTCTGGGGCCTTTTATAAAGGTTCAGCTTTATGTTCACATCCTCTAAATAACCCAGAATCACTCTGAAGGACTTGCCACGTTCAAACTAAATTAAAATTTAAATATTCTTGTTTTACTCCCATAAATACCAATATCATCTGGATTGTAAACTATAGTCTCAATCTTTTCTGCATCTAAGGTGAAATGAATACTTTTGCTGGTCCTTCAGAGTGTCTTGTTACCCCATGCTTGCTATATGAATGCCTGAATTTTCAGATTCTTAGAAAAAATTACAACTAAAAGTCCATAAGCTGTCTAAAATAAAAAAATTAAAAACCAAAAAAACCCAACCCCAAACAAAAAAACACCCTGATTATTCCTTCCACCCTAACTGAAACATTTTGGCTTCAGTAACTTCTAAAGAAAAATCTATATACTTTTGAGATATATAGTCAGTTTTAGAATGATTGATTCCAAACAAAAGAAATCAAAATACCTAGTTTATAAACTGTCAAAATGAACTATTTCCCATTAGAAAGTAGTATTTATGGTGGGGTGGAGCTATTTGCCAAACTTGGCATAACATCACAAATAGATGCAGTCAATCAAAAAATATGGTTTTGGATAAATGGGGTATTTGTGTTTTTATAAAAAATAACCCACTGATGTTGTCTACTGATTGCTTAAACCTGAGGTTTATTTTTTTTTCTTTTTTATTTTTGTGATATTGTTCCAGTGCTTCTTGCTTTGAAGTCTGATGATCTGCACTGTGAGCAAATTTGGCTTTAGCTTTGTACTCTGTTTGTACTTCAGAACACAATAAAGGCATGTCTAAATAAAGGATTTTTTTTTCCCAAATAATTTTTCTTTTTAAGTTTAAACACATAGATTAATAGCTTTAGGTATGATTTTATACACTATATTTAGTCTCATAGAGCACTTTCCCCATCCTGTATGAATTACCTGTTCCTCATTCAGCCAGGCTTTTGCTCCCCTCAGGGTTCAAGACCCAGTGTCCTGAATGGTTGCTGCCCACAAGCTAATGTGTACTATAATTACTGTAGATGGGATGAACCCAAATAACCCCCCTTTAAGCAGATCAACTATTAATGACTTCCTGGAGATTCCAAACTCACTCCCATTAAATATTAATTGTAAAACAACCTATTACCCTACTGAGAGCTAGAATAATATCTCCTTAGTGACCTCATGCATTCTGATGATAGCTAATTCAAGACTGATGGGAAGCAGTGGAGCTCAGTGGAGAACAAAGGTGCACAGTGAGATTTTATGATGCCAGTGGCACCACACAGGAACCTGTATGGCTGCAGTTTACTTTGCTGTTATCCACTGATATCGATCTTCCCCTCAATATGTAAAGTCACTTGGATGCAAAGTAAGCTTTATATATAAAGTCAAGGACCCAAAGATCTCTAAAGGACTGAATACAGAACTTCTGCATACTTGGTCAGTTATTAAATATTAAACTGTCTCCTCTTTCTCTGTTACCCAACTTTTACCAGGGTTTGCATTTTTTATGTAAAGGACACAAATGCAACCCCATGCAGCTCATGAAGTACAGCTGGATTTTACTTCTTTATGGAGAGGCAGAAAAATAATCACCTGCCCACAAGACAGCAGTCTAAAATCTTAGCCTGCTCCCTGTCCTGGAGGAAAAATCTGTTTGGCTGCAGGCACAGCCTCACGCAGCAGCCCATCATCCCCAGGTGGGGATGTAGCCCCAAGCCCCTGTGCAGGGCCAGCCAGCCCTTCATTCTATTACATCTGCTTTTCCTCCTGGGGCTCCAGTCAAGCCTCCCACAGCATCAGTGGGTTTGATATCACAAGAATCTCAGACTGTGATTGACATCTTGATGCCCCACCGCTTTTGTTTGACGCACTGTTGATGCCTCTGGTCTGTGTGTCCTAGAGAGAGCAGAGGGCTCTGTAAGGTTATGTTTGCCATGCTGAGGAAAAGCTTCCATCCGGGTGGGAGACCAGGATGCTCTGATGTCTGCTTGGCAAAAAACCAGATAAACCCAACAAAAAATAGAGGGGAAATGATAAGTAAGCTTTAGGCCTGAAACCATTGTAACTCAAAGAAAATAAAAGCGCAAAATCAAATAAACATAGGGATAGTCCTGCCTTTTCTATATACCTTGACTGAATATATGAAGGTTGAAGGTAAGGGTTTGAGGAAGGTGAAAATCAGCCAAAAACAGAAAAGTGGTCTGCTATGACAAAAAAACCTCTTGTCTAAACTAGCAGAACTAACCTCATAATAAATCTGCTGTGATGAGCTTAAGGGCTGCAGCATTACAGCTGAGAAACAGTGCTCTTGGATATTTTCAGTTGATAAGATTTTGCGGCACCTGGAGGTTGACTCCTCAGCAGTGATGCCAAAAGCCACAGCACTTAACAGTGGGTGCATCCGACCTGCTGGCACCAAGAGTTTATGGTTAAAATTTTTATTGTGTGTTTTCCAAGCCTGCTATTTGATTAATGCACTGGTCTTGAAGTATTGAATGAAGCTTTAAGTGAATTTAAGATCCACTATCTCAAAGGCCAATAGAGTCAAGCTATTTCAAAGCTATTTTATATAAATAAATAAATAAATAAATAAAATCAAACACATTTCCTCATGTTTGAAAGTCTCAGGACCACGTTTTCCTTATAGATTCTGAACAGAGTTAGTTCTTTTTTTCCCAATCTGCCACTCTAGTTAGACCTAAAATTAGAATTTTCCTAAATATTAGCTGCAAGACCTAGATACCAGGTTTACATAAAACTTAAGGAATGTAGGATTGACCACTAGAACATATATTTAGAAGATTTTTAAAAAGCCAGTCTTAAAACATTGCCAAGTTAATTGTCTGGTAAACCAAGTGGTATGTGTTAAACAAGAAATTTATAGTGGTTTGGTTGCATAATCAATAAAAATGAATTAAATCTAATTAAAAATTTGTGCTTGACAGAAAGACATTCAGACTATATCTGGATAGGATCAGGTTTGTCACAGGTTTACCAACATGCACCATTTCCTCTTCTGGTATAACACATCTCCCAGGTGTATCAGCCTGCAATGGTTTTTGCAGGTAATTATGCCCAAACAAAGAAAACTAATCTAGCCCTAGTGTTTTAAAAAGATATACAGAAGCAGTAATATAATATCATCTATGTTTAAAGTCCATGTAAGGAGCAAACTAGATAACAAGGATTAAAGAACAAATTACGAAACCTCAGAGGAATAGCAATGGTTGGTAAATTTTTGTACCATCAAGCAAGGAAAATCTATCTCTCACTCAGCTGTGAAGGGCACAAACATTTAACACCATTTACAAGGAAAAGAATGGAAAGATTTGCCAACCAAGCTGCAGGAGAGAATAAACAAATTCCAATTGTCTTAGAGGAAGCTGCTGAGAAATTTTCTGAGCATATCTATTACTTTTCATAATTAACAGACACTTGAAACGATGGAAATTTAAATGGACTGGAGGAGAGCCACGATTAAAAACTGAATAAAAGCAGGGGCTGTGGGAATTCAAATGCACTTAGCAATTCCTGGAAACAAATATGGAACAAATTTGAGACTGCCAATTAAATTTAGAGACTATGGAACTGTTCACCATCAGTCAGCATGAATTTGGGGAGAGTAGGTCTTTCCAAATCAATTATTCCTTTCTTGTGTGAGGATTTCATGTCTAAGGGATATAATCAAGTTATATTTTTATATATTTGGTATTGTCTTAGAATTATGACAATTCTGTTTCTGATTTTTGATCTCAAGACCTTGGAACTAAAAGACAGCAAAATTATTCAAAACTTTTGAGATCTCTGATGGATCTCAAAATATAAATCATACTGAGAATGTAGTCAGGATTAGAGATTTAAACATAAGGCCAAAAGCTATTTTTTTCTTTTCTCCTATTTTTATCCAAACTAAAGCTACAAAAATTTTACTAATGTGATAACTGATAGGATCAAAGAGTATACTCAATAGTGCTGTTACACTTAGAGGGGGATCTGAATCACTTGGAAGATGATCACAAAGTACTATAAATACATTTTGTATGGTCAAATATAACACAAGATAGCTAGGAATCCAGAGTGTGGGTTGTACACATTTCTGTCTTGGAAATAAATAATTCAGAAAAGGACTTGGAGGTCATCATGTGTAATTGTCTCAACATGAGTTCACAGCTCAAGGCTGTGGCAAGAAGTTCTTGTACATTTATGTAAACTAACTTCAAGGGGATGACAGAAATGTGGGGTTATTTTATCTTCCTGCACAGCACAGGTCATGAATTTCCTGCTATGATCATCTGGGCACATCTCTCCTAATCAGTTCCCTGCTATTGCAGAGGCCTCAAGCTCACACTGTGGTCTCTCCTCTCTCTTTGCCAGTGGAACACACCAGCTAACTCTCCTGGTGACAAAATTTACTATTATTTAAGCTAACCATGCAGCAGCTTTGGAGTCACTATTGAAGTTTCTAGATGAAAATGTAGTGAAATATTGTCATGGGTAAGGGGCATCAAGCCTCATCAGCAGAAGCCAACCTTCAGCCTTCCCAGTTAGGGTGATAAAAGGCCAACTGTGCTAATACACACAGGGTTTCTCTTATCAAGGGCAGAAAGAGCTCCTGTATGCTTTTCCCTGTGATGGGTGACGGTTAACACATGGAGCTTCAGAGTGTTTGCATCTCAGAGCTTTTCTGTAGGATATTATCCTCCCAGAGAAGCAAAATCCAAACTGCATAAGGGTTGTATGCAGTAAAAAGGCTACAGATTGGCACTCCTTTAGTCAGGTGCATCTTGTCGGCTTCAAAATCAAGAATTTCATTATATATGTTGTGCCAGCATTTATTTAAAAAAATTATCATGCTGCCAGAGACAAAAAACATCAGGCTGACAGGTCTACACTGAGCTTTACAAAATGAGTGCATGGATTTTTATATTTGACTGTAAGTTGAAATATATGGGCAAATTCTTTAGAAGGTTCCTTCTTTATGGTACCCCAGATTTTTTCATATTAACAATTAACTATTAGATTATTGTTCATGTCCCTTGGAGCTGTCATTCAGAATCTGGTGTTTCACATATTAAAAAGGCATAGAAACAGCATTTTCAGAACAATGTTTTATTTAGGTATCTCTTTTCACAAGTATTTGAAAAGGTGTGTTTATAGAATAAAAGACAGAGACTCATAGTTTTGTAACCAAATTTGAGTTCAATTAATGACTACCAGCTCTTTCTGGGAGAGGATTTCACCTGTTTGCTCACAGTGCATCACTACCCCTCTGCATTGCTAATGACTAAGAACCCATCCCACCCCTTCCTGGAGACTCCATTTAGCCTCATTCTAAAACTTGGGAAGAGTAAACTTCCAGTTTGATGGAGATAGAGAATGCTTCCCCACAGGGAGACTTCCTCTCTTTCTAGATTTGTGTCTATTCCCTACCTCTCAGGTTTATCCTTCAGCAGTTTATTTTGATATAACTCCAAAAGTCAGATAGTATAAAAGGGATTACAAAAGCATGTAATTTAAAAAATAATTTCTGCAGTTCTTTCATTTTTTCACTTTCCCTTAAAGGATTGCATGAAGCATTTAACACTTTGTGTTTGTAGAAAGATCACAAGGTCACTTTTTTCTTTTAATGAAATGGAAATTCAGAGAACACAGGGAGGTAAGAGAGATAACTTGGTTAAATCATTAGCACAGTCCTCTGAAAATGTGATTCAATGTGTAATCAATCATTTTTGTCTGATCTTTATTACTCTCCTAGGGCCCGAGTAAAGTAGAGATGATAAAACACCTGGAGTATTATTAGGAACAATTAATTGATCTTCATGAAGGTCCTTTGCACTACAGACATGACGGTCTTAAATGTCATGCCAGATAGACATTTCTTCGGTTGGTGCAAAACTCAAGAAAGTCATGATTCTTCCCCATTTCTGAGAAAAGGGGACCACTTTCTTCTTACAGATTACATAGGCTAATTTTGCTACAGGAAAGAAGCACTCAGGAAACCTGCAGTATTCAGAAATTTAGTGCTAGTGCCAGGAGGCTGTGAAGAGAAGAATCTGGCTTTGCTTCAATCCATGAAAAATATTTCCAAGATTATATTCTTCAGGTTATTTTGAAAACAAAACAAAACACTTGTTCTTTCATAAATTTCTCTTCCTGGATGTTAGCTCTTGACCAGTTGAGTTTCAAGGCATAAATATTTATGCTTATTGAATGTGAAATGCTCAGTTCAGTTCTTTTGCAGCAAGATCAACACCTCTGTTGTAAAGACTCTGAAGCAGGAATCACTATGGATTTAGGGGGATATTGCCCACTTTAAGAAAAATACACTGGGAGCAATGACCCAGTATCTGATAAAGAAAGTCTCCTGGTAATCCCTTTTCACTTTGTGAAGCCCATGCTTCTGTCCATGGGTAATTTGGTAAAGGTCCATAGACTTCACCCATAACAAGCATCACAGATAAATATCAACAAGAACTGATGTTTATTTAATATTCCATAGGTAAAGTTACCATCCACTTCAGTCAGGCCAGTCCAGAAACTAAGTGTAGTGGTTTGACCTGGTCTAGAAGCCATGTGCTCACCAAAGCCCTCTATCATCCCCTTTTTCAGCTGCACAGTATAGAGGATATATAGCAAAATATTCATGAGTGTGGGAGATTCATAAAAGATACATAAGGGCAGGGAGAGGTTACTCAGTGATTACTGTCATGGACAAACTGACTTCACTTGAGAAAATTAGTTGAATTTATTACCTATGAAAATCAAACTAGGATAATTAGAAATAAAACAGATCTTAAAACCAACCTTCCCTATCCTGTCCCTCCTTCACGGGCTCAGCTTTATTCCTGATTGACTGCCTCTGCCCACTCAGTGGCACAGGGAGATGAGGAATAGGGGTTCCACTCAGTTCATCACACATTTCTGTCACTGCTTCTGCCTCAGGGGGAGTTCCTCATACCCTTCACCTGCTCCACGGTGTGATACCTCCCATGAGACAGTCCTCCCAAAACCTATCCAAAGTGAGTCCTTCCCACAGGTCCCTGAAGTTCTTCATGGCCTGCTCCAGTGTGGATCTCTCCAATAGAATGTAGTTCTTCAGGAACAGGCTGCTCTAGTATGGGTTCCTTTGAAGTCACAAGACCTGCCAGCAAACATGCTCCATCATGGGCTCCTCTCTAGGGATTGTCAGGAGGTTCTGTCAGGAGGCTGCTCCAGCGTGGGCTTTCCACAGGTCACAACCTCCTTCAGGCCTCAGCCTGCTCTGGTGTGGGGTCCTCCATGCACTGCAGATGGTTCTCTGATCCACCATGGACCTCCATGGACTGCAGGGGGACAGAATTCACCATGGGCTGCAGGGCTATCTCTGATCCAGCACGTGGAGCACCTCCTGCCTCTCACTCTTCACTGCTTTTGGGGCCTGCAGGGATGTTTGTCTCACATATTCTTACTCCTTTCTTCTCTGGCTACAATTATTTCTGCACAATTTCCACCTTCTTAACTGCCTCATCCCTGAAGCACAACCACCGCTGCTGATGAGCTCAGCCTTGGACAGAGGTGTTTCCACCTTAGAGTTGGCTGGCATTGGATCTGCTGGACATAGGAAAGCTTCTGGCAGCTTCTCAGAGGTGCCAGTCCTGTATTCCTCCCACTACCAAAACCTTGACAGCCAAGCCCAATACACTAAGCAATCTATTTCCTATCTATGGAATATTTTGAGGGAAGGCTTGTGACTCTTCTCCCATTTCTTTTGTGTTCTCCATTTGTGGTGTCTGCATTGTCTTTTGGGAAATACTGTTAGTCACAATCAAGAAAATATCTCTGTTTAGTCTGTGAAGACTTAGGAAGCTTACAATATTAAGCAATATTAAGATCCACAGGACTTCAACCAGGGTTTCTTCAGAAACTATGACAATTTTGAAGAATACAGGCTATGGATAGATTAGCATGATGACTCAGAATGAGCAATAAATAGATGTCAATTTAAATCATGCTGACCGTAAGTTTGAAGACAGAAGAATGCAGGGAAGTTTAGAAAAATTTAATATTCTATAACATATACAACCTGAAAGAAGGCAATTGTATTCCGTGATTTTATTAAATTGCACAGTAATTTAAAAATACAATTACATTTTAAATGAACAATTGAAAAGAATAATTATATTTCATTATGTCAGCTGGGTTGCTCAGATGAACACTGTGTACTGCTGGATAGGTGCAGTAGCATAATGTGATCAGTTTAAGAAAATCATGATTAGCAGCCCCATATGCTGGAAGATAATTTATTACTGCTGCTGGCAACTGACATATTTAAAACTCATTAGATGGAAATGGGATTGAAATTGGGGAGAAAAATAGATCAAAAGGTAACACTCATAACTTAAAACACCCTTTTCCAACTTCAATCCATCAAGAAACTTTTGGAACTTTTTTTCTATTTGATAACATAGCTAAAGATAAGTCGAGCTGCTTTACAATACCGTGGTTTGTTAATGCACCCATTCTGCAGCCCTTTGATCATCTCTGTGGCCCTCCTTTGGATTCTCTTCCATCTCTGCATCTTCCTCAAATTGTGGAGACATAGAATCATGGAATCATAGAATATCCTGAGTTGGCAGGGACCCACAAGATCATCAGGTCCAGCTCCTGGCCCTGCACAGCACCATGCCCAAGAGTCACACCATGTGCCTGAGAGCATTGTCTGAAGGGTGCTGAGAGTCTGCCAGGCTTGGTGCTGTGACCACTGCCCTGGGGAGCCTGCTCCAGTGCCCAACCAGCCTCTGGCTGAAGAAGCTTTTACTAATATGCAGCCTAAACCTCCCCTGACATAACTCCATACCATTCCTTTGGATCCCTCCACTGTTCCTGTCCCTCCACTGTTCCTGTTCTTCCACTTCCTCTTATGAGAAAGTTGTAGACAACCATGAGGTCTCCTCTCAGCCTCACAAGGGCTGAATAGAGTAGGATGATAATTTCTCTAGGTCCGACAATAATGGCCCTGTGGATGAAGCCCAGAATCTCTTTTGCTTTCCTTGTAACACTGGTGCATTGCTGACTCATGTGGCTTGTAGTTACCAGGATTCCCATGGCCCTTTCTGTCTCACAAATCCTGATCTGTCCTTATCTTTATGCAGGTGCAGGACTTTGAATTTTGCTTTATTAAACCTCATCTTCTGAATTGTTCACCTCACTACTCATTTTGAATCATCACCAAACTCCACCTTTTTAATAAAAATTATATATTCTTATATTTGGTGTAATACTAATGGAAAGACCTTCAAATGTGTTCTATGGAGGTGACCCAGTTATTAGAAGACAGTAAATTTTACATTACCTCCTTTGCACACTTTAAAAATATCTCAAAAAAAGGAATTGAACAAATAGATCAGTAATTCATGTGGTAATATTTCAAATATGCTCCAATTTAGCCTCTAAATCACCACTTGTAGAATCATTCACGTTCCCATAAATAAACACCTTGTTGAAAACAGACCGTGTGATGAAAGAAGAAAATTTCACTCCCAAACATGCAATTAGAGCTAATGTCAAACCTGCAGCTTTTGAATCTCATTAATGGACAGAAGGTGCATAAGTTGTTGTTTAGCTTCTTAACTACATTGATAGAGTTTAGAGAAAGATCTTTTGGTTGTGTCAATATCTGCATTTGTCACATGTGGCAAAATGTTGACAAGTCTAGCTATACCTTACAAGCCTGAACAATACCCATCCCTCTCCTTCTGACCCATCTCCTCCTGGTCTCTTCTGCCTGATTGATTTGCTTTTCAGCATCACAGTGATTTTTTTTTCTCTGGGGACAATGGTGTTGCCCAAGACAAAGTTTAAGTACAATATTTCTAATAAATAACATTCACTTTTATGGAAATGCTGGTAGTCATTAAAAGTTTTACATAAATTTTAAGATTTCTGTGAGGCCTTTAAAGTAAATACTGTTTATTCACCATCCTAAAAGTTCTAAAATGTAAAGAAACTTTTCCTGGAGTCATCTTTCAAACTTGAAGTATTGGGCCCAGATCTGCTCTCAGTAATCCAAGGAAAAATCCCTGAGGCTAATGTACTTCGAGTTTGCACCATTACAAAACAGATTTGTTTGATGTAAAGAAATCTGTCATCCATTCTATGAAGTTACTTTCAATGCAATTGAGAGCATACTTGATTGATAGAGCTACAGACCAATTGTGTGTGTCATGATAAAACCAGAATCCACTGAAATAAACTCATTCTTTGTGGCATTTAACTTATGCCAGCTGCATGTCAATTCAGAATTCTCTCACAGAGACTATATTGTCAAGTGGTTTTTGTTTCTAGTAGCTCTAGAAAGATACTGTTCCCAATCTCAGTACATTTTTTTGTTCAGAATTTCACTTAGGCTGAATTTTCCTTTTCATCTGTTGTTACTACTTGTATGTCATTTTAACATTGTGTATAATTCTTCATACTCCTTGATATTAATGCATTTGTAATTGAATTCTCACTTCTTCTATGTTATTTAAAAACTCATGAACATCAATTTTCAATCTTAAGCAAAAAAAATGGCCATACTTCTTGTCCCAGATCAGATTTTTTCTTACAGTGGACAGTAGCTTGAGCTTCTGGGAGAATAAAGTACATATGGTTATGACCCTTTTCTTGACAGATGACAGTAATCAGTAATTTCAAAACTCCTCAAGCTGGAGGTTACCTCTGGGCCACTGTATTTCATACCGTTATTATTCATGAATTTGCCTAATACCTTTTTGAACCAATTTATAATTTTGACCTCCTCACAAATTGAGAGTCATCATTTAAATTACATATAGAGGGAAAAAAGTGCTTCATGTCTTTTAAGAGCTGCATTTATTATTTCACTAAGTCTCCTTGTTCCTGACTGTGGCATAAAACAACCACTTCTTTACACTATTAATGTGTTACTGACCTTTATAATGTACACTGACTTCTTTTTTTTTTTTTTTTTTTTAATTAGAAAGTTCCCTACAACTGTAGGGAAGCTTTTTGTACTTTGATACTTTTCTTCATCTGAATCTTTTTAGGTTGGAAGGACCAGAATGCATACAGTAAGTAAATCAGTTCTATTTTCCAAACCCTTTACAAGTTCTAATAAATTTGTTTTTTTCAGGGCTTTAGTCCTGGCTGTAATGATGCATTAGCAGTTACACATCCCAGAATTAAAATGCATCATGCAAGTGACAGAAAAGGGAACTTCAAGCTGGAGAAAACACAGGAAAGATGTCAAAACACTGTAAGACTCTCTGTGCCAGGGACAGGAAAGTGACAACATCATGAAAATTACAATTATTCAGGGCCAGAGTTCCCCTCAGCATTAATGCTGCTGAGGATGTGTTGCAGCTGTGAAGAGATGCAGATATTGTTTCTCAAGAACGGAGAGACAGAGTAAGGGAATAAATAAAGAGTTTTCACTTTCAGCTGGAATAGAAATGTTGCAAGTAAACATTGAAAACCATGGATCATGTGATCTTACAAAAATTACTATGATCCTAAACCTATAAGTCTAAGGAAACTCAATGACAGCAAACTGTCTCATCACTTCCAACAGCCCTGCTCACAGTACAGCTACTCACAAACACAACTTTTTGCAGTTTCAGGACACAGTTTCTAGGTTACGGGCCAATTTTCAGCAGTGAAATAAAACCAGCATTTATCCTACTGCTGCAAGGTGCTGTACCGACACTTGAAACAGCACACTGAACAGCACAAGAAGGAACCTTGACTTTACCCCATACTGGGTAACCCATAAGAGAAAAGTTTGTATATTCAATTCAGTGAGTGGGCCAGGACATATATGCTTGGTGACATCTCATTTCACCAATGTGAAATTACTTACGTGGGATTATGGCTTGTGATTTATGCCTTGTGCTTGACTGCAGAATATGCACCTTTGCTCAGCAATCCACTACAGAGGGTTCCAAAAGGTGCCCTGCCTCACTTCCTACCCTGACCCTGATCAGGGAAAAGGTGTCTTTGCTCAGTAATCCACTGCAGAGGGTCCCAAAAGGTGCCCTGCCTCACTTCCTACCCTGACCCTGATCAGGGAAAAGGTGCAGATCTGTTGGAAACCCATTTGTACACAAGCTGTCTTAAGAAAGAAAACACTGTAAAAAAAATAGAAAAAAGTAGAACTGGATGAAAAGGTGAATGTGAAGTCATCCACTACCTCTACCACAGAAGCATATTATTCTGTACCACTGACCAGAAGAAAATAATGACTCATAAAGATATCTTCTTATTATGATATTTTAAAGGAAAAAAAACCCCAAACAACAGAAATAATCTTAAATTAATGGAATTAGGCTGCAATATCATTATTCTCAGTGCTGTTAGAATAACATTCTAAATTTTTTTTTTAAATAATCTCAGAAAAATCTCTAGAAATCCTAATTTGCATTGTATAGGAAAGAAAATAAATTCTTTTTTTCTTAGTCTGTCTGTCCAAAACACTTTTAAATCTGATCCCTATATTTGCAAGGTGCAGGAGGGTCAGGCAGCGAGAGAAATAAAAGGAAACCAGCACATATTTCTTTAAGTGATAGTTTTAAGCCCCCTTCATTCCAATTATTTTTTTCTCCACATTCCTTGTCTTGTGACATTTTCAATATCCTTATTCTCAGTGCTGTTAGAATTACATTCTAATTTTTTTTTAAATAATATCAGAAAAATCTCTAGAAATCCTAATTTGCATTGTATAGGAAAGAAAATAATTTCTTTTTTTCTGAGCCTGTCTGTCCAAAACACTTTTAAATCTGATCCCTATATTTGCAAGGTGCAGGAGGGGCAGGCAGCGAGAGAAATAAAAGGAAACCAGCACATATTTCTTTAAGTGATAGTTTTAAGCCCCCTTCATTCCAATTATTTTTTTCTCCACATTCCTTGTCTTGTGACATTTGGCAAGGCAAAGCCTGAAAATTCTATTATTAGTTAGTGAGAAAATGCAGCAAATGGCTTAGATGGCTTAGCTTCCACATTCCTCTTCTCTTACACACTGTGTTATCCTGCAGCTCACCTCCCTTGAAAGGTGGGAGAAGAAATTCTGTTTTGAAACCACTGGTGAGATTGCAGTCAGTGAGGCAGGGAGTGCATGTCCATGCGAGGAAGGACATAAAAAATAGAGCAATGTAAATGGTGCTCTGGAAGAAGCCTAATTTACTTGCAATTGGTTGGATTGAGGGTTTGCAAGTACCACAAGGAGATTTCTGAGCAATAGCAGCTAATATATGCTTAGAGACTGCCTACTAAAATTGCATTTCTAGTGCTACTTTTGTCTCTCATTCAATCCTGAAAGAGCAATTTCATTTCATTTTCTCTGACATGCCACTGCCAGTGAGTCCTTCAGGGCTCACAAACTGACAGGTAGAGGAAAGATAAAGGCAGAAATACCTCTTTCTCAACAGTATTTCAATAATCCTTATTCGTCTATTTCTCATCGGGCCTTTTCTTTTTTTCTTCTCTTTCATATTTGCTGATACAGGTTTTAGAGGTTAAAAAGAAAACTGTGGCAGGAAACCCACCCTGTTAAAGAAAATGCAGTGTAACAAAAAGTACTGTTTGAAGCAAATATCACTACATAGAAGAAAAACATTTCTATAAGTAGTATAAAAAAGGGAAAATATTTGTACAACAGCAGCCAAGTAATAAGATATTTTAATTCACAACCATTCTGGTTTATTGGAGATACACATAAACATCTCCATACAAAAGCTCTAAAACAACCAACACCAGAAAATGGATTCTTTTTAGCTGTTAGGCTAAAACATATCAGAAAAATCCTGTGGCAAAGATCTGTCTCCTCTGAAATAAATGAAGAAGTTGCTGCTGTCCCAGTGGAATTTAATTTTTCACATTTATAATTGTCTATGAATTCTGGGAAAACCTTGGTGTTACTTGTTTTACTCGTCAGAACTGAGATGTATGAGAAGATCTTGCTCTCTGCCATTTCCCCACTTTGTCCAGGTGAGCACAACCTTTCCTACATGAGGCTGCCCAGAGTTGTGGATGGCACATCTCTGGAAGTGTTTAAGGCCAGGTTAGATATGGGAAGTAGCAGCCTGATCTAGTGGAACCTCCCCTGCCCATAGCAGGGGGTTGGAAATAGATGGGCATTAAGGTCCCTTTCCAAGCCAGGCTATTAGAAGATTTTTCGATATAATATTATTCACCCAAAAAGGGTACCTTCTTGGGTACCAGGTGAGCACAGATATTAATGTTTTAGAGTTTAGAGGACATTTTCACAACTGTGTTGAGTATGGAAAATATCTTTCATTGTTAATACATTTATATCACTGTAATACTAGGTGAAAACTCTATCTATTCACACACCATTTTCAGCTTGTTAATGAGAAATTTCACTTCAGAATTATAAATTAGCCATTTCTTTATGCAAAAACTTTGGTCTTCATGCTGCTGGAATACCATGTCCACTTACATATTTGACTTAAAAAATTTTCCTTTAAAAGAAATCTGAATTATTGGAGCTTCTCTCTGCATTGAATTTCCACTTAATGTCTACAAGTTTAGCCTCTTACTGATAAGTGTCTTAAGGAATGTTCTGATTGTCATTATCCCAGAAGAGCAGACAGGTATTTGTAGGTGACATACCTGTCACAGGAATGATATTTAAGCTACAGGGTTTTCTTCTACAGGAAATCATTGTTATGATTACTGCCACTTTTGGATTTAAATGCAAGTGTCACCCTTGACTTTCCTTCAGTTCATCAGAAACAAAGGCAAACAAATAAAATCCCATAAATCTCTTTGCCTCAATTAGGAAAGAAGGGCTCCATTATTTCTATTCTAAGCAGTTAAAGTACATTAATATCCTATATACCTGAGACCTTATTACTAAAAGACATTTGTGGGAGGTAGAATAAAAGGATGTCTTGTACAGAAACATGAGTGAAATTTTAATAAGTCCTTTTGGTCTTTTTGGAATCCAAGTATTGGTTTCGAAATCAAACTCAAAAAAAAATAACCCAGATGAGGCAAATGCTTTTCTGCTTTCTGGACAAAAGCTAACATGAGGATTTATGATTTTTCTGTTATTTTCCATCAACCTTTTTTGTCATAGTTTCCTGTCCTTCCTTATTTGCTTGGCAAGAGCTATTAACAGTCTGTAACATTTCCAAAACACTCTGAAATATTGCTCAGGAATAGGACTTTTTCCAGGTCCTTGCTCATTGCCAGTGATTATTTATCCCAAAAGAAAAATCTTATGAAAAATATTGTCCTTTGAAATCTTATTTACCAGACTGAAGATAGTGTTAAACAACACATTCCTCTCCTTCCTCTGAATTTTCCAGATTTAGAACTGTTAATTTTCAAAAGGAGTAATGCCTTAAATTATTATTTCTCATCACTGCTTCATTAGTAGAATAAGAAATTATATGCATGACATTGCTGTTTTTTCAATCTCTGCATTTTTAAATTTTAAATTCCAAAACCACAGCAAAACAAATAAAATTTCAGTCCCAGTTTAAGGCTGAATGTCTCAAAACCATTCCTGTAGAACTAGGCAACCAAATAGGTATTACTATAGATAAAAGAATCATCCTAAAGACAAGATTGCAGAAGGCAATAAAAAGGAAACAGGACATGATATTATCTTTGAATTACCCATGATTCGCTAACATTGCACCACAGCAGATATCCTTACAAACTTAATTTTCCTTCATACTACTTCAACAGCAACTGCTGTGCATACACTGTTCATAAATCACAGTGAAAATGCACTGTAAGAGTGAGCAAGAGTCTGCATTGTAAAGATAATTCCGCAATAAGAATCTCTATTCAGACTAGCTTCCTTTTATTTTCATAAATACCTCTACGTTTTCAAGTGGTTACCCCAGAGCATGCACACATAAGTAAGCTGAAAATTATTGAAAAAGCATCAACATTAGGATAAAAGAAAACAAAAGATAATGAAATCAAGATATTGAATGCACTTTAGAATTAACTTTCTACAGAAGAAAGGAAACCTTAACTGAATTCTCAGTAATAAAATAATTTCAATAGAATTTGGAGGAGTATGTTCATATTGTAAATTCTAGTTTTCTCCACTTCATCAATATATTGACATTTCAGGTTTTTTGTTCTTGATTTAGAAGAAAGAAACATATACATAATTTCTCCTAAAATGTAAATTTTAAATATTTCATTTTGAAAATGTGTGTATACTAAATATGTTATGAGAAATTCCTTTGGAAAAGTTATTCTCCAAATGGGAAAAATCCCATGTGGAAATGTCATGAACATCTTAGCCAAGATCCAAAGAATTGCTAATTTTGTCAAAACAGCATTTTCTGTACTAAATGGCACCTTCTGCACTTGCACAGTTTTTATTTTTGTTACAGCACGTCTTAGGACCTTCATTTACTCAAGGTCAATGCAGGACACACACATGCAAGTGTCCTTCACTGAGAGTGTTTATAAACTGAAGAATGTTTTAGAGGAAATTGTCTCATCCCAGTTTTACAGTTAAAAACAAAGACTAAGTTTTCAAAGATAATATAGGAAGTCTGAGGCAGGATCAGGACTGAAACACACACTTCCTAAGTGTCAATGCAGATCTTTTTATCACAAGGATAAATTTTTGCCCCACAGACATACAGTCAGAGATTCTTATCTTGATATGCAAGCTTGTTTATAAATTCAACCATTTTTTAATATAGAATTAGGTTTGCAATATAGAACTATTGATTACTGCCTACTGTCTCAAATTAAAGATCATTACAAGCTTGTATTTTATTTAATACAAAGTTTGATTTTAATTTCAAGAACAGAATATTTCCCATAAGGATGACACTGTGATTGTACCTAAATGACCTTTCTCTAGGAATGTGAAGATTCATACCACACTTCAGCACCTGCGTGCTATTCCATCTTTAACTCTCCTTCATGCCCAACACAGAAAGTACCGAGTTTTTTCTTATCTGTGATATGCTGACATTTCCAACCCAATGAAACTGTAGGTGTTGTTTTCACACTGCGTTCTTCCAAACTTCCAAATTTCACTACAGGCAAACCTGTTTCAAGACGTTGCCTGCAGCACTATGTGAACTTGCTGTCAGATCGATTTATTTATGGATGATTGCTGACTTTTATTCTCTTGAGGTCAATATTTGCTTCGTGTACACATATGGATAAGGAGCTGATATATTACTAACATTTTACAGAACTTTTATACTTCTGACAATTATTTTCTTCAGAATTGCAAAGCAAATAAATTACTGACTTTAAAAATACACTTGAAAATGGGGAGAAATAGTAGCAATTAAATCATAGAATAAGAGAATATCAGAGAATATTTGGAAGGTACTCACAAGCATCGAGTCTATCTCCTGCACAGAAAAAAAATCCCCAAATCACATTGTGTGTCTTAAGAGTATTGTACAGGGTTGGCAGCAACCCACAAGGGTCATCGAGTCTGCCTCCCAGCCCTGCACAGCACCATCCCCAGCAGGCACACCATGTGTCCCATAGCATTGTCCAAACACTTCTTGAACTCTGCCAGGCTTGCTGCTGTGACCACTTCCTGAGAGAACCTGTTCCAGTGCCCAACTACCGTCTGGGTGAAGAACCTTTTCCTAATACCCAGCCTAAATCTCCCCTGACAAAACTTCAGGTGTTCACTTGGATCCACCCATTCGTCCCCAGATAGAAGAGATCAGTGCTGACCCTTTGATTCTCCTCACAAGGAAGTTGTAGATTGCGATGAGGCGTCCTAGTCTCCTCTCTCATTGGTCCCCAGATAGAAGAGATCAGTGCTTGACCCTTTGCTTCTCCTCACAAGGAAGTTGTAGATTGCGATGAGGCGTCCTAGTCTCCTCTTCTCCAGGCTGAACACGCCAAGTGACCTCAGACTCTCCTTATACAAATTCCTTTCCAGAGCCTTCACGGTCTTAGTAGCCCTCCTTTGGACATTCTCAATACCTTAATATCCTTCTTAGCTTGTGGCACTTGGAACTGCACACAGGACTTGAGGTGAAGCAAACCCAGAGCAGAGCAGAGCGGAGGGGGACAATCTGCTCCCTCAGCTGTCTGGCCATGCTGTGCCTGATGCTCCCCAGGACACAGAGGCCCAGGTGCACCCCAGCCCTGCTGGCTGCCAGGGCACTGTTGACTGATATTCAACTTGCCAGCAACCAGCAACTCCCAGGTCACTTTCTCCAGCACTGCTTTCCAGCCTCTCATTTCAGAGGCTTGAATTCTCTGTACATCCAGGGTTGCTGTTTTCTCCCCCCCTGTATCCCCTGCTGCCCAGTCCTCTGATTTGTTGAGGTCTCTCAAGAAGGGCCTTTCTGCCTTCATGAGAGTCACCAGCTCCAGTTCTCCACCATCAGCAAACTTGCTTAATATAGATTCAAGTCCTGTGTCTAAGTCACTTACGGAGTTGTTGAAGAGCTCAAGACTGAGGATGGAGCCCTGTGGAACCCCACTAGTGACAGGTCTCCAGACTGATGCCACCCTGAAACCCTTTGTGCCTTGCCCGTGAGCCAGCTGCTCACCCATCACATCGTGTGTTTATCTGTGAGCTGGACATTTTCTCCAGAAGGATCCTGTGATAGACAGCATCAAAAGACTTGATATCCTTAAAAGATTACATCAACTGTCTTCCCTTGATCAAGGAGGTGGGTAATGGTGCCATAAAAGGCAAATAAGTTTCTAATAAGCAGGAGTTTCCCCTCACAAACCTGTGCTGGCTGTGACCAATGACACTGACTGACAGGCCAGTATTTACCTACAGGTACAGAAGATCATCCTTCTATCCCTTTTTGAAAACTGGGAAAACATTCACCATCCCAAATGCTCACTCAGCAAAACAGCTGCACAGCCCTTGCAGGGGCTTTACAAGAATATCCCAGTTTCACAGAGCTGTGTAATAAGTGCCCAGAGGGCCACATGATAGAGCACTAAATGCCATCACTTTACAGTCAGCAGCATTCTGACCTCCAGTGTGAGTCACAGCAATTTAGGCAGCTTGCTGTGCTAAAAGAAGAAGCTATGAAAGCAATAGTGGGGGCAGACATAGCCACAGCCTAAGTGGTAGTGCGCTGCCATACCTTTCTCTCTGGCCATGCCCATGACACATGTCAGCCTGTTTCAAGTGCTTGTACCTTCCTATACCAGTCTGCAAGTTTCGAAGAAGCTGGTCATTTGCTTTGCCATTCTTTGCTATGCTCATTTTGTTTAGCTCTGGCTTTCATCTTCAGTTGAGGTTTAGTCACAAACTGTGTTACTGGGAGGGTATTCACACTTGTATGAGTCACCAGTTATTTTAGTGAGAACTTCTTCACTGCAAAACCTGAACTAGGGGCTGACCCCCGACCATGGGAAATAACACCAAATACAGAGATCACGTTCATTCACATTTGATACATGGAACATTTCTAAGTCTCAACTATATGACAACATTCCATGTGCAGACCCTTATGCACAACCAGTGTGTGTTCTGGCTTTGACTTCATGGGATCAGCACACTTACAATTATACATTATCTGCTCAGAGGGACTCAATGCAATCACCATCTCTGGCAGTAGCTGAAGATCCTGACTAGAGAATACTTAATACAAAATTATCAAGAAGATGCTGAGATTTTATGGTATGTTGTGCATTCCCTGTAGACATCAGAGCTTAAATTTTTTTTACATGTAACCAGCATGTCAATTTGAAATACTGAATTAATTCATCTACTGTAGTCTTCACAGCACTTTGCATCCCTTCAGACCTGTATTTAATACCATGTCTAAGCCTGGAACAAAGCAACAGTCCTGTTGAATTCCATGATGCCTTAAATTTTTCACTGCTTTGCCTTCAAAAATTAAGTATCTATGAACTAAATCCTGGTGGGATTAGTGGATATGGGCCAATGTTCCCTAAAAATTTGAAACCTATAACAAGTTTGAATTTTCAATACTTGCAGATAAATTAACAAAGTACAATTCAAAGGAAACCTGTAATTTATTTAAACACTACATCTGAGCACTACCAATGACAGAAAACTCTGTATATGTTATAGTAGTAGTCTTTTACTCTACGACTCTGCAGTCTGGTAAAGAACTCATAAATTTTGCCAAATAGATTAATCAATAAGAAAATGTGAAGCTAAGCCTTTGTATAATATCACATAGACTTATGTAAGAGTCTGTTTCTATATTCTTTAATCATTAGGGCTAAACAGATCCCAGGAACTCAACTTTTCTTTCCATGGGGCTACAAACTAGTTACAATTACATTAGGTCATTTTCCCATTTAATGAAATGCTTCAATGTTTTTTAAAAAAATGTGACTTTTTCTTTTTAAGCCTTTAAGACAAAACAAAACTTTTTGGACTTAGAAAAAAACTCCTGACAAAAAGAAAAAAAAAAAACAACCCACCTACAAACCACCAAACCTAAACAAACTAAAGAAATGAATAAAAGATACACATGATGAAAAATGACCCAACTCAGAGACTTGAGTGTTGATGTCTCATGAAGCTGATTAACCACCAAACCCAAACAAACTAAAGAAATGAATAAAAGATATACATGATGAAAAATGACCCAACTCAGAGACTTGAGTGTTGATGTCTCATGAAGCTGATTGCACTAACACCACACTAATATGGACCTCAATAAAGACCATTTCCTGTTTTCCAGAGAAAGATATTTCACCATAAATGGCAATTATGGTAAAATATTTATACATTTCTCTGACACAAAACAAAACACTTGGATTGCTGTGCTTTGCTTGGGTTTTGTTTTGCTTAAATGAGGCCCTTGCTGTGCCCTAAATTAGCTTCACAGAAACTTTTATACAGGACAAAGCTTTCTGCTGATCAAGACTCACAGTGACAGAGCAAATAGCCATGCAGGAAACCAACTGGGGAAAATCATTGTTCTGAGGGATGTTTGTCTTGGTTTTTCATTGTGTATTCTGCCTTGGACTGCAGAACAGGGTTCAAGGAAAAGTAGGTCAAGAGGTTTTTACACTGAGAGATTTGAGAATTCCCAAATACAGATGGAGGCAAAACAAAGGCACCTATTCTCAATTTATTTGCATTAAAATGTGTTCCTTACTTGAAAATTGAACTTGGTGGAGAGGCATAAACTTATAAGCAGTTTGTGCAGAAATCCTTACAGTGAATAAACAGAGAAAGGTATGCATAGACTAAAATCCTGTAATTCTTGTTAGCATTGATTTCATTGAGCGCAGAATCATGAAAAAGGGATCTGATGCTCCAGTGAACTCCACTCAGTAATGAAAGGGAATTTAGTGGTAATGTTTGTGTAACCCTAGCCTTTACAGAGGCACATGAAGAACTGAGTTATGCAGTGGCAGCAGAGAGGGCACTGAGCAGGAGGATAGCTGATGCAAGAATACAAGACATCAGCAGGCAACCTGGGCAGGGCTGTCAGAGACAAGAGAACATTTGGGTGCAGGAGAGGAGAATGAGGGTTTAGGTGGAAAAAAGACATGATATTCATGAAGAAAGAGAAGTAAAGGAGAAGAATGAACAGCATAGTCTGTACTGTTAGACCAAAAGTCCATCCAGTCTAGCCAAAATTTGCTAAAAATCATGTCTAGGATATTCTTTTAGAACAGAGAGGGAAACGTGGATAGCTGCACAAACACCCACGCTTTTGGCTGAGGGAGCTGAGGTACCTGCAGGAAAGACAGATTCTCTTATTTGAACTGCTCTCTTTGGGAAAGGATCCTTATTTAAGGTTCCAGAATACCCCGTTTCCCCATACCTCTGCTTAGAGCCACCATCTCCCCTTCTCCCTTGACTGTGCTTAAAGCTGTTCTTTTCCTTTATCAGTTTCCTGAATAACTGGATTTCTGTGTAAAACTGGCCAAAAACTCTGCCAAGAAAACCCAGCTCTGGCCTTTCTTTGCTGGTTATATGAAAATCTAATCCCTTGCTTTGTTTGACATGACCTGCTTAAGAAACATAAACATAAAACAAATATCATAAGACCAAGAATCTCAGGATATTAGTGAGACCAACTGTCAGAGTGTCAACCATGCAACTCCCCAGCTCCCATGAGGCGCTGACAGGTTATCAGGGCTGAGCTGAAGAAGCTGGGCCTTCATTTCAGCCAGAAGTCAGAAAGTTCTTCCAAAACAAAGGTGGGTTTCAAATGTGCAATTTTCAATAATGGCAAACATTTTGTGAAGACCTCCACATAAGCCTTGCAATGCGTTACTACTGCAAACATTATCTTTTTTAGAAGATTTTCTATCTTTGTTTCTTTTCTTGGCATTCTGGACAGCTTCTGAAAAATTTTACTTGAAAGGAATTTTTGTCAATACAACTGTTATAGCTTTCTTCCTAATAGATAAGAATAATGATTTTGTGAAATGGCTCAGTAAGTGATATTATCTCAAGTTTAAACTGGTTTATTGATGTTTCAATAGGAAAAGTTTCTCTCTATTCAATATTCTTTGAAGTTCTTTAGTGGCAAAACAATTTACTAGCTAAAATTTCTTATGAAATGACAGCTTTACCCCTATTCTTATTCTCTTTTTTTTTTTCTTTTTACCCATGACTTCTGAGTCTCATCTCTTTTATGAAGGTCTTTTCTCTTGTAGTCCAGTAACACCTCTCTAAATTCTAAAAGGGTGTTTAGGAACTTCAAAGACCTTGGGTTTGTTTTGTTCACCTAGCACCAGTCACTGCATTTCCACTTGTCCCTGATTTGCCATGGGAGATTCAGATAAAAGAACAACTTAATAAATGCCCCTCTGAAAAAGAACATGTGTACAGTCCCAGAAAAATAAGTCCTATCACCTTGCCACAGTCCTTTGTCCTCTTGCTGCTTCTCTCCATGTCAGCATAACCCCAGAGGATTTCACCTACTTTGTCCTTCCCCTCTTGCACAAATGTACAAGAGTGGCATGAGACCAGTGTTGTACTGGCAACAAAACAAAAAGGTTATGTCAAACAGGAATTGATAGCAGAACTATGAGAAATGTCACCTGCAGAGACTGAGATTAATTTCTTTAACCTTAATCACCTCTTCCTCACTAACAAAATAAGCATGTTATGAGCAAACCTCAAGTCTTGTCTTGCAGTTTGTAGTTCACATAAACCAATGATTTAATAAAGTTTCTGTCTTAAAATAACCTCCAAGTTATCAACCCCAAAGCATCTCCTCCTAATAATAGTGCCATTTCAATTATCATTATATACACACTATGTAAAATCAATTTAATTGTAGCAAAATCCTTTGGAAACACTTTGACTACTGAAAGCTCTATACTGCTGAATACATTTAGAGCAAAGAAATTGGTTATATGACAAAATATATAGTTTCATAAAAGCCGATTGCTGCATTAGAGAACAAATAAGTATTGCTCAAAATCTTTTATAAAAGTCCTTGGGATACTTTTCATGTTGCTGGCTGTAAAATTCACTTTCATATGAGATAGGTTGGACAAAAACATTACAGAACAAATAAGTATTGCTCAAAATCTTTATAAAAGTCCTTGGGATACTTTTTATGTTGCTGGCTGTAAAATTCACTTTCATATGAGATAGGTTGGACAAAAAAATTAAAGCAGTGCTTACAAAATTCCTAGAGGAATTTTGCAGAAGGGGTAAACAAGTACAATGTCTTCAAAAAAAGTCAAGGATTTTTAGTGGGTTTTTTAAAGTCAACTTCTTACTGACATTGTTAGATTCCGATGATGGCAAATAGCAAAAATATTTTAGTATTATTTCTAGTCTTTCTGTATAATTATGACCAGTACAAAGCATTTTTTATCATAACAATTTTTCAGTTCTCAGTGATGAATAGAGCCATGCAATATAATGCCTTCTTGAAGAACATAATGGAAATTATTTCAGCAAAAAATAGTGGTTCTATTAAATTCGTCATGTATAGAGACACAATGAAAATTAGCAGCTCAGGTCCTTCCTCCATTTTTTATTTACTTTGTGCCTTTAGAAAAAAACACTTGAGCCTACATTTAATAAGAACTTGAAAGCACAGGATTCTGGCCACAAGGCACATCCTCAGCCCAGGTGAAGTCTTGAACCCACAGTAAGAGACAGAGGCTCCTAATTGCAGGTTTGCACCCCAAGCCTCACATTCTTAATGTTGTACTGAATATACTGCCTCTAGTAGTCAGTGGGAAATACCAGGCTTAGGACCAAAAATTCAAATGGCTTTTATTATTTCCTAAATACCATGCACACTCTAGACTGATATTGACAATATGGCATGCTGGGAAAGTAGAACTAATGTATACTTAGAACAGAATACATAGAATTACTGTGTCTTTCCAGAGAATGACTACTGGCATCCATCCAACCAAAAGGTCAGAATCTGCTTTTTAAGACAATAACAGCTGTTTTTTTAAAGAAATTAAGATAACTTTCCTTTTTCTCTCTATTAAAGTGCAGGTTGCACTTACAAATAAATACACTTCTTTATGTCCTACCATGAACATTTTTTTTTTCAATTGTCTGGTAGTTGGTATGCTCATCCAGGAAGTATTCTTTATGTCCTACCATAAACTTTTTTTTTTTTCAATTGTCTGGTAGTTGGTATGCTCGTCCAGGAAGTATGAAAGCCCTAGCTCTAACCAACATCAGCACAATTCAGAAGAGTGGAACTATTCTGCTCTTCTCCTGCACCAGCACCACTGCCAGGCACTCCACACTGAACCAAGGAGAAAGACCCAGGGAGAGCTCACAGCTCTGGGGCAGTAGTTGCCCTCACCTAGGAGTTGGGTCCTACATTTCTCTCTCATCATGAGCTTTCTGTACTGGATGAATAAGCATATCTGTGTGAGAGAACAGAGTCCAAATTTCCTCCTCTGAAATTAATTTTCTAAAATCTGGTACACAAACAGGCTTTTCCTTGTGCTGTCTTCTCCTGACCTCCCAAATCTGGTATTCCTTCCTGCAAACTCCACCAGAAAGACTAGGGAAGTTTTGTCTCTTTTCCCACACTCCAACACTAGCCTCAGAGGAAAACACTCTCTGAAAAGGTGGGTGCTGTGTCCTTGGGCAGAGCTAAGGCTTGGAGGGACCTTTTCCTGGGTGAACCACTTGAGTGGTACCTCTGTGGCCACCAGAAACCTTAAAAAAATCCTAAAGCAGCCCAAAAAAGTTCCATTGTGGTGGTAGATAGAGTCACTGCTGGCACATATTAGGTGTGCTCAGGGCACACTCCTCAGAGTTTCAGGAACACATTGGTGTACAGAGAAACAGGTCAGGTAACTACTGGAGTTTCCCATCAAACAAGGAGTCACAGCTAGAAAAGCTACATGGCAACCAGAATCTGCTTGCTTAATCACCATGCTGGAATTTGACATTCAGTTCCTGTCCTACACTCCTCAGGACATTTTGAATTGAGTAGTTTGTTGTATCGTCACATGACTAAAATCGAGGTAATATTTCTGAAGATTTTCTGTCACCTCACCTATAAATGAAACTCTAGCTGTGCAGGCTGAGGAATCCGTAGAAAACTGGATGCTTTAGCAGTAGCAAACCTTCTAAACCCAAACATACCCAATTTATTATGATTGGAAGGGACTTCTTCAGCAGCTTAGAGAAACATTAGTTACAGAGATTCAGACTTTCATCCAAGGGAAGGTGAAACAAAAGAAGACAGTTTAATCAAGAGGACTTAATAGGAAGGAAGATGGAAGAAAAGGTACATGGCAAATGATTATCAAGAGGCAGATTGGATGTTCATCACACAACAGGACTTGCAAAATGTAAGGCAAGAAAATGTCCAATGAAATGGAGAAAAAGCTTTCCAAGGACCTTTACATAATAAATACATTTATCTAAAAATAAAAATTAAAAACTATAAGCATTCTTTTCCAAGGGAAAAAAATAAAGAAAATAATAGCTCTAGAAGGCATTTACATTGTTTCCTTACTGTTTTTCCTGATGCTTCCATCTATACTAGAAGAGGTGGCTTTGCAGGTATGAGATTCACTATTATTACATTATTTCAGGGACTGCAGTAACTTCTTTGGAAATCACAGGTCACATCTGGCCTCACTTTAATTATAGAGAGGGCCCTTTAAAAGTTCACGTGTCATCTGTTGTTCCTCAGATTTGCCTTACACTTTTTCCAACTACAATATCTACTAGTGGCCTATTGGTCTATTTTTTTTTTCTCCATAAGACCTAAGGGATGAAGAGGAACTTCAGTGCAAAGAACAGATTTTAAAAGAGTGAATCTAAACATCCAGAAAAGACATACAGATACTTTGAAAAATTCTGATAAATATAAAAATGTTTTATTTCCTCCATGAATACATTCAGGCACGTTACAGAAATATATGCATATTTTTAATATTAGTTTGAATTTCTAGCCATGGATGATGGATATCCACCTGTAAATGCAGATTCTGTTTTTGGATGACAGGTTTTACTGGGATCAAGAACATATATGTTTGATTGCCTGGGCAATAAAGAAGTTTGGGGATGCACTAGAAAAATAAGCCAGGAAGATAAATTGGAATGAATTTGGCTGCTCTAATACTTTTTGATTTAATATCTGCAGCTTCATATGAAAATCAACATTTTGACCTTCATCCACTTCAAGCTATATAATCACCTGTTCAAAATTTCCTGTTTTCTGCAGTCCTCCAAATGATGGCAGCACAGCTGGCTTTTTGCATGGTATTTAGCTAATCCAGAGTCAATCTTCCTATAATACACAAGATGGACTTGTACTCCCAGTCCTGCAGCACAGCAGGTCCATAATACGAATGTTTTAATGATAAATCTGATTCATAGTCCATATGTTTGCTCATGCATCACTCACCTTTATTCCTTTCATTCTGAGGCTTTTTTTTTCCCCAAATCATTTTACAGTCCCTTCCCTTTTGTCTGGAACTGAGGCTCTGGCTAAAACTGTAGGGGGAAATAAAAAGAGCTTTTTGAAATATCTTAATGGAAATAGGTAGAGTCTGGCTAGAACTGTAAGGGAAATAAAAAGAGCTTTTTGAAATATCTTAATGGAAATAGGTAGAGTAAAAAATAACATTGGGACATTACAGGAAAAGGATGGTCACCTCCCAAACAGGGACAATGACAATGCAGAGGTGTTTAATGCATTCTCTGCCTCTAACTTCAGTACAGATAACAGACCAAGGGGGTCTCAGCCCTGAGCTGGAGGACCATGACTGGGAGAATGATCAACTCCCAGTTGACCCTGGCATTGTGTGGGATCCAGTTAGATCCCTAAAAATCTATGGGCCTTGATGGGATTCATTCAAAAATCTTCAAAAATCTGGCTCATGTTATTGCAAAAGCTCATTTTTTGAGCAGCCTTGGGAACCCAGAGAGGTCCCAGCTGACTGGAAGCTGACAAACATTGTCCCGGTTTTCAAGAAGGGCTCTTGCCAGGAGGATGCTGGAAACTACAGGCCTGTCAGTCTCACTTCAGTGCCTGGTGAGGTTTGGAGATTATTCTGGGAGGTATTGAAAAACACCTGAAAGATAACTCAGTCATTAGTCTTTTCAACAGCATTACTCCAACTTAGGCACATTTTCCTAAAATGTAAACAAATAAATAATACTTCTTCTTAAACCCACATAAGTACCCAATTTTCAAATACCTTAATCTTGAGATGAATGGTTTGGGTGAAGTGAGTCAGGAATTCATAAGAAAAACTAAGCCTACACATCACTCTGATTGTAAATACAACTTTGCCTTAGTACTGAAAAAGAAAATAAAGGAAGGAAGATCACACACTGGAGACCAGAGCTGAGTTTTCTGAGGAGAAGGGTAAAATGCACTAAGATTTTATGATTACAAGATAGTACAAAGTCTGGCAACTAGATGTAATAAAAGATGACAAGCCAGGAGATCTAGAAGAATAATATCCCATCATTATGAAGTAAGTAGCAGGGGAAGCAGGAAAGCCTTTGGCAAATCTTACAAATATCTCATTGCAGACAGAGGAAGCACAAGAGGAACAGTGGATACCTAATATTGTTCAAAAGTTTAAGAAGGATCAAAAGTATAAGTGTGATTTCCAACTATCAGATGGTTGCAGAAAGCATTTATGTGGGGTGCATTCCACATAAAAATTACAAACGTATTATTTGGCAAAAGACGGTTTATGATTCTGACTTGGAGTGTTTCATCTTGTACTGACCTCTCCCAAGCTAAACCAAAATAGCAAAATAGTGAAGAGTGAAGCAAAGAAGACAGAGTTCTTTTCTGAACAAAAGAAAGAAATGGCTTACACTGCAGTGCTTATTGTGTTCAGCTCTACAGTTTTTCAGTGGGTTTTAGTGAAATACTACATGTGTACTTTTGAAATATTTTTTAATGGCACAAAATTGAAGAAATTTATAAAAGCCATTGCAAAAGAAGACAGATTAAAACTGACTAAAGATTCGGAATTCAGAAGAAAGAGATATTTTTGCTATTCAGAGAAAACCAGATAGAATTTAATGGAACTTCTGATAACTTTGCAGTTTTAAATATCCTGTAAAGCTGAACACAATGGAAAACACATTGAAAAAGTTCTGAGGGTGAAACACAAAGGAATCCCAGACATGACTCAAAGTTTTTCATTTTATTGGAGATAAAGCAACATAAGGAGAAAAATCATCATTTTCCTACTTTACAATACACCTAACAGTAGTGCTCAATCTGATATTGTCATACACATAAAATTACTCAAACGCATCCAAAATGTAGATGTGCAAGAGACAAATGCAAGAAGGCATTAATTCAGGCAGATATGTTCTTCTAATGTTCTCATAAGAAACTATGTAAAGCAGAAACCTAAATCAAATCTCAGTGGTATCTGAAGGAACAGAATTTCAAAAGCAGTAATACGTCACCATTAATAGTGCTAGAAAACCTAGATATTGGCTACCAGCATATACGTTCACTCCAGTCATGAGGGATGACAATAAAGTCAGCATTAAACGTCTCTGACCACTCAGAAAAATGTGTCACATTTAGAAGCTTTGAGTCATGAACTATCATTCCCTGTGTCCTAGCTGGCTCCAGTGCCATTTCTTTCATGATGTATTTCCTCATATAAAAATGGAGCCATTAATGAAATTTATTACTCAATTTAAGTCTCTAGACCTTATTGTGTTATCACTTTTCTTCCTGAAAAGCTCTAAAGGTTTAAACTCACTTTTCTGTACAACTCATTACTGAAAGCTAGAGCTTCAGGTTAATAATATTTTTTGTTTGTTTGTTTGTTTGTTTGGGTTGGTTGGTTGGCTGAATTTTTGTTTTTGTTTTTGCATAACATATATAGGTACAAATTGTCAGCTCCACACAGGATTCTATTGTACATAACTTCCTAGTACAAAGAAATCTTTATGATTCTTCTCAAAACTCCACACCATGGTCCTGTAGGCTGATGGCATCCAATGATCTTCCCTCCACAGCCTTTACAACTCACCTAACTTTCTTGTATCAGTCTTGCAACAAAGCCAAACCACGCTTCTACTTCTGTCTCATGTCAGAGCAGTGCACTAGGGTACAAGAAATTACATCTCTTTCTCACATGCAAACATGCATGGATCTTAATCATCTCAATCATCTAAGGTTTATCTCTTTCATAATATTCAATTCTTTCTTATCACACCTAAAGCAATTCAAAATTGAAAAAGGTAAAATTTTCCTCATTCACCACTCTAATCTTGATATTCCTATTAAATAGTATGACATTTTCTATATATATGCACTCACCTTATGAGCTCTGATGTGTTGCAGGTACAAGCTCTGTACTTGTAATATAGAAAAACATTTTGAGTGTAAGCACAGAATTATGGCTTGAGAAATACTGCCTGGAAATACTGCCTTACTTCTCACTCTCTCCTGCTTCTGCAAACACAGAAGTCTGCAGTAATCATCTGAATGTGGTTGTGAATGCTGATCAGCCCCCACTTAAAGAATATATTTTCTTTAGTGATAAGACTTATCATAACATAAGTCTTCAATAGCTTGGGGCCTGTGTTCAAAGTAGCCATACATGGGGTGAGTTTTACCCTGTAAATTTAAAATTATAGGAATGACCTGCTTGTTTCAAGCTGAACAAAACCAGAGTGCTTAGACATTCTCTCAGATCTGAAAGGGGAACTTTCTTGTGCTGAATGTGCCATTTTGCTTTTGGGAGAGCCTTTGTAGCAATAGAGAGTTTCACATATAATGTGCCTAAATAGGAGATGGCAAATTAACACAAATCAAACTGGAAAACTTCATAACCTAAATGGTAAGCCTTAAACTTGCTCTATCATGCTGTGTAAAGTTAAGAGCCACCAATGGCACCAGGCTTTGCTCTACTGTACTGGAGTAAATATTAGTAAAAATACAGTAGTTGCAAAAGCTCTCTGGATACATCAGATAAAATCTCATGTCATTCCTTTCCTTGCTGATGTCCCTGACAGTTTGGGCCATCAGAGAACATAACTCTTGCTACTGCAGTTGGATTGGATTCTACAGCCCAAACTTTCTCTAGTCTTGCTCATCACACCCAATGTCATAGCACATGAAAGTACTAAATATCTATCCAAATATGTCCCAGCACATCCAATTCTTCATCTGGACATTTTCAAGTCATTCATTATACAGATGAGAGAAATTGTGATAGGTCAAATACTTATTTAAAAAGTCTTTTAGCAATGTTAAATGAACAAATTGGAATGGAATATTAATAAGAAAGAAGAAAATACATATATATGATAATGAAAATCAAACCTGTAAACAGCCTGTGGACAAAATCTCTGTGATGGAAGCATAAGAAAAAAACAAAAAAAAAAACAAAAAAAAAAAAAAAAAAAAAAAGGGGGTTCAAAAGAAAAAAAAAAAAAAAAAAAAAAAAAAAAAAAAAAAAAAAAAGTGTGTTCCAAAGCATGAATACAGAAAACATTTACTGTGGCTCTGGGGAAGATGTCCATAACACTCACAAGAAAACAACCTGACATCATTCCAGGCTGCAGCTGATGCAGCACAGGAAGCCAGAAAAGCTTCAGTCTATTGTCTCATAATTTTTAAGCTTACTTTGAGACAAAATGAGGTGGTGTAGTTAGAAGATAAACTGCAAATTGAGATTAGAGGGACCCATGCTCCAATTCTGGCATAGTTTCTGCATCATTTCATTGGCTTCAGCTCACATCTCTGTGCCTTCAGTAAAATATAGCTATTGAGTACCTTTGGAATCTGCTGATTAGAAGGGCTTTTTAAAAACAACAGAATTATTCTGCTAAGTTTAACCTTTGCCTTGCATTTATCTTACAGCTTCTCTTGACTGACAGCTTTTTTGCTCTCAGCCGCCTGGAAATTTTGACCCTTCTCATTGTAGCACACCCATTCTCCTGAGGACACTCCAAGCGCCTGCCAGCCTCCTTCCCTTGCAGCTCAGAAGAGCGAAGATACTCAAACATTCAATATTGCATGAAAACAAGTGCACAAGTCATGATGCAGCCAATTCCACATGGGGAAAAAAGGCACATTTTGGGAGGGGCCCTTCCAGCAATAACATTCAGAGGTTGTTAGTAATATGCCTTGGGTGGAAAACACAAGATTCCTTGAATTATTAAAGAGACCTGATACTTCTAAGCAGTAAGATGGGTGCAGAAAAACAGTATGGACTACAACTTACTGATACCTGTTTGGAAATAGCATTTTTATTCCATTGGAGTCTAGATTTTTCTTATAATTATTTTCCTGATAGTCATTCATCAGTATCCTGGCAAATGACATTGGAAGTTTAGCATCTCACTTTCCATTGATTTGTATTGCAAAGGGGCACAGATTAGAAAAAGAGGAAGGTGTTTGACTCCTCTCTCTTTTATTCAAAGGGAAGTGGCAACGCATCTAAAAAAGGGCTGATATTGCAAATGTCATAACCCTTACCATAAAGAGGACAAATGAATGAGAGCAGAAACTTAGCTTGCCAGCTCCAGATAAAATAAAAACCCACTCATTTTTTCAAGTGCAACCATTCCAGAAGTCTTGCCACAAATCTACTTGCCAGGCTCTATTAAGTTGTCTGGGCATAATAACTATGACCTTATCTCCACCCTTATTGCTAGAGTTCAAAAATAAAATTGGAAATAATCTAAGACTGAAAGCCTTTAGTCTATAGAAAATGCACAGTGTTTTAATTAACATTTTTGAATTCTGATCACATTCCCTTTTCAAGAATGATAACTCCCCATTTTATTAATTTTGGTGACTTTATTTAAAAATGAATAGTGGACTTCAAATGCAGAACCAGATACCCAGCATTCACTGGCTTTTACATGCTATTTCAGTAGCCTTTCTGGATGTGATATGTGCACTTCTGAAATGTTTATTCATGAGAGTAACCCTTAACCCTTACCCCAAGGTATTAATTTAATGAAACTGAACATCTGACTAGGACCATAGCCTAGCCAACTATGCAGAATTAAGTCTAAGCAAAGTTTGTTACCAAGCTGATAAGGCCTGACTTCCTTTAGTGTTAAGAAGCTGAATTGTTCTTAACTCAGAAACTGACTTAAATTTAGATAAAACATGCTGGCAATTTTTGGCTGAATCAGATACTTTCCTGTTTCCTGTTTCAATCTCATATACATCTCCTCTTCTATAACAGAACCCTGCCAAATCCCTTCAACCATATGTTCCTTGAGCATTTCTTTACTTTAGGAAGTAACAGATGCCTGCCCTGGAGGGAAAAATCAATTTATTTCTGTAACTTGGTTCCAGTAATGTAACAGAGTTATTTTGTTTAAGGAAAGGGCAACCAACCCTGAAAGGATGCTTCTTTTACCTTTAAGAAATATTACATAAATGGTTTGTACTGAATAATTTATGAGCTTATACAGAAGAGTTATTCAAAATAGCTCAAACTGTACATTCATCATAACCTTTTTGCTTCAGCTTTCCACTAATTAATGCCTCTGAAAATTCCTAATTTTAAGTTTCAGGAAACATGCATGTTTGGAAAAGTATCTCATTTTATGTTTGCAATGAAATATACATGAACCATTTTATGAATTTTAATGAATCTTTATTAACTTTGGTCAGTTAACATTATTCATTAACAATTCATAAACACTTCAACCTACCCCTATTATGCAGCATTATGAACTCTTATGAGAGTGTTTGATACAAAACAGTCGTGATAACAATTTTGAAATAGAGGGGAAAAAAATCAAAGAGCTTCTTCATATGCCAACAACGTACTTTTCTCAAATTAAAATTTCAACAGGTTCACAGATACTATTCAAGTGGGTCTGCAAGGATCTAGTCGTGTCTGACTTCAGACCCCAGACAGTGCTACTATGTCATCCTGGAACATATCCCATCTAGGACTTACTGAATTCACCTAAACTAGGTCCACTGTAAAATGCAACATGAGATTATGGTTCAATTATGTTTATTTGTTCATACTGGAAAAAGTAATTTTCTGCATATCACTTAATGGGATTGGATTTTTGGGTAAAAGTGTTGGGACTCAACTTCTAAAAGTATTTACCAAAGGAGTAAAGGTTAAAAAAAGGAAAATTATTCTTCCTTTATATTAGGTGCGCCTAAATTTTGCAGTCGTAACCAACTCAGCCTTTGGAAGTTCTTTGTATGGTTTTCTGGAAAACTGGCTGTATCCATGCCCTTTTTATGCTTTTGTTATAGTCACTTCCCCAGCACTTTCAGAAGTCCAGCATGACTACTTTTTCCCTATGGAAGAGCAGAGCTCCTAAAGATTACTCATAAAGCAGGTACACATGCTGTGCGTATGAACCAAATTTTCCTACAGCTAAATGTTAAAGACCTGAGCTGCTAGACTGCCATTTCCCAGAGAGGATAGGGCCAGCCTGACTCAGGCATGTGGCTGGGAAGTTATCCTGAGCAGAAATAAACACAGCTCTGTGGGTGGGAGCTGTGTCTCAGCCTCCAAGGGCTCTCATTATGCTCTAGCTAACTTTCCTCTTCTCTCAGTGACTGGGATTTTCTGAACACCATTACTAAGTGTCTAATTAACATCAGGTGTTTCAGGGATATGACTTTCACTGCTCACCTGCATCAGGCATTTGAACACAAAACACTGACCTTGATGGGTTTCTACCTGTACATTACTCACACAATTTGATGGATGAATCTGCTGCAGATGGATTTGTGGCCAAATGCCCAGCTGCCCAAATTCTCCCTGTGATGCTTCTCTAGACCAGAAAAGCATGTACCATACAGGAGCAGCTGAGCTATGCACTGCCCGTGAAATCTGTCACAGCAAGGAATTACACCAAACCATTTTTATTGTCAGAGGTGAAATAAATTGGGAGAAAGTGGCTTTGTGCTGATAAGTGCACATGAAGTATACAAGAAAATACAATTTGTTGAGGATGCAGGTAGATGAAAAACATTCCTATTGACAGAATGAGTTCTGTGGGCACTTTTTACTTTTTGTCAGGCCTCTCAATCTGATTGATCAATAATGTGCATGTTTTAAACTACTCCAATCCATTCCATACTCAACATTTTAAAATCAATTCTTCAGTGTTTTCCTTAGACAACATGCCACAATTCACTGTTCTGTGCCTAATCCATCCACAAAATGCATTTTGTCAAACTATTCAATTCTCTCCTTTGAATGAAGCACATTCCATCAAACCAAGCCATCGTACAACAGAATGAATTCTGTCTACTGTAATAAGCAGTGTATGAAGAGAGGCATTTAATCTTACATATATGTTTAACAAAAGGAATCATTCCTCGTTTGGCAAGACATATTTTAAACTCTCTATGAATTTTAAAATATTGCACAACTGTAAATCGACAAATGAATTCTACACAGCTTTTGAACAGAACAACTGTTGTATACAAAATCTTTCTAAAAACCTTCTCTCTTTAGAAAATTTGGAAACAGGAATAGTGGATATTAACTAGCTTCATGCTTTGTAAACTTGAATGAAACTACTGAAAAATTGATCTGGTTTTTACTCTTAAAAGGCTTATAGCGATTAGCTGTTACAGAGGGAACTGAGTAGAGGCAGCTACAGCAGCTGTGATACTATACTGAGAATTCCTTTAAAGATGCTTCTCACATTCACACTGGTTATTATTGGGTAATGAAAATCTCTTTATTCCCTCCTAAAATCCCAGAAACCAAACCCAGTTCTTTTCAAAAGAATGAAAATGAAATACGACCTTAAAGACACACATTAACATTCCTGACATCTGGTCCACTTGTCTGATTTTGCTTTATGCCAGCGATGTTCCAGGGACTGCAATGAACATTGAAATTGCAACTGACATGTCATTTGTACTCTTCCTCTTTCTGCCATGTGAATAATTCTTACCAGAGCTTTTCCGTGTGAAAAGTCTGGACAGGAAATATATGTACATGTACTGCTTGGATTAAAGGTTTTAGCAGGTAAAGCTTCATCTGACTGCATTACTGCATCATTACCATCACAAGTTATTGTAAAAAAGGATACAGAAAATGTTTATCCTAACACTCTACATTACTTACTTCATGATATATGTCACATTGTACATTACCATAACTATTTCAAGTGTTATAATTTAGGCTGAACTTCTATTCTTGTAATGTTTTCTGAAACATTATACTTGGGCTATTATTTGGACTTATACTTGCCCAAAAAAAAGAAAATAATCAGACTCCCTTATAAGACCTAAGAGATTGAAGGCTTATAACCTTTACCAGAACAGGTTTTCATATGTGGTCTTGGAGGTGACTCACTAAAAGCACTGATTGGTGATAAAAACCTAACACCTCAGAAGGAAAACAAGTGCAATGCTGAGGGGGAAGCAGCAGAAAATCATCTGACGGAGCACTGGAAAATGACCTTGAGAAAAACTGTAGGGGAATTCCAGAGATGAGCAGTATCTGAAAAGGAGGTGGCAACTATAGAAAAATAAACTTTCCTGTGAGAAATCTAACTAGGAAAACAGATTTCTGCTGTCTTGATAAAAATGAATATTTGTTTTCTCCTCTTATTCAACTATATGGCCCTGAGTTTTTGCTAAAATCCTCAACATAAAAATGTGATTGACTTCTAAAATTCCATTTTTTTTTGAGAATAAACCAAGCAATATTCTCCCACATACCACCTGCAAACCCAGCTGATTTAATTACTCTGACTAACTACACATCTGGCAAAACCCAGCATGCTTTCCCCAGGAAAAGCCAAAAGATTTTTCTAAAATATGATATTGAATACCTTTTCACAGCAAACAGCAAATCAGACCACATATGCATATTTATGTATACACATGTATGTATTTGCAGGGGAAGTACTTGATATTATAACATTATTCATGTCTTAAAAAAAACTTAATGAAATCTTGCCTACATTTTAAGGTGAGAGAAAAACAGTCAAAGAGCAAGTAAGGCACATGGAGTTTGTGAGGCACAAAGGGAACAGCAGAACATCCTTGTGAGCAGGTGCAGGCACTGGAAGCCTGATGCTGGCATTTGGAAATGCAGGAGATGATGTGCAACGCTGTGACTGCAGTCACTGCCTTCAGAAGCCCTCCTGGAGGACCCAGGGCTCGCCAAGATCCATGCATCCCATGGAGCTCTATTTGCCTCTCTGCAGGATCAGCTCCCTTTTATGCATATGTTTCACACAGAAGTGCTGAAATAAAAGGGTCAGTTCACCTGCCTGATACTTAACTAACTCAAGAGATGGTCAGAAAGTTTAATTCCGGAAGTACTTTGAAAACCCAAGATGAAATATGTGCTCTCTGATGAGTGCAGTGAACTACCCTCCCTCTACCCTTTAACAGAAAGCTGTGCTGAAAAGCTCTTGACTGCACAAATGAATTTCAATTGCTGACAAATGCATGAAAATTATGCTTCACCAATTGTATTTGCCATATTTTCACCTTGCAGATTTTTGCATGCCAAAGTCTCTTCAACATAAACACAAAAAGGGAAGCAAGGATCAGATCACATAAAAATGGATGTTCTTTGATTTTCCTAAATAGAATTTTAAAAATAAATACTTTAAAAAAAGGAAAGAAAGGAATATAAGGATAAGCTCACCCTAGTCAAAAAGATGTTTAAAAGATGTTTTTCTTCAAAAGGGTTTTAAAGAAATAGTAATTCCGAATCATTGTATCTAAGTGTTAAGCTGAGAAATTGAAGGCTCATGACATAGGATGTATGTGCCCAGTAGAGTGGATTAGGACTATACAATATAACCAGGTTTCACAAAAATTTACAGTACAGACTGGGCTGGTAGGATTTTATGAGTCATATCTTTTTTAATCTCAACTGCAGCGCTACCTCCTCTCCAGTTCATAAATACATAATCATTCTTTATGTATGTGTCCATTTACTCAAAGTTACTGTACAAATGTATTGGATCTACAATGCCATTACTGGTTTATAATGCAATTTTTGAAACAAAGTTTAGCTGGAAGCCAGGAAGTGAACCCACATGCTTAACCAGCCTTCAGTGAGGTATTGTTTAAGATATTCTGAGTCAAAGCTTTCTGATTTTGTTAAAGCAAAAGAATTGCACAGAAAGAGTCCCAAACCAGGACTGTGTCTCAGATCTGACACAGTCTTACGGGAGGGAATGTAACCCGTGCTCTGATACGCTCTTGACTCTGGTCAAAGGCAGAACTCCCACCGGCTTCAGGCTGTAAAATCTTGCTCTTTTCTGTCAGCAATACAGTTTGTTAAAAGAGGCACCTCCACCACGCCAAAGCAAGATTTATCCATGTGTAAAAGCAGCCTGATGTTGTCCAAAGAAAAAGCTAGACTGCAAGTTTTTGGCCTTTTTGTGTGTTGAACTCAAGGCAGACGTTACAGCTGTGAAAGAAAGCTGAGTATAAACTTTCAATAAATTTAGGCAGAAAGTTATGAAATAAAGATGTCTTCACTTGAGCAGAATATTCTGGCATGGAAACCTTGCATGAATATTTAACAATGGAGTATTTGAGGTATTAATGACAAGTATTTTCAATAGATTACATTGGACTTCAGAATTTGTCTGAAGCAGGAATTGAGTCTCATGACTCCAAGGGGGATATTTTGAGTCTTTCTATCACACACTTAGGATTCTGGTCCAATAAAACCTTTCTTCTTTTTTAGTCAAAATTTTAGTCAATGGTCTCAAAAATTCCAACCAGCACAAAATTTTACATTGCAATTAGCATGAAATGGAAGTTAGGGTACCAGATCTGGAAGTGTATGCTCAGTTTAATTGTTTTCTTTCTGCATTTGAATTTAGGAAATTTATGAGCTTGTTCAGTGATTGTAACTCACTGAATTTAAAAAATAATCCCTATTTTCTTCACTTCAAAAACATTTTGTGTTGCAAAAAAAATGGTTCAGAAATACCAGGGGTCACCTATTTTACCTTGGAGGGGCATAAAAGTATTATTTCAGGATTTCATGAAAGTATTTTTTCAGGATTGTCCTGCATAAATGTGGTAAGGCCTGCAACAAATGTATAGATGACAATTCAGGCCATATTTGCAAATACATCCAAATTGTCTATCCCTGGGACATAAAACTGGCACACAAAACATTTAAAAATATATTTTGCAGATATTTACATATGCCAGTACTAGACAACACAGTTCTGAAATAAAGGCATTGGTGCGATTTTTTTGCAGCTTCTGAGGGTTTCAGTATTTTTTCTGGTGTAATTTCTTTTCTCTTGAATTGTATTTATAATTCGATCTGGAAAATAATGTTAGGGAAGGATGCAACCTATTACAAATATTAGATAGTGGTCTCTTTCTTTTCTGAGACAATGTCTGTAAATATACACAACAGTGCACAGAATGTTTTCATGATAAAACATTGTTCAGTTTCTGTGTGGATAAAATTAATAAACAAGTACAAAAGTCTTTTCTCCCACCAGGAATTCTACTAGCCTTGACTTCCTAAATAGTGTTCAGCTGAAATTATTACAGCGTACAGTGGACAGTAGACACAATGTGTAGACACAAAGGAGACCATGACCCTTTTCCACAGGTAGCCTGAGGCACAATAAAGTGGTTTATTTAAACACTGAGAGCATCAGGATCAGCAGCAGCAATGAGCTGGGTGCCTCACCAGCACACCAAGCACAGGAAGAGCCCCTGATCCACCCAAAATGCCCAACCTGTGCAGAGCTGCTTCAGTGACAGCTGATGAATAAGCAGGTAAGATGACTACACACAGCCTTTCAGGGTGACTAATGTGTTATCTGAACATATAGAAAGAAGAGGAAAATTGAGAAGTTCTTACAAAAGGGCTTTAGCAAGTCTTATTTTTAACAAAAAAGAGTCCCCTCTCCAGAACTTCACACTAAAATTCAATAGATCCATGTAGAGGTGGCCTTTTCCCTCTCATCATAAACATGAAGAATAATAAAATTCAAAGTCATAAGTATCACTAAGTCAAGGTGGGTCCATATAAAGGTTTGATTTTCTTAAAAAGAAGAAGAAAAAGAATATCAAATGTTAATAACACTTATGAACTAGCAGAAGAGATACAGAAAGTAAAAGTTAGCTGTAAAATTGCTACTTCAGGGTGGTAGCACTTATATTGGGCAAAATATAAAGGACAATTACCAAGCCTTCCTGGAAAAAAGTAATGGGAATAACTCTTTAAGATGGAAGGCTAAGTACATAACAGGCAATTATGGGGAGATGGTTAGGATGAAATAGTTTTGTGATACAAGATTCTGCTAGATTTTATTTCTGAATTTATCCACAGAAAATTGTGTGTCAGTAATTTTTCCCTTCTTTAGTACATTTTTAATACCTTTTATATAAAGCAATTCTGAAAAGCTATCCTCTCAATTCAATCATTTTATAATGTCAAAATACAGAATTTATTGCACAATATCAAAGCTATCAAATTTATTTCAGCTTATTTTCTAATAATGTTGTGGATGATACAGTTTACACAAAAAAATTATGCTTTTAAATTTGTTCATCCACCTCCTTTGTACATACAAAGAATTTTCCAAATGTGAAGATTACTACACTATATTTGTGTGTATTGCAAAACTACTTACTAGACTTCCTGCTAAAGTAAGTCCAAAAAATTAATGCTCAAACATACCACACAATAAATGATGCTCTCCTACAGCAATTTAGTATACAGAAATATGTTGAATGGAGGAAAACTCTTACTCCTCTTTAAGAGAGCATTAACAGAAAAAATCTTACATTCATTATATATCAATTACTGCCTATGTTTGTAGATTATATGTATGGAAAAATGATCCTTTAACACAAAAAAAGTACTGCAGCACTATTTTGTAAGGCATTAACTTTTCTTGTAAATTCCTCTATGCGGATTCTTCAAGATTAATCTGGGTCAAATCACATCAAAATTACTGTCACCTTTTCCCAAGGTATCAAAAGTGTGAAAAAAATGAAGGCTAACACTATGTCACTCAAAACCATTCCAAAAGGTTACTGGGATAAAGTCCAACTTTTCCTGTAAATTCCTCTATGTGGATTCTTCAAGATTAATCCGGGTCAAATCACATCAAAATTGCTGTCACCTTTTCCCAAGCTATCAAAAGTGTGAAAAAATAAAGGCTAACACTATGTCACTCAAAACCATTCCAAAAGGTTACTGGGATAAAGTCAATATTTCTGTCAATATTTTCTTTCTACAGGTTCAAGTTAATCAATTTTAATTCCATTGACTTGAAATATGATATTCCAGAACTAGATTTGAACCTTCATTTCCTTCTATGTTGAATATTTGATCATTGGTTTTGCCCTCACAAGTACACTGCTATCTACTGACTCCTCTGTGCTTGATACCATAATGATAATAACAATCACTGCAAATATCAATCCCACCTTTTTTTCTGGCCTACAGGATACACAGTTTGTTTATGTTATGTAGGTTTTTTCAGTTGTTTCTCTATGTCTAGAAGATCTCCCTTTTTTCTGGCCTACAGGAGACACTGTTTATGTTATGTAGGTTTTTTCAGTTGTTTCTCTATGTCTAGAAGAGAAAATTGCATGTAAAACATTATTACTGAGGAAATTAACTGGAAGACACGCTACATAATTAGCTCTCAAATGTTTAAGCCAGTAGTTAATAATTCACATTGCGTGGGTCAGAAAGGTCCGTTGAGTAATGCAGATTCTGGTGAAACCATAAGCCTGAAGTTTCTCATGACAATCTGGCAGCAACTTTTCCTAAAAAGTTCATCAGAAAAACAAAAAAAACCTGCTATGATGTAATTAATAGCTTTTCTCCAGAACTGCTTACCAGTCAACACAAAGTATTTTTCTGAATACTCTGAAATACTGGGCAAAACTTTCTCGAGAAGTTGATGACCTTTATAGGAATTGGTGAAAGCTGTCTTCAGGAACTGGTGTCTAGCAAAGATTCCCTCTTAAATAAATCAAAGATCAAATTAAGAGTTTGTATTATTGATCTTATGAAAACTGTTCCTTTATTTTTATCACATATTTATAAAAACTGGATCTGTACATTTGTTATCTCTTCTATTACGTCAGCCAGCATGTTTAGGCAAAGCAGATACTATGATAACATCTTTACACAGTACAAAGGAAGTGAATAATTGCAACCCATCAGACAGAATATAAGCGTTCAAGTGTCAGCTGTCATAAAGGGGGATTAAAATTTCATGTGATTAAGAGCAAATTGGATTAAACATGCTTTAAAAAGAGACACAAATTTTTTCCAACTGGAGCTTTATAGCTTATATATTAATACACACGCACCTGCAAAGAAAAGCAAAGCTAAAATAGCTCATAGAAGAAATAACCGTGGTAAGACATGGGAGAAGAGTCCAGACACAGATGGTTGCAGTCTGTATTTATTCTCAAGAAAATATCACAAGGCAGCCCATATGATGCTGAGGAAATAAATAGTGTATTTGGACGCTAGCATACACTGTGTTTAAAAAGATCATCCATCCTGTCAGAAACAGAAATTTTATCTAGAGGAAATATGGAGGCTGCAATTTGTGTGCAACCTCTGCTCCCTCCCTTCCTTTTGCCGAAATGCCAGGCAAAGACAACAGCAGCCGTGTTGGCTGTGCACAGACAGATGCAACCAGGACTACTAATGCTAAAGAGGATAAAATTCCTCTTTGTGCAGTTCCAGCTACATAATCTTCTCCCTGGCCCTGCCATTGGCATCTATTTGTTTTTATACCAGGTTCAGTCACTCGGTCCCTGCTGTCAGGCTGATGCCACCACAGCCACCTACACAGGTTTCTGTCCAAGCTGCCCCGGCTCCGAGGGGCTCTACCTCCCAATGCCACCACACCCAGCAGGGAGGACAGACCCTTTCCTGCTTTATGACCTCCTTTTTTTTCCAAACTGACACTTCCCCCTCTGAATAATTCCTCTTACTTTTGTTTTAACTGGCATAGTGCATGTATTCCTATTAAAAAGTGGAAAGCAACTACAGAAATCTTGAAGAATATTAGACTTCTTTAATCTTTAGAAGTCTTCTTTTTCTACAGTTAAAAAAAAATTCCTTGTCTTTTTTGTTAAATAATATCACCTTTTACTTTTATTCCTTTGTTTCAAAAAACCTGAAATAATTCTTCTAAATTAAGATTAGTAAACTTGTTTATATGCACAAATCCACTACTAACAGCTATGTAGCATGTGATTGGTATCATAATGGATTTACTCCATTATGTTTATTTTGTACAGTTTTAGGGATGAGAAGATTGGTTTTTTGTTCCTGAAAAACAGCATAAAAAACCCCAACAAAACAAAATAAAACAACCAACCAACCAACCAAACAAACAAACAAAAAAAAACCAACCACACCAAATAAACAAACAAACAAAAATAAAGCCCACCAAAAAAATTCAAAACACAAAAACCCAAAATCAAACCAAAAAATCCCAACCAAAAGAAATGAGCAGTGTTTAGTCCTGATCAGTTATCTAAGGTACACCAGAACATAATTTCAATATAAAAATGAAAGGTTCAGTTAAAATTATTACTTCCTTCCTCTTCCTGTTTGTAGAATCAACTTATAAGTGTTTTTTTTCCATGTTTTCAGGACATATGATAGTTCACCTTATCACAGCTGCAAAACACATAATGCTAACAATGTTCAAAGGAAAATACTAGGATTTTTGAACACTTAACCTATGATAATAAGGATAAGTTATGGAACATGCTGTTCTTATTTTTGTATTTTAATAATTACTTTCTCAGATGTGTAGATTGTCTAAACTGCTCAATACTCTATCATAAAAGTTAGAAAAGTGAAACAGTCTATTTTTGCCACAAAAAAAAAAAAACCCAACCCAGAAAATTTCTTGGGAAAGTACACATAAAAAGTCTTTAAGTGGTTTTGTGCTGAAGAAAACCCACACTTACTCTGAGACACTAAACACACAGCCAAAGGTCATCTTGGAGTATTCGTTTAAGAAAGCTCTTTGGGTCTGGTCCAAAACATTTTTGCAAGTGACAGTGTACTTAGGAATTCAAGTTTTATGGATCTTAGAATGAAGAATAAGCTTGAACTATTACATATCATACACAACCCTTCCAAAATGATAGACAGATTGAATTAACAGGTTGATGGCTCTGTTAACAGTATGGCAATGAAAAGCCTGCCTTTTAACTTAGGAGGAGAGGGCTTTGCATTAGCAACTATAAATCTTAAGTTCAATTGCAGTGCTGTCATAATATCACTCAAATTTTATACATATATGTGTTTTTATATGCATCACCTACCGTCCTAAACATGTAATGGATGGCTAGTTCCTGATAAAGAGCATGTCCTACTAGCTGCACAATTCCATAAGTCTACTGTCATTCTAGCTGGAGAAGTAGGAAGTACCTGACCTCATAATGGCCATGTTGAAAATTTCAACCCTCTTCGGACTTTTCAGTCAGTTCCCTATTTGTGCATTTAAAGACCAGCATAAACTTTAGTTGTCAGTGTCAGGAAGCACCAAAACCATGCTGCACCGTGAGATCACTTGCAGCAGACCCACTGCTCCTCCCTCACTGCAGTATAAGTCCTTGCAACAAGAGTTGTTTTTGATGTTTACAGCCACATCTCTCTCTCTGTCTTTGTTTATTCTGTTAATCAAGTTTATTTAGCTTAGGAAGTTGTAAAAGCTATTCTCAAATAACTGAAGCTTGTTGATCTCTTTCCAGACATGAAACCATAAATTTTACATTTTCTTCTTTTGATTGTGAGGATAAATTTAATATTTTATATCAATAATTTAGGACTATCTGTAAACTAGATGCCTAATCCAAACTCTGCTTAATTTTTCCAAGAAGTGTCTACATTTTTTTTTTAATAGCAACAACATCATTGTGTTCAAAGCTGTAATAATGAAAGGCATAATAGCTTGGTTTATTCAGCTTTATAATCCTCTAAGGCAGTGCTGACTGAAGATTGAATAAACACTGGGTTTATGATATTGGTAAACTCTTAGAAGATAAAAAATTGGGGATAAAGTCTTCCCAAAACTAATAAGATATTAACATGCAATAAAATTAGGCAAATATTTTTTTAATCCTTCAAAATCAAATTAGATTGCTGACTTATACCATTAACCTGTTAAATACAACAAAATAAAGAAATTACCAAATGGGTGCTCCTGTTTCCAAAATAGAGAGATTACCAAATGGACACTCCAAAAGGGCTTCTTCTAAAGACCCACTGATTAATCAGTTCAAGATAGTCTTGATAGTCACACAGCCTTCAGACAGGACTGCACTACATTGTTATGGTGTATCTCTGCAAGACGCCAGCTTTTGTAGCACCTTGAAAAATGCTTATCCATAGTGATTATGCAGAGGATATTGCAATATAAATTATTGGGTTCAACCATCTAAACTAAAGCACAGCTTTAAGTAATTGTTTTATACATAGCTGTGTGACACCAGCGGAGCCTAACTGCCTTCAGTCACCACTTTTAACATTAGCAGCTAAGCCATCTTAAAGAAGCTTAGACATTCAGAAAATAAACTCTATCTGAACCCTCTGTTGCTCCCAGGAAAATGCCATTTGAATTTTAATGCTCTCATTCACAGACTGTCTAGATCCACCCAGTTTTATTTCACAGTTCTATGGTCTGTATCAGACCTTTCTAGCAACAACCATTTACTGCAAAAATAGAGCTTCAAAGCACAATTCATGTCTCTTAATCAAATTATTGATAAGTGAAAAGAAATAATCAGTTTTTCACAATTTCAAAAACTAGTAAAAACTTTCTGCCATGCCTTTTGTTATTGAGACACATATTTCTTTTGTTATTGAGAGGTGTGGCAAATACATTGGCACAAGGCATTTTTATCAAAGCAGCTTCAGCATCCTTGCATTTTTCCATGCTTGAATACATCAAGAAATCCTGTGTTTATCCTTGCTTCTGAAAAAGACTGAATTGGAGCTCTGCTTAAAACCACTCTTGGCCCAGAATTTAGCATCTTGGATGTAAATACTGAAATTTTCCTTCCAGGTCTTTCAATACACAAACATCAACATGCAATCTTTCTTTTTTGGACTTATTAAGTTAGCTTGAACCTTGGAAAATAATTCCATTATCCTTAGTACCACATCTGTGCACTGGCTTTGCCACCCAGAAGTACAAATCTGACACATTTGTTTTACATTATTCATAGATAATGGGTTTACATCAGCTTGATGCCTTTGTCCTGTTTTTTATAGTTCAAGCTGCCATGAACAAAGGTAACTCCAAAACATTTTAAAAGTGTTTATGCAGAGACATTTATCCTTGACATGTTGAAAGTCAACAGATTTTATTTTATATTAAAATCTAGATATTTAAAAATTGTTGATCTATGGCAGAAATATGTTTACAGCTCAAGCATACCTTATAATAAATGTACTAAGCATCTGCAATGTATAACATTTATAATATTTCTGAGAATTTAATCCAAATATATCTGATTCTAGAGCTTCCAATCAACACCAGTTCAGTATAGAAAAAACTAAAGAAGAAAATAGACCCTGTAAGCAGCCATAGGTTGGAGGAACTATGACTTCTCAGAGCCCCAACTTGGATAAGGATTATCTGGGGGAAAAAGTCCTCTTCACATATTCAGATTTCTGAGAGCACTAGGAAAGTTTGAGACCTGGATGTTTAATTCTTCTAGATCACCTTGTTTCAACCTCCATCTTTAATATTTTTCTCTCATTTCTTGTAATGAAATTCACCTTCAAAAGACTACAAAATCTCCTGAAGACCTACCTTGGTTTTAAACACACTGTCCTCGTTCAAACCTGTCTGGAAGCTGTGAGCAGTTTGCCTTGCACGTGTAGGCTGTGCAGTGGATCAGCCATAGATGGCCTTTCCCCCCTGTGCTAGAATAGCAACTCCTCTTCTTCCACAGCCCATGCAAATTATGCATTCTGTTCTTGAGGGATTTTGACAATACCAAAATACTGTGATGCAGCCTGAATCCTAATCTGCAATGCCAAATGTCACAGCACTTCACAGATCCAGGCATTACCAGAGAAATTTAGATACCTGTTGTGGCACAAATGTGACACAGCAATCCTTATTACACCATTTACTAATAAAGTGTAAAACTTCACTTTTGTTTCTGTACTGTTTTCATTTTCTACATCTTATATTTTTTAATGCTAAATAATTGTCTTGGAGCACACTTAGTGTGCTTCTGATCTTATTTCTATTCCTTCACACTAGTGGTTAGCCCAGAGAGAGGGGAAATTTTTTTTGAGAGAGTAGAATTACTAAAATGAAGCACAAAATAATACTGTTTCTCCATGCTTTTCCTTTTTCACTCGTTCAGGAATAAGTATTTTAATAAGATTCAACCTAAAAATTGCTGAAGTCAACAGCCACCTTTCCATTAACTATACAAGGTTACAGATGAAATTTAGAAAGACTAAGATTGTATTGATTATTTTTCTTTTAGTCTGTATTAATTATTGCCAGAAAAAATGCCATAAATGTAACAGGTGTAAGCTGACACTTGCTTTGACTGTTATGGAAGGCCAATCACAGAGCAATAATTCTAGATTCTTTATATGAAATGTATAATACTAAATGCTCATGAAAACATCTTTTTTTTCTATCACTGATGTTTTCTTTCTATGGCTAGTGAATGCCATGGATCAAAAACCACATAAACTTTTAAGGCTTTGGTATATATATCAAGGAGATTTTTGAAAAATACTCACTGTTAATCATACTGGAATTAGTGAGAAATAAATCCTTTTAAAACTTAATTTTGCATGACTTTCTAGAAACAGACCTGAAATTGATCCATGATTTTTTAAGCTGATATAGTCCTTTTGTTATTTAAAAAAAAAAAAAAAAAAAGAAATAAAAGCTTTTTCACATGATATGTGATTAGAGTGGTATGTAACTAAAAGCATGATTTTCACCATTGGATTTCTCTGTGTAAAATAAAGGTAACAGGTAAATTAAGGAGAGTATGCAAATGTGAAACCAAAGACTCTCAATTTCTTTTTCTAGTACGTGTTTCACTCATCTATATTTAACCCTCTTTGGTCTCCCAGTATGTTTTTAGAATGAAAACTGAGTGCCCAGGGATATAAATAGTGTCTTTTTCTCTGTGAGAAATAATCTGCAGATCCATTGTGCCAGTGCTACTAAGATGCTATTTGAAGTATCTCTCAGCACAAACAGGTGATGTGGCACCTATCAGAGAGTTCAGGATATATTTGTGAAAATGGATTATTTATCTGTGTCCATACATACAGTAATAGTAAGGAAACAGGATTTGATCTGGATTTCAGTGTTTATTGTGAATTTTCTGTTGACATTAATGTGCTCTGGAAGAAGTCCATGACAGCTGTTACAGTACATTAACAGATCAGCTTTCAGTGCAAAGGATGTCCAGGCATACTGCAAACTGTAAGTGCACATACTCTTCAAATGTATTCTGAAAATGTATGGCACTTTACAGGAACTGTACAAAATGGATTAGCTACTTGAAAATGTGAAGGGAAACAAGGTAGAATGGATACCTGAAGTGGAGCTGTCCAGTGGAGTTAATGCAGTTTCAATCTTCTATTTATAAGCCAAAACTTTAAAGAATTTTAGTGTCTAGTATTGGCCTCATCTGTTGGGTCAGTTGGAGAAGCAGCAGCAGCAGGGGCAGCAGGGACAGCATTGGTGACTGAGACAAGTCCAAGGGTGAGGGTTAGAGTTGAACAGGGGCATTCCTGAGCTCAGGGACACCCGAGCAGCAGCCCTGAGACCCACCTCGACCTGGAAGCCCTGGGCAATCAGGCACGAAGGGGCATTTCCAGGAGCAGACGGGAAATTTAAATGGATCTAGGGAGGATGAATGATCCAGAGTGGGACAAGCAGGGCTGTGGCACGGCAGTGAAGGTGTGGCGTGGTAGTTTGCATGGCAGTTCAGGCAAGTGAGAAGAGCAGGTAGGGCTCCTCTACAACCACCCAGGAAGAGCCAAGAGGCAGATAAGCAGACTCGGTATCTGGTGAAGAAGAGCATGAAAAGACCCCTCCAGCCTTGTTAGTGTACCAGTGAAAACTTCTTCAGTTGTGGCACTGACACGCTGCAGAGGTCCTGCCCTCAGCTGCTGGAGTCACAGAAGCAGCCGTGTCAGAGGCTGCCAGTCCTGCTGACAGCAGATGGACCTGTCCAGGCCACAGGCTCCAGGAGTGACTGAAGCCTCTCCTGGAAGCTGGGGCTGACAAGGTTTTATTGCAGGTGTGATGTGGTGGGGAAGCTGTGTCACATGGGGAGGGAGCTACAGGAGGAAGTGAATAAGGTACATTGTACTTGAGTGAATGAGCAAGAGATTGACTGGCTATTTTCAGAGAAGCAGCTGCCAGTCCTGCAGATGGACCTGTCCATGCCACAGGCTCCAGGAGTGACTGAAGCATCTCCTGGAAGCTGGGAGTGACAGGGTTTTATTGCAGGTGTGCTGTGGTGGGGAAGCTGTGTCACGTGGGAAGGGAGCTACAGGAGAAAGTGAATAAAGTACACTGTATTTGAGTGAATGAGCAAGAGATTGACTGGCTATTTTCAGAGAAGCTACAGGCTCAAGACACTTAGGAGTGTCAAACCTTCACTGTAGTGGAGAAGCAGGTGGACTCAGAATCCTGCAAGGTAATTAGTCAAGGGTCTGCTGAAGCGCTGGAAACAAGTCACTTCACATACCAGGAGGAAGGATTCTCCTAATTCTTAAAATTTAACAGACAGTAGTAGCACCTTCTACAACATTATGAGGCCCTGGAGCTAGAAATACCCATGTGATGAGGCAGGCAAAGGCCCACACTGGCATAAGTGAAACCTGGTGAGAGAAGTCCTCTGACTGGAGTGCCCTGTTGGGTGGTAACAGGCTCTTGAGGAGGAACAGGCAGGGCAGAAGAGACTGGGGGTGGCACTGTGTGTAATAGAAGGGTTAGAACACATGGAGCCCACAGCTGGCAGTGGCACATTTGAGAGCCTCCAGACAAGGAACAAGAGATGTCACTGTGGGAGTCCACTACAGACCCACACAGGATGATGATGCCAATGAATTATTCCTTGAGGAACTAAGGAGTGCTTCCAAGTCAAGTTCCCTTGTCCCTCTGGGCAACTTCAGCTTCACAGAAATAACATCACAGATATGTGTTGCAACCTGGGCCAGAAGACTCACAAAAAACCTGGATGACAACTTTATAGGACAGGTCCTAAGGAAGACAACTCAGAAAAAATGCCCTCCTTGATCTACTGCTTGTTACAAGAGAGGACCTTGTGAGTGGAGATTGGTGGCCACAGCAGCCACAATAACCACAAAGTGATTGAATTTAAAATCTGTTAACATGAGGAAAAGTGACAGGAAAACCTCAGCTCTGGTCATGAGCAGAGTTGACTTCAGGCTTCTCAGGGAATTAATAAATAAGGACCATGGGGAAAATGGTTTTTGCAGGTGCTGGGGTCCATCACTGCTGATCACTTTTTAATCATCACCTCAGGGCACAGGAGCAGGCAAGTCCCAAATGTTGCAAGTCAAGGACGCAAGGCAGAAGGCTGGCTTGGCTGAATAGGGAAATATTTCTCTTGGAAATAAGGAAATAAAAAAGGTGTATTCCCAGTGGAAGTATGGTCATGTGACTCTGGAAGAATAGAGAAATGTTGTTTGTCACTGTAGGGAGAAAATTCAGGCACCCAAAGCGCAACAGGAGTCAAACTGGAAAAAACCATGATGGAGGTTTTAAAAGAATTTTTTCCCCAATATATTAATGGCAACAGGCTGGAGAGCAGCATCATGGAAAGGGACCTGGAAAGCTGAACATCAGCCAGCAATGCCCTAGTATCCATGAGGACCAGCCCTGTCCTGGGGTGCATCAGGCACAGAATCACCAGCCAGGCAAGGGAAGAGATTTTCCTGCTCTGCTCCACACTGGTGTGGCCTCACCTTGAATCAATCCTGTGTGCAGTTTGGGGTGTCACAGTATAAAAAAGACACATAGCTGTTAGAGATTGTCCAGAGGAGGGCCACAGAGATGATGAAGAAATGGAGGGGAGGCTGTATGAGGTGTGGCTGAGGTCACTCAGTCTGCTCAGCCTGGTGAAGAGGAGACTGAGGGGAGACCTCATTGTGGTCTACAACTTCCTCATGAGGGGAATCAGGGTGATGCCTTCACTCTCATGATCAGTGACATTTGAAGAAATGGCATGAAGCTGAGTCAGGGCAGGTTTAGATTAGATATCAGGAAAAGGTTTCTCACCTAGCAGAGTTGAAGAGATTTTGGACAACACTCTCAGGCACATGGTGTGACTCTGGGGATAGTCTTGTGCAGGGCCAGGAGTTGAACTCAATGATATTGATGAGCCCCTTCTAACTCCCTCAGGCACATGGCGTGACATGGGGATAGTCTTCTGCAGGGCCAGGAGTTGAACTCCATGATATTGATGAGCCCCTTCCAACTCAGTATATTCTATGATTTCTATGATCTTTTGTGAAGAGGAAGTAGTGTCAGAGCAGATTTTTAAGAAACAGAGTGGAACAAGTTTAAGTGGAACAAGTTTAAGAAAAAGGTCTCGAACCTTTTTCAGAAATTATAAGATACATAAGAAGGAAAATAATCTGTATGAGGATTGATGAGCCCCTTCTAACTCAGTATATTCTATGATTTCTATGATCTTTTGTGAAGAGGAAGTAATGTCAGAGCAGATTTTTAAGAAACAGAGTGGAACAAGTTTAAGAAAAAGGTCTCGAACCTTTTTCAGAAATTATAAGATACATAAGAAGGAAAATAATCTGTATGAGGTTTGAGTTTTCTTTACTTGTAAGTTGATTAAAAAAATCCTATATGTTTCATGAATGTTTCACTAAAAAAAACCAAACCAGATTTTGGTAGAAACTTCCAATGTACTTGGATGAGAATTCCAACACAACAGATGACAGTTTTCATACTCACTGCATAGTATTCTCCCCTGTGAGGTACGATGCCTGGGCAGGAAAAACTGAATGCAAACTACATTTAGTCTTACACATTTCTTGCCTGCTCTACTGCACATGGCCTGTTTTATTCCAAGCTGTGCGTGGGGAAATTTCATCCTGCAGTTTTCAAAAGATAGGAGACATGAACCTGCTGGTGAGTCCTACTGACAGAAATTAGGGGCTTGAAAGTAATGGGAAAGGATGTTAGAAGCTAATGAATTCCCTCAGGCATTTCCCACTCTCCCTCTGAGAATGTCTGTACCTGGCATTGTTATTCACATACTGACTCATAATCACTGTATTTCCATGGGCTCCCATTGGTGCTGTCAATTAAATACTGATATAGCTAAGAGGACTACACCATATGGTGGCATTGCTGTGTTGGGTACAGTTAAATACAGAAGTGATGTGAGTTGCATGTATGAAGCTGTATTTTTAGTATTCAGAATGACAGCTTAGGCCAGATTTTTCCAAAACTCTTACTCTCGTCAGCATATCAAAACAGGGGCCAGATTTTCAACTTGCAGCTCCTAGTACTGGGACACTAATTGTTAGATTTTTCAGAAGAGCTTTCAATCAAAAGTACTATGATCTTTTGATTGTGTTAATCTGCAATGACAACAAGCACTGAGATGCTGCAGTTTCTCTGTGGACTAGAGATTTTTATTTCATGTAAATGTAGCTATTCATAGAGTCAGCTGGGCTTCTTGTGCCTCTGCTCACTTACAGATGTGTAACTCCATGGGCATAACTCCTGGAAACACAGATCTAAGAGGACAATCATTTACCTATTCAGAAATACTTCTAGAGGGAGAAGAAAGACCAGTATGATCCTTTTGTGAATGTCATTACAAATTCCTGCCTACTGGCTCTGGTTACTTCTTTTAACTGAGTTGTAATTTTTTCAGGAAACATTGTTAGAAGTGGAATTTCGTTTTCCTATACATGTGATAATAGGAGATGATGAAGAAGATGAGAAGAGGAGATTCGGGGGTGATCTCACTGCTCTCTCTACATCTTCCTGTAAGAAGGTTGTAGCCAGGGGGGACTTGCCTCTTGTCCCAGACAACCAGTGGCAGGACAAGAGGACACAGAGTTAAGCTGTACCAGGGAAGTCTTAGGTGATTGGAATGAGCTGCACAGGGCAGTGATGGAGTCACCATCCCTGAATGTTTTTAAGGAAAGACTGGACCTGGCACTCAGTGCCATGGTCTGGTTGACAAGGTCTTGCTCAGTCACAGGTTGAACTCAATGGTCTCAGAGGTCTTTTCCAACCTAATGGATTCTGTGAATACTACATGTCATTCTATCTAAACAATAGAAAAAAGATAAACATGAAATGAAATATTTACCTAGCTGGTACTTTGAAAGTACATGATTATTCTTACAAATGTACATGTCCTCTCTGAATTATCAAAATACGAATGTGACCAGTGCAGGTATTGTAATATTTAAGATAAACTTATGATCCTTAGTTAGAAAGTTCATTTCAGAATCTGTCACTATTTTTCAGATCTATTTGATTTCTTTTCTCATAAAATCAGTAACAGGTTATACTGCCCATAGTATTTGATCATAGTATGACTGATGCTCCTGTAACAAAATCTTACTGCCTTGTGATGAAAGCTTTCTAACAAACAGAAATATTTTCATATGTAATTTTCTGTGACATTTTACACTATTTCTCCAGTACTTTTTTCTCATGCTGACTGCTGTGACTTTCTGACTTCTGTTTCTCTTGTGCCCTCATCATTTTTAAATGGATAGTCATGACATGTGACTTGAAATATCATAGAATAGTACAGAATGGTTTGGGTTGAAAGGGACCTATAAATACCTACAGTTCCAAACTCCCAGCTGTGAGCAGGGACATCTTCCACTAGATTAAGTTGTTCAAAGCTCCACCCAACCTGACTTTGAACCTCCTTCTTGACCCTGTCACTGATGCTTGCATAATGCCAGAACTCTTATCTTGATTGAGTTCTTCAGTCCCCAGGTACCATCTGTTTTGTTTCCTCCTCTGTCAAATACTGGGCTGGGTAATAATACCCATTTTCCACACACATCTTGGGTTTCCCTAAAGACAAATGTGATTTCTTTATATAGATATATGTAGTTTTGCATTCACTTTTGTGGCATTTTAGTAAGGAGATTTCCAGGAATGTAGCCCAGAATGGAAGCCATCTTGTGTGATAGTAATTGAAAAATATAATAAATTCTATTTTATATATAAATGTCTCTCCTTTTAATTACAAGTTATCTGAGTCATGCTAAAATATGCTTATATTCCTCCTTTTTTCCCCCCTAATTGATATATTCTCTCAAGACAGTACTTCTGAAAAATAGAATTCATTTTCAAAATGTGATTGAATGTATACCATTACACTGAGGTAATGTTATACAAAATAAAAGAGTTTATCAGCTATTCACAACAATCAGCACTGAAAGAAAATTGTATCTATCAAAAGCATGAGGTTGAATTCTTGTGCATGTGTAAATTTCGATTACTTCAACAGGACTTTTAAGACTCAGCATCTGTTAGTCCAGTCTGTAGATTGTACCTACCAAGTAGTACAATAAAGGTAATATTTGCAATGAGTATTTAAAGGATATTTATATCAAAAATCAAGTGTAACTCCAACTTCTCCCTTACAAGGTGTGAAGACAAAACCTGTAATTCTTCTCACACTTCAGGTGTTTCACAGTGGTGACAGCCCTTTAATGTCCAAGCATCAGAAAACAAAGAAAAATACACCTTGCAAATTTTTATTTTTATCATTTGAATGTAGACTTATACAGATATTAAGAAATTTAATTTCTTCCAATGATTTCTGAAAGCATTTTTCACAAACACTAGATACAGATTTGCCTTCCTGAACCCAGTGATAGGAGGAAACACTATTCATTTTGGTGTTAGTCTTTAATTTGTCCTGGGAACTTCAGGTTTCACAGAAATGGTGCTCAGTCACCATGGAATAACAAAGTACACTTCCGGACCACATTCTTCCCTTTAATCTGCTGATTGTGTGATTAAAGGTAAGAAAGGTAGTAAATAATTCCCTAGGGAGATTTTATGCATGTATAAACATGTCTGGAGGAGTGGAATGGGGTTGCTGTAAGAAATAAGGCTTTCTTTGTTTAAATCCTATTCTGGGGTTTGGCGAAAGTAGAAGAATAAGTAGAAGTCATGATTGTTTTCCATTAAGTCATGAGTTACTTCACTGGCATCCCTGTGAAATCAGTGAGCTGAAAAGAAAATTGCAACATTTCATTTGCTAATATATTTGTGAAAGGTGGTAATTGTACCTGTGCTGCTGAAGGTCATACCAGTCTGCCCTATTTCAAAACTTATTTCCTGCTTTTTTGCCTACAGATGATTCAAAATCACTAATAAGATGTAAGAAAACCACGCACAGAAGCAGTATAAAACGTGGGAACTGAGCATATGTGTGCATATAAGGAAACAAAAAATACAGCTAAGAGCTTAAAGGTTTGCATATGCAATTATGCACAGGCTGTGAGGAGTCTGTGCAGGTTTGCATTAAAGCATGAAGCATTAGCATGTTATCCTCTGAAAAAGGCTAACTAGAAATTCAGGTTGTGCAGCCCCTGTTCCGTCTGCTGTCCTGCAGGTGTATGGATAGGTTATTAGCAGAGCTAATCATATTTAAAAACTCAAAGCTCCACACTGGCTGGCTGGAAGCAAGTCCTCCTGGGATGTTTTTACTCCTTTGGGGTGCATATAGAAGCTATCTTTGCTACCACATCCCCAGGGTTTGGACATGTTCATAGCCCCACTTCCTCCAGCAATCAGAAGCTTCATTTCCTTTAAAAATGAAGTGTCCAGTGCTGCAAGGATTGTGGAAAAGTGTAAAGACCTAACTTGACTGGATTCAACACCCCCAATATCAAGACATAACAACAACCATATTTGCTTCCACTAAAAATCTCACAACTTTTTTAACTAGCTCATTAGTTTTGAAATAATTTTAAGCCTATCTCAAAATATACTTGGACTTGCTAGTAGAGAGTTTACTTGCATTTTTTGATTTTTCTATTATTAATCTGGCAGCTGAATGAGGAAATGCCAAAACCTACCTACACTGGTCAAACACAAAGACAGAGGCTCTCATAATGTGCAGAGGTTGGATGAAAGCCTGTTAGCAGGAAGTGAGGCCAGTTATTAAGTAGAGGTAGTCTTGGTACCATTTTACTGAGCCTATTGAAAATACTGTGTTAAACAACACAATATTTACAGCACGGTCAAATAAAACCAAAACTTGACTAAAGCTTCCAGAATAGGTAATAGGTAGGAAGACCCTCCCTCCCTCCCTCCTCCATTAATCTAAATTCCAGCTCTTATTTGATATATTATTTATTATGTGGAAATATATTTCTATTATTCGTTCAAGTTCTGTTAGTGAAGTTTGAATCAGTTATTGAAAATAAGAGAAAGAATAAATTTAAAGATCAAGAATATTTTTTGAAAGAAGCTTCACTTCAAACTGTGGTACATTTACAAAAAAGAAATGCCATACTGGCACAGAACACTAGCCTATTAAGGACAGTAGTCTATCTCTAACAAAAGTAATAGGAGATGCTGTTTTGGAGACTAATCATGATTAGCACTAGTCTCTTTTTTTGGTGACATCTCGGTATGAGATTTAGAGAGCATGTCCCTGACTATTCTGTTTGGTATCTCTTTCTTCCACACTGGATTTCCACAACTTTCCCTATGATTCTTTATTATTCTGCTGATATTATTGTCTTCATAACATCTTGTTCCAAACTTTGAAGTCCTGTATCCACTGTGTAAAAATTACTTTTCATTGTCTCATTTGAACTTACCTTCTGTCGACTTTACTTAATGCTCAATCAGCTGTTAAAGTGGGGTTGGTGAATAACAGTTCACATATACCTTATTCATCATCTTGTAGATATTGCAAACATTTGTCAAACTCCATTGTCTTCTCTTGAAACTGAGGAGTCACAGATTCCTTAGTGTCTCCTTGTAATGCAATGGCTTTACCTCCTTGCTCATTTTAACTGCTTTTCTTTGCACTTTCTCAAACTCCAGTGACTTTTCTGAGATGCAGAAACCACACATGCATACAATACTCAAGATGTGGGCATATCTGTGTTTCAAATAGTGAAAAGTAATTTTTTTTTTTGTTCCAATATTTTTTGTTTTTTCTCAGGACTGTTCCTGATGATGCCACTTGTCATACATAAAATTCCACCCATCTGACAATTAATTAAGTCACTCTGAGTTGTACCTCTCAATGTAAATTCCAGCTCTTATTTGATATATTATTTATTATGTGGAAATATATTTCTATTCTTTGTTCAGGTTCTGTTAGTGAAGTTTGAATCAGTTATTGAAAATAAGAGAAAGAAAAATTTAAAGATCAATAATATTAACTGCTTTTCTCTGCACTTTCTCAAACTCCAGTGACTTTTCTGAGATGCAGAAACCACACATGCATACAATACTCAAGATGTGGGCATATCTGTGTTTCAAATAGTGAAAAGTAATTTTTTTTTTTGTTCCAATATTTTTTGTTTTTTCTCAGGACTGTTCCTGATGATGCCACTTGTCATACATAAAATTCCACCCATCTGACAATTAATTAAGTCACTCTGAGTTGTACCTCTCATTTCTAAATGCAGCATCATGTAAACATGATTTGGATTATTTTTTTCTGCCTTAAAGATATCGTCTCTCCAGTTTATCTGCTGAGTTTTTTCGTATTTACTTGCTGTGGTTCTATTGAAGATCTTTACCAGCAGCATGGAATTTGATTTCCCAAAATAACTTACTATCATCTGTGAAATTGGAAATTTCACAATTCACTCCCTTTTCCAGATGGTTCAAGATTCCATCATCTTTCTGATGAAGATCTTGGACCAAGCTGGTCTGAATACAGATTCGTTTTTGACCCCTCTACCAAGGCTTGACCTCTTCAAAAGTGACTATTAAACCCTTCCAGTTTCCTATCTAACCATCTTTCAATCCACAAAAGGACTTTTTATTCAGCTTTAAAGAAGTTTTATTTCCTCACGAGTCTTTGGTTAAAAAAACTGTCAAAAGGTTTTAGAAAGTAAATGCGTTCAGACAGCTTTAGCCCCTTTGTCCACACATTTACTGACACCTGGTAAACCGGAATGATGAAAACTCCACCAGTGAAGTAGGAATAACCCTTACTTGAACCTTCCCAATAAATCACCTTCTTAGTATGTTTAGGGACTTTATATTCATCACAGACTCAGCGGCATTGTTATGGGGGGAGAGAAGATTCACCAGATCGTAGGCCCCAGGACCTGCCTATCCACACCTCTCTTTAAAAATGGGATTGCTTAAACAGCCCTTCTCTGCTACAATAGACTACAATTTTTTATGATACTCATCAAATTCTCTCATTCCTTTTAAACTTTTTTATGTGCCATGTATTATGGACTTTTCTTTCTTCTCCTTTGCGCACACCTCCCATTTTTTAACTGCCATTTTTTTCCCTAAGATAATCACTTCTTCCATTTCCCATAATTCACTATGATGGCTTTTCCCCTGAGCCTTGAAGAGATTGCATTTGATGACTTCATTTTCTCCTGGAACTGCAGTATACAGTTCAACTGGGCTTGCAATACATACTCCAGGCTCCTGCTTGTGGAACTATTCCTTACAGGACACTTTTGTTGGCCAGTTGAATTGTTTATTTTCTTTTATTTTTTAATGTCTCTTTTTTATTTAGTGCTCTTTCTTGAAACTGGGTATCTGTCTGCAGGATTTGTCCTTTTCTCTCATGATACAAAATTAACTTCAACTCTACTGTGATCACAGTTACAGAGTGGCTCATCCACTAGTAACTCTTGAGTGAGATCTTGTGCCCTTACTGTAATGTCTGGGTTCCTTTTTTTTCCCTCTGGTTCTGAAACAGGCTAATGTAGGAAGGAACTTTATATTGTATTAAAAATTTTTTTTTCATCACATCCTTATGAGACACTGAACTACATCTAGACAGTTAAAATCTACTATTATTTAGTACTACTATATTACTATCTAACTGCAGCTTCTTCAGTTTTGCTGAAGAAAATGCTATATTTTTACTATCAAAGTGCTGGATTTCACCAACAGATTCCTCAGTGCTCTTATTTTCCCAGAATATTATACTTGAACTTCCCAGAGTATTATATTTGAACTTAGCATTATAGTGCCTGTAATGTGCCTCTCTCTCACCCTTTTATCCCCTCTTTACTTGTTATGAAATTGATGTCCTAGCACCATAATAATCTTGTTTACCTCTCTTCAACAGTCTCTGTGATGTTGAACATCTTTTCTGTCAGGTTTGCTGCTGGTGCCAACCATTCTAATTGTTCTATCATTTTTACACTTCTACTATTGCTGCAGAAGCATCTGTAATTTTTTGTCCTGCTCAGTGTTGCAAATGTTACTGAACTGGTACTCTAAGCAGACTGATTACATTCTCCTTTCATCACAGTTCTCTATTTACCTCCCTCCTGACCTTTCTGGAGTGCATTGGACATTAGCCACACCTTCCTTGCATCGGACTGAACCAGATGTTCCTCAATGCCTATCAGCTTTCTCTTGCTTCTAGTGCAGACAAACGTCTATGATTATTTTATCTTCCAGTGCCACTAGCTCAGGTAAAAGCCTATGTTTCCAATATACAACATTACCCAAATATTTATCAGTTCTTAATACAAACAAACCCCTCTGTTCTATACCTTTGAATCAACCCTGGCTGGGGCTCCAGACCTTCCCACCCTATGGGCCTTACAATGGAATTGGCTCTATTTCAGAGCAAAGAGGTCACAGAGGCAAGTGTCCTTGCATTTGCCATAAAAGCTGGTTCTCCTGTATTTCCACAGGTTGGTGGTAGCAACGTGGACCAAGATCAGCAGCTCTTTCTCTGCTCCTTGAACCAAACTAATCAAACTAAACCAAGACCTTCTGAGGTCTGCTGCCTTTGCAGTCCACTGCAAAATTCTGTGTGATCCTCTCCCATGCCACAAGCTCAGCTATCCACATGTCTATGAAACAAGAATATCATTCCCACCAGCTGCTTCTCCCAGACCTGAAGACCCCTCAGCACAGACACCATGGTACCAGCTGGGTGCTGGATCTTATTCAAGAGCACTCCTATACTGAGACTTGCATACTCCTCAGTCACAAGGCTATGGGGGAAGCAGGGATGTGTCCCTGGGCCTCACTTGTGAACCCCTCTGACTCTCCTAGCTGCTCCCATTCTTCCTTTTTCAGCTAGGGAGAGCAATCCTGACTTCCCAGGCTAGGGCTGTGCATCCTATCCACTCATAAACCTCACTCCTTGGGAAGACACTCCTACCTGCTGTGCCCTGAGCAATGGGTAAGGGACTTCACAGCCTATTGCTGGGATTGCACCTTGAGCTTGAAACGTGGTTTTGAAAGCATACAGCTATTTATCTTCCTTTCAGTAAATAAAGATTATATTATACTCTTAATCTATGTTACCCTTTTTAAGGTAGTTAGCATTAAAGTCAAATGTGGCCTGAGACCTACCGTGCTGATTTGCCTTTGCAGAGCCATCCTGACAAGCCGTCAGAATTCCTGAAGGCACTGCCATTGTTCTCTTCATTTCACTGTCATTTATGGAGGCAAGATTGATGCAAAATGCTTTCTCATCTTGATGTGAAAAGATTTTATTTCCATATATACATATGGGTGTCTACAATGGAACAACATGTAAAGAATTACTGAATTAGACCTAGGGTGTTCACATTCTATTTTTTCCTATTTTTGCTCTAATCTTATTTCCTGCATTAATTTATTTTCAAAGAAGAAAAATCTGATGTTGTTTTAATATATGTTAAGAATACAGATAAGAAGAATATTATTTGTTTTCACTCAATTTAATTATTGTAGCATTTCATATTAAGTGATTTCTATGAATTTACATTGATCTACCTTGACTGTAACAGATAATTTTTTAAACTCTATGAATGGTTTATAGTTTGTTTGGTTTTTTTATGGCTGTATCCTCAACTGCAACAGTCATATCTTGTCATTACATGATTGCTGCTCAGTGAAGATTTGGCTCTTTCAGATTAAAGGTCTCTTCATTAATGACAGCAAGCCACTTTGAGACATATACATAAACCAGCTGCTGATGAAGTATTTTGCTAGCCAAGAGAACACAGCTTGAAGCCTTCACTTTCAGTTATACTCAATGGCTCAGATATCTAAAAGCTAGCTGCCTAAATAAAACCAGGAATCTAATCTTATTTCATAGTAATGGTGAGAAATAGTCAGTAAATGTTGTGTTTAGATGCTTATCCCAGGAAAGAAAGGAAAAGGAAACTGGCAGTGTCTCCAGACCTGCTGGAGTAATATAATAAATGAAGAGAACTAACAGCAACATGCTAGAGATGATATCTGTAAACAGAGAGTGCTGCTGTGTTGAATTCAGAGAGTGAAAAAGAATAAGAAAGGACAGGCAACTAAAGAAAAGTTTCAGATCATCAGGTCATGGCTATAACAATTTTCTTTGTTAAAGGACCATGACAGTCTATACAACACATGACTAGAGAAAAAACCAAAAAAGACAAAAAAGGGGGAAGATGTAGATGCAGGAAAGAACACACACAAGGAAATTATAGAATTTTGTAATTATATTGCACATTTATAAATGTTCAAGTGCCCCCCCCAGGAGATGGCTGTTCTAGATAAGTGCAATCTGAGGCACAACCTATCAAGTTCCTAACTCAGGTCAATAGCTTGAACAAAATAATGATTACATCTACTGTTCTTCAGCAAGCTGTGATTTCAGCTCTGCAATTTCTCTTTTAAACTCTTCAGAAACAAGAGCCACAATTACAAATATTTTACAGCATTTTTTTAGTAGCTGTATTATCATTCTCTGATGCTTCACATTTGTTCTGACTTAAAAGCTCAATGCACTCAGAAATAAATTGGGAATATATTTCAAGACAACACTGTCTGACTTTGAGTAGATCCAATTTCAGGCATGTAAGAATGGAAACAAAGCAGCACCATTTTTCATGACTAGCCATTAGTAACTTAAAGCAACTCCATAGGGATCAAAGCCTGTAATGAAGACAGAGTCACCAGGGATGGCCAACCCTCTGGAGATGGCACTAACCTCACCCTGCTTTAGCCCATGTCAGCACATTGCAGACCAGCAATGCTTTGAGAGCTGGGGACAATAAATTTAGGAACTGTGCACAGAAATTGAGGGAAGAAAACCGACATAAGGAAGAAAAAAGAAAATGAGAAGAACATGGCTAAATATCTCCAGAGAACAAATTCATCCCCTGACAGACCAAAATGGCACTTGGCATTTGTAGAACTCTACCTGCATTCTGCTCACATTCCCTTTTCTTATGTGCAGTTTCTTTCAAGAAAAACTTGATAAAGGGTTTAGAAACTTCCATGTTCCTGGGATGTAGCATTACTTGATCTCACCGATGCAGTTATTACACAGATATCAGTGAAGGAGGGAACAGTCATTAAAAAAGGATACTTAAGTGTGCATTTCAGTAGGAAAAGAAAATAAATATTTCTACATTCATTACAGCCACAGTGAGGTTTTGTTGCTGTTGCAATGTAAAAATGCAGTTATGACAATCTACCATGATTTAATGAGAAAACATTTTCAAATATATATTTTAACTACCTGCTTTTGTATTTTAAAGCACTATAAGACATCTTAGGTTAACGTTAGAAATGCTGCAGAGATTTCCAGAACGAGGTTAAGAAGTTGGGCAAAGTACTCAGTAAATGTAATCAGAACAGAGTGGGAGTCAAACTCTGAGCATTCCACATAAATGTAAAGAAAACCAATTTAACATTCCTTACACTATAAATTCCTGAAAATTGTAGGAAAAAATCTTTTAAGTCCTCAGGTAAAGATTCAGTTAAGAACTAACGTAGTGCTGTCAGGGAAGGAGCTCTCCTGCTCATTTACCAAGTCTCTCCCATTGACACTTGTACTACCAGAGAGCAGGGGAGGAAACATTGTCCACCTTTCTCCCCGAGAACATCAAGCACAGAGGGGGACAAGGTGAGCCTCACCACATGGTAGGCACTGACACCTGAAAATCCTTCCCTCAGCAGCACAGCAAAACTGGAAGAAGCAGGAGCAAAGTGCAAATCTCCCCACCCCAAGATCACGAACATTGGAACTGCCCTTTACACAGAGCAAGAGCAGAAGTGTCACAGTTTTGCCTGGGAGGAGCTTCCAAGAGGGACTGCATAAATCTCCAGTCTTAAAAGGGCTGTAGAATAAGCACAGTTGTACTGCTTTGGGAGAAAAGAGTTGGGAAAAAAAAAAAAAGAAGGGAAAAAGAAAATAAAAAAATTATTTTTCTGACAATTGATTTGGAAACGACAGCCATTTTATTTTTTCTTTAAATAATAAATCTCATACACACATGACTGAGACAGAAGACCAGCATTTTGACTAGTCAGAGAACCACTTTGTCCAGTAGGGTAGAGCAAGGAGCTTGGAGAGAGAAACCCCTTTTGCTCAGTCAAAAGTTGACCTCTGTCTATATCTCCAATACACTTGGGATTAGTTTCCCTAACACATTACTATTTTATTTTCTTCTAAAAAAGAAATCACAAGGCAGAAAGAAATTGTATTCTCTGTAGAAAAGAGACTTTCCCCTTCCTTTCTCTTCAAATAAAGTGAGTAAATGGATTTACATTTTAAAGTAATATTGGGGGAATGGAATAAGCATTTTCTAGGATAAAGAATATCACTGAAAGTTCACCATCTAGAAGCAAAAAAATGGCAGGGAATGAGGGGTGGAGTTGGGGGATGGAAATGAGTTTTTTATCTGAACTTTCAACCAAAATGGCCAGAATCTGGAATCCATCCACACGCTGAATGCTTCCCTAAAGGAATATACTGAAGTATATACTGAACAAAGGGGAAACCATTCAGCCTCAGCTACTGAAATGGAGACTGCACAATGAAATTTGCTTAATTCTTCAGAAAACTTCTTTTCTTAAGAAGAGTGAGGAGAGAAAATGGAGTGTTTCTAGAATTCCTGGAATTATTTTTTGTAACAAATTAAAAACACTTAAAAGATTTATTTTCTGGTTTAGAAAACTTTGTACATAATGCAAGTATTTATGTGACTCATACATTATAGCCAAAAAGTAACTTTTTTTTTTTTTCTTATTTTAAATTTTAGTGAAAAACTCTTAGCTGAATGACCCAGTAATTTTTTTTTTAATTCCATGCAGGTTTTTTTGTGGTCTCTAATTGGGAAAATACAAGAACAGTAAGCCTGGAATGATGTATAATGAGATAAAGTCATTATCTTGGACATTATTCTGACATTACTTTGCTTTGTTAGTAGAATGGGATTCTTTGGCCTGTTATGCTAAAACAAATAAGAAGATAATCAGGTAAAGCTGTGAATACAAATAGCAAATTTTTGGTTAAGTATATTAAGCAATTTTAGTCATACATGAAGTTGCATCTAAGAATATTTAGACTGCTAAAGAAAACTGAAAGCAAAAATTGAGGCTAAGCTACTTATATGGTAAGACAGATGGAGAGCAAAAGTTCTTTGTGCAATTTCATTAATTCAAATCAGGATGAACTGGTCCCTTTTCATGGATAATGATCAGAAGACTGCAAGTACAGAACGGAAAGAAATAAGTAAAAATATCAGTCTTTGAAATCTTAAAATTACAGTCACAAGACAAACACACTAGTGAACCCAAAAAATACTGATCTGGTGGAAAATAAAATCAAAATTATAGGGAGATATCTCCTAGGATATCTGGTTTTGCTTTGAATAATATTTTGTCTGAACAGGAGTGGAAAAACTTTGTAGGCAGGAGATAAAACATGTTAGTAATCAGAAGTTAAACTAGATTGTGAAATAAAATGGATTAGAATTTGTGACAAAAGTAGTAATCAGCCTAGGAAACTGCAGTAAAAATGTTTAGATCTATATCCTTCTGAAACAGCATTCTAAACTCTGAAATTTGTTTCCATCTCACATGAAGCAGGTCCACTGAATTCCAAGAACCTAATTTTCCTTAGGAGCATTGTCATTTTGATTTATGCTTCAAGCACTGTGGAAGAAAAAAACCTCTCCCTTCTTACCACCAAAATTGTAGAGGGATCTGGATTGTGGTTCCCATCCAAGTTTACCTGCATTCTTTTCCCAGCATAAATCACTGATTATGCATTTGGATTGTGGAATGGAGAATAGTGTATTCATTCATAACATTAAATTTCCACTTCTGAATTATGTGGAAATTTACTTCTAAAAAGCAGCTATTCTCAACTATTTTTCTATATAATTTTTGTTGGTCAGATTTGTATTTTAAAGGATCCTCTCTTATTGTTTTAGTTAAATTGGAATAAATTCTAAAGCAAGAGTCCTTCCATCAGTGACATAGCCCTCCTTGGCCATATTAAACTACATCTAGTAGACTGGTAAACCTGTGAAGATATTTACACAGGAGAGAATAAATATTTTTAATTAAAATAAGATTTTATAACATCCAGTCCTAACAACAAATCACTATCTATTTAAATGTTTAGCAAAAAAGAAAAGCAGAATTTTACCATGTGAAAAGAGGTGCTGGTAATTAATTTTTAAATATTTTGAAGGACTTACAAGAAAATCAATCCAACAAAAATGAAAAATTACCTTTAATGTCCATGTTATATACTCACCCTTTAATCACTTTGTGGTATTTGAGCTGTACAAGTACTGCTGCCAAGATTTTGGTCCTATATTCAGACCAATTCAGGAGCAGTTCAGAGCACAGATGCACAAGTTCTTTGTGGTCCCAGAAAAAGAATGTTCCACATCTGCAGCTGACTGTAAAGACATTCTCCTGAAAGCCTTTGGTCTCCAGCTCTGCTTGCTGTGTTCTCTCTAGGAATACCAGAGGCTTGGTGCATCATCTGCCACACAAGTATTTCCCACATGAACAATTCTCCTGCTTTCCTACATGCAATTTAAGGCAGCAAAAATCCAATCCAACCTGCCTCCCAAGTTATTTTTTCCCTGTTTATGATTACTAGTAAGGCTGGATAGCAGCAAACTTGGATAGATTTGATTGTAGCCACTGCAGTCCTGAGTCCTGCTCACAGGAGTGTTACATCTCATAAAAACTGTAGATTTGCAAATATATTTGTATATGGACTTACAGTGTCTGCATGTACATGTATTCTGAATAAAGGTAAGAAAACACACTGCAACCAGGTTCACACATTTAGACCACATAATATATAAATTGTTCATGGTAATTAATTTTAAATGTACATGTTATTCTGATAATGACTTTGTAAATTAAAACAATAAAATAGAAGAAAAAACACAGAAAATAATCTAAGTATTCCTGCATTTTAGGTCAGAGTTCTAGGGTGCTTTATTCTGTAAATTCATGAGAGGGAGGAATTCAGTGACAGGCCAAAGTCTTCAGGCCTTAATTAATGTCATGGTGATGATAGATCTGCAGTGCACTCATTGCATTTCATACAAATGACTACACAAGCCACCTTTGTTATCTACTAACTGTTCTGTGGGAAGAAAAAAAGTCACATACATGAAATTATAATCAAAAAGAAATGGTCTTAGACCATAATTTTCAAAGACACAAAGTGATACATTTAAAATATTTAGGATTTCAATATTCTTTACATCTTGAAGCTGTACTGAAAACTTCAGCTGCAATACCTTTCTTCTAGGCTACACCCTATCAATTTATAAAATACAGGGTAATAGTAATGGTGTTAAATTCCACTCCAATTTCTGTTAAAATCACATTGGTATTTATTTTAAGAAATAGCAGGTAATACATGATCCTTTGCTGGCTTCAGCTGGCAGATCTCTTACTGTTTCCATCACACATCTGAACACTTAGCTGACAAACCACATCTCATTTTAGCTTTCATGCTTGTAAATTATCTTTACTGGCAACACTTATTTACAAAGAGATAAGTGATTTTTTTTTTCACGTGAATAGTGTTCCATGGAGCATAACTGATGTTTTCAAAAGATTTTTTAATATAAATTTTAAGAACATGTGAAAGCCATGTGATTTCAGGACAGACTGATTATAAACTCAAGCTTGGTCTTGAGACCGAAGGTGTTATGCCAGACCTCCACAGAACTGCATCTAGGAGTCTTAAATAATCTGAAATAATATATTATGTCCTGATTTGGACAGGAAAAAAAAACAAACCAACAAACCAAAACAAACCTAAACCAAAGGCTATCCCATTTTTCCAACTGGGTAACATGTTTCAGGTATTTGTTGAATTTTCTGTCTAAATCTGAATGCAGACTTTAAAAGGAAGCAGAGAAACATTCCTCATTGCAGAGCTGGCATGGTGGAGCAAGGAAGCACAGCTGGATTAGGGCTGAGGTACCCAGCTGTGCACGTGCTTCAGGAGAGAAGCTGAACAGGTATCAGGAACAGCTGAACTGCCTTGGATGCATTGCTGGGTGCAAACTGTGGTGGATCAGGAGCTGCTTCCCAGCTCCACTCATCAGTGGTGCTGTGGGAGCAGCTCCCCCCAGGAAAAGGGCAGGGATGCAGCTGGTGCTGGCTGTGCCACCTCTCCTGCCAGACAGGACAGCACAGAGGGGCCCACACCCTGACCCGTGATAACAGACATCCATGTTTGTCAGGAGTTTCAGAAAATAAACTGTGTCACCTGTTTAGACATCACCATTATCACATGTAATCTCCTGTTGAATTACAGAGGCCTTTTGTTTAATTCTTTAATCAATATGTTCATCCACAACTGTATCTGACTCAAAACTGAAGTAACTGATCCTACTACTCATGGAAATGTATTTCACATATGCAATATATTCAACATCAGTGATAAGCATTTAAAATTATCTGTTTTCACTATGAAAACAGAACACTTTGGAATCTAAAAATTGGAAAGAAAATTCATATCAAGTATCAGACCAAATCTCTCTGGATGGTATTCAAAGAGGCAAGGTAACAACTACAGCATCAGCCAGGAGTTTCAGAGGCTTGGAATCAGTAATTCCTCATGCTTTGAATTTTTCAAGGGGTCTGAGCATTAGCAGACCACTCCATAATCCTTTGTTATCTTGATTTTACTATATGTTAATCTTACCAGAGAAGGAGATTTTTTTGTAATGTTCAGGATCTAAATCTAAGTTGGAAATCTAAAAAGTTTGCTGTTACAATACAAATATATAGTAATGGTGTTAAAATGAGGATCACAAATGTTTCATTCTTTTGTGTACATGCCACAGGGGAAGAAAATATTACATCATCAAGTATGTAATGGAAGATGTGCCAGAAGGCTGTAAATTATACTGAAGTATCAGAGCCACAGGTTTATCCTGCACATGAGTGCAGGAAGGAAATTCACACTTTCATCAAACACACTACTTGATCAACTTTACCAGCACATTTTTATGCCCCATGTCTCTAAAAAGAAACCTCCCAACCACTCAGTCTCCTGGCCTGGCATTCATAGACTGATATAAAATATGGGCTAGAATAAGTAAGGTCATTCCTGTATTTATTTCTTAAATAATCATAATCTAGGGTATGCCCAGTTCTATAACATTTCTGAGCTCAGTTTCTGCAACATTTCTGAGGTCTTTTCACCATGTACAAAAGCAGAACCATGTGTCCTGCCCATAGGGGCTGACAGTCATAAGGAAATAAAGCAGATGAGATGGGGCTGGATGACTGGGTCCCAGGAAACATCGAGATGATGGTGGTTAAGTTGATGAGCAGCCCATGCTTAGCAAATTGCTCACGAGCTTTTAAGCATCACAGTTTTCCGTGATGAACACAGAGTGCTGAAGGAGTGATCTGAGAGATGATAAGGAGGCATTTTTGTCAATGCTCAAGAAGGGGGGAGGGTTGTCCTAGAATAAGTTCAAGCTTGAAAATAGAAGAAGTGGGCAAAGGAAATGCACCAGAAGTGGATTGCAATCTGGGAGGGAGCAGCTTGACATGACCTGAGAACATGAGAAAAAGAAGAAAGCAGGGAAATGAAAACCTGACCTTTCTGTGTAATGCAGTGGAGTACCTTGCACAGGGCCTGAGAACTTCTGCTATTATGGTACTTGAGGAAGGTGGAACTGAAAAACTGAGGAGGATGGAAAGATTAGTAGATTATGGCCTGACACCAACTGTTGTTCCAAAATGACAGCAGGTGTCTATTTGTAACCACAACCCCAGGGCTTTATAACACAGGAGGTGACAATATATTCCCCAGTCTCTTAAATCTTCAAAATTTAACATTTCCAAGAGTCGCACCAGCAGAGTTGCTGCTGCCTCTTTAGTTTATGCATGTCCCTTTACTGGAGACAAAGTATTTCTAAAGCAAGACAAAACCTCTTCAGGATATGATACTCAGCATGGAAAGTTGCTCAGCAAACAAGCCTTGAAAGCTACAATTGCAAACACAGATTCAGTTTTTGCAGAGCATCTCAGAGCCATGACTGACTATGGCTGTAACATCTTCACCTTGCTACATGCAGCCAGTAACTCTGGCTGTAACACCAGTGGAATTACCAGACTTCAAGCAGGTGTCAAGGGAGGTCTAAAATAGATTTTTGTTACTTTTCCTTTTAGGTGGAATTAAGGTATTGAATACAAGAGACACAGAAATGAGCTAGACTTGATCTGAAAACTTTTACAGACCTACAGCTTTACTATTGACTTCAACAAAAGTTGTCACCACCTTAAGAGTGATGAAAGTGTAGGCGACTAAAGCTGTCTGCAACCCACACAGTCTCTTCACACCCAGGTTGCCACAGACACCCAGAGCAAAAATGCCCCAAAAGCACTCAGCTGCCAGACACAGTCAACACAAGGCTGAAGGAGTGAGAGGTGGGTCTCCTGTCGTGCATGATTTCTTACTGCTGGAAAAGTTACAGTCCTGTGTTCAGAGCTCTGTGCACTCAGAGGCCATCCAAATCTATTTAGCCTCTGCTACCAGGTTCCAAACTTCTGAACAAATGCCAGAGTATTCCCAAGATGCTTTCAGATCCAGAAAAACAGTAGGAGAGTGAGAAAATCAGTGCTCTATTGTTTGACTTGGCAGCAATATTTGATCAGCTGCTAGTCACAAGTAAGGAAGTTCAAAACAGACTTTGATCAAAACACTGATTTTTGCATGTAAATTCTACTTCAGAAAAAAAAAAGAAAACAAATGGCAAATAGGATATCTAGAATGTCAGACAAGAAAAATGTACTGTACCTAATTCTCAAAGATATATTGTAGAGAGAATAGGCTCATGTGAAACTTCTGGTATGTCCTAGCCAGAAATATTTTCTTTTGAGACATTTGCTATTTTAGAGAACAGAAAAAGAAATAATATAAATATTCTAAAACATATATAAATACTTTAAAAATAGGGAAAGGTTCTGAAGTGGGAAAAGAACTTTTATGTACACACAGAAATAGAGGGAGAAGTGCATGTGTTTTGTGTCTGTCTGTGTATGTACAGATGTGATCAGAAATTTTTAGCCATTTCTGCCTGCACAGGAAAAGCAGATGCAGTTGTGGAACTCAAGTTCATTGCTCATTGAACCCTGGTTCACATCACCTGTTCTCCAACTGAACCAAGTGTCAAACATAATAGGGAACACACTACTTTAACAAGTTAATCTAGCAGCAGTAAAAAATTCACTCTCTCAAATACAGATGATTTGTTCTACTTCTGTTTACTTCTATTCAGCTCCACAGTTATCTGCTTTCTGACTGTAATTCTCTAAAATTGTGTTCCAGATTTTTATCACAGCATATCACGATAGGATCATTCCAGCCCATGAGAACATACAGTCAACAAAGCTCTTTTCCCTTCATTTCCTGTACTACTGACAAAAGCAATTTCATTTTCAGGATGTTAACATTATTATTTCTGGCTAAGAAAATAATAATCCATCATTAAAATGCTGAAAAGGTATCAGCAAGAATGTTTTGATTGTGGTTGCCATCTACAAATACACATTTATATGTAGGTTTTTGAAAATAAAGGCACACTTTCAAGGTGAATAACAATAAACCAGTGGCTGAGGAAGACTGTTAATAATGACACAATGCAATTCATAATAACAAAAAAACCTACATTTGATGTAAACACATCATATAACATGAAGAGGTCTCAATTTTTACACCCAATTGTTGGATTTGGGTTACATGCTGGAGTTTCCTTATATACAAGCAATATATAAAAGCTGATGGGCTGTCAGTTCTGTGGGGCACAGTGGAATATTTTCAGGCCCTACCTGGAAGAGTATCTGTATGGAGAGCCACCTATCCCAGAGTCCTGCTCTTCAGGTCAGCCACCTGTTGGAGGATACATGTGAAGCAGACACCTGACTTACCTGACTTTCCACAAAACAAAAAGTTTGCAGAAGGGCTTGTGCAGGTCTGCATCTCATCCACACCTGGAGTGAAGATACGAGTGAACATCACTTCAGGGCTAAGGGACTCAGCGTTATCACTGTTCCAGAACAACTTGAAAAGGCTGTTAAACTCTCAAACACAGCACTCTTGGGAAAAGCTCAAAACTTGTAAAAAGCAAGGAAACTAAATCAAGGTATTTTCCAAGCAGTGGTATTTGTTTTTTCTTTTTTTTTTTTTTTCTTTTTTAATTTGGGGTAATCACAATAATACAATTATTATCCAGCAGCTGTAATTACATTGGAAAAAAAAATCATTAGACATTCTTTAAATTAAATTAAATCAACTAATAGATAGAGTGAATAGAAACTGATTTTTTTTTCATTTTTTTAAAATGCCTCAAATGGGTGTTGCTTTTGCATTAACTAACACCTCCTATTTCTCATAAATGTTAAAAAAGCCTTTCCAATATTACAATCCAGTATTACAGTTTTCTTTAGCAGCTTATCAAACCTTAATTTTCTATTCGTTTGTCTTATGGTGCTGTGTATTTTTTTTCCATTCATTGTAGAATTCAAAACACAACTCATTTAATGGATTTCCTGTTTCTAAACCACTTCATGTCATATAAAAAAAAGAATGTATTTGTATTCTAGGGTGTTCTTGGTTTGTTTTCACCTGAGGCAAACAAAGAAAGATCTTTCTTAACCTAAATCTAATATTATACAACCCTTCGATTGAATGACAAACTTAATGCTTTAAAGTTTCTGACTGCAAACTTTCTTTTCTTTCTTTTCCCCTGTTCCATACCATCTTCCCTTTTTTTTTTTTTTTGACCCCAGCACATAGGTAACTTTGTTCATTCCTGACTCTTTCAGCAAATGCTCAAAAACTCTCTGATAGTTCCTACAGTTATTGCAGCAACAAATCAATAAGGAACTGACCAGATTTTCACATTGAATAACACCATCATAAAGAATCTCCAGTTAAAACAAATATTAGAGGAGAGCCAAAGAAACATTTCTGCGCCTAAAAGGTAGATGTTTTTAGCACCAAAAGGCAGACAATGAACTGGAGTCACACCCTCACATGAACTGGACATGTCAGAAAGAGGCACAAAAGTCACCATCCCAGTTACTGAGGTGGGCAGTGACAGCACAAACAATGCACCAATGCTTAGAATTGGCCAGCTAAGCATCTGTGTCTAAACAGCCTCATTTTAAATTTCTCTGCTCTTTGACCTTTCATTCAGAGGTTTCTCCCTTTACCTGAGTGGAACATCTACTAAAAAGAAAGGCACCTTTTTTTTTTTTTTTTTTTTTTTTCAAAAACTCAGCTGTGCTTGACAAAATGTGTTAAAACACAAAATAATGAATTAATATATCCTTTTGCTGCAAGTGTAGTGCAGTTATAGCTATGTGCTAGACTATGGAAAATCATTTCAGTTCTTCACTAGATAAATTATTTCATATGGCTGAAAGCTCAATTCAAGTCAATAATTTTGCTCCCTCAAAGACTGCACAAAACACCAAGACAGTTCCTTTCAGATAAAATGCAACAATGCAGAACAACATACGAAGCCATTTTGTAATTCTTCCTCATACCAAGTTGTGAAGTACTTTGTAAGAAGTTTTAATCAGCGCTTCCAAGCTTTCAACAAACCAGAGTGTATTGGTTTTGTTTCTCTTTTTGAAAGGAGAAAAAAGACTAACAGTAAGTATGATCCTATTACAAAGCCCAACTTCAAAAGGTGACAGAAATAGCAAGCTGAACCATAGGAACAGTGACTGACTGGACACATTTAATTCTTAGACAACTTTCAGATTTATAAAAATGAAACTGAGTGAATAAATGCATAAAATAAATTAGAATTATAAACATAACTGTTCTTCTCAAGCACCCTTTGCTTTTGCTTCTATTCAAGTACTTACTGAACAAATGTTCTTTTAGACCAATGTTTATATCCATATTTATGCATATACATGTAGAAATTTATGTTTCCAGGAAGGCGATATTGACTCAAAAGTACTGAGTATTTTTGGATGAAAGCAATAGAAGTGTGGATGGCCAGAGATGGAGACCTCCACTAGAAACAGTTACTGGGTGTTTATTTTAAGTTTGGACTGATATTATTGTAGATTTTTGGTTTTTTATAAAAAAGTAAAATATAAAGAGAGATCTCTACTTACAGATGATTTTTTACATCCAATCTATGAAAATGAAATAATAGGAACTCAACTGTTTCCATTACTATTTTAAGTTTTACTGTAAATATAAGGATAAGAGACAACTTTATTGGTAGTAAAATACCTTAATATTACTCAAACTATGTCTCTTATAGATGTAAAAATACTGTGAAGCAAATACTTAGACACAGTTGATTTAATAGTTTGGGAAATTTTATAAAATCTAGAAACTTGAAAATGTTTAATGTGCCATAATAGTATGAGCTGATGAGGTCAACAGAAAGGATATACTGAGGTTTTGTACCACTATGGATATATGAAAGAGGAAGAACAAAAATCCACAAACATAGCCAGTGAGGTCAGGAAGGCAAAATAAACTCAAAGGTTCAGTGACATTGCAGCCTTGCACACAGAAGCCAACCTAGGAAAAGCACTTCTGACTTCACATGAAGCAGAAGCTGGGTAAAGTACTGGGTACATAGCAGCCAAGCTAATGAAATAGCAAGCCCACAAAAGATGGAATAATTTAGTCTAAGTTTAATTAAGGCATTAGAGTTTTAGATATAAACAATTACAAATTTAGATCAGAGTCATGGAGAGAATCAATCCTTCTTGATCAATTGCCAGGTAGAAGAGCTAAAAAACTCAAGTATTGCATAGCTTCTACTGACAGTGGGTGATGTGATCCATGTCTGTTGGTACAAAGCCAACTGACAACCAAATCAGGCAGAAAACCAAAGTCAAGACATTGTTATAACCTGTTGTAGATGTCATGCTTGTCCTACTTGAAAAGCAAGAGTGTCCAGTGACGGAACTGCAAACTAAGCCAAAATCAAAATATACAGCAGAAGTGGGTGTCTCAAAGGCAACAGCTATGACCAGAAAGCATTAGCAGAGACCACTTAAAAGGAAAAGAGCAAGAAGGTGAAACGCAATCTAATTCATCAGTTTAACACAGTGTGGGAGGTATGACAGTGCAGTGAACCATGATGAGTAAAAATGCAATAGACAAAAATGAAAAACTAAGAAAACGAACAGTTATGTCAAAAGCTGGTATCTGAGGGAGGACAAAAAAATTGTTGTGAGAAAGCAGTCTAAGTTTGTCATTATAAAAAGCTGCATAAATCCAAATTTTTAGCTGTTGTAAAACAGCCCACATTCAGAGAACTCTTCATTTACTCAGACCAGAGGAGATTTACTTTAACCAAGATGAGGATCATGTGGGATTTTGGGGGGTTTTTAACCCTCTATTTCAACTCTACCATGTAGCACATTTTTCTGTAAAATTCATACTATAGAGGCTGGACCTAAGGCACAGGTAGTTAAGTCAAATAGAAAAATGGTTTTACAGAGAGGAAATTTCATGAGAATTCTTGCTATCAAATCAATCTTGCTATTTAAATCCTCAGAAGGATCTCAGCAAACTGTTGAGTTCACATTGTCCTAATAGGAAAAGCTGACAATTATAGAAATAGACTCCTTGGTGATGCTAGGCATCACTACAAATTCCAAAGTCCTGTGAGATCCTTATCCCCAGCTGTCCAGATTAGGAGCTGCCTTGGAGTAAGCCACGGTCCTTTCTGGCATATACATACAAATTTCCTTTCTATGGAAACAGATTCACCACACATCCCTGCTTGTGGCTGGAATGAGATCAGAAGGTGTGTGCATGCCCTAACCAGCTCTTCAGAAACACTCCTGAGCCAAACACTTTAAATAGTGACCAAGTTATTGCAGATTTGCACTCATGTAAGAGAAACACAAATTTATACTTTGCTCAGTACCTTTTTCCATTAGCACAAATCCTAAATTGACTACCTGCAAGAGAAGAGAATACAGCCACCCTATGGCCAGCTCTGCATCATTGCCTGCTCAGTCTGTACATCCTCATTTTACTGAGAGCCACATTTTACTTTCAGCTCTGCCTTCACACATCACGTAGAACAGTGGATCCCTTCTCTTTGCAAGACTTTCTGTAACAGACAATGTGCTACATTTAAATATATGCAACCTTCCATGTGGTTGAAAGGCACATTTGCATCTTTCCACTCTAACTGCCAGCACTGCCTGCCCAGCACAGCCATTTCCTTGTGCCAAGTGTCAACATCTGATTGCCATGTGATTTTTAGCTGGCCACATTCCTGAAGTACTGGCATGACTCCACTAATCTGATAATCTAACAACAAAAGTTGCAGCAGATTTTGATCCTGAAAAGTGATTCTCAATCCTTTCCAGAAGTGGCTATTAATATTTATTTCTCCAATCACTCATCCACCTTTCCAGTAAAGTGCTTTGGAAATTTCTCTACTTTTTCCTAAGGCATAACTTCCCTCTTCACCTGAATTCTTTAAGCATGATTAAAGCCATAATTATTACTTATTTACCTGGCTTTATTCACAGAGAACAATAGATTTGGTATTATCCCCTTTTAGCTCAGATTCAGGGAAACATATACCAAGTATGTGTAACTCTCCCCCTTCAAGGAAATTAACAGAAGAAAGAGAATTTATTCTGTACAAATTTTGCTGATGTGCAAATCTGAACCCATCAGAATAATGCATCATAAGAACAACTGTGAGTGTGAACATGCTGTTCGATATTATTAAAAGTGCAGCATTTGTATTTGATAAATTTCCTGCTTGCATTTTTGTACTTATTTGATAAATTTCCCGCTTGTATTTTTTTTACTGTGGTGGAACAGAGAAAATAACAAAGAATACTGGTAGGTGATTAATTTTGCCTTATTCCAGTGAATTATAACGTGGAACAGCTCAAGTCTCAAATTAGTGACTCTCAGATAACTCACCCAGAGGCTCACAGGCTCACAACAATCTTTCCAACAGAGATAGTAACACCTGTTTATAAAGATGACCACTACAATCAGAAGGAGACAGAAGACAGAGATGCAGACCAGTTGCAGTTGTCTCTTCGTGACTCTTAACTTTCATCTTTAACTGATTAAACAGAAATCTGAAACCAAACAACTTCAGTTCAGAGAAGTATGGGTCATGGGGTTTTTTCCTCATAAAAAAATGCATTTATAGCTTCTCAAATACACTGTTACAATGATTTTATCTGCATACTAATTTCAAAAGCATGGCCTGTACTTAATCATCCTATTTACAGTGCTCTGTAAATGTTGGAGTAATTTACATCTAAGTCCATCCATGCCAATGAGTTCCTGAGGCACTGCTATGGTATTATTGCAGTTCTATTTTTCATTTATTATGGTTTGGCCTGGATGCTGTACTAATTCTACACCCTAAAATATGCCTACTTTTCTGTAGCAGTTACCATAGATCAATTGTATGTCAAATGGTATATTACTTATCTGCATACAGATCTGTATTACAAAAAAACAACATGAAGGCTCCACGAAGCCTGCATTTTAAAAGTTGTATGACAGATTTTGGATTGTTCTTTTGGCAGATGTGTTTTTTCTTACCTCTGTTACCAGGGGAAAAAAAGTATGTAAAATTATAAAGTATGCAGACCCATAGCATTTCTGTATATTGAATATCCTACAGCAAGTCTGATAGACAGAGGCAAAATCTGATTCAGGCACAAGAAGCTACTCCATTTTCTGCTTCAGTCTATGGATACAAAAAATAAATGAGACTATCATAGGACAATGGAAGAAGACTGAAGGATTTTCATTCAATGCTGCCACATTCACACTTGGCCTCAAAGATATGGGTCTTTTTGCACATTTTCCTACAATGACAAAGAGCCTGTCTTGTCCTAAGTGTGTCATGCAGACTGCAGTCAGTGCCTTTTTCAACATGGAGCAACTCCACTAAAGTCAGTGGAAGAGTTTGGAGTGCCTGTGGAAACAAGTAAACATTTGGCACTCTAGGGATCAAATCATAAAATTTCAGTCTTCTCACCAAGTTCTGAAACACCACAATTGCTTTCATTTACAGTAATATAAGCACTTGCAGAGCTGTGCAGAGGTGTCTTCCCACCCACCATCATCCAATTTTCAGAGGTTTTATTTCAACTTTTAGCTGTAAAGTACTTGCGCAGTGTTTATCAACATAAATAACCTGAAGATTTATGCATTCTTATCTCTGAAAAAATTTCTTTCTTCTTATGTAACAAAAGGGGTTTTTTTCTCTGTCATAAAGGCTTTCAGAATTACAGAGAAAACTCAATTCTGGGAAACTGATAAAGACCTAAATATAAAGCAAACACATTTATATGTGTTATCAGAAAAAAAAAAACATTTATTCTTTGATTTTCCTGAGAAATGATGACTCATGCAAATTAAAAATGGTGGCATATAATATTTCAATGTATCAAGAAAAATGGAACATTGTGCTATTTACATTACATTCATACAGAAACAATGGTAAAAAAATCACTGCTGTAAGGCTGAAAAATCAAGGCTGTACAATTAAGCAATGCAGCAAAAGGCAATTTGAGCATTTTGCTAACTTATTCACACACTTTAAGATACAGTGTTGAGTGACATGATCAAAGACTGATCTTCTAAAATATCTGCTTCACACAAAAAGCAGCAATGGTGGGTCTGCCTCACATGGGATGTGCTTCTTTGCACAGCAATGGTCAAACTCTGCCCTTCTCTTTTGGTGTTCCTCGTTGGGTAGGTGAGTACTGCTGATCTTAAATGCACTGAATGACAATTTTATTATTTTCCTCTACAGACTGTGTTGCTTTCACAATATTGTAGAACTGGTTTTGAAATATGACAATAAAAAAAAAAATCTGCTCTGCTCTAGGGATGCCACACATTCTATCCAGTCACCACTCAGGAGTTATATGAGCCTAAAGTGTGCTCAGTCCAAGGGGAGTACTCAAAACAGCCCACTGGCCTGTTGTCCTGTACTCCTCTTGGCATGATAGAAATCAAACTCTTTAGAACCTTGGAAACCAGCAAAACCAAGATAATATTTTCAGAAATTGTAAATGCATCAGTCTACTACCATAACAAATATCCTGAATAGTTGAAATGATTGACAGCATTCAAACTTCTGAAGAAAGTCCAGAAATCTTTTTGTCAGATGCAAGGAAACAACAATATTTTTCCTTAACTTCATTTTTAGAAACAGCCAAACCATTAAAAAAATAATTTCCCGAGTCAGACATTCAACATGACAAATGTGTGCCCAAACACATTAAATTTAGCAAAGTTATACACTGCTATAAACATGGCCTTGCAGCATAAATGCATTTATTTTGATAAATATGTTTACACTGCAGGATATAAAAGAGCTAAGATATGAATTGGATTTGGAATTATCTGCAAACTAGTAAACAGCACTGAAAAGAAATATTTTTACGTATGTTTATTATATAATACTTAATCTCTTCCTATAATTTTATTTAGGGGAAATGGCCTACTTTATGTCTATTATATGAATAGATTTACCTGTGTCATTTAAAGACTGACTTGACTATGGGATAGTACCCAATATCACATAGTGCCCATGCCACATTCTGCAGCCCCCATGACCTCTGTCATCCATGACCAGAAAAAGAAAGGGACACAACTGTAGTATTTTTCCCCAGGTGGTGATGCTTCCATCTGCTGTGGCAGGTAAACACTGTCTAGCTCTTTCAAAAGAGAATACCTTCTGATGGACTGTGATGGAGCAGCAGGAGAGAGGAGCTGTTCCAAGAAAAGGAAGGGATGTGTAAAAAGAGAGCAGATGCTAGCAGGGGTTAACCATTTCTTTCACTTATACCCTTCTTTTTCTTAAGGCAATACATCAAAATATCTATTCATGACAAATCTCTTATTAGTTATTAAAAATTCAACATGTAATAGTAATTTTGGAATTTATGAATTTGTAGATAAATGTCACCTCTCCACATTGAAGAAATATTGGTTTTCAATTATTTTGTTGTTCTATAATTCTTCATTATTTTTTTTCTCACTCATACATTAGTTAGTTTTAAACTAAAAAAATTGCTTACAGTAGAAAAAAAGTTGAACTCCTGTAATTACTTGCTGGTACTACCCTGTCCTTTTGAGGTTAAAGCACAACAGTATGGAATTTTTTTCCTTACCCTCTTTCAACAGATGAGCCAGGAGCAGACAGTCAATTGAAACAGTGATGATTACAAAGGACAACTTGTAGCATGTGTTATCACAGCCACAGTATACAGTAATTCTGCTAACAATGGATTTTGCTAACCACATGGATTCAGGGAAAATTGTTTTTTTCTGTGGGAAATCAACTGCAGATGAATTATCACAGTACATCTTTCCCAGGATCTATATGGGACAGGCATGCTTGTCCCAGCACTGCATGGGACAAATGCAATGTTAGTTTAAAAGGTCTTTGGCAGACTTGGGGTGAAAACCAGGCCCCTTTAAAGCTAGTGATTAAACATGCACAGATATTAGCACGGCTGAGACTGTTCTAATTTCTCAAATAATTGTTGGATATTTTAGGTTCAATTCAGCCTGTTCACAATGTAAGAGAAATCTTTTCTCTCAATGGCTTTCTCTCTCGGTTAGGTTAATCAAATAAATCACATCAGAGGCTCACAGTCAGGCAGGGATGTGGCAGGTTCTTGAAGGTGTCAGATGTGACCCTTGCTGAGCTCGAAGTTTTCCTGAGATAACTGTGAATTTTAAATTCATCCCTTGAAGGACACAGTTCCCATGTATATAACTTCAAACCTCATTACAGAACAGCTGCACTTGATGGGCACATAGGAAGTAAGAGATAAAATGGAATTATCCAGTTTAAAGTATGCCTGGACAAAAGATTTAGATATGTCTGGAAGAAGGCATGGCAAAACCCCAGAGATGGAAATGTAAGGGATTGCAAATGGGGAAAACCAACATTTCCATAGAGAAAGCTAAAGGAGGAGGAAACGTGAACTATGAGACACCCATTGCTATTCCGTAGTGGAAGCTTTCTCCCAAGAGTGGCAGATGGCAGAGCAGGGACCCTCCCTCAGCTTTCAGCAGCAACAGCAGAGCGGTGCCAATTTGCTGTCCTGCATCCACTCTGAAACCTTAATGACAATTTCAGCCAAATCCCCGTCCAGCCAAAACAGCCCAGGTTCACAGGTTAACTGTGAACTGTGCTGGTGTCATTAAGCTAAGTACAAAAAATAAACATGATCAATCTCCATAAATAACAAAGACTGGGTAGGGAACATCCTTTGAAAACCAGAAAACAGAAACACAGTGGGAAAAAAACTAAAAGAGGAATTATTTATGCTACTGTAAAAGCTGAGGACATAGCTCAGAAGGAAAAATATACATTGCAGATAAAAAAGCTTGCAGATTTTAACAATATTTTTAACAGTTTTTTGGTTTTTTTTTAATTAGGGGAGCATTTTAGAAGCTTTGGGTCATATTCTTCAGGGTCACTGATGAAAATCCTTTGGAAGCAGCTTAATCCTCCATTTTTTATTATTATTTTGTTCTGTGGTTATTTGAAAACTGTTCAATTTTCCCAGTAGGGTGGGGACCTCTCAACCCTACAGAAGTAATGTGAGAGGCAAAACACACCAACATCTTCAAAGGCACTACTTTTTCACCTCCAGTTTCTATTTTTGGTAAATATTCTCTAGTTTACCATATTATGTGATAGCAACTCTACTGGAGACTTCACAAAAGACAGAATAACAGCAGCCCCCTCAAGCCTCAGTTTGTGAAAAAAAAAAAAAAAAAAAAACTTTCAGCAAGTGACAGAAGAAAAAAAAAATCTGTATTATTCCAATATCCAGAAGAATGTTTTTCTTAATGCACTCAAGACCATAGACATATTTCAGTGGGATGTCCATTCCTGTGAACAGGATGCAAGGAAGTGTCAAATGAACTCTGCTGCTTCGGATAACCATGTTAACTGCAGACATTTTTATGTAAAACTTACTGCAATGAAATGTTCTAATACAATCAATCAGCAATACCAATTATATAACTTAAAGAAGAAAATTCACTTCTTTCATCAGCCTGCAGACCAGGGACTGTGTTTGAACTGCCAGGATAATAGGAATCACCAGGAAGCCCAGAGACTTGCTGGTTCAATCTCCTGGATGTACAGAGTTGTGAGGTCATGAGAAAAAAAATCGTGACTCCTTCTAACTTCACATATTCCTACTGCCCAGACACTTCTCTCAGACTATTTCTAATGTCATTTGTCTGGGAAAATGGTATCTCCCAGTATCATTCATTAAGACAGAGAGAACATAAAATATCTTGGGAACTGTCATTTTTACTTTCCAATTCATAAGCGGTTTTCCATGCAAATATTTCAAAAAATCTCTGAAAATAGTGCTTTGGAAACACCACGAATCCAGTTCTCCATCATGCAACACTTGTCAACTGTGAAACTGTGGTCAGTTTGGCACTGGCTGCTCCATCATCTCTCCTAAAATAGGGATATTGAAAGAAATCTAAAGCCAGAAAGGTCAGAACTGAAGCCTCTGTTATGTCGTACTGGGGGGGCTCACACCAGGGAAGTCAGGGCATGAGTGATAACCTTAAAAAATCTGAATGATTTTCACTTCCCATCCCTTTGAAACGTGTTACTGACTGTGCAAGGCTGCAAGAGGAGAGGATAATCAGGTCTAAAATTGGACATTCTCTTCCTCACATTCAATTTTTTCCCTGATTCCCAGAGGAAGGCCACTCTCATTTCCCTTAAATCCAAAAAGGCATTTCTTATTTTTAACCTACCCATTGTCATCTAGGTCATTATACAGTGATGATTATTCAAAAATTTCCTTTTACTCCAGTAACTTAAAATGAAATTTGCTCGCTGTGCTGCACACAAACTCAGAGTAGTGCAGCCAGTGACAGGACATTTTCAAGCAACCTTCAGTTGTATGATTCATTTCCCTACGGCTGTTTCACATGAGTACTAATACTTAGAACTTCCCTGCCAACAAGGATTGGCCTCTTGACTTACTTGTTTGGTGAGGGCAGCTTCCCTTAGGCATTTACCTCATAACATCCAATTAGCAATTACCATTGTACCATCAGAGTTTGTGCTTAACTGTGACTTGCCAAGTGATGTTCTCTCTCTCTCCTTTACAGATATTAATGGCTTTTTCTGGCACAGCATCACAAATCTGGTCCTTGTATCAGGATTATATGTACAGGCTTGGTATATGTACAGCAATACAAAAAATACTTAATAAGCTTCATCCACAGAGAAACTCTGGATTCCACAGTGATTGTGTCTAAAATCAGCTTAGTTCTGAAGCCAGACATTTAAATGGCTGTAATAGTCCTCCTGGTAATAGAAAGAAGACAATTCAAGAAACAACAAAGTGAGTAAATACTCCCCATTTACTGTGCAAGCTGACAAGTATATACACAAGAATGCAGATCCTCAGGGAGAAGAGAGCAGGCCCTGACCAGAGTGATCTTGTTTGGATTAGTGACTTAGCAGTTATCCTGTTCTTTGCAACTCCTGAGACTGAAAGAGTTACCACTATTGCAGTTGAGAAATGAGTCGCAAGGCTCCATATGTGCTTCAGCAGAGCTGGGAAATGACTTTACAGGTCAGCTGTTTTCCTCTGAACAGGTGGATACAAGTAAGAGCAAGATGATACCATCACAAAGCATCTGCTATGTGTCACATATTAACACTGACCATAACTTGGCAGAAATAAGTAGTAGTGTAGAATGAGTCATTTTACCTTGATGTAGTCCAAAGATAAAGAAACCACACTTTATCTAAAGGTACCTACATCAGATCTAAATGAGTTAGTTTAAACTGCAGAGCAAAGGTAGCCATGTTAGCACAGTGTGACTCTTGCTTCGTGACACAGCTAATTAATCTGTACAGAGTGCAGCAGAAATGCGGCTGTATTGTTTCTGGCAGCAGCCCAGAATGGGCCTTCCCACAGCTCTGTTGTTCTTTCTGTCAGGAATGTCAGTTCCACATCAGCCAACACTTCCTGAGCTCAACTAGAGCTAAGAGTTAAAGCAGTGGCAAACTCTACTGGCAGTTGGGACATATAATAGCTTTTTGAAATTTGAAATGCAGGAATATATCACTCAAGCATACTTCCCACAAAACACTCCCTCAAAAATCTCCTCTTCAGAGCCACAGGCCAATCATTGGAGGTCAAAGTGATGGGTTAAAGAGGAGACATTAATAGAAAGACATTAGGCTGAAGATTGTTCAGTGTCATCCATGGCAGGGTAAGAAGAAGACTCTTTGCAGCCTATGTCTTCTCCTGAACATTGAGACATTGATCTGACATCCATGGTAGCATTTAAATGGATTTCCATGGAAATATTTTATTTTACATCAATCAAGTTTTCTTTACATGGGCAAAATATGTGTAAATTTTCACACTAAAATATCTCATGTGTTTTAGAACCTTCTGCTTGGTAAGCTCAGTGACTGCTGATTTCATCAGTTTATTTGCTAGATGACAGTCCTCAATTAAGATTTTGTTTCTTTAATCAACTTTCTGTTATGCCCATTATTGTCTTCAAATTGTTATTGTTACTTCTAAAAGATTTCTGTGAATTCTGTTTGATCAGAAGAACTAACTCTGAATGGATTCCTGTAAGAGGTTTCAGTTCTCCACAATAATTATTCATTACCCTAGAATAAAACCAAAAAGGCCATGCATGACTTCACATCAGGATATGTGCACAATTGCTTACACAGATATATACACCTTTCTTTTAACAAAGGTATTAAGGTATTAAAATATTTTACAAGCATTTAAAATCTCATTTTCCATCCATCCTTTCAGCTAAGGCTAAGGGCAGACTTTGTTGTGCAATCAGCCTGTTGTGCTTCAGGCCTGCAGATACAGGAAGTTTCCCTTCAGCTGTCATAGAGGTGGATGGAGACTCTGGAAATGAGGGCTAGAAGTTCAAACAACTGAAGACTCTTTTGTGGCACACTGCCAACCTGCTGTGTCCCCTCCCTTTTTTTATGGCTTGTCCATATGCAGCCAATTCATCTTAAGGTTTGACGCAACATTTGCAAATGTCCTTTCATAAAAAGCCATCCATGAATTCTATCATCATCATTATTTGCATTTATCCTACTACTGAGCACTGTAATAGAATTTCCTGTCATACACCACCAGCAACCTATGAATCACAGCCACCTAACTCAGCGGGGTATGAACTAGTTGTGGGAAAATTTCACTTGAACATGATTTCTTTTTCCTCAGAAGCATTTGGACAGAATCCACCTTTCAGCTGAGACGGAACACCAGCTCCATGGAAATTCTTGATGAACTGGGTCCTTTAACACCTTATTACTTGTACAACCCTATAATACTTAAAAGTGTAAAAAAATGTTTACAATCTGTCTCAAACACTTGTGAGACACAGTGAGAATAGCACGGAAAAGGTCATTATGAAAAACTTAACAGTGGGTGGCTTCACAGGTCTCAGACACTGCAATATTACCAGAAAATGTCTTCTGGAAGAAAAACTAATAACTATTTTCTGCCTCTTCTTCAGGATAGATTGTGCTTATAGATACTTGTAGCAGCCTCTACTGAAGTAAAGTTATACATATTCAGTAGATTAAATGTAGCCATGTCTACACATACAAGCTGAAGCTCTGATTTTTAGCTGAACATTTGGCATTGTGACCATGGACTGCTAATACAGGTTATTTTCTGTAATCAGGTGTATGAAATAGATTAGGAAGGGTAAAACTATTTTGCTTAATCATTTCTACAATTATATTGACCTGCAAAGCCTTTGTGCTATAGAAGAATTTTATGTCCGGATGAAAAAATCATGTGAGCAGTACTGGAATGTTCATATGAGAACTGCCTTTCATGCACATCTTGTCTCTTAATACCTTCATTCCTGAAAAGAGTTGCAAAAATGTTTTCAATTTACATGAAATGGTATTGAGTGCACTGCAATTGCACATGACTCGTAATAAATCACAAGAGCAATATCATTTCTCAGCCATACCTTTAAGTCCAGCTGCAATTGGGACTAGAGTTATGCAACTTAGTAACAAAGCCAATCCACCCATTCAAGAGAGGACACATAAACTCAGTTACTTTTAAAAAAACCATAAAAACCAAAAAGAAACCAGCTCCAAGAGTCCATGAAGGAAATTTAGCAAATTATATCTTTTCATGGTCTCCCATGCAACATGGGAGATGGACATGTTGCATGGACATGCAACAGCCTTAATAAGGTATTAGATGTGGATAAGATGCCACACATACTTTTCCTTTGGGAGGCCTGACACACTGCTTTCCAGGCATGGCATTCAGAGAGTATTTTCCACTGGATTTTAATGAAGAAATCAGAAAATTGATTAATGCTCTGTTTCTTCTTCACAGTGAGAGTTCTTCAGCTGACTGACTTTCTTGCTTCTTTCCAATGCCACTCACACTCAAAATACACTAACAATTACACTAACAGAGGCAGTGCAGTCTCCTGTCATTTAAATATACTTTTATGACAGCAAAGGAATTAATCCAAATCCAGGAACTCATAGCCCTCATGTAATAATACTGCTATCATTGTCAGTAAAATTAGATTTAACCATATCTTGAGCAAACAGAAGGGTTTATTGCTTTTATTAGTTAACGTCTGAAAATGTTTCTGTGTTCATATTTTCTTACAAAATTAATTATTCACCTCAACACTTTGAAGTCTCCTACAATTTTTTTTAGAAGAGTTAAACCTTCACAAACACAGGGAAAGAAAAAGCAGCTCGGGAACCAAAGACAAACTCTCCACTTAGTTGGAATTTTGATGCAGTTTTTCTTGACAAACCAGTAAAAAGAAATAGAGCAGATACATAGCGACTGCAGAATTGAGCATATAAACCTAGGTCATACCTGCTATCCCTTCTGTGTCCATTTTTTTTAAGGCTGAGAGCAAAAAAATATTGTGATGGCATGTACACCTAATTTAAGGTTAATATTGTGACAGAAAATGCAGTATAGCCTGCCACCTAGAAGATAGATTTCAAACATAGATGCCTTGGATAGTCTCAAGTGTGGATCACAGCCCTGAGGATTATTTCCACTAAGAAAACTAATAGTCTGATCATTTTCATAAGAATTGATTTTTTTCAATTACATGTTTAATAAGAAGTTGAAAAAAACTATCTCAACTTTCTCAAAGCACACCAGAAATGAGAAGCAATTTTATTTTAACAATGTTAAAAACATTTCATGCTGTTTTCATTCTTAATTTACATTAGGCTGTGTTCTATTCTATTAAAAGTCAGAGATAAGCAAAGGAAAATGTTGAATTGAAATATTTCTACCATATAATAATAATAAATAAAAACTTGAAACAAAAGCAGGGGATAAACAAAAATTAAATCCTTCAGGTGTTTCAAATTATAGTATTTTTTATGTAGAATTTCACTGAAAGATACTATGCTCTCATATCCTCTCTCTCACACAAACACAAATCCAGTTTCTGAGTTTCTGACTTGTGTTACTCTATTAACTGCTTGTAAAGATTATTTTATTACCTCCCTATGAGGTAAATTGTTCCTGTTTGGCACAGACTGCTGGAAAAATCAATGCAGACCCATGGAAGGAGTAACAGGAAACACTGGGGTTTCTCAGAACTCCCTGACTGTCCTGGGAGATGTGTCAATTTAAGGCATCCTTTTAGCGAGGTACAGTATATTCACCACTTATTAATCTCACTGTGCTGGTAACAATAAAGCTCAATAGCTACTTTCATGGCTGATTGTTTTTAGAGCTGCAATGGAAGAAGAAATGGGAATGAGCACTGTAATATCCTCCATGAAAATCAGAGGAAGGCACAAGATTTACTGTAAGAAAGATCGACAAGGTGTCCGTAGGAATCTCATTACACACGTGCACAAAGAAAAAGAACCTGCAGTAAGAGTAGTTATGTGAGTACTTATTTTGAGAGGGAAAAACAAATTTGCTACAAATGCAGTCTGTGTGTAATTTTGCACAGTATTTGAGTCCACAGGATGGCATACAGTGTGAGCTGCCTTTGTGAGCAAGTAGAGAACAGACCAGACACATAAAAGCAGAGTGAAGAAGGCAGGAAAAGAATACCCATGCCTCAACTGACTGGAGTACAGGAGCGTCACACATCTCAGGTGTACACAACTCTAAGGTCTCATGAATCATCACTATGAAGCAAACAGTATTCATCTTTACAATAGGAATTGACGTGCAATCTGCAGTTTACTTTTTCCTTCTCACACACTGCTCAAAAATGTAGGTTGTCATATTCACTTGATGTTACTGTTAGGTGTTAGATTTCATTATTTCACAAGCAGATGAAACTATGTCGTTTATAAAGCAAACAAATTGCTCTTTGTTCATGTGATGGTTATTCATTCTGTCGTTAGGTGAGATAACAGAAAATAAATACTGATGGTTTGGTTTTGAATGCTGTATTGCACAAACTCTGTAAAGTACCTCTTGGGAGAAGGATGACGGAATCCTGTTTTCCCTGTGATTAATCATTCTCTATTATTGCACCCTTTTCATGAGGAGGATGATATAATACATATGGCTGCATAAAAATATTCATACTTCTCAATTAAAAAAATTAAGCTATCTCATCTCCCTATGCTCATGTCCTACCTTGGCCTTTTGCCAACATTTTTATGAACTCCATGGAAGAAAAATTAAATAAGCAACCGATAAAATTTGTACTTAAAAAGGTCTCAAAGCTAAACATGTATTTCTCTAATATAGTGTAATTTGCACCACTTGTTAGTCAACAGCACTGACAGACACATTTTGGACCAAGTGACTGCCAGATGACCCTGATTACCTTGCAAGCTGCTGGAGCTAAACTGAAAGCAGTTCATCATCATGGAATGAATAAGAGGAGCTGAAGTTCCAAAGCTGATTTAGTAAGAAATGGACAGTTTTAATGACAGAGACTATTATCCAGCAAGTGAATGAAAATGGTGGAGACATGGTAGCTACTGTTGTCCTATGTGTGTGAAAGCACAATGTCCATGAAACAGGTCCTCATATCCATCTGACTCCAGTATTGATCTAAACATTATAGAAAACAGGCCAGAATATTTACTGCCTTCCATTTACTATTCTGCTAAGAGTATAAAATATTGTCAGTGTGGGTAATGGTTCAAAAAGGCAAGGCCGAGCATAAAGTTCACCTTTAACCCCTGAGTTGGGGGAAACCAAAGATTCTGCACTGGGAAGTTTTCTTCCTGTTCTCCATGCCTTCATGACCTGTAAAAGATGTTACTTTGCAGTGCTCACAGTGGGAGTCACAGTTATAGCAACGCTGTACATTTAATTTCAAGAAGGCATAAAACTGGTTTTGTCAAAGGAGAGAATCAATATAACTCAGTTTGGCAACTCTTCATATATTTTCCCCTCCCCCAAAACATTGATTAAAATATAAATATTAAAATTACTTTTTGCATGGCTCAAGTCTGTAGACCTAAGTTTTTCCTGGAATACAGATTTAAACATTTTTTACATGGTATCATACAAAAAGCCAAAAGTAAAATTAAAGAATGAAATGCTGCAGTTACTTATGTATTATAAATATTTTTCCTGTGCAATCACAGTGAAATGGATACACTGGATACACATAAAAACCCCAGTTGTTTATCCCAGTAATGCTATCTTTTATTCTTTGAGTGCATTGCTATAATGCAAGGAGACAAAGCAAGATATCATGGCAATTCCATTAAAATTTATTCGTGTGAAAAATAGTGATGGACTACACTGAAAAAGCCAAATTCTTCCATAGTGTGAGCCTGGCAATGCCAATGGAATTAAATCAGAAATAAATGCGGGCATTCACAGATACACCACTGGATTAACTCATTGAGCAATTTATTTTCATTATGCAAGAAAACCAGTTTGAAATCTAGTGAAACTGTATAGGCTAATCCGATTCAATGCAAGCTGGAATGTTTGCTGTACAATCAACACTCCTTAGCAATATTGCATTATCTTTGCATAAGGTGTACAGGAAATGATAAATGCCCGTGACTCCTGACAGGCACTGGATCTTGTCACCTGAGTGACAAGTAGAACAAATCTCTTCCTGGGATATATGCACACTACCAGGGAAAAGTTTAAAGTGATTGCATACGTGAAGGTGAGGCCACAGAGGCTCAAATTCACTCATATACCCTCAATCAGCCACCTTATTTATTAGATACTGGATTGTTGCATAATGTTGGCTGGAGAAAAAAAGTGAAAAAATAGAACAGGAATGAGCAAGTTGTGCTGTGGTAGCAGGTGACTTAGAGCACTTGAAAAGGATAAATTTTACTTTTTACATACACTGATTATTTTACTTCTGAAACTGTTAGAAATTTGGTGCTAAACTTTTAAAGTGCAACAAAACAACATCTGAATACTTCAAAATTAGATTATTTTGGAACTGCAGTTTAAATGTGTTTGTGAAAATGTATTCCATAAGAAACTGATCTGTACAATGCTTTTCAGCATACACTATTAATAGCAAAGAAAATGTCTACAGAAGACCAGGAATTTCAGATTTGGTGCAGTTCTCTAACAGACTTTTATCATGTATCAGAGTTCTTCACAGACCATAGCAAATTTCTCACAGGTCTGTGTGAGGCTGCAATATCAAATTTTATCCAAAACAAACTATAAGCAACACAGCTGAGGTTGAGATATCTATAACTGATTTGAAGTCCAATCAAGACTGAGGCACCTTAGCTTAGGAACCTCTGAACTACCCATTTGATATGGTGTGTTGGTAGTTATATTCCTAACTTACTTCTCCCTCTCCCTTTCTCCTGGCATCCCGTCTTGTTCATGCACGAGGAAAAAGCAAGCTTCTGAGCCAAACCCTCACCCTTGCACTATTCTGACTCACACAGGAATGCAAACAAACATTTTCAAACAGATTAATGAATCAGAAGTTTGCAGCCACTACTAGAACAGGAACTGGTAGTTATCACGAGATGATTTTTATCACAATTTTGCCATATATACTGCCCCTAGCAATATTTAAGCAGTATTTTAAAAACATGAATGATTGACTGCACAGAGGGTATTTTATTTTATCTCTAGTTTACAATCAGGTCAGTGCTCAAGCAGGATGCCAAAGCGTTCTTGGATCACACTAAAAGACATTGGCAGGATGGCATTACCGCTGGCAGGCTAGACTGCACCACAACTACATGACCCAAGGTAGGTTTAAGTGCTGCCCAAAATAGCAGTCCTGCTTTAGATGGACACATTTTTTTTCCTGCGAAGACCAGCTTGTTCAAAGGAAGCTGTGACATGCAGAACCATGACAAAGCTGTGCCTGGCTCGTGTCTGCATCTCTACAAGGAGTCATGCAAGCTTACCTCCTGCCTAAAGAACTCTATTTGTGCTATGTGATGAGCCATGCAATCCTGGTTGATGATTTCTCATGAAAAATGAAGCTTATTTCTACCTAGGTCTCATCCTCATTAAGAATACCTTTACAACCTGCTTCAAATACTGATGTGGTAGATGTCCTTTCTCTTGCTTCTCAATGAATAAGTTAATGTTTCCAGAAGTAGTGCAAACTGCTTTACCCTTGCCCTTCACTTCTGTGTTTGGTGAGAAAAGCTCTAGAGCATTTTGCCTTCTCATTTACTTTGACTATTTACAGCCCCACTCTTACCTTCACTGCTATAATTGCTTATGAGTTACACAAAATCAGTCAGTTGCCTTTATTCATACAGAATAGCCCCACAGACTACAGTGAAAGCATGCTGAGTGCAGCATACTTCAGTTTATGACACCCATGAATCTCACCAGGCTGAAGAACTTTAACAGGGGAAGTAATTCAGAGAGTAACTTCCACCGTCTCTGCAAAATAGGACATGGCTTCTACCTCACCCTTCCCCAGACTCTCTGTCTAAAATTAACCCAAGATCTGAGTCCAGCCCCTAGTTCTACTTCTGGCATAGCTACCAGTAAGCTACCATAGCTACCTGGGCAAGCCATACAATAAAATTTAATGCGCAAGTAAAATTTAAAAAACAAATTTAAATTTAAAAAGAAACAATTTCCCACAGACAATAAAACCAATGAAAATTATGGCATGAAACTGCATTTACCTTATAGCAGCCAAAAAACGACCTCTCCAGATTGTAAACTTTTCTTAGAAGAGCTTGTAAAATATCTATGTACAAAAATTATATTGTGAAAGCTGTTAGATATGGAAGTAGCCAGATGACCATAATTCAGTGTGGTCATGACAGAGAAGGAAGGTTCTTCCTGGACTTCTGATACCCTGATTTACTATCTCAAGTATCAAGCCAGAAGGAAAGGTCACACGGCAGCGACAGGACCAGCACTTAGAGAAGCATAGCCTGCCAAAGCACTGCTCAGGAACAGGCACAAACCAACCATTCCTGCACCCATCCTAGCTTGGATTGTATCTTGATGTACAATTTGCTCTTATTTTCAGCTCTGCTGCACAGCCAAAAAAAAGGCATATTGCTTGCATTATTAACAAGACAGAAAATAAGCCCTGAAGCTTAGAAAAATGTATTAATTCTTTGGATGAGCATTTATTTACACCCTAATGTGTTGGCTGTCTCCTCTCTTTCAGCAGCTTTATTATCAAGGAGTCACCTCATTGTCTCAGAACAAAAATAATCTAGGTGTAGGTTATATCGTTCCTTAACATACTATGGACAAATTATGCTTAGATTGTCTTCTGGTTTTGCTGCCCAAGGGATTTCTCCCCATAAACACAAGCACTTGGAATTTTCCCCATCACTCATTTAATCTTTTCTCAGCTGCCACCATGGCATTTGGGACTGCTCAATAGAGTTTTCAAAGCACTGCATCTGATATTTATGAACCTATAAACTGGTGCTGTTTGTTTGAAGCAGCTCAGGCTGTTGACAGGGTTTGTTTCTGGGTCTGATGGTAAACAAGTTTTGACTGCATTTCAGGTTCATGCAGAGTGAAACCTTGAAATATCCAGTGAGAGACACCAAATAACTTCAGGCATGTCTATATTCTTATCTGCCTTGGTTGTCTAAAACACCTTCTGAGGATGGGACAGATATGAACTTGTCCTCACTGTCCTTTTCCTTACAAGTATCCCTTTCTTTCAACATTGTTAACAAATAGCCACCATGGTTTCAAATTATTTTCCCCAAGAAAACTCTATTTCCCAGTCCTACATTTCCTGATATATGCATTTGCTGGGAAAGAACAAAGACTGTAAGGTATATATTTCACATTAGCTCAGCTGTGTCTGTGGAATGCAGACGAGAAAATTTCGATATTCGCTTGGCGGCTATATATTGTTTTAGCAACATCACTGCAACCATTGTATAATGGCTGTAGTCCAGTTCTTGCTCACTCCAAGGATTTTTTTAAGCTAAAGAGAGGCAGAAGCCTGGAAAACCCTAAAATTTTCTACCTGATTTCCTACTGTTTTTTCTTTCTCCATCATTCAGGCATCATTATCCTGAAGTGGTGGAAGAAGTAACACTGCGCATCTTTCTGCTTATTTTTCCACTTTCCACAGTGTACAGTGGGCAAACTCCCAGACTGTGGAACACTACAAGCTATACTTAATGACTCCTGGTGTCACACAAAAGACTGAACAAAGTTTCATCAATATCTCATCATTTAGATGATGCCCCTCAGAGTTTTATTTTTCAAATAAGAAGTTCCCATAGCTCTACTTGCCAATGTGAGTATAAACAAGCTCCTATTTTTTAAGGACTTATATGTCCTCCATGACCACAAACAACTGTTTGAATAAAACAACACCAGATGTGCTGGTTTTGGCTGGGGTAGAGTTAATTTTCTTCACTGTAGTTAGTATGTGGCTGTGCTTTGGATTTGTGTTAGAAAGTGTTGATTAAACAGAGATGTTTTAGTTATTGCTGGGCAGTGCTTATGCAGAGTTGAGGTCTTTTCTGCTTTTTACCCACCTCACCAGTGAGGAGGGTGCGGGTGAACCAGGAGCTGGGAGGGGACACAGCTGACCTCAGTTGACCACAGTGATATCCCACACCATGTGGCATCATGCTCAGTATGTAAAACTGAGGGAATTCCTTGATTCACTTTGTTTGTGTGTATAGCTTGTGCTTTTCCTATTAAACTGTCTTTATCTCAACTCATGAGTTTTCACACTCTTATTTTTCCAATTCTCTCCCCCATCCCACCTGGGTGGAGTGAACAGCTCTGTCAGTCTGAGTTGCTATATGGGGCTAATCCTTCACCAGAGAATGTTCCTGACATGAAAAATGCCATTTTCCATGCCATTTGAATCATCTCTAGCATGGTTTTGTCCAGGTCCAGCTAGTCTCTCAAGGAATTCTCAGCAAAGGTTGGATAACACAAGCCAAGGACAGGCCATTTGCCACTCTGTTCAAGAGGGAAATAGTTTAACCTTAAGTTCATGACCAGACCAGCCCACTTGACATGAACACTAATAATATTCCCTGACATTGTTTAATTTTCTAGCAAACATGTAGTAACAGTATCTAGGTAACTCTCAATACTTAATCCACTGAGATTCAGTTTAAGGTGGGAGAAAGAGAATAAATATTGTTACAATTTGCACTTGGCCAAGGCACAAGGACAATAATGCTTGCTTTCCCAATGGTATTTTGGTAAGTAATTCTCATTACTTCAAAGATCAAGGTAGGTCTAACTTTATTCACCAAGGACATCCATGGGCAGAAAGGGATTTGAACTCACCATAGCTCAGAATCCAAGCAAATGGAACAATTTTTTTTCCTGTGGACAAAGCCTGTAGCTAGGATTAATGCCAAAACTGATTAATGGCTATGGTTGTGCCAACACTAACCCACAGCAAATGGGGTACTTAAGCAACTCCAGATATGACTAATCACATGCTAAGACAGGTCTCTAAAGTACATAAAGTTTTCCTTTAGTTTAAGTTTTCTCTACTAATTACGAAGACAGCCTTGATGACTATTTTGGTATATACCTTACTTTTAGTAAGTTAAAATTAGAGAAGAATCCAACACCAAACCATTCTGAGAAACAAAATCCAAAACTCACTAAAGAGTGTACAGGGGGCAGTATAACTTAGGAAGGTTAGATTTAGATCTTTGGCATAATAACTTAAAAGAAATTTTAGCAAGAACTTCTATAATTCAAAATATAAGATGCAGTCATTTCACTAACAGTTTTGCACAGTTTCTAACCATTTTTTCCTCCTAATGGTAAGTTTTAGGGGCAATTTTTTTTGATTATCATAGACTCAGTGACCTCCAGATAAATTACACTCATTTTATAAAATTCTTTTCAGTTTCTTTTATTTCTTACAATCAAATCTAAGTGTGCAACTGTAGTTAAAGGTTAAGAAGTCAGAAGGATTTATCATTGAAATGACACAGATAAAATCTGCTAAGGAACATCTGCTCTAAGAAATTTATTATCGCAATACTTTCTAAGCGCTCTCTTGATTATCTTGCAAAGATCTGCATACTAACAAATCTGCTGAATATCAATTTGCAGTGCATATATACTTACTTCTTAACATATCAGAAAAGCATAAATGCATGAAAATTTCAGGCACTGCCTATCATGGGGCAAACTCGATTCTAAAAGATTTATCTTGCAGTGCCACATGCTTTTTCATATTCTCCATCCCAATTCTATATTTCCTGTTCTCAATCTTGAAGCAAACAGTGTGAGAGATTGTTTGCTTAGATACATCTTGGATCCCCAAACAAATGAGAATGAATGTCTTGTTTTCTTTTGGAGAAAACTGCCATTCCTTGCAATGGAGGGATATAAATAAATATACATCAAATTATATAACATGTCACACAGCAGACAGTCACAAGATGAATTTGTCTTTTTTAAAGGCATAGCTGAGTATAGATGCTGAGAAAATGAAAACAGTACCTCTGTTATAATGTACAGCATGACTCCTTTGACCTGGAGATAAAGGAAGAAAAAGCAACAAAGCCATGTCATATCTAAAGGATATAAAACCACAGAAACCAGTGTACCCTGGTTTTGTGTACAAGCTTTCTCTAAAGAAAAAAATATTTCCTTTACATTCCGTTCTCTTTATCAATACAGCTTTATTCCCAGAAAGCAGGACTATAGGTCACTTAGAGAGAAATCACTCATTGCTAATGGAAAAACAAATCAACAATATATTTACTCAGCTAATGCACTTCCCTAGGTCACATTATACAGGAAAGCTTTTAAAAATCTTTTGTTTGACTGATCATGTTATAACCTGAACTATTAGCTACTCTGAGTAGGAGGCCTTGTTTTAATGCAAAGGCTTTAAAGGTACAGTTCAGATGTGCTCACTGCTGAAAATAAGGAACCACTGCGCTGCAAAACAGCTGCATTTCTGGCAGATGAAAGGTGCCTCAGGAAAACACAAACACTCTCAATACCAGCTCCCAGAATGTCTGCTGCAAACTCTGCTCATGACCCTCGTCTAAGAAGGGACAGTGGGGAGAGCTCCTACTGGGCTTTCTGGGATGGTGTGAGAGAAAGCTGAGGTTTTTCTAGGGCCTTTGAATTAACTTAAATAATTGCCATTTTGTGGAAAAGTGAGGGGGGCCATTTCACGGTGTGCAGTCTGTTCAAGCTCAATTTATCACTGGAAAAAAAAGCCACAGAACATCTGAACAGAAGAAAGCATATCCTGACACTGAGGGTGACCAAAGACTCCCACAGGCTGTGCCTGAAGTTTATGGAGACTTCAACCTTGTACCTGACTGCACTGCACCTGTGCAGCACATTCCTGCATTTGCTACACCTGCAGTGTATGTGCAGTGATGGTTTACTGAGGAAGAATTGCCATCTTTCCTTAGACAAAGCCTTATAGATCCTCACTCAAAATCGAAGATGCAAACCAAAATCTCTTCAGAGTAAACTCATCCTGGCAGAAGCCATTTGCAACTAATGTGAGTCCACCTAAATGCAATGTATTTGCATTTCTATAAACATTTAGATGTTACCCGAGTTTTAGCAGTTTTTTATTTCTAGTTTTAATCTAAATACCAGTTTCTAAATGTCAGAGAATCATAGAATATGGTGAGTTGGAAGAGACACAGCAGGATAATCAAGTCTAACTCCTGATCTTGCACAGGGCATCACCAAGAGTCACATCATGTGCCTGAGGGTATTGTCCAAAGGTTCCTTGAACTCTGTCAGGCTTGGTGCTGTGAGAGGTTCCCCAGGAAGCCTGTGTTATGCCCAACCATCCACTGATATTCCTGATGTCTAAACTAAACCTCCCCCATCTCAGCTTCATGCCATTTCTTTGAGTCCTGTCATGAGAGAGAATAGATAAGCACCTGCCCTTCCTCTTCCCCACATGAGGATGTCGAAGACTTTTGAAGACAATGAGGCCTTCCCTCAGTCTCCTCCAGGCTGAACAGACCAAGTGATCTGAGCTGCTCCTCACACAGCTTCCACTCAAGGTCCTTCACCATCTTCATGGTGGTCCCCTGGAACTCTCTAACTGCTTTACCCAAAGCCTGTAAAACAGAATTAACTTCTCGAGGAAGCTGGAGCCAGTACACACAAAGAAACAAAGAAATAAAAGAAACAAAGAAACAAAGTTTATCATAGAATGTTTTGAACTGAAAGAAACCTCAAAGGTCATCTAGTCCAAACCCCCCTGCTCTGGAAAGACCTTCCAGCCTTCCACGAGACCAGGCTGCTCAGAGCTCCACACAGTCTGGCCTTGAACATTTCCAGGGACAAGGCATCCACAGCTTCTCTGGGCAACCTGTTCCAGTACCTCAGCACCCTCACAGTAAAGAATAACAAATGACAACCAATCTAAACCTACTCTTATAGATTAAAGGCATTCCCCCTTGTGCCATCACTACATGCCCTTGTAAAATCTTCCTCACCAGCTCTCTTGTGGCTCCTTTGAGATACTGGAAGGTGCTATAAGGTCTCCACAAAAGCTGCTCTTTTCCAGGCTGAACAGCTTCAACTCTCTCAGCCTGTCAAGACATTTCTATGGTTTCTACTAGACAAATATTTCCCTCTACAACATTTTCTACTTCTGAAACTGAATTTTCATTAACTACTCAGTAGTAAGAGCTGACTAAAAGAGATAATTCATTATCTGTGAGGAATGTAAAACACAAAAGAAAGGTCTTCAATGAAAAAAAAAGTGATGGGCATGACAAAGGGCTATATACTACCCAAAGGAATTATGCGTTGTCCAGCCTGTTGCTGTATTCTTTCTCTGTCAGTCTCGTTCACATTCACCATTTAAGTCTTGGGGATTTTTTCAAGGGGTGCTATTATTATAATTATTTTACATCAATCAAAACAAACTATATTAAAAAGAGGAGTGTAAGAGAGTAAGTAATTTATGTCATCAAATAAAATCTTTTCTGTTTCAAACATGAAAAAACCCTTTTTGACTACAAGTGTCAAGGTCAGAATTACATTTTGTTTAGTTATTTATTTTCATCCTTCACACTGACAAGTACAAAAGACAACCTTCTGAAGCAAAATGAATGCAACACTATTTATCCTCCAAAACAAAATGGAAGATAACAGAATTTTATCTTTATTGGCAGTCTTTCTGCCAGAATTTCTCTGATTTGAAAAAATATATCCTAAATCTGTATTAATTCACAAGCTCTAGTGCAATTTTCATTAATGCTAAAATATTTTAAAATCTATTCTGAGTGGCTGATAAATTATAACCCATGTAAATTTACCATGATTATTGCTGGTCCACTTCCTGGAAACCCTCTAGAATTTTTGTTTTGGAAAGACTTCAAGAGGGGAAGTATATCACCATTTGCTTGTCCCATTCATTTCTCTTGCATCCTAAATTGGCCACTAGTGTACACGCACAGCAGTCCAAACAGACCTTTAGTTTGACTCATTACAGATGTTCTTATGTTCTCAGTATTTAAGATAATTGCTTTAGAGAAGAGAGGATATGGCTTTCCTAATAAGTTTGTGTTTTGTTTCAAAACAGCAGTGGCAGTGCCATTCTCTTTTTTAATCTGTTTTGCATTGCTTAGCGCAATATTTTGCACTTTGAACGTAAACAGATTGCCCTTTGATGTCAGGACTAATTCCTTGCATGTTGATGGAGCAGAATATCAGAGATGAAATCAATCATATGGCTCTGAGACAAGAATCCATCTGTACCATCATGTTAATTTGAGAACATATTTGGAGCCAACATAAAACATAACACTGCATGGAGCTAAACATCAAGCTGATCAGCAGAGACACAACAAAATGCCATTGAAGTCCAAAGAAAATAAAATCAGTGAGAAAATTGAATCTAGTTGTCTAGAAGTATTTCTTTATAGCACTACAAACATGTGTGTTGCATGCATAAGCTCATATATTAGAAAAATAATAAACTGCAAAAAATTTGCAGACATACCACAGTTGAGTTTCAGTGCAAGTATTAAAGGGCATTAGATTTTGGCACTGTTTCTTTGGATCTGACTTGGACAACCTCAGCATAAAGTAATTTAAGCCTAAAATGTTGCTCCTTCTGTCTATTGGAGTAGGGTATTTTGTTGAGAAGAACTGTTGGCATATGAACTTTACTTAATCCCACAGGATAAGCGAGTAACTTAGTCCCAGAAATAGATGAGTACATTGAGTATAAAATATGTGTCAAGTATTGTGATCCTGTCTTTGTGGAAAGCCTTTGAGATGGGCTGATCGTGAGCACCAGCATCAGAGACTTGTTGGGTGCTGAGGAAGGTGGACCAAAACTTTCTGTACCCAGTGCTACAACTTTTGAGGTCCAAAGCTACTGAAGAATGGAAAGGGACCCCAGAGCCCTGCTGCACGACCATGTACCTGCAGCTAGAACCACTACTTTGACTCTCCCCTGGCTCCTCTATTGTATTCACTTTCCCATGGGACAGGCATGTCACATAATTTGTAAAATTACTTACATCTGTGATAAAAGTCTTTTGGCATCCAATCCATTTAGTTTCTGAATAGTCATTTTGATCTTAAATCACAATACTTCTTCATCAATTTTATCTATACTCTCAGACAACACTTCAGGGAAAGGATTGTTACCACATAAATGCCCTGATATGGAGATTTTTTGTCATGAGCGACCTAGAACACAAGTATCCAACTTTTTATGTTAATAAAGCTCTCATGAAGGTGTGGGACTCCTGTACACTACGGCTCATCCCTGTGCAGCCCTGTGTGCACACACCCTGTAACCAAACTGCAGGTGCCTGCCATCATCCCCATCAGTCTGCAGGCACATGCAAAGTCACGTGAACAGTGTGCTCTTTCATGTACCTCCTGTTTTTCTACAAAAGCAGGGCTCCCAGTATCATGAGACAGACCTGCCCCCATTCATTAACAGGGCATGCAAACAGCCTTGGGACATCCAGCCTTACATGTCTGAACATGAAGAAGAATGCCTTGTCAAGGACGCAGCATAATATTCTGACCATGTTATGGATACAGAAGGGCATATAGTGGAAAGGACTGGTTACACAGGGAAAGATGACAAGTCTCTTGAGGGAAAGGATTGCATGGAAGAGGCCAGGCAGAAACAAACTGCCTGGACTGGCACATATAGCCTGTGGTGCCCCATCCTGCTCTTATACACCCAACAGTCCTTCCTAATCCTGAATGGGCTTCGCTAAGTCCTTCCAGAGACGGCTCTCATTGTCTAAAATACATGTGCACTAACCCATTATGCTCAAATCTCCCATTAATGTGAGCAATGTTGAGGATGAAAATACATTTCTACAACACCTGAATGGATGTGGCCTATCTGCTCCCTCATGCAACGGCATCACGTCTCCTCCACCAACAGCATCACTGGGCACAGTGAGAACACAGTTTATGTTCCTTCTGCAAAGTCTTTTATTTGTCTGCTGAAGAGAGGGTGATTAAGACATCAACTGGTGGATGAGGAGAGGTTTCCCTCAGTCCCCTATGTGGATTAGGATGAGCCTGGACTAGTCAGAAAAGATGTGAGAAAAATCACAGCACAGGTGAATCTTAACAGAAACTAACTTTTAATGAATTGTTCAAATCCATAAAAGTGACGTCCTCCATCTGTTTTTTAAAATGTGTAATATTCTTCGTGTCACTTAACTTGTTCTGAACATTGTGTGGGAGAACACAGAAGAAATATTAAACTAAGCTAGGAGTATTTCATAACATTTTGTGGCATCTCCTCTCAGTAAATTCCACTGTCTACCGTAGTTCTTCATATAGTTGCATTTTATGCTGCATTCCTAAAAAGCCACATGACACATGCCTTTGGGTCAAAATCATTATCACTCAACAGTAGCACACATTCATTCAGCTACTAGGAGAAATGACAGAATGTTTTTCCAGTAGTATTCTAGTGGAAGTAATCTACAGAACTGGGGAAACAGGCTTGGAAAGCTCTAAGTCAAATAGAGTCAAATACAGTCAGCTGAAAAGAACAGACTTATGTATCTTCACTGAAGAATCATAGTTCAGAAACACAAACATAAATGTTAGCTGGTCATCATGATTCCTTGATTGTAACTAAGGAGGTACAGATAAATAATCAGATCATTGAAATGTGTTTCATATTTCACAGCAGTTTTGTTCTGCTTTGGGCACTGGAGCTGAACTATTCCTTTTCTTCTTGCACCACATGCCCAAAGCCGCATTGCCTGGACCTTGTAGGCAGCTGAGAATATCACTTTGGGTACAAGTAAAACCCACTTTGCAATTTTTTGCATAGCCTGCCTAAAGCCATGAGTGGGTGGAGCCCTCTTCATTCTCTGGCATGCAATCAGCTCAATTTGTCCAACATAAGAAATCGTAAGAGTGGAAAAAAGTGACGTCTTCTGTTAGGATCCAGTCTACCACAATTCCTGAAGTTATTCTAATAAGGTATATGAAATTGTTTTATTTCATATAGTCATGAACCTGCATAATTGTATGGAAGCCTGGAGTTGAAGGAGAACCACACAAATGTGAAGGTAACTGATTAGGTCTCTCCTCTGCAGCATGGGTGTAATAAGGAAAATGGGTGCATTGGCAGGTATTTGAAGAAGAAAAGGATTGCATTATTCTACTGTGTCATTTTCCCATTTTTCAGAAAGTTATAAGAAAATGCTCCCTTTGCTTTTCCTTGGATGTGGGATGACAACAAAATCTGAAACTCTGCTATCTTCAGCATTGTTCAAAGATGTGATTTAGAAGGAACATGTCAGCATGAGGAAGACAATAGATGCAGAACATAAACTGAGCACAAAAGGACTGAAAAATATTTTTCTATTCCTCTTTCCAAAAGTGAGCAAGGAAGTGCTTACAAGGTAGCTATTATGGGGTGCCAGCAGGTCAAAGCATTATACCTAAAGGGAAAAGAAGACAGAACCAGGTTATTTACAGTGGTGCCCAATAACAGGATAAATTAATACAGGACATCCTCTGGACATCAGGAAATACTTTTTTACTGTGAGGGTGACTGACCACTGAACAGGTTGCCCAAAGATCTTGTGGAGTCCCCAGCCTTTTGAGTACCAGTCCCCAGGTACTCAAAAGCTGTCTGGATATAGTCCTGGGCAACTGTCTGTACATGGCCTGCTTGAGGACCAGATGAACTCCACAGGTTCCTTCCAAATTCAGTATTCCATTATTCTGTGTCAAATATAAATTTGAAATTGAGGAAATTTCTTGAGGAAATTTCTCAAGCCTGCATTTGAAAGTCTTGGCTTGGTGGAGCAATTTAGAAATAATTTCCCTGCAGTCAATGAACTACATGGGAAAAAAAAAATCAGAACCAGACTGTATTTTATTGTTCCATTGTATTAGACTAGTAGTCAAGTTTAAAAAAACTGTAAAGCAATTGCTTGAATAAATGATCAATGCTATTTGCAAGATATTTGCTTGTTTTAAAGTCTACAGTTATCACTAATGCATAAAATTGGTTTCTTCCTCTAGTATCAATGGCAGTGTTGAAATATGTATTCTGGGAGACTACTCACCCGACCAAGAAAAATACAGAACCTTCTCTGGTGCTCTTTATCTCTTGTTATTCTTCTCTGGTGCTGTTTATGTCTTATGTTATTTCATAACAAAGGCACCCATTTCTATCCTAAGGAGCTCAATTCTGCTAGAACTAGAAATGGCACACACCTGAGCTAACAGATCAACCTTTTCTGCACAGCAGCTGTGTAGTCACCACAGATTACTTCTGCACCAGGCCAGGACTGATTGAGCAAATGCCCAGAGACCACTGACATCCCAATAGGACAGGACAGGACATTTAACCTATGCATTGAGACAAGGACTCAGTCCCAAATGCTGATTTCATCTTCTTGACTTTTAACTAGGCTTGTTTGACCTTCTGTGTCTGAAGAATTTGAATAAACGTCTTTTCTGTAGGAGCTATATACCCTCTGCACATTTGACAGCACAGTTTTACTGCAAATGTTGCCATCTCCTTTTAAAAGCAGGTCATTTGTCTAGTTGAATCAGACTTATATAAGACACAGCTTACCGGGGTAGCAAATGTGCATTAGCACTCTTTTATTAATGAGTTCTACACAATGGTACTCAACAATTCTTTCTGCTGTTCTCCCAGAGAACTGAAAACAGGCAACGGGTTTAAAACATCTTTCTAACCAAGTTGCGCCTCATTAATAGAGGGGTATTTTTAGCTTTTGTAGTGAGACTGCTTAAAAGTACACATTAATTAACTCCAGGTAATTTCTGCTTACTCTTCTGTTAATTTGATTTGGAAAAAAGATCATGTGAACTGATGCTCACAAATCAAGAAGTTTCTTTTCTTGCAACTTTTTTAACAAATATGCAAACAAACAAAAATAGAAACTCTTAAAAAATGTCTTCTAATAATATTTTCATTATTCAGGAATTTACATAATATATAAATATTTATATGTACAATTATTTACATATGGATATATTAGCCAGGCACATTTTAGTAATGAAATATACTACAGTACACACCAGGACCTGTGGACAGAGAAAGCAACCTCGAAAATGTAAATACCAGAAAATATTCTTAGCAGAAATCAGAAATAAGTAATTAGATCCAGATTTTTAAAACATCTAAGACTTTGAATGAGAAATTAAAATAGGTTTTAGCTCTGTGGGTTAAAAAAAGAAGCCTTAATAATGAATATTTTAAGTACAGAATACTTTTCTGCTGAAAAAAAAAAAATCTAAGTAGGGGTTTAAGAAAGAAATATGGCAGACTAATGTGACATAAATAGTTCCTATAATAAAGGAACATAGGAAAGGAGGATCCTATAGTAAAGCAATAGGTCAAGCTGAGAACTGACTGTACCTGAAAAAATGTCAATGGAAAGGAAATCACAGAAATCAGGGAGGTGATAGAATGCCAAATAAGTTAAGGTAGCCATTGCACAGTTTTCCCTATAATAAATAGTTTGTGTGCAAACAACTAAAATCACAAGAATAAGTAGAAGAATGTGGCAGTTGACCAGGCTCTGGCTTTGGGCAGGCTGCACTGGATTACACAAGATTCCTCTCAACCTGAGCTACTATTGATCTAGATGGGAATTCATGTCAATGATGGTGTCCCAAACCCACAGTATTCGTAGAATAATGACTTTTACATAAAGTTGTAATTGTTTTTATTATATAGTCACCTTCATCAATCTATTTGGTGATTAGCAGGATGAATTATGAAGAGGTGGAACCTTGTATTCTCAAAAGTACAATTTGGATCATAGTAAGATTTGGATAACTCAAGGCCTACTTCTGCTAAAAGTACTGGTCCCTGGGCACTGCTGATGCCCACACTCTTCTCGTCCTTTCTCTTTCCAGCATCTCTGAGCTGTGCTGTCTCCTACTCATTCCATAGCACCAAAATTCAGCCCTTACTTTTCAGAGGAAATGATATCAGAAGCAGCAATTCACAACATTTAGGTGTGTTTACCTCATTTGTCACCCTTCCTTTACTATGGCTCTGCTGCAACATAAGGACAAAATTAGTTTCTTTGAATTAAAAAACTGGAATAAAAGACATATGAAACAATTATTCTAGCACAGAACTTTTCAAACGGTAGGTCTATAAATGTGTTAAGAGATGTAAAATTTATATTAGTCAGACATAGATACCTTTATTTGCTGGTATCTGCTGAGGAAGGCTCATGATGAGTCTGTGCCACTGGTCACTTCTTTTCCTGAACTGTGTGAGTTGAGATGCTTCTGTCTTGTCTGTATTGAAGAACAGTAGGTGGAATGAGAAGTTTCAGGTGTTAACACAGAGACAAAAGGGCCTAAAAAGGCAGCTGAATTTTAAAACTGCCATATCTTATCAAACACTGTCTTGGAGCAAACTGGTTACTATTCATATACAAACAGCTATTTGAAAAACCTATCTTTCAATCAGTGCAATATATCTTACACCTCTTCTACTGAGGGAGAGAAGCTGGAAGGAAGAAAATACAGAGGGAGATAAAAAACAATCTATTTCTTCTATGGAAATTTTTTTGTCCAGAAAAACCCGCTGAATTACTTGAATTAAAATACATTTTCCCTCTTTTTCTATACTAATCATTAATCTGAGACATATGCAACAGAGAAGCAAGAACAACAATGGCAGGGGAGGAAAAGACTTTTCAGGAAAAGCTGCAGGTTATTTTGTACTAAATGCTTTTATTTATATATATATATATATAATTTTTTAATTCAATCATGTTAGATTTTGCTTTTAATTATGAATTTGGGATCAACCCTCTTTTCTGTCACTGAAGGAACTGAACTGGCTCATATGATAAGGCTTCTGTAGGAATCCAGGAACATTCCCAAGGAGGATCCCAGGAACAGCTTTCTTACACAGCCAGTGCACAACCCAAAGGCACTACCACCTCTTAACAACCTTAATCATATTGAAATTGGTCCCAATCAGAATCAGATCAATACCTGAATTAGACCAGAAAAACCAAGTGAATTAGACCAGAAAAACCAAACCTAAATGACTGAGCATGAAGCAGTTGTGGGTTTGGGTTCCTTTCCCACACCATAAAGGAAGTCTGAATGGCAGTAACCCACAGCATATAATAAAAGCTCTTTCACCCACCCAGTGGGACTGCCTTTCAGTCAGGACAGCCCCATGACAGGCATACTGCTACAGGCTTAGCCAGATAAGGGTCACTCCATCTTTGTGATGATTTTGATACTTCCAAACAAAAGGTTCAACCAACTACCATTCAATATTTAACAATTCAGAGGAATTCTGCCCAATGAAGACTCTTGCAGCCAGGGAGCCAGGATAATTTAGGGACCCCACCAGCGCAGCCAGCCCCCAGGATGCTGAGAACCTGGGGAAAAAATCAATCCAAGAAACCAGGAAGGTCTAGGCAGAATTCACAAATAACTGTTTCCTTCAATCTCCAGCAAAACCAGTTGAAATACTCTAATCTGACTACATGATTTGGGGCAGTACTTCAGCTGAATCTATCTAAAAAGTTTGCATCTGTACCTTCTAAAAAGGCCCATAAAGAATTGGTGTCAGTCCTATCCCTCAGTGTCTAGGTAACCTAGATTCATCTCTGGAGAAGTCAAAGAACCAGACTCAGAAAGGTAGTAAGTTTCATTAAAGCTGTATTTTCTAGTAAACAGATAAAAGATTTGCTTTTCATTGTTTCTAACAAGTGAAATAGGGAATAAATGTTCTTCCCCCATAGCTACAGAAATTTGAAACAAGTCCAAACAGCTTCTCTATTGAACTTACACAAGCAGCAGCTCTAAGCTCATAAAAATATATCACTTTGAAGCCTACAAATATGGCTTCATTTTATTACTCTTTCAAAGATAATTTGGAGCAATAAATATTTTACACTGAACTTGTATTCTGTCTGCAACATGGGTCATCTAATTTCCTCGGACTTCACTCTGCATTTCAGGTTTCACAACCCAGTTGGTCTGTGCGTGGAAATCCTGATGGTGTTACTGGCAGTTACATGCAACAAAGGCAAACACAGACCAGCCCACATTACATGAGTGGCCTTTGATGAATGCCTGGATCATGCTTCCTTTTTCTCTGTTAAACGTACTTTGCTCTGCAAGGTCACTTGATTTCCACTGAATCATTTGATTTGCAAACGTAGGCAGCACTTTGAATCATAGTGCCACAGCTGGGCGTTCAGGTTTAGAGTCCACCACTGAAAAAAAAAAAAAAAAACAAAACAAACCAACAAATTCTTTCAAAAGTAACAGTGGCCTTCAAGGAACACAGTCATACTGGATATCATCTGGTAGGTGAAAGCATTCAACCTTGAACTCTGTCTAATAAAGGCTGCAAAGCATCTGTGTGTCTGGGTATGTTCTTTTTGTCTAAGGTAATCGTACCTCTACTGGAGCTACCACAAGCAGCTTGAACATTTTTTGGTGTTAAGAGCAATGACAGCTTTTTTTAGGCTTCCAGTCCATTTAGTGTTATTACATTCTATTTGAAATAAGAAAAGACCCTGCAGTCAAAAGGCATTTTTCCTGTAGCATAAACCAAGGGGACAAATGACCACACAGTGGGTCCCAGTCTTGGCCCTGAGCAAGTAAACACTTCACACTGTCCATGGGAGGGATGGCTTCAAAGTGTCCCATCACCTCCTTCTGCTCCTGAAAACACATCCTGATTGTGTGAAAGAGAATTGGGCCATGGCCTTGCCTCTCTTGAATCCCTTTAAAGCCAGCAGACATCCCAGAGAGCTGCAGTGCTAGGAGGCTCTGTCTAGGAGTGAGCTGTGTGAGCGCACATTTTGATTCCTGATTCCCTGCCAATGTCACACTAAAGGCTGAGTAAAGACTAGACCTCAACAATACACTACAGCTCTAGAAAAAATATGTATTTACTACCTCATGCAGGTTTTGATTTGAGTTGCAAAGTATAAATTCAACAGAAAGTTTTTTCTTCACCTAAGCAAGAAATCCAGTAGAGAACAATTCAAATAGAGCATACAGATCAGTTCTGGCCTATTACTATTAAGTTCTCACAAACCATGTAACATTGGCACAACAGGGATTTGCTTGTAAAGAAAGCAATAGATACATACACACACACAAAGTATCAAACCCAACACAAACCAAACAAAAAACCCAAACAAATCAATAAAACCAAAAAATCCATCTGGTATAATATATTCCAACAGGTAGCATGCACAGAAAAACAACCAGGGGTAGAACAAATGCAGAACAGCTCTTTCAATCACAGCAATGCCCTCTAAAAACTGAGGGAAATTGTAATTCTGAAGATCACAAATATCTATCATCAATATATTTCTCTTAAAATAACCTGAGGCCAATCATTCCTAATTTAGAGTAGCCTGAAGACTAAACAACAGACCAACTTTTCTTATAGAGACCTTCTGGCTATTTCTTTACATTTGTACAAGGCTGTGGCTAGGAAAAAAATATCAGCTCTCAGGCTGAAGGTATAATAAACCCAAATAATACAAGAGGCTTTTTGACATTGAGAGATGTTTGAAATTGCAAGTCTGGAAGCATAATAATGGTTGAATGGGAAACCAACCCGTTGTTTACACTGCCTCCTTTAGCATTTTTTCTGGATTTGAAACTGCACAGCAGGGCACAGATGCATGGATTGCTGTCACCTGCTCTGAGCAAAAGGGTCTGTGTGCTGCTACCAATTTCCAATGGATATTACAGCATTTGACTTTTCCCTTCTGATTTCAAGTGGCTAAGTACCACTGAAAATATGGATCCTAACCTTTTCTCACCAGCTCCCAGCCACAAGGGAGTCTTCCCAGGGGAGCTTGCACAAAACCATCAAGAAAAGATTCTCTTTGCTGGTGGTTTAGCAATATTAGCTGCCTAATGAATGAGTCCAGCAGCAGCAAGGTGAGGATGAGGAAAGTCATGTGCCTGCCTTTTCAGCACCTGCAAGCTCTGCTGCCTTTGCAAGGCTCTGCTAAACTTAGGATGTCACCCAGAACAGAAAGGTGGGAAACCCTGTGCAGCTGCAACTCTGCTGGACTCACACAGCTGTTTGGGAAGATGACATTGCAAAAATTATCATTTTATACCTATTCCCTTCTCTTTATATAGCAATACCTTGAAAAAGGTACCCTACATTCTCAAAGAGTCTTAGTTGCTTGCAAAGCTATAACAAGTCTGACATGGATCTGGAATTTAAATCCTATCCTTTTCAACTTACTACTAACCTTTTCCTTCCTTTACTTTGTTAAAACCAGCATTCTTCAGACCATGTAAAAGCCATGATTCAGAGTCTTGAGTCAACAAGTGATAATCTGTTTCTTATTGCAAACAACACTACAGTTAGGGAAAGGAAAAGTCTTAAAAGTTTATGCTGAACTACAGAATTTTGACAGGCCTCTTTCTTACAGCAGTATAAACCTCCATGCTCAATATTCAACTCCTGGAGTTTTAAGTACCAACCTGAGAATGTTTGACTGAAGAAAATGAATTAGAAGGCTATGGTACCACTGCATGCTTCACAGAGATAATTTTAAATAAAAGTCTAAACTGAGCTATGAGGCAGGACTGTGAGGAATCTTCAGACTAAGCCTTTATTTATTTCTCTGGAAATGTTCAATATTATCACTTAATTATCATTTATCCTGTCTTTTCACTGCAAGGTTCCTCTCTGCATGCTTCACTTCCACCTTGCTTTCATAAACTCATCTATACTGCAAGTTCTCACTCATTGTCTGTAGTTAAATCATCCCTGAAAATATTTTTAGGAGATTAGGCTTTTTAGATTTTCCTTGCACCTCCTTCAGTATTGTACCTAGACTAGTCTGGTCCTTCTCACACAGTTCCTTTCCATCTGCTACATTTTCATTCTTTTCCCTGCATTTTAGTGCTTAATCTAAGGTGTGAACTTAATTTTAGAATATACTGGACTATAGAAAGGATATATGGTAGTGGTGGATCCCAGCCTGGACCACAATATTACATCTCTTCAATATTACTATTACTAAATACACCATCACTGCTTCTGAGAAGTAGAGCTGGCTATTGACAGCACTGGATACCTGACAAGCAAACTCAGCTGTCAAAAAGATTAGCCTTTTGCATTTTTGTCCAAATCTGCTACCCATTCAGAATTAGTCTCATTCCCACAGTTTGTTTCCCTATTTCAGTTGTGCCTTCAACTGTCAGCAACCAACCTGCTTTTTCCACCTCATGGACAGCTCTTCTCTTCAGAGGTACTTCACCTGTGCAAAGGCTGGCTCATAACCTCACACTCCCAACCACAAACCTCTTTCCATACTTCCCTACCCTTTTCACTACCTTTGCTTTTCTAGTCAAAAAGTCTTTACACTCTTGCCCTAAGTTAGACACATTTTCTGTAAATTTTAGACCTGAAGTAACACATCTTTTATTTCCTGAATTTAAAATAACATTACAGTATATACCTATTTAATTGTCTTTTAAAAGTCTACACCTGAATTCCATTAGCTGACTGGATAATACCACTAATTCCTCCCTGATTTCCCCCCCGTATTTCCTGGTGACAAAATAGAAATCTCCGAGTCCGAATTCTTAAGTCATATGTGCATTACTTCAACCTGGCAAATGTAAATGTTGTTGTGTAACAGGCAGCTCCAACATAGACCGTACACAGAAAGATCTAACTATTTCTTCAATTAAAAAAAAAAATTCATGTCTTTGTTCTTTCAGCTACTTTCCACCTCTGCATCTCCAAAACACCTATTGTGAGAAGCACAATGTTTGAAATAAAGTTTCCAAATCCCTCTGACGCTTATGACAGCATGAATCCAGTGCTCTCCAGGCTGTACTGGGAGCTGCTTCAGCCAGCTCCAGGGCTGAGCCAGCACTAAAGCCACCTCCAGTGCTGGCTGAGAGGCACTGGGGTCTGTCCTGGCAGTCACATTGCTTCCAGTGAGTCACCACCTTCTTCCCTGCTGAGCAGCCGTCCCACCTCTGCTGTCCTCCTGTCTCTAACACAGTCCTGTCCTCAGGTGAATCCCCAAATTATTTGATCTTGGCTCTGAATCGTCTGACCTCTCCTCCAGCAGAGTTTTTTCCTCTAAGCAGGCTCCCATTTAATTTAACCTTTGGGCAGAACAGCCTTCCTTCTGCCTATATAGCACATGTCAGTCATTCAGGATATGCTAGAACTTTGGTAACCCCATTTTTCACATCTTCATTTTTGGACTAATGAGGAAAACATAAATAAGCATTGTCAATATTGTATTGATAATTTTCGTTTCCTTTCTCATTCTTTTGGCTTTAAGTCTCATTTCCTTTTTCTAAATTAGTCATTACTCAATTAGCAAAATAAAAATATGGCACTGTTGACTCAATGTCACTCTCTCTTACCCACGGTTGAAAAAAAAATTACCACCATCATGTCAAATAAATCTCCTTCGAGGAAATTACAAATTTGCTCAATAAAGAGAAGTATGAAGGCAAAATACTCCCATAAGGCATCAGATTTAGTAGCTTGGAACATGTGAATTTAAAAAGTAAGGATTATAGAACAATTAAAGGTACTTGAAATAGCTTAAGAGCTGTGCAACCAGCAAATCTTCAAACCTTATTGGCAATTGGGATTCATTATCAAAGCATTGTGAAAATGCTTCCATTGTCAATATTGAGCATCAGTATTGTACTCACTGATGAGACCTTGTGAAAAGTGAAGAAAAGTAATTAAATCTAAACTTTCTTGAGCCTTTCTGTGAGACGCTGCAAGAGATCGCTTTGTTTAGCTTATTAAAAAGAGAAAAAGAATACTGAGAAATGACCTAATTAGAATAAGAAAGTATGTTTTTGGGCAAAACATATCTTTAATCTACCTGGGAAGGTGATAATATAAAGCAGTGGCTTGAAGTTACACTTAGATACCTTCAGATAAAAAGGTACACAGAGGCTTTCTGTTATTATTTTGACACCAAAGATAGTACATGATTGGAACAATAAAGAAATGATGAATTTTTCATCTTTTGATTATTTTATATCAAGACTGGTTATTAAACATGAAATGAGTATTATGATATCTGATGTATAGATCACATGGAAGAAACAGTGATCCCTTATGACTGAACTATGCAGGTTATAGATGAACAACATTAAAGTTTTTTGGTTTTAACCTGTTTCCAAGATAATCAAAACCCACAGTCATGACATAAATATCAGGGTTAAACAGCAAAGCTAACTACAAATTAATGTATTTCTCTACTAGACTCTCAGATTTGTAATAAAACACATGGAAAGGTATAAAATACAAAGTAAAAAGACAGTGTTATTGTTTTGGGTTTTTTCAGTAAACACTCTTGAGAAATGTTCTATTTTAAAAAATTAAAAGTTAAGTATTTGTACATATCTTGGTGCTAAAACAACTACACTGCAATGATATAGTACACTTAAATACAGAGAACATCTTAAATGTTAAATATGCAAAACCATAAAATAAAATACATTTATAGTTATACCATCCTATTTTTCCTTAAGAACTTACATTTGTTTCTTGAAAGCCTTTAACAAAATTCTCTTTGGAGATACTCTTTTTAGAACATCATTGAGCACTCTTCACTCCTCAGATGTTCTGTTACATATTTCAAGGCTGGAGGTAAATGGTTGTAAACAAAATAACTCCACAAACACAGCCACTTCCTCTAATCCACTTGAAATTGCTGGTGATACTTTAATAAACATATCGTCTTTGTTCTGCTTCCCTCAACAGAAGTCATGCTTAGAAAACAGAGTACCATAATTGGTAGCTTTGCCTCCTGTTATAATATCAGTGCAGGCCAAGGCTGAAGGTAAAGGATGTAAGAAAATTTACAACATGAATACTTGTGCATAACACCAGTGCACTACGTTGGTTTTTGGGGCAGTGAGTAGTGTCAGCCAACATTCCCACAGCACTCAAGGAGTGAACAAGGTGTGAGCAGGTCACAGCCCATGGTTAAAGAAGCTATACCCCTGCTAAGAGGGGTGTAACCACCTGACAAAAAACCCTGGGCAGTGGATGAGGGGATTGAGGGACAAAACCACATTTTTGCCTCAGCCTTCAATGGCAACCACTCTGCCCACACTTCTATCATGGATGGACAGCAGGATGGGGACTGGGGGAACAAAGTACCTCCTACTGTAAGTACAGATCACATTTGTGACTGCTTGAAGAACCTGAACATACACAACTCTGTGGAACCTGATGAAATACATCCCAGAGTCCTGATTGAATTGTCTGAACTTCATCACTTCAAGCAAAAAACCTCAAACCTGCGTACAACCAGTGCTAATAGACTTTCTTTGGGAACACCCTACCTGTGACAGATGTGTTAAACTACAAGGAATTTATCAAAATCAACTGAGAATTTTTTTTTTTTAATTTATTTGGGTCTGTATTTTGCTCACAGTAAATTTAAAGAGTTTGGCTGTTGAAATAATGGATGCAGTTTGCTAATGCCAGTTTAAACCTATTTTGCCTTTAAAAAAACCTCACAGTTAAGTTTATGGTAAATAAAGATTTATTTCAATAAATTAACCCTAGGACTTAAATCCCCAGAAGGTCTTTTCCCCACTGCTCTTAAGGAGCAGTATTTCAGTCATTCCAGACATCCACACTGCTTAAAATTCATCTGGCCGAACAGACAGCATTTCAGGAGAAAAAAAAAAAAAAATCAGAGTTATTTTGTAAAGTCCCAAGAAAGTAAACAAGAAGTAGAAACAAGAAGTAGAGCAAGTAAATACAACAAGTCTGTTATTGATGCAGCCTCGCATGGGTGGTATTTTTATAAGTACAGGAAGGAGGCAATCGAAGGACTTGGACTCCTTGATCCTTGTGCGTCCCTTCTGGACTGCCGGATCCTTGTGCGTCCCTTCCACCTCAAGATAGTCTACGATTTTATGGAGGCGGGGGCAGGTGCGTTTGCCGCGGACAGCCACTCGTGTCCCCGTTCCTGTGGCACTATTCGGGCCAGCCCCGTTCACACGCGGCGCTGCGCTCGCACCGGGGCGCAGGGGCCGCTGCCCGCGGGCCGGGCGGGGCCTGTCGGTGACGCGGGCCGGGCGGGGCCCTACAAACGAGCCGGCGCCAGGCTCGGGCTGCCGCCCGGCCGGCACCTGCTGCCGGCAGGTGGGAGCCCCGCGGCCGCGGCAGGCGAGCGCCGCTGTGGGGCTGGGCAGCGTCTGCCCGGCCGGGCGGCACCTGAGAGCTGTCCCCAGCCTCGGCGGGGACGCTGCCTCAGCCCTCCGGACTCACTCTGAGAGATAGCGCTGAGGTGGGGGTACGACAGAAAGCGGGGGGGTAAGGAAAGTGTTCGGCAGCACCTGGCCAGGTGCGCCTTCTGGGCACTCTCTTCATCTTCTTTCTCCTGTGGCAAAATGAGAAGCACAAGTAAGGGCAGAGTGGTGGGGCTCTGCAAGCGGGGCGCCTGCCTGACGGGAGAGCACTTGCCAGAGCTCTGCTGAGCATCTTCGATCCGCTCGCTCCCTCACGTAACGCTGGAGCCGGCGGGATGCAGCGTGCCGAACCTGGCGAGCTGCGCTGCGCTGGGGGCACAGTGGGGCTCGGCAGGAGGGCACATAGCCTTAATTCGAGCTAATTTCTGTTTTGAAGGACTGGCACCCTAGAGTAGTACAGCAAAGGCTTGGTTACTGCAGTTCTCAGTGTGCTTTCCTGGGATAAAGGAGTGTGCGCTTCAAATCTTTTGAGGGTAAAAGGATGCTGAGAGGGAGGGGTGGTAGCAGCCTTCAGATGGAAGAGTTTGGGTTTGGTCTCATCTTCCAGCCAGACATTCAAAAGATCAGGAGGGGGCACACAGCTGAGTACAGGCAGTTCGATCACCTCGGCTGACTGGGAATTAAAGTACATTATTCTCCTTCCTTTCTCTGTCAGTGTAGTGGGTTAAGGGCTTTCCCAGTTTCAAGACTGTTCCTCTTTGGATTTTAGTGTGGGGAAAAAGAATACCTGTGAAGTTCTAGGAATATCATGCTTGAATAGCATGGGGATAGAATGTCTGCAGGGAGCATCTTTCTGGCATGAGAGATCCATGCAGTGCCCACTCCCACTGAGGGAGAGCCTCTGCAGTATGGATGGCAAATGGATCATAGTAGAACGCATTCAGTTAGATGAATGCCTATATATTCTCTGGCTATCAAACTTAATTTGTGAGTATAAATATAATAACTGTTGCAATTTACATCTGTCAGCATTTGTTACACTCTCGAATAAGTGAATTTCTCACCTTGCTCAGAAACGAGCACCTCTCAGTAAGAGCACAGTCACTGACATCAACTTCAGCTCTCTCTTGCACATCCATCCTTTCAGGACCCACCCTCTTTTTTTCTCCTCTTTCAAAAATGCAGAGGGTTTTGATACTACATAACCAAAGTTACCTCTGGTAGATCAGCAGGAAGGTTTTGCATCTGAAGCAAGGCCAGCTGTTTGTTGCAGTGGAGAGACCCTAATTTGACAGAGCAAATTCCAGCCTCAGTATTGCCAGGTTCCCGTCCATGTCCCTCCTCTTGTCAGGATATTACCTTGGTTATTCTGAACTAGCCATATGCTTACACAGGCATTACAGAAAACAGAATGGGTGGAAAACACTTTCCAATACATGCATGTATGTCAGATAAATACAACTCTTCTGCTTTTCATTAGAAGAAACCAAAAAATGTTTTTATTAGTCTCATTAACCTGGGATCTCTCCCCTCATCTAGAAATGCCCCTCAGAACATATAAGATATTAGACCCCAAAACTATGTCAGATCTGATGGATTTCCATGAAAACTTTTAATAATGAGAAGACAAAACTGCAGTACACTGAGGCAGACCAAGATGGGAGAGCCTGCTGATCATCTCATTTGTCAGTCCAGAACATGAGGGTTCCCTCCAGGTCACTGTGTGGTGCTTTGCTTAGTAAATTGATTGGTTTAGCTAAGTCTAATACAGTGATGACCTCACCAGTATTCACCGTGCTCCAGTGTTATTCTGAAGGCAGGAGAGTGGAAGACACAGAAGTCTACTTGGAATATGAACTAAATTACTATTTTGAGGTGTGGAGATATTTTGTTGTTGTTGTTGTCTTTATTTTTGTTTTAAATACTGTTATTGAAATAGGGCTCACATCCCTGTGTAAGAGGCAAGAAATTACTTGGCAGAGGAAATGAGAATGGGATTGCTCCTGTGTTCCCTATGTTAATACATCTAGTTAAGGTGAGCCTTTGTACTGAAGGGGGGCAAGACAGGACAGAGCCATCTTTTCACACACACTGTTTTCTTGGGGACAGCTTTGATGAATTAGGAAGCAACTCTATTAACTGTGCAGTAGATTTCTGCTTTCTAATTAGAATGTGACCCATTTTGCTTGGAAAGTGGGGTGGGAAGTAATTTCTGCACTTTGAATTGAGCATTTGGGTTTATGGAGGGGGTAGAGGAGGCAGTGGTACAGTGTACCCTCTTTATGAAAAAAATTGAATCTTGACAGGAATTAAAAAAATGCTAGAAGGGGTTAAGGGGATTCCATGTTACCATTCAGTATAAAAAAATTGTGCATCCTGAGCTTTTCGAGTTATTTTTATTCTGATGTAATGTCCCATTTTTTATTTCTTTTTTTTTTTTTACCTGCATGCGGTTCTCTGAAATCTAGGGTATTTTCTCTTCTAACAATTTTTATGATCTCTTGCCATGAAAGACTGGAATGGTCCCTTCTGGCCTTAAGAAAGAGAGCAAGCATGTTATATATAACCACAGTCTATTGTAAATTTGCTACCTTACTGCTCACACTGGAGCTGAACTCCTTTAGAAGTCATGAACTGGTGGCCTATCTAATTTGCATAAACTGTATTTATCACAGCAGGTGCAGAAATACAGCAGATTTCAGCCAAAAATACTTCCTACCAAGTCAGCCTTTCTTATTTTGTGAAGTTCCCCTTCCCAAAATGTAACAACCTTTTAAACTGTATTTCTGAAGTTGTAGTGCTGATAGACAGTATCTCATCTTAACAGCACTGAAATTATTAGATTTCTTAACATCTGACTTTAAAAGTTAAAGCCATGGTTTAATCTTTTCTGGTTGTACTACAGTTTTAATATAATTTGGGAAATGTACATATCATCTAGCACTGTAAGACAGGTTTATACAGTTGCATGTAGTTTCATGTCCCTTCTTAATGTGCAAATGACTTTGTTGATATATCATGGGGTGATCAATAATTTGTGGTTTTCAAGACCTTCAGTAGTATGTAGTTCTCTTTCCTTTACTTATCTCTTTCCTTCCACTTATCTCTGTAGCACTCACTAATGTAGGAAAGTATTTGTAGTTAACTACTGGAAACTAGAATTCAAGCATTTCATTGGCAAATGTTGTTTAAAACTTTTGTTAAAATGGGATTAAAAACCACAAGTGCATGCAGTAGGAAGTATAGGAAGAATTTCTTCATGGAGAGGCCATTGTGATACAGACAGATAAAAATAAAAAAATCAGAATATATTTTCAAGAAAAAACCAGATTTCATAAATTGAATTAAATTTAAAAAAAAAAAAAACCTGCTCCCTTTCCTTTCCTGCATTCAGAATATATTTTCAAGAAAAAAACACATTTCATAAATTGAATTAAATTAAATAAAAAAAAAAAAAACCTGCTCCCTTTCCTTTCCTGCTCTTGGCTGAGCTTTAAGTGATAGCTGTACTGGGAATTTTTGTGTTATCAGGGTACAAAGTGGCACTTGAGCTAATGTAAACAACTAAGCAATACATCTTATGGTGGACAGAGTCTACTATTAGAGGATAGGAATATACTGTTCATATCAATGAGTTCTTGAAGGATTTCAAGTACACTGCTATTGCTCTAGTTCAGTTTTTTGAAGCACATCACTGCATACAAATGTTCAGAACACTGACTCTTTATCAGTTTAGGAAGTTGGTTATCTCAGTTAGGGGAATTTTTTTTACCAAGAGAAGCCAGCAGAGCAGATGTGTGGGCTGTACTGCACAGCTTGGTTTAACCAGCAATGTTAGTCTTATATTTTGCAGTACTGTGTGCCCAAATACGTGCAAGGGAAAATACAGTCCACAAACTGTCCTGAGGTTCTATCACATCAGCAAAGCTAAGTATTCTTTGTAAGAACAGAATGTCTTGCTCAGATTTTCAGCTCTAATCTCCCTCTACAGACAAACTTCAGCAAGTGAAGTATAGTTCTCATTCAGTCCAGAGTGTATTTTTAGATGGCTGTGCAGAGATCTCTCCAGTGAAGGGATTCAGTTCTACAGGGAAATAAAGTGAGGCCATCTGAAATTTAACCTGTTTGTCCACAGTCCCTAAAGAACCAGGAAAACACAACTTCTCTTTAATGAGGGTGAAGTCACTTGCATGCTGATGGAAGGATGTTGTCTTACCTCTCCCAGTGACTGTCCTGGTACTACCTGGGTCCCCTTAGCTCTGCTGCACCTCTTGGTGTGTTGCTGTGGGCTTTTTTTGTGAGGTCAGACTCTGCCTGATGCTCACTGACTGTCCTAGAGGCACTTCTTGTGCCTCTTCCTACCCACTTGGGCAGCTAACTCAGAGGTTCTTGTGAAAGTTCAGAGCTAAATCTAACCCTATCCAATTCCCAGCAAAAATGAAGTTATCAGTCCAGGAAGAAACAAACTTATTTTGTTAATGCATATTAAACTAAGAAGTCGGTATAATCTAGATGGTTTAGGCAATGTCACTGATGACACACATATGGAGACATTAAAATGCCTTTGTAAAATATTTAGAAATATCAGAAATTACAAAATAGTAAAACATGTTTCAATGAGTACTGAAACATGCTTAAAGGTCAATGACCTACAACAGCCTCTGGCCTTCATTCTGCATTTACTGATTAAATTTTCTATTTATTTCCAAGTCACTATTACTGTTGAAGAGGTTTTAATAATAAAGTCCACATTGAATCTGGTTAAATAAACAGGATGGCACATTTCACTAATTAATTGGAGAAAGCTGAAGAAAAGATTAAGCAAAAGCAATCAGAGTTTTTGAAAAGTCTTGGTATAATCTTCACAGCACCATTTAACATAAACTGTGTTTCTTTTACAACTTGCTCATTTACTTGTAGCAAATACAAAAGTAATGGCTGTCAGTTAAATTTTTTGAACTAATCTGCAATACAGAGTCATCAAGTGAAGTCATGTATGCTCTGCATGACTTGTGGATGCAGTGAAGAGAATTCTTAAAGCAGAAAAGTAACTTGGCAAAGTGCGTGCTTTAAGCTCCTCAGTACATGCTTCTTATTGTTGAAAGAGGTTTTCAGACCCACAAATTATAAAGCTATGGAGTACATGTTTGCATCATCTTATATAAACCACTGTAATTCTAGACACCGAACTACAGATTGACCTAAAGCATTAAAGTGAATGTAGGACGTAAGAGCTGAATGACAACCAATTTATATTCTGCTTTATTCCTGAAGACCACTCTTCTCACACACTGTGTATTTTATGCTGAATTGGGAGGCAAAGTTGTGTCCATTGTGTTGCATTAGTCTAACAAAACAAAATAATTGATCCAGATATCAGGCCTGTACAGTGTAGGAGAAATAAAATAGAATGGAAAGAAAAGGCAGACAAAGCTTTATTTCTTGCAAACAAAACAACAAAAGAATATAGGTACTCAGAAGGAAATAGTTACTGATATGGGTTTTTGGAAGTGCACAAAATAAGTGCTACCAATACAGTAGAGGTGTTCTGCAGTGGAGGATGTGCACCTGAACAAATAGCTGAGGAGGAACAGTAAAATTCTGTGTCTGAAACAAAAGATATTCCTATGTTATAATGAGATTTCATATTGGAACAGGAAACAGTTGCTTTTGTGCATTTAGAAAAAGCGGTGCCCCACAGAAGTCTTTAACAATGGGAAGACATTGAGGCAGAGCTGCACTGAGGCTCAAAAACCTGCCTAAGGTGGGGGCCCTGGTACCACACCTGTAATATCCCACATATTCTGATTTCCAAGATGCTGGCTAAGACAAGAGTAGAGCTAGAATGAAAAGACACCTTGCTATGTCTTTTTCTCAAAAGTTCTTGTGGTATATTCAGCTACAAGAAGGCTTGAATAAAAAAGTTGGCAACTGACTAGTATGCAAACTATGAGTTACAAATTAAGAATCCCAATGAATTAATATATAGCATTAATTTTCTTTTTCAAAGAGAAAACAAAACACCGTAAAAGTCTCCCAACAACAGCAGGGGAAAAAAATCAACACCGCTCCCGCCCCTTTCCAATCCAGTGGTGTGTTGTCACTATGAGACCAGCAGCTAAAATTTAATTTTTCCAGAGACAGTCTGTTACAGAACTTGGCTGTTAGCATAGCATATTTCAACCTGACCATTAAGAAATAAGTGTTCTTACCAGAAGGCTTTAAATTCACTTCTTTCCACACAGTTCAACCTGTTCCCTGCTAGAATCCTATTATGCTTTTCCAATAAGGTGTTAAGACAACTGCTCCGGCTTACTATTTATGGAGCCAGTGACTTAAAATATACTGTGAAGTAAGTGGCTATTCCTTTAATCTGTGACCTTAAAATTCAACAGAGTTGATGTTTTGCTGTTCTTGTGTACTGAGCTGCCCATCAGTTGCTGATCCAATCTGGCTGATGTATCCTGTGCTCCCATTGCTGCTGAATATTGTGGCTGCATAGCTCAGTGAATTTACCTATATCAAATTTTCTGTCACCCAGTGTCTTCCCCTCTCAACATCCATACTGTGGGGCTATTAATACTATTTCTTGTTAAAAGTGGTACAGATTAAGCTGAGAATGATTAGGAGGAATGGTGGGACAGGGAAAGAGAGCAGAAGACTAATGATGACAGATGAAGTGGAACTCTTCCAGACAGAGAAAAGTTAACAGTGGCCAAAAATGGAAAAAAAACCCATATTCCTCTGCAGAATTGCCTCACATCAGGCATTGCAGAATAGCCTGAGACAAGGTATGCCCACAAGCTCAAAGCCTGTGGGCATACAAGGAGGCCCTCTCTTAACTTCACATGTATTGTGACACTGCTTCCCTTTCTTACAGCCTCAATTTCTGCTTCCTAACAATATTGCTGCCTTATAGCCCATTAAAAATGGAAAAAGGGAAAGCAATGAAGTGATAATCAGTGGAAAACATCAGGAAGCAGACCTGTTCCGTTCAGGATGGAGTCATGACCTCTGTAAATGCAAAGCTATCAAACAGAACTTTAGATTACTTAGAAACACATCATTAGTCCTTGTTGCACTGGGACTTAGGTTACTGTGAAAAAGTCATTAGTTTCTTTTCAGATTCTCTGGAGAATTTCCAAAACCTAGCCCTTGCATTTCCTCAGGTTGTTCATATGTAATTTCATATTTCAGCCCTTGTTAGCTGGCACAGTATGTGCTGTTCCAGGCTTAAATTCATAATTACAGTACCCTACTAAGGCAAAGCAATCAGGTACTCAGCTGTCATGATTTCTACTCCTAAGTGAAGTTAGACAGTACTGAAATCCACACCAGCCCTTCACAGAGGGTATAAAGTCTTTGGAAGACATTGTAATTCAGGGAGTTTGTGTACACAGCCTGCTCATACTGCAACAATCTAATAGCTCTACGATGTGTGAAACTGCTACAATTCCACTTCAAACATTGCATTAAAAATACCCTGACCTTTAAAGGGTGTTCAGTGGTGGTATTTAGTAGTCTTTTGATAAAGCCTAAAGTTAGTTCTTTACATCACAGCAGCTTGCTGGCTAACTCTTGAAATGACCTTCAGAAGTACCCATTGTGTATTTTTTTCCTGAGTATGGAGTCGAGAACCACAGGTCTTCTAGTGTTTTGTTGATTCAGTCATACTATAGTCTATGGTTTCATTATCTTACCTCTTTGCAGGGCCAGTGTGCAAGCCACCTATTTTATCCTTAGAAACAGTAAGCACAAAGCAAAAGTTAACTTCACTTAAAAATGACACAAAATTCAACTTTTCCTTAGTGTGCTATTTACCTAGAGCTCTTCCTAATTCCTTTCTAGGAGAGTGTTGCCTTCTCACGGTGGACAGTTCTATCTACATTGCATGAGCCCTTTTCCCAGGAGGCTTGATTTCTAAGGTTGCTGTTACATGGTTCTTTGAGAGGCTGTAATTCCCTACAAGACCCTCGGCTTTTAGCCATGCTCTTTTGGTCCCCTCCACACCTTTTCCTTTTTATGTTTTGTTTCTAAGACAAACCTATTCTTGTAGACTAAAAAAACAATTCTCCTGATTGTGGTTCAACTCTAAGGAAATCAGATTTTTAAAAAATAATAACTAATAATACCCTGTGTGCAAATGAAAGATTCATAATATTCATGTCTCCTGATGACTGGAAATAATTTTCTTATGGCATTGTTGCATATGCCTGTCTTTTAAGACATTTAATTGTGCTGAATTATCTATGAGCCTGGAGTTGGGAAAGCTAAAGTTTGTTCAGTTTTGAAAAGAAAAAGATATTTGCAGTATGGCTGAATATAAGATAATGTGCTTTTTCTTTTCCCTCTTTCAGCGAAGTTTTTGCTTGAGAAATACACTCAATTCGCTCAGCAAAACAAAAACCACTTTTAAGGGTTGTCTTGGTGGAAATCGCTCTATGCCCTATTACCCGCTTGAGTGAAACCAGACTAAGAACTTCTGTCATGGCAGCTTTTCTGCTGGGAGCTGTGTTGCTTATTGTTCAACCTCAGATAGTGCCTTCCAGACCAGCTATAAATTCAAATGCTGAGACTTCTTCTCAGTCTGTTCAGAGAGAGCTTTTAAAGAAAACCTCTCAGAAAAATGACTTCAAGGAGAACATTCATTCTAATGGATCATGTCAGCAGCTGCCACAGACTATTATTATTGGAGTGAGAAAAGGTGGAACAAGAGCTTTGTTAGAGATGTTGAGTCTCCATCCAGACATTGCAGCTGCAGAAAGTGAAGTTCACTTCTTTGACTGGGAAGATCATTACAGGAATGGATTGCAGTGGTATATTAATCAAATGCCATTCTCGTATCCCCATCAGATCACCGTGGAAAAAACTCCAGCATATTTCACATCACCTAAAGTGCCTGAAAGAGTTTATAACATGAACCAATCCATGAGACTACTCCTTATTTTAAGAGACCCAAGCGAAAGAGTACTGTCAGATTATACCCAAGTGTTCTACAACCACATGCAGAAGCACAAGCCGTACCCATCCATTGAGCAATTCCTGATAAAAAATGGTGAACTCAATGTGGACTACAAGGCAATAAACAGAAGCTTATACTACATTCACATGCAGAACTGGCTGAAGTATTTTCCTCTTGATCATATCCACATTGTAGATGGGGATAAACTAATCAAGAATCCCTTTCCAGAAATAGAAAAGGTAGAGAGATTTCTGAAGTTATCACCACAGATAAATGCTTCAAACTTTTATTTCAATAAAACTAAGGGATTCTACTGCCTGAGGGACAGTGGTAGAGAGCGCTGTTTACATGAGTCCAAAGGACGAGCACACCCACAAGTAGATACCCGGTTACTCGGGAAACTGCAGGAATATTTCCATGAACCCAACAAGAAGTTTTTTGAGCTTGTGGGCAGAACATTTGACTGGCACACGTTTGTGGCAAGTTAGTGGTAAGCTTCAGAACCTATGTTCCAATGTACAGTTAGAAGATTTAAAAAGGGCATTTAAGCTATTATTTATTTGTAAAATCCATAAATACTTCTGTACAGTATTAGATTCACAATTGCCATATATACTAGTTATATTTTTCTACTTGTTAAATTTGAAAGCATTTTGTATTGTTTTTCATGGTTGTTAACATTGTGTATGATGTGTCTATATGAAGAAACTAAATTATTTCATTGCAGAAGGTGCTCTCTTGAGAATGTGTTGTCTTTTTAATAAATAAGAAATTCATTTTGACAGAACATTTCTGAATTATTTGAATACTTTGGCCTTCCTGGACTATTTTCTCTAATTGCTAATGAATATGCTAAATTTTACCTTTCCATTTTTCTTAAAGTGTGGATTAATAATTTCTTTCCCATTTGAAAATACAGTTGTAGTTAACAAATTGTTCAATCCTGCTTTATGAAATTATTTCCTGTCAAAGTGGTGGTACTTACACATGTTGGGAAATGCACACCCAAAGGACAATGGAAGTCTCTGTGTAATTTGATATGTTAACTGCTATACATAACGTTCATATTCACTGTTGTAACAAGTGCTCCTCCATTCTTTGGCAGTACTGTGTAGGTTTCATGGCAGATTTTTAAAGATTCTGTGAGGACCAGCTCATAAAATACAGTTAGCTGTAGAAATATGGTGAACCTGAACACTTCCAGTCTCCGAATGTATGCATACTTCATAAAAAGGTATGGTTGAGGGAATTTAAGCAATATAGAGACTTTTCCAAGGCTGCTTTTGACTGTTCCTACATTTCATAGCACATTTATGCTTTACCATCACTGAAAATAAACACACCAGAAAAATTAGTTGGTCTGCATTCCAGTAAGCAGCAACTTCATTCATATAAATATTACCACATTTGTCCCCTACTTAAGGCTGCTTTCTATGAGTTTTCAGTTGCTTCATGCAACTGAAAATTGCCTATGGACTACTATTTGTTTAATCTCCTTCCAAGAACCATGATGCCAGGTCTTGATTAGATGTATTTTGTGGGATTAACACAAATTCCAGGAACTTGCCTTGTTTTCCATCTGCTAAAAATGGAAGTTAGGTGTTAGTACATTGGTAAAGACTTCAGTTGTCCTTATCTACAGTGGTTATGATGTCTTGTTAACCATCAGTTTCTGGAGTTAGAGTTAATCCAGTTTCCACACAAGGCTTCTCACAGTGCTTTCAATCCAAGTACTGATTTTTATTTCATGATCTTGAGTTTAGTGTTGAATGTGCAAACCCAGTAAATTTGAACTTGTAGCTGATTGTAACAATCCTTTATAAAATTAAAATGTAGATTCATTCTTTTTTTTCTGGTAAGCTAGTGCAAACTTGGGCACTATGACAAGGTATTGTCTAGATGCAAATATCTCATATTATGCCTCTTGCATGAAAATCTGCAGATGCTGTCCCTCTCTCTCCCACTCCTTGTGCACCTGCCCAAGCTGTATTCAACCTCAGAGAGGTTGGTGGTGTTTTATAAAGCCTACAATGAAATGGTATTGTACTCAATAAAATATTTTCTGAATTGCATTTTTCCTTTCTGCTTTTTTTTTCTTAAGTTTATAGTTTGGAAGACCAGAATTTAGGATTCAACTCCAATTTAGATTTCAGGTAAATGTTACTTAAGAGCTTAGCTGCAGCCTGTTGCTATTGATATGAAAGCAGTTGTTTGCTGCTGGGTTGTGCCTGAATGGTCCACTGCTGACCCAGAGTATACAACAAGAAGGGAAAGTTTCTGGTGGCAATAATGTCAAATCTTACATGAGGCAGATGCCAAAAACAACAGAATCATAGTACCATCATGTTTCTATTAAAGTTTTACAAAAGAGAAATTATGGGGATTTTGTGTAAGGTGGGGCACTATTTTTTCCTACACTTATCCCATTACCTTGGTAATGTTATCTCTGCAGGAGCCAGCTGGACCAAAGTGACTTTGGCCCAGACAAAAGACTTCCATTAGTGCCTTCCTGCAGTCTCAGATTAAGCTCAGCAAGTTCACCAAAGTTTTGCTGAGAAAGGAAGAATTCTAGCAGGCATGTGACCAGGAATTGGAGGAGTACATGAAGGCAGGGCTACAAGTCCACCTGCAGCAGGCTGAACAGGGCAGCACAGGGCATCAGTGTTGAATTGGAAATGCCTGTGCAATATTGACAGCTGATGTTTAGTGCCTAGTGCTGCTTGATACCAGTATTTTGCCTGTCTCTAGGCAGGACACATGCACACATTTCCCCACACACAATATGGCTTGTCTCTGTAGAAAGAGAAGTGCAGCATGAAGCATTAGGTCACTATTACTGTTTTAGTGCTCACAGAGCCTTGTCTGCAGGATCCAGAGGTGAAGTGCCCACTTCAGGGGACATTCTGAAGCAGAGTATCACATGACCCACATCCTCGACACCAAGTTCAGAGGGTTTCATAGAAAGTATATAATGCCCAATGCTTACAACTTGTGCGGGGATGGCATGACTGTACAATCCTTTATCCTGGAAGTAGCTCTCTGTTATCTGTGATGGTGATGAACAATAAATCACACCCACACTAATAATAACAGTAATGTTTACCTACCATAGGTTCAACAGTTCGAGTTCCAATTCTGAAAACTGTTCTGAATGTGAATGTTCTGTTTAATCAGAGCAACATTCATTTTTCACACTAATTACTGTACTTAAATATATTTACTAGGCTGTTTCTAAAGAATTGTTAGACAATAACAAAAACCATCAGAAAGTGAAGAGAGAATGAAAGAAGAAGGCCAAACCACATTCCATTTGGGACTCTAGAAAAATTAATAATGACCTTTTAAGGCATGTCATATCTGTTCATAAAAGAAAAAATTCCTTTAAATACCTTTTCAGTGTTATGCAACACAGGTATTTATTTCTGTAAAGCTCTACTAGCTCAGGTTTAAAGTACAGCCACTTGGGTGTTGCTCCAGAGACCTGTTTTCTCAGGGCACCTAGCCAAGCCTGTGATCACTCTTGAAAACTAAAATAAATAGAAGACTTTATGAGAATTCAAAGCTGGGCACTCCCCTTGAGTACAAAAAGAAATGCCAACCAAATAATTATTCAGGGTGGCACTGCAGGACTATGTCTTGCCCTTTGCGTCACAATATAGATTAGTGTGAGACTTTGAAAGCCAGATATTGTACCTGCAGAGGACAAAGATTAGACTATAGTGATTATCCCAGGAGCACTGCTGGAAGATTATGGAAAGGGAAAAGAACACCAAAGCTATTGTTTCATCAAGAGTATTTCTACATGTACTGCTGGTGCTGCATGATCTTGTTACATGTGCTTTGCTCTTCCTTGTATTTTTCCTGCTGTTAGAGGTGAAAAAACATCTACTGTGCTTGAATAAATCAACATTTCTTTGGAACATACCAGAGAAAAATCTGTCAATTTTTAAATTTTGCTGCATTCATTGATGAGTGTGTGAAAAAACACTATAGAATATTTTAGTAGAAAACTTTTTTAGTTTGGTTCTCAAAGCTGATAATTTTGTTTCCTTGTCTACTGCTATTTTCAGAGTCTGCAGAAAGCCAGGATTTCATTCCTGTTGTCATTCAAACAGATTTCAAATGCCAAAGAGAAATATGGGTTATGGAATATGGCATATTTTCATGTATCTTATGTTTTATCTATCATGGCTGACCATACATTTTAAAAATATCACACATGTACTCTATAAGTAAGAGACTGTACATCAAAACTATTTCTCGTAGGAATATTCCTTCTCCATTATTTTTTCTGAAGTCTGTGACTTGAAAATCCTAGTTAAGACCACATTGTGAATGAAATTTTGCAGGAGTATGTTATTAGATGTTTTCTAATACAGTAACAAAGTAATGAAACTAAAATAAGGCAAAAGCATTAAGTTAAACTAAATTAAGTCAACAAAATGTGTTGAACTTGGTACTAGGTATATACCTGCTGAAATAGTTGCAAGTATGTGCCTCTACAGCTGTAACAATATTTTCTCATTCTTATCCCAGCAACTTTTATTTATATGACTCTGTCCAGTGTCCAGTTATGCTCAAAATATTGGATTTTCAATATTAATTCCTTCATTTTTCCATTGATTGGAGAGGCCAGTTATGGGTGGAAGCTGTGCAAATATCATGTGAATGGAAAAAAATCATTAATAATTTCCTTTCATTTATTTTTATAAATGAGATTGCATTTATGTCTTTTAGAATTTTAGCAGAGAACAGTACTCTTTTCCTGCAACAATAACTCATCCACTGTAAATTTTCTACTTAAATACCACACAACAGTTGATGCAGTTTTTAAGTTAATAGTGCAATAAACTCAACAGTGATGCTGCAGATTTTAAATGCCTTCTGGGAAGTATAAAATATACAAGTCAGGGTGGGGAGCAGCTGGATGCATAGGAACATCTGATCTCATTGGTCTGAGAAAACTTTTTTTAATGGTAAGGAGCGTGAAATTTTTGGCTTGGAGATAACTTTATGCTGTCTATGAAAGCATTGTCTTTTCATTGGTCTGAGAAAACTTTTTTTTTTTTAATGGTAAGGAACGTGAAATTTTTGGCTTGGAGATAACTTTATGCTGTCTATGAAAGCAATGTCTTCGTTTAACTTCCAAGTCAATAATCCTATCATAATTAAATCACCTTTATACTCAGTATTTATATTATTCTCTGCCAAAAGATATTTTAAGAGCCAAACCCCAGATAATAGATGCATCCCTTAGTATAACCAAAAAAAAATTGTACAACTCTGACACATGGCTTCACTTACAAAGGCACATTGCCTCGCACAAAGAAGTGTTCTGAAACTGATGGCAAAATTCTTCTTTTCTTAATTTGGATCAAGATTTCAGAAACAGGGATATTTATACATTCACAGAAAACAGAACAACTAACATGCCCTCCCCTCCTTGGTTTACAATCAATCAGTCAGCAGTATTTCATCAATAAAGATCAGGCCAGCTTTCAGGATCCATCACAGTTCAATCCAGATAACTCTCAAAAGAAAGAGTTCTTGCAGTAATTCTTAACCAAACACTTTTCAGGGTATCTCCCATCTGTGTAATTTGTGTAATTCTTCTTTCTTTCCCTGTGTGCTACTGTCCTGTCACATCTGTGCTATTAACTATTATATTATCACCCTATCAGAAATAGATCCATTATCTGATGGTGTTTTATAGAACATTATTCAAATGAATGTGAAATCACAGCATTATGAAGCTCAGAAAATACTTTATATGTGTTTATTCTGATATGTTTTAAACTTTAATTGAATGAAATTCAGTTTATTTGGTCTGTGTCATTGCATTAGAGGAGGAGCTATTGTCACACCATCATCACATGTACATAGTTATCTAATGGTAAATGATATATTATAAATAGAAATGTATAATAAAAATAACAAAACTTTCTTGTTCCTACAGTAGCAACTATATTATTTGACATATTCCAAGACTTTTCCCCATTATACAAATGGTATCTCTGTTTATTTGAAAGTGATAAAAGTATTTTGACAACCATTCTCTTAATGCATGCAGGAATAGGGTCTTTGTTCCCTCTGTGACCTTATGTAAAACACAAAGTGCAGGAATGTGAATTATGTTCTATAGTCAATTAACAACAGTTGGTGAAGTTTTGCTAAACATCAAAAGTGTGCATGTTCTGAAAGAAAAGGAATTGGAACCATACCAGGTAGTTTTTGTTTTAATGTCTTATAATTTTCTGCCAAAATATATGTGTTCCTGTGCAAAGGGAATAATGGAGGGGGAAAAGGGCACATGCTACAGAAATAGAGCACCTACTCTATTTTACAGTGACACTGGCTGGACCTCAGCTAGGCAGCTGCATGAATAAAGGAAAGTGGATAGAAAGGGAACACTGGATACAGGTGAACATCTTGTCATAACCTCATTACTTCTGTTCATATCCTTACATATGATGAACAAGTACTCTCAACTCTCAATTCTCAGAACAACTTCTTTTCCAATTCTTGTCTGTGCCAGAGAAAAAGCATCCAAATCCATCTGGGTGTCCGTTGATTCCCATGCCTTAAGGCATTTTTAACAAGTTAGCACACTATAATGCAATTACAGTTATTCACCTCAGTTTCTAATCTTCCCCTTTTTTGTTTTTAAATTTGTACTGAGTTTTCCATCTGCTACAAATAAAAAGGTTTGATGAATAAATTATTTACAGCCTGCAGGAGGAGAAGAGTTCATATGAAACATTTTGCAGACAAGAGACTTGCAAAAGAGGATATTTTCTCATAGAAAAAAGAGCATCTGTGGACCAGTTGGTTTCTTGCTGACTAAGCCAACTGGATATGATACTCTTTTGGCAGCTTCTTTATTCTTGTGTGGGCTTCTGTTGTATGAATTCCATAAGATATTTATTATTTAATGTAACTATATGTTGAATATGGTGCATATGATGGTTTATGATGTTGGCATTTGTTTTCTAACTTAATTATTTAACATCAAATGATATTAAAACCCTAATGCAATTTTTGATAATAAACTTGCATTGTTTAATTCTCATTCATTCATAAACTGGGGGGAAAAAAAGTAAAAGTCAAACTGCCTCTAATGCTCCTTTTTGTGACTCACAGAAAAACTTTTTTTCTACAGCTTTATGCAAGAAAGTTAAATTTCAAGCATGGTAAGTAAAGGAAAGGATTTACTCTCCCTTAAAAAGATGGCAGTGCATGAAAAATGGATTTTAGCAAGCGAATTAACTGTTCATGTCATTGTACCGAGATTGACAGCTCGTGAAAATGAAAAGGAAATCCTTTCTTGTTCTCAGAGCAAGGATAAAATGGTGTCAGAGCCTCTGTGAGGACTTGCAGAGTTCTGGTGTGTTTCCTCCACCTTAGCACAAGCATGAGAGTTTTACTGCGTCTCATCTGTCACCTCAAAAAGATTCCTTTTCTTCTCCTGTGCTCCAGATTACCAGCCTTAAATTGGTCTGTTTAGCTGTGGGTACACTGGAAATAACAGTGTAAACATAAAGGAGAAAGTGGCTTAGTAGCAGCAGCTCTCTACTCCACCCACATAACTGCTTGCCTTATAAACAGTTAGCTGAACCAGCTGGGAGGACAGTGTGCCCAGTGCAGACAGAAGGAATACATTTCACTGGTATTGCTGCTAAACTCTTCATCGCCTTATTCAGGAGACAGCTTTGTTGTTGTTCCTACTAAGTGAAGGACCTCAGCCTTTAAAATTGCATCCATTTCTTTGGCACACAGGCCATTATGCCTTGTGTTTGATTGTCTAGCAATAAATACTTGCTGGGAATGATGCCCCTGAATTTCCTATTCCCCAAACCAGTAATTCAGAATGTGATTTCAGCAGATACAAGCCATGGTTGAACACTCAGAGATATTGCTTATTCTGGCCAAAGCTGTTCAGAGCTGTGCCAGAACAGGAGTGAATTCAGCTGAAAAGGAACCCAAACAAAACTTGTTTTTTCAGCTGCATCAGGTCCCTGGTTCAGGTTATCACAGTTCTGCAAACAGAAGCATCCCTGAGCAGAAATGAATGTGAGGCAGCCTTTCATTCCAACACTGCCACCAAAAACTAGCCCATTAAACCACAAATGTCTTCAGGTATTGCAGTACCTTGAGATATTCCTGCCCTCTATTTTTACTCTCTTAGGACTGGTACAGTTGTGGGCAGTTATCCTTTGAATTGGATCAGGGAACTGATGTGTCTTTTTATACATTTGCTTTAAAGCACTGGTCTACCAGTCTTGGGAGTGGTACAACTTTGTGGGCAGTTATCCTTTGAATTGGATCAGGGAACTGATGTGTCTTTTTATACATTTCCTTTAAAGCACTGGTCATGCAAAGAGGACTAGAGAAGTGGCACGCAGTGGCCATTGTGGAGGTTGCTGTGAATTTTTCCATGGAACACTTTGTGGTGTGCCACCACAGCCTTTGTATGTACATTTCAGCATGACCTGTCTTCACACACTGGCTCCTCTAGTTCTGACCAATCCATGAACGGACAAATGCTTTTGATAAAAACATTTAAACTGAATGATGAGCCCAGGGTTCATTTTTTCTACTTGACTGATGTTAGATGAAATAGTGTTCAAAGACTCTGGGTGAAGAGGAGGCGGTGGTAAATGACCCCCAAACCTGTCTGTGAGGACACTGCAGACAAATGCTTTTGATAAAAACTTTTAAACTGAATGATGAGCCCAGGGCTCATTTTTCTACTTGACTGATGTTAGATGCAATAGTGTTCAAAGACTCTGGGTGAAGAGGAGGCGGTGGTAAATGACCCCCAAACCTGTCTGTGAGGACACTGCAACTGTGGGAGTGCAGATTTCCCCACACCTCTCAAAACGTTCGTCTTTCAATGGGTTGTGTTTTCCATTCAATTTTTGCCTTTCCATTCAATCCTTAGCATTTTGTCTGTCTGCCAACAAAGGGTGCAGGGTCCAAGATAATTCCTGTTTTTGAAGGAGACACTTTTAGTACCACCCTCAGCCGATTTCACAAGGCAATTGTGCCACAATTTGTATATTTATAACTGAATATTTGATAAGTGTAACGAATCAGAAAAATAATGACAAGAAAAAGTCTTTCCTTTTCTAAAAGAATATAAAATTATTGATCAATTTTATACAAAATATCAGTAATTGGGAAAGCCTTTATTCTAATCAGCAGGATTGTTATCTTGCTCTGCTCTCAGATGCACTGATTAAATATGCTGTCCTCCATACAATCATCTGTGGAAAGGGAGACAATTCTTTAGATCCATAGACATAAACTACAGTTTATTCAGAAAATGCAGAAAAGTAACCTTTGCCATTTTGAAAACCAATTTTCAGAAGTACTGGATTCTTTTATGGCAGCTCTGATAGCCTCCTGAAGACTTTGTGAATATTGCCACAGGGAAATAGCCTCCACCTTCTAAAAAAACCCCACCAAGCCAAAACCACACACACAAAAAAACCAAAACAAGGAGTCCATAACTGAAGAAAAAACACTACTTTTTAAATGTCTACAAACTGAAGTGATGAAAATAAAATCTCATCTTTAAAAACACTAAAACCATCTCAGTTAGGTATTTTCATTTTTCTGTTTATGCTATCTCCAATGATAACCCCCCCCTTAGCTTAGCTAACCTTTTCTGAAGTTTTGCTTTCTCCATAGGCAAAAGTTAAAAAGAACCAACCAGAAGGCAAGGGAGACCTACCTCAGCTCTGCTTTATATGGAACAGTTGTAAATGTATCAAAGGAATTTAGCATTATAGCAAGTTAAATAATGGAAGGAACCCAAATAATCAAATAAAATACAAACATTAGACATGCACTAGAATTTTACAGATGGTAAGCCAAACTTTCATATTGTTTAAATTAACATAGGTTCATTAAACCCTAAACACTTTGATATAATAAAATTTTTACCATTGGAAAAGATGTTAAGAAAACAGATGTTAAGAAAAATTATCTGTCATGGTTCCATAGTGCCTCTTCATTTCTGAAAGGTTGTAAAGGACTTCATTAAAATAAAACTAAATTCCTCCCTCTCTGGCCCAGAAAAGAATACCAAGGTTATATAGCTATCCTTCTTAAACTAGCCAAACAGTATGAGAATAAAAAGGGTATCTTTTAAATTACAAGCAAAGTTGTATAGAGCCAGTTATCTTTGAAAGAACAATAAATCATGTAGAAATTATCTATAATCAAAGTGTTCATGGAAACAACCCATGTCTAATAAAATTCCCTCCACCCAAATAAGTTCAGTTCATTTTTGAGTTACTGCCTATCAGTCCAATGCTTGCTATGTGCAGACATATGCTTGCTTGTCTTGTACAGACAGACTTGTTCACTCTTTTACAGAATTAATTTTAAAACATGCCTGCTCTACATATTTTCCAGAAGGACAGTCAATAAGCTGCTAACTTGATATGTTGCTTTACAATTTATCTTAAAACAGACAATTAAGTTAAATGCAGCAGAAGGATGCAGACAGTCCCAGCAGTTATGGTTCATTGATAGTGTATTCTGCAGCTCAAACTAAAGTCTTATGGTGGATCAAGCTATTTTTCTTTTATATCCCTAGAAAATTCTACTAAATTACCCATATTTTGACACCTGTAATTCAAGTATAAGGGAGAGAATGAAAACAGATTTTTCTTCTGGCTTTCTTGGAGCTTGTACAGCAGTGAAGAAGTTACCAGGCTTCTTTGCCTTTTCTAGTATATTTACTGAATGCCTCAGGAAAAGAAAATGCCAGTTTCCTTCTCTCCATTTAATACTTCAAAATAAAACAAAAAGACTATGCAGAAGCGGTTACCGAGGCAGATTCCAACTTGCTCATGCAGGCAAGATAAGCAGACAAGATAAAGCAAGCAAGAGCAGATTGGTTGATGAGATGTGAACCATAAAGACAGTCGTCATTCCCTTGAAATCGTTAATCACTATTCATCTCCTAGCAATTTATTAGTCTCCACAGACAATCAAGAAAAAGCTATTCCTTGCAATCTGAGTTTACACGCTAAAATGCTGGTTTGAAAAGCAGAAGAAGCCACCACCTCTGCCACAACCACGACCACTTTCTTTTATTTCATTGAATGAAATGTCTGCAGGATTGTGCTGATCTGGTAAGAGAGGTCTCTCGTACAATGACCATGGTGAACAAAGACTTTCATAAACTGCAAAGCAAGGCCATGACTATGCTCAGATGTCCCTGTAATTTAGATAAGAGGTCAGAGAAATATGAAGTTGCTAAGCATTTTTCTTCCTTTTTTTAAATTATACAATTAATGTACATGTTCACAGGAGAAAGACAACCAGCTCTAGAGCACACCCAGAGGAATACTGTGGAATCTCTGTTTTCTCTCAATTCAGTCTAGGTCAAGAGGTGGCCTCAAAAGAGCACATGAAGTTACCATCAAATGGAAGTGAGCTTAGGAGCCAAAGGTGAAGCATGAGCTTCAGAATTGGTCATTCAGTACCCCTCCTAATCAAGAGGTGGCCTCAAAAGAACACATGAAGTTACTATCAAATGGAAGCGAGCTTAGGAGCCAAAGGTGAAAGCATGAGCTTCAGAATTGGTCATTCAGTACCCCTCCTACAACAAACTGGTATTTAAATTAATTCCTTTCTTGACATGGCTTTATTGGCTGCATACATCAAGAGATATTTTGCCTCAAAATCATTAGAATACAGACTTATTGAGACATAGTGGTGCTGTTTGTACTGAGTGTATGCTAAGGTCACTTGTCTTGACTGTCATCTGGGAAAGAAACAAAATTCATGAAAGAAAGTGTAGGTTTAGGTGAACTCTGATGTCACTGGAAAAGGGCTATATTGCTCTACTTCTGTAGAAATTATGAAAAGAAGAAAATAGAAGGCAGGAAGAAAAAGGTGCTGCAGCAATGAGGTCAATGACTATTAGATTTATAGACTTACCTAAGGTAAATTAAATATAGGACTACATTCTTTTCTAATAAACACAACAAAGAAAAAATACATTAAAAAAACCAAATTTTTAATTGTTTGTTAAAAAACCCCCCGGCCAATAGAATCAAGATTTTCAATATTTTTGAAGTGCCCATATGTTTCATTTGCAGGAGGCAACAATGTTTCCTTAAGTCATTGAGAGTAACTGGGTATATCTGGCCATAGACTGCTGTTCTGCAGACTAAAATAGGAAATGTAAATTGCCATTCTTTAGTAATAGTCCTATAAAATAAGCAAAGCCTTTCTCTGATTGATTTTTGTAGGTGAATATCAGAATGGAAGTTAATTTTTCACTTAAATAAACTGGCAGCAAATTGTTTAAATATTTATACACCTGGTAGTAAGATGTACCTCATGTCTTCTTTCAAGAAGTATGCAATGCAATGTGTTATACCATTTACAGTACTGTTTGCAAAAATTATGTTCTATTGCTGTTCTGCCTGATTGGCTGTAAAAATCATGAACAGGATTTAAACAACATCTGAATGTTTGTGACAACATTACCTCAGATATCCAGATGATGTACAACAAAAACCTTTACAGCTTCATTTGCAAAATCAGTCACATAAAGCTGATTTTTTTCTTCTATGTTTCTGCTAAGTGTAATTTAGAACATCCTTGCATGACTGTTGTCAGGCAAGATTCCAAAACAGAATTTAAAAACCTACAGGTACCTCACCATCATCCTTTAAAATTGTTTGAGTATTTAAGCATTAGATAAGATTGTGATTCTGGAAAGAGAACAATAGAATTTCCATAAGGATTCCTATGGAGATATTTTTGGAAACAAACAGCTTTTCTTCAGAACTTTAAATTATACTCCTTAAATAACATAATTCTAATGTTTATCATTCCTACAATTTGTCCCAACTCCCAGTGCCTTTTGAATCACTGATACTTGAAGGAATGTAACTGAAGTTAAAGACTTCAGATGAGCTACTTGCTAGAGGTATAACAGAGACTCCACTTGAATGCTAAAACTTGTATTTAATGATTTATTTATTCAGAATTCCTCAAATATTATACAGTTTTCATATAATCCCTATATTTTCAAGAACACTAAAATAGTTTTGAAGAACAAAGAGATCAGGCTAACATGTTTTAAGCAAAACCAATATTGTCTTATTAGAATTAACATAATGGAATTCTAGAATCACAGAATATACTGAGTTGGAAGGGATCCATCAAAGACCATTGAGTCCAACTCCTAGGCCTGCACAGGACACCCCAAAAATCACACCATGTGCCTGAGAGCATTGTTCAGATGCTTCTGGAACTCAGAAAGGTTTGGTGCTGTCACCACTTCCCTGGGGATCCTGTTCCAGTGCCCAAACACACTCTGGTGAAAAACTTTTTCCTGTTATCCAAAAGCTCTCCTGACACAACTACAGGCCATCTCCTCGAGTTCTGTCACTGATCAGAGAGTGAAGAGATCTGTACCTGCCCCTCCTTTTCCCCTCACGAGGAAGCTGTAACTGCAGTGAGGTCTCCCCTCAGTCTCCTCTTCCCCAGGCTGAGCAGAACAAGTGACCTCAGCTGCTCCTCACAAGCTTCCCTTCCAGACTCTTCTACTCTGACTATACTTTCCTGAATGTAGCAACCTTGTTCAACATTTATTGCCCCTTTAAATCATATTTAATTAAAAACTAAGGGAATAAAAAAAAAATCCACAAGAAAACACCTAAAGGCATTTGCACCTGCTAGAAGCCGATCAACAATATATATAATGCAATTCTATTAACACAATATAAAATGGGTTAAAAGTTAATCCCTTATGCATCTCTGAATATAAAGCAGCAAATGATGCAGAAGAATAGTTTTGTAAGAAACATTTTTACTTAATAGAGAATAGATTAAAAAAAATTAACAGAGATCTATATAACAGAAGATAACAAAGGTTAAATGATGTAACATTTTCATTTTCCATATTACCAACACAGATAACTTCTGTACAAGGTCACTCTGGACAAAACAGACACAGTCTTAGTAGTCTGTGATGATCTTGATTGTCCTCAGTCTGCCTTTATTGAGGGGAAGAATCAGATTTATACAATTATTTTAATGTAATGTTGGAGAAACAATTATGAAAACCACTGTCACAGCTAATAGATATATCAGAATCTCTTTCTTTTGGATATTTAAGAATGTATATCAGAGATGCTAGACCTTTATTTCATCTCTCTTTAGTGGGATTTGCAGCTTAACCTCTCCCAGGATTTATCTCAGTAACAATAAAACACTGGACATAATTGTTTCTTGAACATATGTACAGAGTCATAGTTATATGATTGCACCTGGGAAACGAGAACTGAAACATGAATTCTGGAACATACACAGAACTGTGTGAAACTTTTATTTTCTCATGAGCTGAACTAACCTCATTTCCGGAAGTAAAGCAAAATGAAACAAAGCAAAAAACCCCAACATCCCACTCAGCTCACCACACTTGATATTTTCCCATGTGTCTTTCAATCTGTCAGCTTTCCATTGATTCATCCCTCATAGCCTTTCCTAATCTATTAATGCCCCCTCCCCTTTCCTAAAGTCTTTGAAGTTTCAGATCTCTGCTGAACCCAGGCATAGCCCTGGGAAGAGTGCCCCACTGCAGCCTACACGGAGCCAGTTTGTATCCCAACAGCCCAGAAGCCACTCATATCTAAAATTCTTTGAAGTTATATACCTTAGGCTGCCTTATCTGTGTCATTGTTCTACCTTCTAAGGCACTCCTTTAACAACCTTGTTGCCATTTCCCAGGATTTAACTCTTTGCATTCAGATTGTCAACCAAACAATACTGAACCCTGAAAGAGTCAGAAATAGTCAATACTAAATTCATAACAAATTCTGAAAGTATATATTCCAAGCTTTATAGCTTGAATAGAAGAAAATGAATTCTGTAAATGCCATTTTTTAAAAAATTCTAGGTTTTTACTTAAATTGCAATGAAATTAAAAAGAGCAAATTTATTTTAAGTACAAGATGCTTCATGACTCAGCTTTACTGACACTTTTAGCCCTTACAATATTTTCTGGAAGTTGTGAAAAAACAGGTCTCCTCAGGATGAAAAATGCTTTACTTCATGGAACTTGCACCAGAATTTTGTCCCTTTCCTTCCCTATCCTGGTGCACAGTGAGATTTATTCCACAGAAGGGCTGCCCTGAACTGCTAATAGAAAATTTCTCTGAGTACCCATGAGAAAACACTGCACTACAGAGTGCTCACTTCTATTACTCTGGGGATGATCCTTGCATCTCTCCTGGAAGCAGGGTGCAGGACCTCCTCCCAGGGACAAGAGTACACCTCTCACACAACTGAGCAGGACTTGTTTTCTTTCAGAGAACACCTGTGCTGTGCCAGGATTCCTGTGAACACAAAGGGGTAGTGTTCTTTTCATACAGCTTCAAATGCCTGGGTCTGTTCCTTTCCAGTTCATAGAAAGAAGAAAACATGGAGTTTTCTTCAGAAGAGAGGAAAACACTGGCGGGTTGGCTGACCTGACATTCTGTAGACATTTATTGTTATTCTATTTATCACATCCTGAAGGTGCTGCTTAGGCAGTTGAGGTAGTTTCCACCTCAAAAGCAGGCACCCCTCACCTCCTCCCAGTAACTTGAGCGCTTCAAGAGGACCCTCTAGACTGAGTGGGTTCAGCACCATGCATTGCTTCTCCACATGGAGGACCCATCAGAAGTTTTAAAAGCCTGATTAATTATAAAATCACAGTCTGTACATCCTTTAGGACATGTACAGACTGTGATTTTTCTAGTATGTCTCTTCAGACCAGTGTTCTAGATTAATTCACACAAAACAGTCACATGAAAATAGCGGGGCTTGACGTGAATCAATCAAATTATTAAACAAATATTTTCACCTCTTTGTTTTATTAGTATTTTGATTATAAAATTTCAGTATGAGGTAAAAGTTACCTGTAATAACCTTGGTAAAACTAGAATTTGGAACATATTTTCAACAAACTTATTAAAGTGCAAGAACCAGGGAAATTAAGGTCATGAAGTAAATTTTGGCAGGAAAATATTCAGAAGTCTACTTAATTTTTTCAATACAGCAAAAAATGCTGCTAAGACTCTAATTTGCTATTCAGCCTAACCAAATTTGGTGACCAAAAAAAGCCTCAATATACCTTGAGTCCAATTTCTGATCTCTGGAGGAAAAAAAAAAAAGAAAAAGTCAGGAATTGCCTAAGATGTTATCTAGCATAATTGGTTTCAATTTAATTTTTGATCCAAAATGAAAAAAACTACACAGAATTTGTTTATATTGGCCACACTTCACAAATAAATGAGGCTGGTGAAAATCTTATGCCTGCCAAGAAAGAACCCCCCTTTGATTATTGGCATATCAATGCAATTACAGAATTCAGGTTTAAAAATTAGACTGACTGATAAAAAGCACATTCTTCATAAATATTTAACCTTCTTCAGTATGACAGTAATTATAGTGTGGAGCTCAGTAGCTGCATATTCCATTTAAAAGATCTGTCATGCCTTCCATTCGAAATGCTTCTTTTCAAAGGTTTGCAATGCCAAGATAAAAAGAAAACTCCCCCAAGGTGGAAACTTGGTCTAAAATCTCATCTTCTTAAAATTATTATTAATGGTAGATTGTAAGGATGAGAGGCTGTTTGAAATATAGTGAGATTTTTACAACCACTGCTTTCTTTTCCTGAGCAAAATATTTGATAACATTGGGTAGTCATTCAAATTTTAAACTCTAAAAATATCTGAAAAAAAACCATGCAAAATAATTTCAAAATGAAATCAGATTTTCATGTTTTTATATTGTAACATCCTTTGATCCTGCTGATACCATTTCCTCATTTAAAAAATACTTGAAATAAAGTATTTGCTGTTTAATATAATTGTTTTATAGTAAATTAAATGTTTCTTTTACATGGACTCTAGATAACCAAAGAAAACTGTTATTCATCTTTGGATAGGTATAAATACATTGTGATGAATAAAACACAATATATTTTCCTGTTATAGAAAGCTAGAGAATATCCTTGAAGAGGGTTTTGATAATGCTTAACTCAAAATTGCGAGTTTTTTAACTTGGGGAAGCTAATTTAGCCATCTGAAGTCTGACAGTCTGGGTGTGGGGTAAAGAGGGAAGAGAGAAAGTGGTAAACCTCAGCTATATTCATCAGCTAAGTAAAGATAACAGGTCTTGTCAGGAGAGGCTGGTATTTGTGGCTGTGCTGGCACCCAGATATTTGACCCAGGTTTTCACTTGCGGCAGGAGTGGGATGTGTAACTCTCCTGCCAGGGCAGTCCTGGTTTGTTACTGAACAGCTGCAGTCAGAGCACCTCAGGAACAACCTAAACTTCCCTCTTCCTTGCAAGGAGAGAGCAGGAGCATCTCCCAGGAGCTATTTTCCCATCCTCTGCCCACATGGTGTGGATAAGAAACTAGGCTAGTTTGTGTGTAGGTGGTTACAGGGAGGAGATAAATAAAGACACATATGTTTATATGGCACTTCATCTCTGCTGGGAGTCAGTGAATTTGGAGTCCAGCTTCTGCTCATGCAGCTTTGAAAAGCTTCTTGTCTGTCCTTGGAGTTGAACTCTTATTAAAGAAAAAACTTCTCTCCAGCTTTATGACCATATAGGTGAAGAGTAACTGGATTAGCCAAAAAAATGTAGTCAAAATTTGAGTTTCACTTGAGATTCTCTTAAGAACTGAAAGTTTTAATGAGACATCTGTGCTTCACTTCATCCCTCTTCTAGGCTTTTTTACAAATATGAAGAACTTTTCTCTTTCTTTTCATTCAAAATAACTTTAGCCATAGTTACCTGGATACTACCAGTGACTATTATTATTCATTTATATTGTTTTGCATCTATGACAGCTAATGTCACTGCATTTTTGCCACTGTAGAATTTAGTTAGCAGGAGAATTTTCTGTAACTTTTGATAGACACCCTAAATATTTCTGGTTTAAATATGATATCATAAAAATCAAATACAAACCCTCTTACTTCTTTATTAACACTTGTTCCAGATTTTTAAAAAATTATGCTACATAGCATTTGGATCTCAGTTCTGTCTTCTATTGTCACAACCAAGTATATACTCTACCTTCTATTTCATACCTTTTAAACAGTTGCTGACCTATAAGGGGACTTTTCTTTATTTCCTGTGACAGCTTCATTTCTCCAGCAATATTAGTTTTATCATCCCTACTGATATGCAGTTGACTTCAGAAGACCCCTAGCAGATGTGTTGATGAGGAGTTCCCCCTGTAGAGCAACTGTTCCCTCAGATAACCTCTCACCATTTCTCCATTAACTCCAGTACACAGGATACTCATCACTCACCATCAAGTGTGTTTACTGGTTAAGTGATGATTTCATATTTCTACATTTTCTCTGAGAGAATATTTAACATATATTTAATATGCAAAAGGATATTGTCATTTAGGTGGTTATTAAGCTAATTAGACAAAAAGGCTGCATGAATCTACGCATCTGTCTAGTAAATAAAACGAGGTTAATTGACCCTTGGTTTCTTCAGATTCTTTTTGTTTCTTCAGAAGGTTTAGTATCACATTGGTCACCTTCTATTACTTCTGTATTAAATAATGTATGACATATGACAGTCATTGACCAAATTTACTTCATTAAAACCTATTTCCCTTAATACCACTCTAAATTTACTGCATTTCAGGGAGGGAAATAACAGGAAAAATAAAGAGTGAACAATAAAAAATAGTAAAGAAAGGAGAAAAAAAGTCTAGCTACCAATCAGACACAAAAAGACATGAAATTAAAAAAAAGGGAGATTTAAATGAAGCAGAAGTATAACTTTTTTAAAAATAAATTATTTTCCCTACTGCTGAAGACTGTCCCATTCTCAACATTGTGCAGTAACTCACTGCTCTACTTGCCAGCCCATCTCCTTTCTAGGATTACTAAATGGGAGATATTCACCTCTCCTCCAGTTGGGGAACCAGGACCAACTCCATTGATGTGCAGCTTTCCTGGATCAAAACCTATGGAAAAATAAAAACTGGAAAAAGAATTAATCTCCATTCACTGTTAAAAGGTCAGTTTCCCTCTAAAATTAAAATATAAGTGACAAGCTGATGCTTGAAGCAGGAATCTGGGTGACAATTACTTGGAAATAAACAAGCGGGTCATACATTCATAAATTTGAAAACATGAGGAGAAAACAAGCATCCTTTCCTCAGTAAGAGATGCTTATCTGAGGATGAGGCTGTCATCACTGGGACTGGGCTACCTCTTATCCATGCACTGTGCTATTTCTGCACTAGGTTCTGTCACATTTTGACCTCTTCATGAAATCATGGCTGTCAAGTACCAAAGATTATTCCCTCACATTTGCCTCCAAAAGTATGTTTTCATTCGCCTACACGCTTTCCAAATTCTTTGTACAGCTTAAGAAGAGACATGCAAATAAAAAGATTATGGACTAGTACTTTCTTTGAAAAAATCCTAGTTATTAGGAACAGATAATTTTTATGGTTTGATTTCTAGGCAGTGATAATTTTTGATGTTTAGTTCATCTGGGTCAGCTATTATTTAAACATTGTTAAAACACAAGAAGCCACAATAAATGAAATTTATTTCACTGACGTTGCTCAAGTTTATGTGCTCATAATCACGTAAGTATCAGCATATACAAGTCCATAATTTAAATTTTCTTGCAGTTTTATTGTCTGAACTCCTCCATAACTCTTGCAGTGAACTGTATCTCTGAGTGTCCATTATGGGAAGGTATTGGAAGACCATAAGCACTTGGTTGTCTTTGTCCTTATTCAGTAGAAAACATCATCAAAGGTGGATATTACACAACAGCTGAGATTTAAGCACCAAGCAGAAGTGAAAAGCTGAGTGTGTGAATATTGGACTGCCATACAGTCTGGATAGGCATGAAGATGTCTCAAGCTACCCAGAGTGCTTAAGTATCGATTCAGGGTGACCCCCATGCAACAAATAATGCACTCTGACTCCATGACTCAGAAGGCTGAACAACTGCTTTATTAAGTTAGGTTATATTACACTAATACTATACTAAATTAAAGAGATACTAAAAAGATACTACAGAAAAACCTGTGACTGTCTTCAGACAGTCACGACACAGCTTTGACCCAATTGGCCAATCAATCCAAACAACCATCACCAGAATCCAACTAACAAATCTTGGTAAACAATCTCCATAGCACATTCCACATGTGCCAAACAACAGGAGCAGCAAGCAGAGATGAGAATTGTTTTCTCTTCTTCTCTGAGCTTCTTACTGCCTTCCCCAGGAAAAATCCTGGGAGACAGAATTATGTCTCTCTCTTGTTTAGAGAATGTGAATACCACACTTCAGCACACCAAGCACCACACACTCTAGAGGGTACAGACCTGCTGGGAATAGATTTACGCATTCAAGACATGTTTATTTTTTGTGCTGAAAATAATGTGAATTTAAGGAATTTCCATACCTGTGCTGTCCTGTGCCACTTAGGCCTCTTGTCCCTACCTCAGCACAGAAGTTCACTCTCCCTCCAGGGACCTTCTCCTTTATGCTTACATAGTATGTGCCAATATGTATGTTGCAGACCATTTTTATGAATTAGACCACTAAAATTATCTAGATTTTTTTATGTCCCCTTGGAAATATTTTGTCTATATTTTTTTCTATTTATATCAAATATCTGGGTATTTTAAACCCAGAATATTTTCATGAAGCAGGTGTCCCAGATAAGACTGCCCTAACCAAACTCCTACGGAAATCCTACTTCGGAAAACTTCTTGTATTAAGATTATTATAATTAGACAATTACTAATCTTCAAAGAAAATTCAAATAACTCAGAAGAATTGGCAGACAAAATTGCATTTCAATTAAACTTCGGTTTTAAAGGCAGAAAAAATACACATGTAAATGCCAGAATACATTCTTCATTAATTTATTGCCATATAATATGTGTATGTATACACGTATTATATGGCAATAAATCAGTTCAGTAATCAGTTATCAGTGAAATTCCTGACATATATAAAACAAATAACTGAATGTGTAAAAGTACAAGAAAAATTCAGTTCTTGTCAAAAAATATTTCTGAATCTTTATGACAAAGGTGGACAGAGAGGGTAGAAGGGAAGACACATAAATGGAAATTTTTTTAATTACTAGATGTAATTCCAGATTATAGATATTTTCAGAAAATTCACATAGCAAGATAATAACTAGAAATGAAACTCTAATCATTGAGCAGCAAAGCAGAGAATGTGGTTGCTGTTAAGAGACTAGAAACAGAATCAAAGAGGAAAATAAAGAAGATGGAAAATTCAAATAGGAGTACAAAGGATTTCACACTAGAAATAGAGGTCTGATGAGGAAAACGACATGTGAAGAATGGGGACAAAAGATGAGGGAAGGAGACACCCACTCCTTTCTAAAATACTTGTTGATTTTTTTTTCAAAAAACTGTGTGAGGCTATAATAGAAATAGTAGGTTATACTTTGCATTGAAAGCCACAGAAATGATACAAGATAAGATCTCTAGTGTTAGCATACAAAGCATCTCAGCCCAGGTCTATAAAACTTCACAAGTGAGATTTCCACTCAGCAAAACCAATGCTTGTGTGTCAAAAGAAAAATGAAAGGTTGAATCCTCTGTTATCAGGAAATAATTCAGTGCCATTGACTTCAAATAGAGATGGAGCAATTAACATCAGTACTGAACCTGGCCTGACCCATTAGTTCCCACACTAATACAGGGTTACAAAATTCTCTGCTAATTTGTGACAAGCTTAAAATAGCTCTGACTGTTGCAGCTCAAAAAGTGTAAAATGAAACAAGAGTAGTTGAAGAAAGCTCCTTTTTATGAGAAACAGCTCTTCATTCTCCTTGCAAGAGCAAAACCAGTGTTCATAATCTCACTAGAGTTTTCACATGTATACAGTGAGTTCAAATGCACTGAAAGGACCAGTCCTGTCTGCAAGTCTGAGGAACACAAACATATTCAGGAAGGAAAACATTTTTTTATGATCTTAACACAATAATTATATAAATTTATTCAGTCTCGTCTAACTCCCACTAGCTGAACTCATGGTGACTAATGATGTGTGTCCTGGTACCTTGAAACTCCTGGGTGTGAGAGGTTTAAACTCTGTTTAAGCCTGAAAGGGGATGGCCCTTCTGTCCAGGAGATTTACTTCTTTGCTTCTGGTTTGGCCAAAAGAGAGGGACCCTGACTTAGTGTCTATCCCTGCAAATTACCAGAAGAGTGAGCTGGGCTGAAGCACTGACAAAACACCTTTTAGTGATCTTCCCATTCCTGGCAGAGTTAGGAAGCTAGACACTGGACTGTTATATCAGTGTAGAAGTGTTCTAGAAGAACAGGGTGTGGACAGAAGCAGGTAGGTTTCCTACAGAGGAGAGCACATTTACTGGCAGGTCACCCAGTTTCTCAGCAGTGTGTCAGAAAAGCTAAACATAGCCACAATTCTGGCAACTGCAGAATAACAACTGAAGAAGCCACAAGCAGCAGCTCTTTACAGCTTCCTGCAAGGGAGTTGGAAATGCTTTGGTCGTGGAAATTGAGTGAAGCCAAGATGGCTATGCTGGCTGGAGGTGCCCAGGGATTTGTAAAGCAGCACTTCTGTGGTGTCCAGAGAGCTTAATCGTCAATATTCATCAATATTTTGCTTTTGAGAAATCTATGTAGGATTCTTTGTGGTTTTATTTAATCAGAAATACAAGAGTTCAATACATTTCTTTCTAGGAGAAATGAGTTTCATTTATTCAAACGCAGAAAGATTTTTAAAATCTTCTGTCTCCTACTGAAGGTAATTACGTATTGCAATGAGCCTCAGTACAGGGGCACCCAACCATAACATTAAATATCCTGAGAATCTGTGAAGCTTCAATGTCTTTGCTAGTTTGGGCCTGGAAATGGCTTCAGAAAATTAACCTTTTATTGGAGAAAGGTCTGTGGAAAATGGTAAGTGCAAGCAGGCAAATTATTAACCTACAGAATTTAATACATATTTTCAACTTTGCTGTTTCAACAGGAAATTTTGTACAACAAAGACAAAGTTCTAAGACTGGATCAAGGTGTTGGGACTGCACATGAGGCAGAACATCAACCTCTCATTAACATGTGTGTCTTGCAGTCTATAGTTAGCTAGCAGAAGCAAGCCCTGGAAAAAAAATCTAGAAAAAAAGAAGAGAAACCCCAAACTTCTGAATACAATGAAGTTATGAATTTGAACAATTGCTTTTTTAAAAACAATTTGAAGAATTGCTTAGACCATTAAAACCACAGAACAGAAAATATTTTATTCCAGATATATGATCTACTTATTCTTCCCATCATACATGAAACATCTGTCTCCTTCCAGCTCTCTGGGAACTGGAATTTCAAGAGGTGCTATTTAATTTTACCTGCACATTAAGATTTTCCACTTTATAAAAATAATTAAATATTTATTGTACATTAGACTAAATAAATCAGCATGTAGGTCACACACCAGACATGATAGAAGAGAACATATATGACTTTTTAATACATAATTTTATCTTGGAGAATAAAAATATTTCTGGGGAATGGAGAGGGGGAAGGAAGGAAGTAAGTTGCTGAAGACTGTATGCTTCCTTCAAGAACTGGAGTTCTTTCAAGTAAATTGTCATTTTCCTGGAGAAAAAGCTTGCTGCAGATGTTCAAGTCATTCCACTACTAAACACTCCATCTCACATCATTCCAGCTAGCAGACAGCTCAGGAATTTGCACTGCTGCAATGTCACTTCCCTATTCCTTTGGCAACCCACCAAAAAAAGAGAGCTCTCCTTAACTATTGTTTTACCCTTAACTCTGCTGCCAGACTTCCCTGCTATGCTTCCCGTGGCTCCAGTGGGAGCTGCCTGCACACGCCGGCCCTGCTACAGAGGAACCCACAATAAGGCTGACACAGAGTGCTCATAAATGTTTTAAGAGCTCCACGTGGGAGTTTCCTAAGGTACAGTATTTCAAATACTTCCACTGTACAGGAAATCTCGTATTTCTTATTTTCTGCTCAAGTTAAGAAGAGCATTAAAAAAGAGAAAGGTCCTGGGGAGTAGACGTACAATCTCCTTCACTGATTTTCTTTTAAACTTCATTTTCAACTATGAAACAGATACAACTAGCCAGCCCAACAAACACATACTCAAGCTCTGTCATTACCTAAATTGGCCAAAAAATTGATTCACTAATATTTTCAATTATATAACAATTAACACATATTTAGAAGGTGCTTGCGCCTCACAGCTTACTTTCTGTTATAGAATTCCCCTGGGGGCCTAATTGGTGCAAATCTCAAATGACAATTCCTAAAGTGTGTTTGGCAAATGCATCAGTGGCATTTAAAAAAAAAAATTACCTCATTTGTTGTCTTCTGTCAACAATTAAAAAAAAAAAGAAAAAAAGGCATGCTGCAGGCTTTTGGAATCCAGAAACTCTGTCTAAGGAGAAGTTACCAAATAAACTACATGACAGTAACAGGCACTGAGCACAGAAAAACTACCAACAACTAGGCAAGCTGAGACAACCCAAAACCACCAAACAAGATGAGAAGTCTTCACCAGAGTAAGAAGATGAAATGAGATTTAACATCCATGTGGAAGAGCATGCATGGATTGCCTCTCATAATGATGTTGCATGGAGGGTTTGTATTTGGTTGGAAGTTTGAAGGCATGAATGCATTTCTCTTTACATTTTGAAAATTCCAAGTACTAAAACAAGTTTCACTAAAATTATGAAGAATTTATAAATAATTGTTCAGGAATTATGAAGTCATGAGAGGTACTTGGCCATAGAAAGAAGACAGTCTTCAGTAGTGATAGAAGTTTTCTAAAACAGATGAAGAAAAAAAGTTCAGTAAAACAAGCTGCTGTTCCTGGTTAATTAGATAAAAGCATTCAGAAGTCTTCTAGACCCAATGCTCTGCATGCTGCCATATTTCCTGTGATTAAATTCAATATGATCTCTGTGCATGGTGTAAACACAACATGCACATAACACTGATAAAAGGGGCAGCATCACTGGGTTCCATTACAACACCAACATTTTAATTAGAATTTGAATCCAAAACAACCACAGTATTCTCACTATGCAATGATTCTAAATTCAATATGTATATATAATCAATGCCTTTGTAGCTTACCCTCAATTTCATCATCATATTTCCTGCTTGTCTCTTTTGAGTATTTACATCTGCCTGGCAAATAATCTCACTGGGGAAAAATCCATGAGCAAGGAAGAAACTGGGCATATGTAAAACATTTAACATATAGGATAAAAAATACTCACTGATGGAATTCCTCTCTGTAGCAAAAGATGTTTCTTTAATAAAGAAAAAATGGAGAAGTGGTGTTTGCAACTTCTCCTTCCCCACAATTTCAGAGGAAAATTCCAGATATTTTGCTGTTGGGTCACAGTGTAATATATGAGCTTTCTAAACATCTGCTGTAATCTGGTGTGGTGCTTCAGGTAACTGTTGATCCTAGCAGATCCTCAGCTAAGGTTTGGCAACCACAACAAAATAAATATCACAGTAATAACAACAGCAAGGTAGGTTTTGCTTACTGATTCAATACCATGATGCAATCTCAGCTCACTCTTTCTGACTGATGATGAAAAGTCCCTTCTGTTCCTACCATTTCCACAGCTTTGAATAAAATCATATTTTGCCAATACAAGGGATCTGATATAATATTTGTAATGAGATATTAACTGTAGTATGATGGAAAAAGAACTTCAGAACTTTACAAAACTGCCCATGATTTTTAATGACCATACATCAAAGAATATCAGGGTAAGGAGTGCAAATAATTGAATAAATACCTGAGAAAAAGACAGAAGAATAAAAAATCAAAGATAAAAAGAGGCAGCAACAATGATAGATTTGTTAGGACATTAGTAGGAAAATAGCACTTGCAATTTGTCAAGTGATTAAGCTCAGATAATATTCATTAGGGCTACGACAGCATTCTGAACAATAACATTTGCATTGGCAACAAGTTAAAGTGTATTTTCCATGAAGAGTTAGCATCAAGAATGAAGATGTATCCTTTAAGATTCAGTAAATAAAACCCAAACTTCAGCACCTGTGTTGAACATGGATTGTCCCTTTTACTGTCAATGAAAATGTTTTGGGTTGCAAAGTTTAGCACGTACATAGTGAGCTTTTGACAAGCTTGTTCAAGTTGTATACTAAAATATTGATATCAGAGATCATGCTTTATATACAGGTATGAATTTGATATTCCTCCAATTATATTTTAGTGTGTAATAAAAATACTGCATTGAGTTATAAGTATTACAGGATAATAATACTGGAAATTAGATACTGTCTTCCTAGTACCTACTCTTTTTCTCTAATGTTACTTGCACTTTTATAATGCTCCTCTAGGTCCTAAGGCAAACAGTTTGAGGCTTCTCTAAGAAGTGGGCAATATGAGTCTTATTCAAAGGAGCTTGAAATAAATTTTATTTATTTTTACCAATTAATAGAAAAGGGTGGTGTTTGTTACCAAATACATCTACACGCTTCTAAAACAAGCTAAAATCAGATCAGGCAAAGACAAGCCCAGACAAGGTCTAAGATGCCATTCTTAGACTTTTTACTAGTAATGAAAAAAATTATTTTTACTGCACTGCATCTATGATAAAGACATGTAGATGCTTGTGTACAGCACAAGAGAAGGGTAGGTACACAGCCACTGTGTCTTGCAGACAGTGGACAACCTATTGACTGTCACTGGGAATATATGAACCCTAAATGTAACAGAATTAAGTGATACATACAAACCTACTATCAGAGATGTTTTGAAAATCTGTAACCACATCAGTGTGCCAAAGCTTAAGTATAATCACATTTCTCTTACTTCTGACATGTGGCTGATGTCTAGAATAACAGAACTGTGTCTGTTTCTTCAGTGTTGTATAAATTTTTAAATCATGTTTCTGAGTATTAAATATGTAGAATAAGAATTTCTCCTGAAGTCAGATGGCTTTGCTAGTGGAAACTCATGTCTCTCTTAATTATTTAGAACTTTTGAAGAATTATCAGTTGAATGTACAAAAAGGAATGGGAAAAAAATCTACTTGAGTATTTTAAAAGCCTAGGAGAAGATACTCAGAAAATTAAACAGATGGAATCATTTTTCCCATGGGATTTTAATGACAAATTATAGGTTTAGCACAGTAAGTGTTAACAATTTGGGAAAGATTCAATGCAGTTTATTTCAAAATAGTGTTAAAAAGGAATAAATAACAAAGCTTGCAGAAGAAAAAAAAATTCATTAATTGGATTTAGACAAGGTAAAATGGAAGAAAATTTCAATGCGCAAAAAGACAGTAGGGACTTAGACTCAAATTACCTCAAAATTGGATGGCATTTATATAACCTATGATACTATAAAAACTTTCTCTTAGCTACCTCTAGCTACCTTCCCAGATTTAAGATTGAAATTTGACCAGAACAATATCCTATATAATTTATTTTTACACCTCTCGGTGCAATATGTAGTCAAGCAGAGAAAATATACTTGATGAAATGTATTTCTGGTCCAGTTTTATGCATACATTCCAGTGTATACACTGATAATATAAGAAATACAGAAATATTTAGTGAAAATTTGAAGTTTCTTACTCAAGTAAATTTAATCACATTTTGGGGTTTGTTGTGTTTGTATGGTTAGGTTTTGGTAGAAGGAGAGCTACAGGAGGGACTTCTGTGAGGAGCTGGTGGAAGTTTCCCCTGTGTCTGACAAAGCCAGCTGGCTTTAGGATGGACCCACCAGTGGCCAAGGCTGAGCCTCTTGGAGATGTTGGGAGCTGCCCCGGGACAGCAGAGTTAAGAAGGGAGAAAAGCTGCAAAACTGAAAGTGTAGAGAGGAGTGAGAATATGTGAGAGGAGCAGCTCTGCTGGGATCCTGGTCAGTGAAGAGGGAGGGGCAGAGGTGCTCTGAACGCTGGAGCAGAGGAGTTCCCGCAGCCCATGATGAAGACTATGGTGAGGCCCTGCAGCCCCTGGAGCCCACACTGGAGCAGGTGGTGCCTGAAGGAGGCTGTGACCCCACGGGAAGGCTGTGCTGGAGGAAGGTCCTGACATGACCTGTGGCCACATGGAAAGAGGAGCCTGTTCTGGAGCAGGTTTTGTGGCTGGGCTTGTGACCATGTGGGAGCAGCCTGTTCCTGAAGGACTGCACCCCATGGAATTGACCCACACTGCAGCAGTTCCTCAAGAACTGTAGCCCATGGAAAGGACTCATGTTGGAGAAGCCCACAGTGGACTGTCTCCTGTGGAAAGGCCCCCACAGTGGAGAAGGGGAAGAGAGTGAGAAGTCCTGTCCCTGTGGAGGAAGGAGAAGTACAGACAGTATATGGTGAAGGGACCACGGCCCCTATTTCCCATCCACCTGCACCACTGAGGGGATGAGGCAGAGAATTCAGGAACGCAGCTGAACCCAGGAAGGAAGGAATAAGAATTATTCCATTCTGATATGATTAGAAAAAAGATTAAATCATTTTTTTTTCCCCAAGTCAAGCCCATTTTGCTCATGACAGCACCTGGTGAGTGAAAACTCTCTTTTTCTTGACCCAAGAGGTTTTTTGTTGCATTTTCTCTCCTCTGTCCTACTGATGGAGGCAGTGATGGAGGAGCTCCAGTGAGCAACTGAAGCCTAGCCAAGAACAACCTAACACATTGTTATTGGGAAAATGAATGGGAAGCTGCCAAACAAGAACAGGGGATATCATAGAGTTCTACTGTCTCTTGCACAAATTTTAAATAATAAGCAAAAAGAGGGCAAGAATATAGGCAGAGAGATATTAAAGAGTAAACTAGAGTTGCCATGTGAATCAGGCCTCTGTGATAAAAAAGCTTGTGAGTTATGCTAAATGTTACTTGTACTGGAAGTTGAGCAATAAATTCTAAGGTCATTAAAATACTGAATTTAAATATATTAAGTACAGTTCGGCATTCTATAAGCTGAATTTATTGCTGGTTGCCAAATTACTTGAGTTATGTCAAGACCAGCTCTCAACTTCAGGCTTGATTTAAAAATTGACATTTTTATGTCGTAAATGCTTGAGCAGTTCTGTAAAATCCAAGGCTAAAAATATTTGTGTGGTGTTGCTGCATCTCAGGTTTTCTGTTTCAGTTTGCATCTCAAGATTGAACTTGTTAGTGCTGTGGTCAGGAATAGAATAACATGTTGGACTGACTAACCCAGAGATTCTGATTCAGTTATTCTCAGTAGCTGACATGAACAAACAGATGACATTTTATCTTGAGATTACCGATACATGAATCGTGAAACACAACCTCTCAGTTACTTCAAATTTCATCTGTTGTTTTTAAAACACAGCATCCACTTCCCATTCATCTCAAAAGGTCTGCAAATAGCAAGATAACACATAATCCCTATGCAGTAGCCACCCTGCCATCTAGAGCTTATCAAAGATTATTGTGTCGGGGTTTTTCTGTCATGGAGTTGGTTTTGTTGGTTTTTTTAATGCTGAAATAAATCTGCAAATCATGTAAGCTTGGCTCATTAAACTTCAGTTCCGAAACAAACAACATGAACAGAAAAATGGAACAAAAATTTGCCCTTGCAGAGAAGATGCTCAATTGCATACCAGATTGTGTTATCAAGAGTGTGGACAACAGGTCCTGGGAATTGACAATTCTCGTTGAGCTGACACTTGTGAGACTGCATCTGTAGTACAGCAATCGAGTTTTGGGTTACTTGAGATAAGAAAGATGTTGTTATGCTGCAACTAGTACAGGAGATAAGACACTAAAATAGACAGGGAGTTGGAACATGTAATTTATGAGAAGTTGAAAGAGCTGTGTTTGTTCAGCATTAGAGAGAGAAAGCTTAGGGGACATGTCCTTGCTATGCACAGCTGCCTAATGCAAGGATTTAGAGAAGGTGGAGACACAATCCCTTGTCAAAGGTATGCAAAGAGTCAAGAAACACTTTCTACCTCAGTGAGAATCTTGTATTCTCAGACTGTTGTAGCAGGGCCAAAAAAGATCTCTAAAATTCTGAATTGTTTTTAATACAAAAAAATATTATACTTTAAGTACTGTGCAAGATAAACACTATTATTTCCCTCTTTGAAACAAAAGAAACTGAGCCAACGATGCTGTATGACTGCACAAGACAACAATTTATCTTGGACTTAGACCAGGATTCTCTGAATATCAGTCCATGGACCAAGCCACTAATCAACATTTATATCTGGTTGTATGTTCTGAGCATGCCAGTAAAACTTCACAGATTTTGTATGTAAAGTAATGAGGCTTATGGATTTTTTCACTTGGGGCAAAAAACCCCAACAAGTGTGGTCAGTTTGTGTCCTAAGGTGTAGACAAATTGGCTGATCATGATTTTATTTAATGTCCACTAGCATTTATATAATCTTTTTCTATTTATATAAACAGACACTGTGTTTTGGTTTGTCCTGTCAACTTCCTTCAGTCCTGCTACATATCTTGGTAAGAGTTGCTGTGTCCCTAAAGGAATCAGTGATTACTTGTTCAAATGGAGCTGCTGCTATATTGGAGAGAGTCTTCACAACAATGGAGCATTTTTCCTGTAGATGGACTTTTTTGTTCCCCTTTATAATTAATTTGAAACTAGAACATTTCACAAAACTGTAAATGCAGAGTGTCTCAGTTTCAATGGGAAGGCATCTGCAGTAAGTGTACTTCATATGGAATTAGTTTCTCTATTCAGAATGTGAATGCAGTACATGATGCCATTCAAGTAGGATTCAGATTCAGTATCATCTGCAAAAAGAAAATACATTGTATTAGTGCTCAGTTTTGAAATCTTTTTTTGAAAAATATAATATCTTGTTACCACAGTTAAAATAATTAGATGTAGTTTAAAGGGACACTATCATATGAAAGAAGTTTTGTGATTCAGCTCACTGGAGTTTTTATGTCTTCCCACTGACATCACTGATGACATCAGCACTGACTGAAGTTACCAGAAGGGTAATGTGCAAAATAGAGGAGACTGGCAGTGTTATATTTTACTTGTGTTTGTAGAATTGTCCTTCAAGTCCAGATCTATTAAAAAGTAAACTTAATTAGTAGAGTGCCTTGCATGGCTGGAATCACTACAATACCAGAATATGGTGAATTTGGTGGATTTTTGTGGGAATAAAAATATCTTGAGACACATCTTCAAATTCCTTTTCTACAGGAGAAGAGAGACAAGATGCAGAAGATGCAAAACTAGTATCTACCTACTGTAGATAGCATTATTATTAGCAACAATAATGAAGCAACCTATAGTAAATCAAATAGCATCTCCTGTATGTGTCCTAAAAGGATTAAATTCACCTTGCTGCAGAGGATAAGAACAAAGTTAATGTACTGTATAATCCCCACATAGGTCCAGAAAGCTGTGTTATTTCAGTTGCTTTTCAGGCAGGAAGGCAAAAGCAAGGATACTGCTTTTGGAAAAAATAATTTATCTCTTTGAATTGATTTAGCATGCATGCTTAGAGTCAGGGTAAACACACAGAACTTACCCTGATGATTGTTTTGCAATGCATAACACACCCATCTGAGGCATCAAAGACCCCTTAAAGGGTCAACTTCTTCCACTGACAGTGTTTAAGTCCAAATAAAGAAATACTTAGCCAGCTATGTAAGTACCTTGCATGGTAAACAATGTGCATGTTTAAGATCTTGACTGTTTAAAATCATTCATGAAAAGTTTTTTGCCATCAATACTGTATAATTTTGCCGGTTAGTTATGCTTTACTCTGTGGTTATGCATTGATATTTTAAAGTAACTGGCTGAGAGAAATCCAAACAAATTATTTACATTGTCTTTTTCCTTTTATTATTTTAAATATAGTGAGAAAAGATGTGATAAACTGTTATGTGGTATCTTAACTTCAGACTATATATTGATTGAATAAATGACCCAAAATATTTGCAAAATTGGTGTTGATAGAGGTGCCATCTTTTAAATAACAAACAGAAATGGGGACTAAAACACATTAGTTGCTAAATTTTCATAAATATATGTGCAGCAGAGGTGAAGAGAACTATAAGGCAGGTGCATCCACACAAAGAGATGCACAATTGCACAGTTAGTCTATGCAAGCCATTATTATGATTGCAGATGCAAATGGTAAGTCAGCTGTTTAACTGTTCATTTACTCATGTAAGTACTGTTTTCCTAAGCAATGACATTGTATATATGTAAATTGAGAAGCAATCTGATTTGTTAGTGTTGTACTCACTTTGCACAGGGGTAAATAGCTACCAGAGATGAAAGAAAATAGAAAATCATGGCTGTAAAGTTGAATGGCATTAATTATTGGTGGTGCTGCATCTCATTCTATTGCAAAACCTCTTCCTGGTTAGATGTACATTCAATAGGAGAGATGATTAAAAAGGAAAAAAATGTGTGGGGAAAAAAAGACTGCAACAAGAAATATTTCAAAGCTTCTGCAAAGATAAAAAATGTCTATTGCCATGCTCTAGAATTTCTCAGACAGAAAAACCTCATCTGGGATATAAACTACTTCCATTACATTGACTATTTTTCTTTCAGGAGCCTATGTATTGATATACACCCTGTTTGTTTCATTATGAGACTCCTAGTGAGACAGGAATATCTACCAGTCAAAAACAACATAAGCAGGAATGCCTCCTAATTTAAGATGCATTTTTCAGTCAAAAAAATATTATGCATGTTCAGTTGCACAAAAGGTCTTGCTAAACCCAAATGTAAGGTCAAATGCCTGGAGTACAAATAACTACAAAGATTTCAATAAAGCTTCCATCTCCATGTTTTTTATACCATTTCTGACTCCTTCCATGTACTTATTCCCTGGAAGTTCGGCTTTCTTCCTCTCCAAATACCAATCCTAATCCAAACCCTAACTTTAGTATGAATCCTAAATTTAAACCTAGTGCAGGGGCTGAGGCTTGACCTTAGCTGAAGACATAATGCATGTCAAGAAGAAAAGGTTCTCAGGAGAGCCCTGAAATCCAGAACTTGCTTAGGCAGTCACTTCCCATCCCCATTCAAGTTACAGCTCTAGGCTTTTTCCTTCACCCAGCAATAAACACACAAGATACCTGAACTTCATCTCAGGAGGTGCAATAGAGACAGAACCTAGGGGTGCAGCTGGAATGATAGAGGGATTTGTGACATGGGCTCAAAATAACACAGCATCCTAGGTATAGTGTTAATGTGTAGGGCTAAAGTTGGGAAAGAGAGCACAACTGCAGCTGGAGCAGGGAAAAATTGAAAGAAGCACTGGACTATAAAAGCAATTCTTAACTGAGAATTTTTTCCTCTGTGTGGCTGAAAGCCTTATTCTCAGGGTCTTCATGGCACTAGGGTAAGGGTTGGGAGAAACTCACAGCATAAAGCAGCAGTTGGCGTGGGGCTGATAAGTGTCTCCTGGAGGAAAGGGCAGGCTCCAAAACACTTTTTTCCTGACAATTGTTCATATCAGACTTTGGGCTGGCCTTTTGGAAAGTCTCTGCTCCTTTACCCATTGGTTAAGTGCTATTGATCCCTCTTGGTCTTGTGTTAAGTAGACTTTGGGGGAGGCAGAATAGCATTATAATAATTTTTAATGACACAATCACCATTTTCAGTGTAGTTTAGGAAAGCATTTCAATATGAAAAGTATGTAATGAGGATGAACAGGAATTATTTAGCATAATAACACAGGAAATATGTAAAATGATGGGCTTTGGGACATGAAAAGAGAGAGGAAACAGTAAAAAGAAAGTTTAGCTCGAGTCTCAAGAAAAACTCTCCCTTTAAATTCATTAATAAACTATATAGGTGAAAGTGCTCCTATTTATGATATTGAATAAAGGATGGGATGCTAAAGATTAGGCATTTGACAAGATATATTAGACATGGTTTAATAACTCTTTCCAAAAATTATATCCCTTTAAAAAATGAAGTTTTCACACTCCATTTAACATTCTAAAACCAGTACCTTTGAGTGCTTAGACTAAAAACATAGATACCATTTTGTATGGAATAAAATTCTTTGGTTTTCAGTGTTTTCTACTGCCTCTAACAGGTGATATAAACTACTTGCCCTGTTTAATAATTCAATATTATATTTTTCTCTGATTCCCTATCCACATTTTTTGAGGCTTTTACAGTAGTAGGGATTTTATTTCCCTCTAGTTGAACAAATTTAAAGCTTAAAACATCAGGGACCAAAATGTTCTAATCAAATTTGGTTCTGAGAAGAGAAGGGACCAGTCTCAAGGGAAATTTAAGTAGAAGTTTAATGTCATCAGGACTATTGAAAGCATTACTTTCACAATTAATTTATAAATAAAATAACTGGTTCCTGCCTAATTTATCACAATTTTGGGTACATTTATGGATGCCGTTCTTTGCATTCATGTGGCTTAATGCTTGCATGTAGCTTGTCCACCCACTGCTTATTTAGGCTCATGTGGAAAGGTTTCAGTACTACTTCTGCAAAAGAGGCCTTGCTTGGCATGCACGGAATAAGTTAATTAAACAAGGCCAAAAGACCATGATTCCTTTAGATACTCCTAAATGGCAGCTTTGTCTATGTTCCAGTGACTTTGAGACAAATTTTCTGCTACAGAACCTTGCAGGTGTCTGGAGTCAGTGCAGTCAGCAAGCTGCACACTAACTCTGAAGCCTTAGATTCCCTGGGCCAGGAGCTGGCAATGGATGAGATTCACCTCTTCTCCCTCACACTTTGCCTACCATTTTGTTATAGCTTTTGGTTCACATTACACTGCCTAAACAGCCCTGAGCTATTAAACAGGGTGCAGCAGCTGCCCTTGTTGGAGCAGGCACTGCTGAAAGGGAGTCTATGTATTTAGTGACAGCTACGTAATCACTGTGGGGAAAGCACTGTGGAGGGCCCCTGCTGCGGTGTCTGGAGTCAGTGCAGTCAGCAAGCTGCACACTAACTCTGAAGCCTTAGATTTCCTGGGCCAGGAACTGGCAATGGCTGAGACTCACTTCTTCTCTCTCACACTTTTGGTGCCATTTTGTTATAGCTTTTGATTCACATTAGCCTGTTGGTTCACATAGCCCTGAGCTATTAAACAGGGTGCAGCAGCTGCCCTTGTTGGAGCAGGCACTGCTGAAAGGGAGTCTATGTATTTAATGACAGCTACGTAATCACTGTGGGGAAAGCACTGTGGAGGGCCCCTGCTGCACTGTGAAAGACCCAGAAGAGGATGCATGTCTAGGAACAGCTCTATTTCCTTCTTTGTCTCATTCTAGATGGCCTAGGAATGGATGGGAAGTTTTATTACCTCTCAGTCCTCTTTTGTTTTGTTTTGGGTTTTCTGTTTTCTTTTACCATTTCAGTTAATGCTATGGATTCCGCGGACAAATCCTTGTGCAAGTAAATCTATTTCAACATACTTCGTGCAAAAGATTATTTTCTTGGTTAGGGCCAAGCACAGATTTATCAGTCCAAACATGCCAAGAACAATACTATATGTTAGTCATACATTATGGTATTAAGTGTACCTTTCTTAAGTGTACTGCACTTCCTCAGCACCTTAGAGCTGAGCTTCTCTGACCTTCCTCTCTAACCTCCACAAATCTTGCTGCTTGGAGGATTGCTGGAAGTGCCAGTTCAGGTACCCTGAATTTGAGGCAAATTTACAAAACACAGCTATTCAAAAGACTCACTTTGTTCATTTTGAGCTCGTAATGTTCTTAGTAACTGATGACCACAGGTTAGGTTCCATCCTCCTTATAGATCCAAAGATTTTTAGATGTTGCATAGGCACTCTGATACTTCATTCAGCCAAGACACTGTGAAACTGTAGACATTATCAGATGTTTAAATGCCTGCAGTGGATTATATACAGGGAAGGAAGAGGTTTTAGACAATTTTTCTTAAACTGTTCAACAGAACTTGTGCCTCTTATTCCTGCAAAGAAATAGGGACAGTCCTTTTCTTTAATTCAAAACTTATTTTAGCATTTTAGATTTTGCTAGAAGGCTTTTTCCTTCACTGCAGTGACTTCTTAAGTGGTATCCTACTGGAGGACAGAGCAAGGGTCCTCTAAAAGCTCTTGTACTAGGAATAGTAACAATAATTTACACGATCACCTAGTTCTTAAGGCTTATCATTTTCACATATAGGAATGCATTTGTGTGCTACTGATTCTGAAAAGAGTCAGTTTCAAAACCAGAAATTTGTTTTTGTGGATTACACTGTTAAAAAACCCTACATTTAAAGACACTATAGATCCCACAAACTTAGTTATTAAGTGATTCAAAAATTGCATTTCCTGGGTTAGACTACTCTGATTTTTCTTGTCTTCTATCACTGTGGCAGAATTATATCACTGAAAGTACACAAGAGTAAAGGTTATTTCCTCTGTTGCTTTGAAACAATGAATGGGATAGGGAGCTGAAAATTGAAGCAGCTGCTGCCAAAGTTGTGCATAAGTCTGCAAAGAATCCTTCTGCCAATTACTTTTTTATCCTGTCTACATGACTTAAGTTCTCAAGGTGTCCGTCCTGTTGCAGACTGTACCTTTCATTAGGGAGTCACTAACATGACAGGGACTAGCAAACATCACAAATAATATTTGAATTAATTTTCATTTTTGTTTGGGAAAATAATTTCCTTTGGCTATGGTTTACTCTCCAGTTGCAGTTTATGCAAATTCTGTATGGAGACAAAGTTGAAGAAGGCTCTTAGGTGTGAGGGCAGCAAATTTCCTGTTAAACCAAACAGGTTCCATATTTGTGCCAGAAATATCTGCAATTATTCAGTTACAGGACAAAAAAATATCATCTGCATGACATGACTAATCCAAAGAAAGGCCCCTGATTTACAAGGCAGAATTGGAGGTTACACTTGTCCCTGGAGTCTAAGGGATGTGTAAGCTCCACATCTTGTTTGTAACTCAGGTAGGTCAGCTTCATCATTCAGTCCTACACTGACAGCCCTGTAGCTATGTTAGGTTGATTTCTACCACCAAAGAATTTCCAGGGCTCCAAATATGCCACCTATGCTGTCACCACAGATATTTGCTGCCAACAGAGCTGGTTGTTCCACTTCTGACACATCCATACAAGCTGTTGTCATGTTCCCCAGCACAGCAAAACCTTTAAATATATTTTGAATATTATCAATGTTTAAAATTATGTATGTTCATTTACATGAGAAAAAATGAAAAGTCATTAATTATGTAGTATCACAGACAGACCATAGTGCAAAAAGGTTTTAAAGCTCTAATCTTATAAACAGAATTGTTCCATGCCACTAAAATGGCATGAGTTAGTGAGGGCAGTAACTTCTACAATGCTGCGCAAGAATAAGAAGAATCATGAACTAAAGAGCCCAGCAGCTATGCTGTTTCTTTTGATATTTTGTAAGGTACATCACATAAATGAACTAATTCTTTTCAGAAAATCCTTTTAGAACTTACAGCTTTTGTTGTTTTCTCTTGATGCAGCTTTTTGCTCTGAGTGCTGGCAGCAAAGTGAAATTTACTCACATCCCGATGGCCATGTGGAGCTGGTGCTTCAGTGAGCAGAATTTGAGTAAAGTCTTCTTTGCTGCCAGCAGTCAAAGCAGAGCATACAGTATTTCCAGGGAGAATGCCACATTTGGGAATGCAAGAAAATACAGATGGCCAAAGGCAACTTAAAAGCTGGGTTATGCAGAGGAAGAAACAAAGCAAGAAGAAAATTTGAGCCCAGAGAAAGAAAGGGGAGGCAAAATCAGACAGGACATAGAAGTGTAGTGAACTTCAGTCACTGTAAATAAGGACAGTTCTGCATATTACAGTCCAGTTACCTTTTCTATCAACTCTAGATCAACAAATAACTTCCGAACACAAAATGGAAAAGATATTTATCTTTATAAGTGAATAATCAATTTTCATTGCGATGCCTTAGGTGATCACTCCATCTTATTTCCATCCTATTTCTCTTTGTAAATCTAGGTGTTGCTTTTTCTCAAGCTGACAATCTCTGAAAAACACACAGCAGAAGAAAGGCCCCTCCTTTAAAGCGAATTCTTGAAGTCTCCTTGGAATATCCATGTAGAAAAGGTACACTTAACTAAACACCTACATAGTAGAGCTGTAGAACATTTTAGGAATATGGAAAGCTGACAAATCTGCTTCAACAAATTTGTGAGCTGTAAGTTTCTGTGATTCAAGTTCTGAGGAAATAAGACAAAACCTGACCTGGCTTACTCTAAAAAAAAACAGTTTTTAAAAGTTATTTTAAATACCATTTTTTTTTAAAAAAAAAAAAAAAAAAAAGCTTTTTAATTCTAACATGGAATAAAAACAAATTTTGAAATCCAAGAAACTTCTATAAAACAGCACTGCTGTTCCCCAGCCACTTCTCAAATTCTTTGGACTAGCTGAAAAACCATTTTCACTTTAGCAGGTTCACTGTATAATTTTTCCCCCAGTATATTGAGAGGGTAGACCCTTTCTTATTTCTTTAGTACAGAGAGGTTTGCAGTTATAAAATTAATTGACTGCTTGCCAACATGCATCTAAATCCAAATATTTCTGCAATTCACCATAAACTCACTACTGCATCTATCTGTGTGTCACTGAACTCTGTAGTTCCATTTTAATGGAATACTTGATGAAGTTGATGTGCATATTTTCATCCCACACATACAAATTCATCATGAGAATGATTGCCTTCAGCAAACAAAATAACGCATGCAACATTACAAGCATAGATATGCCTTCCTGAAAATGCAGAAAGAACAAAATTAAAGACATAATGGCTAGTGAAAAATCTGCCTAAAATTCAAGGCTCTGAAAAGTGTCTTATCTTTGTCAAAAGAAGAATGGAGAGTGAAGGGGGAAAAAATAAAGTAATCATTATTAGAATTATACATTACTTAATCTGACAATCTGAAAGCAAAAAAAAAAAAAAAAACCCTTAGAGCAATCATGAAATTATGGTTTTTGATCCTCAGGGAAGTAAGGAGGGGGATCAGCAGAACTGCTACCTTGGACTTCCAGAGGGCAGATATTGGCCTGTTGACTGGTTGAGAGGCTCTGTCAGGAGGGAGTCTTCTGGGTTGAAGGGATCTAGGAATTCTGGACAGTCTTCAAGAAGGAAATTAATTAAAGTTGCAGGATCACCTACAGACTGGGGCAGAGTGGCTGGAAAGCTGCCCAGTGAAAAAGGACCTGGGGGTGCTGCTTGACAGTGACTGAACATGAGCCAGAGTGTGCCCAGGTGGCCAAGAAGGCCAATGGCAACTTGGTTTATATCAGGAATAGAGTGCCCAGCAGGACCAGGGCAGTGGTTGTCCCCCTGTACTCTGGTGAGGCCACACCTTGAATGCTGTGTTCTGGGCCACTCAGTTCAGGAAGGACATGGAGGTGCTGGAGCATGTCCAGAGAAGGGAACGGAGCTGGTGAAGGGTCTGGAGCACAAGCCCTTTGAGCAGCAGCTGAGGGAGCTGGGGGTACTCAGCCTGGAAAAAAGTAGGTTCAGGGGAGACCTTGTCCCTACCTGAAACTTGCAGTGAGGTGGGGGTGGGTGTCTTCTCCCAGGTAGCAAGTAACTGGATGAGAGAATGTAGCAGGGGAGGTTTAGATTGGATATTAGGAAACATGTCTTCACAGAAAGGGTTGTCAAGCATTGCAATAGGCTGCACAGAGAACTGGTGAAAACACCATCTTTGTAAGTGTTCAAAAAATGTGTAGATGTGATACTTTGAAACTTAGTGGTGGGCTTGACAGGGGTGGGTTAATCGTTAGACTTAATGCTCTTAAAGGTCTCTTTCAACCTAAACAAGACTGTGATTCTACAAGCTATTTGAAAAGTCGAATCTAATTGGCAAGACATTCCCCTTTCAAGTCAGTTGAGGATCTTTATTGTTTTTCAATACGCTTTCACTGACTAAATATATTCCCATGTGTTCCTGCAAGTTTCAAGCAACAGTGTCCTGGATGAACATTATTCTAGAAAGACCACTGCTACTTTGTGGTCTTTCTCTTATTGATTTTAATTTATTCCCTGGATGTTTCACTAAGAGGCTGCAAGTTCTGAAAATATTAATAGAGGTTTAAATAAGACTAGTTTCCTTCCATTGGTCTCTCATATCTCAGCCATTCAATCTTTTCACTTAATTTGATACACAGCTCTAAATGTACTTTTCATGCATGTTTCTTTTCCAAATTTTTTCCTAGTGAGACTGCACATCACAGAAGCAAACACACACAAATAAAAAGGACAATTCCTCATCTATGGTGAGTCAGCAAAATTTGCTCAGGTGACAAATTTCTAACATCTAGTAATTTTGTACACACCAAACATCATTTGTGATGCAAGAAGACAAGACTGATTCTATTCTCTGTTTCACCTCTGTCTCAATACTCTCCCTCTCTAGCAGCTTTCAGGGCTAAACTGCAGTATTCAATGATACCATTTGGGATAAGAAGTCACACTCTCCCTTTGACTTTTATCCTAGAAAGTGAATGAACATGCAAAGAGTTGCAGTCTGGTCTCAGCACGTTACCACAGCCAGCCCAGCACTGCAGAGGAGCAAACCCAGTCTCTTGTGCCAGCAGAGCAGCAGCAGTTCTGCTCAATTCCCAACCCAGATCTCTCAGCTGGGATATGAGCAGGGCCAACAAAGAAAGTCCTGTCACAGCAAACAGCCCATTCCAGGAACATTGCTGGATTTGGGGATAGGGAGTGGGGTAAGGGGGTCATCTTCCTTCATTTTGAGGTATTTCTAGTGCATTGGTGGATGTGCAAGAATGTATCAAGAACAGATCCAGTCTTAATAGGACATAAATGATGGAGAAAATTAAGCTGCTCAGTGATTTATTACTCAGCCTGTTAAAACAAAAGTCACATCAGGTTCATAGTTTGAATTTATCTCACTTCAGAGTCCAATAAGTTGCTTTGTCTGCTAAATTAAAAAAAAAATCTGCTTCAGACTTCTTCTATATGTATCTATTTTACAGCAAAATTTCTCTTGAACCCCTTGTTCCCAAGTCAGACTGAGTTTAAATCTGTTGTGATAAGCAGAATACTTCAGACATTGACTAATTTGTATAGCTCTTTCCTGCAGCTTTTCAGGTATGATAACCTCCATTTAAAGGTGCAAATATTAACTTTGAAGACAGTGTTTCACTAATTAGTGGTAGCTGGCAATGTTCTGAATCAATGGTTTTCCTTTGGAGAATGCTAATTTGCTGAAACCAAGCAACTGTAGTAATGCATCTGGTGTGTCAAATCTTTCAAAAAATCTGATTTTCCCTGTGAGGTTGTTTGCTGGCTGCTGCAGAATCAGAACCTACAGGTGGGCTCCTAATACCACCTCAAACATAATTTTTTAGTGGCAAAATGAATTGTAGCCTCAAATTCAGTCAAAACTTCCTGCTAGGTGATAACAAATGAGACAGCTCAGTCTTATTTCCTGGAAGGAAATGAGGCTTTGCATTTTTTCAGGCTATCAGTTTCCAGCTGGATCTAAACAAGTGCCAGAAGTTTTTTGGGATGTGTACCTTGTTTTATTTACCTGCATAATCATATTTGCTATCTCTCTTGCACTGGTTATAGGTGATTACTGAAAGATTCATTCTTTTCTAGCATCTGATACTAGCTTTTAAAACTGCACATAAAATTTTTTATGCATCCCCATTTCTCTTGAGGACAAATTGGACCAATGTTCTGAGGAGATGAGAAGTTTGTTCAGTAGTTGAAATACCTTTTATTGATCTGAATCTATCTAATCAGAGGCTACACTTACTTCAGACCTAAACAGGAGATAATTTTTAATGTCCCACTTTTAAGAAAGGATTGTATCAGCCCTTTGGATGGGAAAAGTGGTATATCCAGTATTTCACCCACTGGTAAATCCTCCTGATGATTTTGATGACAAAAGGCAGGGTTCCACAGGAGTTTATCCTGATAACATCTGTTCCACAGCAGAGCATTCCTCCTTCTCCCTTGCATGACTGCACCATGAGCCACCAGAATAAACTCATATCACAAGCTGAGTTACACTTCTTCCCTGTTAAAAAAAAAAAAAAAATAGAACCAAGCAAGCTCTGCTTCAGATTGTTTTAAACTGCCATTGAACCACATTTTCAGGCTGTCATTCAACCAGGTTTTTTTTCCGTAACAGTATCTCTGCTCCAATAGCTTCACCTTTTCCCTCCCTGGTGACATGCACACACCTTATCTCAGCACTGCCCACTCAGTTATACCAGTATCTGTGCAGCTGAGCAGTGAGCCAGAGAACAGGCCAGGTTAAGAATAACTGAGGAGAAAGGTTATAACTGATCATCACCTGATACAGTTCACTCCAGCTGCAGAAATTGTGCTAGGGACAAAAGCAGGAAGAGAAGGAAGGCTGCCAGGAATAACTAACCTGAAAAAGGAAAGTGGACTGTGACACTACTGAATGAAGTGCTGTCAGCCTACAGCCCCTGTGAGAACAACTTTGTGTGACACTTCTCCGGCCACTGAACTCTGTTTATTTATTCCTGCAATCAATATATATCACTAATTTAAATTACTATTTTTGACATGTATACTAATCAGAATGTTTTGTATAGGTTTTCTGTGGTTCAGCTTTGTGCTAGTTTCAGCTGGGGTACAATTCATTGTCTTCACAGTGGTACCTGTGGGGCTGTGTGTGGATTCATCCAGGGTTGATAATACAGACATGTTTTTGTAATTGCTGAGCAGGCCTTACACAGAGCCAAGGCCTTCCCTGCCTTTTGCTCTGCCACGCTGGTGAGGAAGCTGGGGGTGCATGGGAGGAGACACAGCCAGGACAGGGGACACAAACTGACCAAAGGGGTGTTCCAGACCATGTGACAACATGCTCAGTGTATAAAACTGGGGATAAGAAGGAGGAAGTGGGGGGAATGTTTGGAGTGGTGGTGTTTGTCTTCTCAAGTCACATGTGTGATGTGGCCCTGCCCTCCTGGAGATGGCTGAGCACCTGCCTGCTCATGGAAAGAAGTGACATAATTTCTTGTTTTGCTTTGCTTGTGTGTGGCTTTTGCTTTCCCTAGTAAACTGTCTTTATCTCAACTCATGCCTTTTCCAGCTCTTACCCTTCCAATTCTCTCCCTGATCCTGCTCATGGGGGAGTGAGTGAGTGGCTGTATGGGGCTTGGCTGCTGACTGGGGTTAAACCACAGCAAGGTTGTAAATGGCTCCAAGTCAAAAAGTCACTGGATATTTGAAGGAAAATTCTCTCTGGGTAGGTTGAGTTAGCTCTTCTGTCAACAAGACTGTACATAGCAAAAAACCCTGAATCTCAGTTGCCTTGATATCTGTCTAAAGACCTAACAAGTACAGAAAAGCTAGATTTGCCCATGGTAATCAGGTGGTACCTACCCATGATATATATATTTTATATAACTCTATCATCTCTACTAACCCTAACCCGCCCCAGCTTGGTGATTCATGCAGAATTAAACGCCCATCAGTAATTTTTCCCATAATCAAGCTGAACATTCTGCATTTACCACAGCTAGAAGTGCTTTTAGGAAAACCCTTATTTGGAGAGTTTGTTACTTGATCATACTTGATCATAGTGTAATTTTAGACACTCTGAAAGTAGAGGAAGACGATTTCTTTAATTAAATGTTCACTGAATTGAGATGTCCAGAAAAGGGCCATAAAAATTATCAGAAAGCTGGAACACTTGTCCTGTGAGGAACGGCTGAGAAAGTTGGGGGTTTCCACCTTGCAGAAAGAAGACTCATGGGTGACCTTTTAGCAGACATTTAGAGGGGGCTTTAAAGAAAGATGAAGACAAACTTTCTAGCAGGGCCTGTTGTGGTACAACAAGAAGTAACAAACTAAAATTGGGTCAATTTAGGCTAGAGATAAGAAATAAATTTTTTATGCTGAGAGTGGCAAAACACTGGAGCAGGTTGCCCAGCAAGGTGGTGGATGCCCCATCCCTGGAAACATTTAAGGTCAGGCTGGCCAAGGCCCTGAGCAACTTGATCTAGTTGAAGATGTCCCTGCTTATTGCAGGGGGTTGGAGTAGATAACCTTTAAATGTCCTTTCCAACCCAAACCATTCTATGATTCTATGAACTTGCAGAGTTATCTCATCTCCTGTCAACATCAGCAAGAGTTAAGAGCACTTAGCACTTGCAGACAGCTCATAAAATCAGCTCCCAAGTCATATGTCATTTCCCTTTGTTACACTATTTGTGTGAACTTGAAATCAGCTAATAAATATGATAATTACAGAATCATTCAGATGGAAGGGACCTCAGAAGGTCTCCACTTCAACCTCTTGTTCCAAGCAGCGTAAGCCATGAGATCAGATCTGATCAGATCATAATACTGGGTACCAAAGTAGCTCTGATATGTGGTTGATATTTTCCTGTTTCTCATAATTTCCAGAATTCTTCCTTTATTAATAGAATATGAGGTGGTTCCATAAGCACTGCCTGCATTTTAAAATGTTCCATCATACATACTCTCAACATTTAAGTATTATCTGACTGTAGAGAAAAATATCAATTAAATCAGGCATAGATTCTTTTTCTCTTGTACATTTTGAGAATCAAGGTTATTCTGCCTGACATGCATGATTTTTCATAAAGTTGTGTTGAAATACAAAAACAACATAACCTAGTGGCCAACAAGCCAATTGCAAGGAAAAAAGTTTGAGGTGAAAGCTGTAAATCCCCTGAAACATAAATTCTCCTAAAGGTTCAGCTGTTACTATCTTTCATTTTCTTGCATCCTGCTTGGATTAAAAGAGTTTTCTGGTGGAAAAAAAATGGACATTAAAAGAATGCTAAAGAAAGATTTATGTGCTTCTCTTCAAAGCACACTTTCCTGCTATTACCCAATTCAAATTCAATTTCACTCAACTCCCACATGCTCCAGTTCACTACCCTCTTTCAATGCCTTTTCAGCAGAGATGTCTTACGCTGGACTGAAGCTACCTTCAATTGCTGTGTCAAGTCTAGAATTGCAGCTCCATCCACAAATTACTTGCGTGTGGGACCATCCACTAGCCCTGTGGCCAACTGGCATAGAACAGCCCATGTTCCTGTCAAACACTCTCCCAAGATCTGCCATGATGTCTTGACTAGCTATTGATAATGGTTCCTGACCCAGGCTAACTTCTGAACAGTTGGTTCATGGCAAATATTTAAGAGCATAAAGGCTGATCTGGGCCCAAAGCTTTCTAGGGAATGTTTTGGCAATATAACAGTACCTTTGTGGTTCTGGGAACAGACCTTGGGCATGTCTGTATACTTAAATTAAGCAGTGACAAGGAAATATCATAACAGCAAGGAAAAGAGTGGAGGAATAGACTGCTGTTCATGTCCCTGTTTACTTCTTTTGAGCTTCGGCTGGAAATTAACTCTGCTACACTTAGGAAAAGTTGAACTCGGGACAAAGCTGGCAGTTTGGTCTGTGGTGCACTCGATCTTTGTCACGCCTTATCTGTCCAAACTTCCTGAACCTGGACAAAGACCTGCAATAATTATGAGGCGAGGCCAAGAGAACTGGGTTTGTTCAGCCTTGAAAAAGATAAAGGGAGCTCTTAACCACCAATAAATATTGAATAGGAGGATACAAAAAGGACAGAGGCAAAATCTTTTTGAAGTACATGGTGATAGGAAAAGACACAAAGGAAACAGGTGGGAAATTCTATTTACATGTGAGAAAAAACTCTTGCAGCAGAAATGTGGTCAAATACTAGACCAGGTTTTCCACAAAGGATTCATAATCTCCATCCTTGAAGATACTACTCAGAAAATGGATGAACAAGCCTAGAGAAGTCTGACCTAGATTAACCTGATTCCAAAAAAGCTAGGTGACTGCCAGGGATCCATTTTAGCCCAAATTGTCCAACTATTTTACATTTCTCAGAAAATAAACAAAACTTTCTAGGTCCACTCTTACAGAAGACCTGGAGCTTTGGAGAAAGTAGCTTTTAGTATATGCTTGAGGGTTTAAAATAGAAGAACACGTAAGTTGTTTTGAGTGTGAGCAAGCACAGTCCTGTAACTTAAATGGATTGGCTGATAGGCCATTTTAGGGGGTTTAGTGTGGTCTTTTTCCTCCATGAATACACAATGAACACAACAGCAAATTAAAATGCAAAACTACTCATTAGCTGTGATACAGCCTACACATGGAAAAAAAAATTAATTTAAGTCTAGTTCTCTTGTTCAATAAGATTGCACTTATGTGTACACAGGCTTGCTCTTCTCTATTGTTTGGACTTAGAACTGTTTGATATCTCTTTTGGAATTAGATCTCTATTGTGTGTATCACATTTCTAAGATAACCTTCATATCTTTCCATCCCACCAGCTCTCCAGCTATTTCTAAATCTACTTAGAATCCTCCACATTTCCTTCTTTAAATCTTCATTTTTCTCCCTGATGACATGTACATATATTTGGGATACAGGCTTTTGTTTGCTTATTTGTTCCCCATGATAGCTTTCAACATAAATTTTGGATCCTGTGGTTCCTGAAATTGTCACAATGATAGTCCAGTAGGTCCCTTTTTCCCTAAACCAAAGATCTACAGAGTGAACAATGCTGTACACAGCCAATACCCAGCCTTCCTCCTTATCTCCCTCAAAAATTCCTGATTTAGAACTCATTATGTTTGGTAATTTTTTTACTCATTAACTTCCTTAGTCCCACTGCCATGAAAGTGACATCAAATTTGAAGGTAGTCTTTGAGACAGGAAAACAGATGGACACCAACTCTGGACTCTCTTTGTTTTGTTTTGTTTTTTTCATGGGTATTCATTAAAAACATTTTTAAGACACCAGTACTGAAGTTACTCTCCACTTGCAGATACTGCAGTAATGAAGCAGCACTCTGGTGTGAGTACACACAAGAGAGGCCCTCCTCCAGGTCTATGTTTTGTGCCAGTTACCCATGCATTTTTCATTATAATTTATTTTTATTACCAAGCCTATCCCTGACTGCCAGTCAGTCAGCCTGCATGTAGACAGTGTGTGCTACTCCCACAGACAAGAAAGTCAGAAGAATTTTAAATAAGCTTTTTCAAAGTGTTTACCATCTAAATCTAATTCCCAAAGTGCTACTGTGGATAGGTAGAGTGCATCCACCTACCCAATTTTGTAGCCAGGAGGGAATTTCCATCAGGACAAGTGTCTCTCCATAGATGACAAACAGCCATGCCATGTGTTTCCATGCATGTTTATTCACTCATATGTGTTTATTGATTAGGTCCACACAACTCATTTTTTGCCTCCAGTTGTGAATGTGGTCTGGCTGAAAAAGCTTAGTTCACACAAATCTCTAAACATCTGTTCAAGTTTTTCTTATTCCCAACCCCCATCTATTACAAATTCTACGTACACACTATGAAAAGTTTACTGCATCTTTATCAAATAGGAAAGAGAAAAAAAAACACAGATAAACAAACAAAAACAACAAAGGGAATCCCACAACTCAACAAAAATCCCACCAGTTTTCTTCACATAAAAAAAAAAAAATTCAGGTCCCTATAAAGGCTGTTTTTTTTAGGCACCAGCAGTTGAATCAAATACTATTTATGTCTAGAAAGACAGAATTTAAGACGGATACAGGTGGTGTTCAGGCCTCAGTGCAAAAGTGAACATCATTCATTATGAAAATTTGTCTTGAATCATTATGAAGTTTGTGTATTAGTAGGCAGATCTAGGTCAAATGTTCCCAAGAGCTGGGCTGCTAATGAAACAGGTTGAAACCTAGTTGTGTTTTCAGTATAATTTCCATACATTTTTTATGAAAGCTTGTTCCTGACCAGTAGAAAACTCACCACAGTCTTTTTAATAGAGGTACTCATCAAAATGAGATTAAAATATAGGATTAAGTTTGTTTTACTTTACTGTATTGATGAACTTTTGGGGTTTGTTTATTTTTCCCTGTTAAACTAAAGCTTACATTATGAGAACATATTGCATTGTGTCCATTATACCTTCTTTGAGGTCAGCTCTGTGTTCCACCACAACTTTCAGGTGCTTCATAGACAAATGTCCATCTGCTACCTGCTAGCATCTTCTACTGCAGGATATTCCATCTCAAGGCATTGCAGAACTGTACTGCAAGAAACTAAAAATATCTCAGCCTCTTGTTTTGCCAAGGGGAGGAAAAAAAACCAAACTAAAATCAACAAACCAGCCAGCCAGACACTTATTTTTTCATACAGCACTGTTTGAGTGCCTTGTGGTATCTAATGGATTTATACAACAGATCAGTAAAGGGACTGGCAGATGCGCTACTGCTCTCCAAGCTGGGAGCTGAAGTTTTTTGGTGTTGAGAAACTTATCAGAAGAAAAAAAAGCAAGTAATCAGAAAGAATTGTTTTACCACAGAATTCTACTACCATTCCCCTGAAATTGTCAACATCACTAATGATATTTTACCTGGTACCTCATGAAACAGGAAGCATCAGGTCTCAATAAAATTATGATAGCTGAAGTATTCTGGAAAATATTAAAATATCTTTATCCTAAAAGGATGCAACACATCCTGGTTGTCCCATAATTTTCACTTTACTCCTAATACCTTAGATAGTAAAAAAGAGAGAACAATTCTGAAACTGTCAACATGCTGCATGGTACAATGGTAACAGGATGAAAGAGGCTCCCACTCTAAGGACGCCTGCACATCTGGCATAAACTGTTAGATACTGAAATACTGGGAAAACTGAGCCAAGAGAAACTGCTGAACTTGCTCTTGGTATCTCATCAAGGGCTTCCCACTACAACATCTTCTGATTTCACAGTGGAGCTTGGATAAAAGTCAGGAGCTGATACCATGCTCTTCCCCCTGTTTTCCAAAGTGTATAGTATCCATTTTATGGTTTTAACAAACTAATTATTTTGGTATTCATCTGTTACTGCTGTTTCAATTATCACTGTTCCTATTTATGTATGGGATAGTATTTTTATAAACTGACTGCTTTAAAAGAGAGCACTGTATCAACAGCAAAGTGACAGCACCCAAGGAAACAGCAAAATCTACTGGTGCAAGAAATCCATTAAATAACCTCTTGCAAAAAGCATCCACAGTATGACATGTCAGAAGAAGGGGAGTGTAGTAAGTACAGTTAGTCTATATGAGAAATCTGGTAGGATACCATGGTACAGGACAAGATCAGCTGCTGAAAACAGGTCACTAAGGTGAGATTCAAAAAAGAGAAGAAGTGAAAATGCACTCTGCTACTGCCCCCTCATACTCATTTACTAACTCTGGCCACTGAAGTTCTCTTTCATATTCCATGAAAGCTTTCCCACATGCAGGTGAAGAAAAGAAAAAAAAAAGAAATTGAAAGATAATTCATTCTTTATGATCTTTATGACACCTCACACTTCTTCAAAAATCATGGAATTCTCTCATGGATAAAGTTAACACTAACTTCAAAGTCACCTTACCACACAAAAAAATTAAATTACAGAATCCAGTCTTACAGAATTCTGTTCATTGAGTATGGTGTGCTTGCTTCATATTGAACAAGGAATCAAGTGCAAGAATGTGAAACACTCAAGAGGAAAGTGTGTCAAAAATGCTGTTTGTCTGGTCCCCATAAAACATAAAAAGTTATAGATTACTTTCAGGGGTATGAGAAAAAGTCATCAAACACAGAAACAAAGTCACCAGAAAACCCGTACAGAATAATAACCCAAATGTCATTTCTTTATTTTTTGATTGACTGTAATTAGTCTAGCTTTTTTACTTTTTTCACCCATTAAGCACGTTAGAAGACTGGACTGTAAATCCCCTTTTCTTTTAAATAAGACACAATAGCTTTTGATCATACAGATTTGACCTTATCCAATTTTTTACCGCCTATTTGCTATTTCTAAAGTATTATTCATTGCCCATTATTACACTAATAAACTTTATTATCTTTTATAAAGCCACCAATGATTACATGCTTGAATGGCCTTCACAAAAGAAAGCTATAATAACATAACAAGGTAAACCTAATAAAACATTCTTTGTTCTCAAAGCGTATTTGTGATAATGGACCATTACCTTTTATTTATTATTCACATAAATGTATGATGGGATTTGTACCCTCTCCAGTATTAAATGTCTCAACTTGCCGAAACAATAAAAAAAAATTTTTGTTGAATATTTGGTCCCTAGAAAGAAGAAAAAGAATATATTGGGGAAAAAATATTCAAAATTTTCCAATATTGTCATTTTTATTATCTCAGCAACTGCATGTCAGCACACTCATCTAAGTACTTAAGTCACTTTTCCTAGTTTCATACTGAGTTAATACTACCAACTTAAGTCACTTAAATACGCAATAATCAAGCAGAAAAATGTAAAATGTAAAAAAATTCTATTGTTTGGACACTTGAAATTCTGTTGAAACATAGTGGAATGTCACTATGCTTATAGTTTCATATCAGAAACCATTATTAGACCCTGTATGTGTGCAACACAGGCAAAACAAAGAGCATAACTAAGAAACTGATAATAAACATCCATGGTGTATATAGGTCTCATTTCATTATGTCAGGTGCTGTCTTGACACATGCCTATATACAATTTAGTTACTCCATATAGATGTTTTTCATATATAGCTGTATAACCTCTTTCTTTGTCATATAACTTCTTAAATTTGTTTGTTTTAATTAAGTTCAAAATCCTTTGCCACTTAGGTCTGTTAAATATTTCTGTACTAGAAAAATTTAAATCTAAGGTGCCTCAGTTGTGTCAAACAGATATGAAATACTTCACTGGAGGTCCATCCAAACTACAAGATCTTCTGTCTCCAAGACCACTGAAGGAAGAAACAAAACCAAAACCAAACTAAAAATGGTACCACATCAAAATCAACAAAACCAAGCATACAGCTCAAAATACACTGTTTCACAAATGTCTCTTTCTCTGTGGTACCAAAAATCAGAAATTAGATTTTTAACCAGGACTGTAGGTCAAACCTGTAAAAAACATCTGGGAAAGAGGTCAGATTTAGCAGACTAGACCTTGCTTGGGCTGCACTTCTGCTCACCATGATACTCCATAACTTCAACACAGGCAGGACAGACATTTCAACAGACACCAGGAAACTTCCCAAATGCAATAAAACTGAGCTCCAAGGTGTACATAATCACACTCCTGACCTCCTTTTGTCCTACACCTCGTCATGCTTTTTCTGTCAAGGTAGTGGTGCGGGATGAGCTTGTAAACAAGAAAGTAATGGCTCAGAACCACTCTGTGTTAATTTTCCATTGAGCTCACCATAACCAGTTTCATTTTTCTGACATGAGTGCCAGCACAACATTTCCATCAGTGTCATACTAAAAACCAGTGCTAAACAGGAATAAGACACATCCTAATTCGAACCAACACTTTTCAGCAGTATTGTATACAACATAGGCCCAGTGCTGAAGACCTCCGATGTAAATTTAAATGGAACACTCATGAAATGCAAGACAACCATTTTCTGCAACCTGTTATACTGATACAACAGGAATAGGCTCAGATCATAGATTCATATAATATACATCAGTCAGGCAAGTAACACATTGTAAATTATTCTTGGCCTAAGCTTATAAAAGTCTTCCTAATGTTCAGCCTGTCTTCCTTTTGAAAAGCACATGGTATTTCTCTGGCTAGCATCCATTAGCTGGATAGAACTTGGTGGGAATTATGATGTTCCTGTAATATTTTCTTATTCATGTTAACTCAGTGTGTGCTGGTTCTCCCTTTAGATTTCCCATGGGAAATACCTCACTATACAATTAATTTCTATTGAACTTTGTAGTAATACATGTGTGCTGGTTCTACCTTTAGATGTAGCCATGGGAAATACCTCACTATACAATTAATTTCTATTGAACTTTGTAGTAATACATTTATTTTTCACAAGTATTTTGATGCACAGTAGAAAGGATAGAAAGCAACAGATTGTCTGTCTGATCAGACAGCATGACATCCTGCAGAATCTCAGCCATTCTCTACTTGGACATTTTTTATTCATTCTACAGAACATCTCTTTATTTTGTAAGTCTTGGGATAGCTTGGACATTTTTTATGCATTCTACAGTACAACATTTTCCAGAACATCTCTTTATTTTGTAAGTCTTGGGATAAGAGACAATCATTTTTCACACTTATGTAAATTGTTCTATTAGGTAAGTACCCTAGCTATCAAAAATTCAGCCACCAGACACACACATCACAGTCAAATTCTGTCCTGAGTGGGTAGAGAACCTAAATTAAATAAACACTTTGTCTGTCACTATTATTTTTCTTTTAGATTCACATCAGTGTTTCTCCTAATTATTATAAGCTATTCTTCTATATGCTAAGTAGCCTCTAATAGGATCTGAGAAGCAAATATGTATGCTTATTATTATAGAAAAGTAGCATTAATTTTAAATTTTAAATCAGGTTAGTAAGTACACAAAGAACTTTCCACTCTTCTGATCCAGGGAACACAACATAGCAATGAATATTATCAAATATTATTCTTTGAAATTTCTGCTACTCACTCAACTCTAAATGCAGGTAGACAGCAGGGAACTCATAGCTACTCTGCCACTTATGTCAGCAACTGTTTAACCAAATGATGGTAGGTACAATGTCATGATCTACATGTGAATTATTTAGTTTTCTATTATTAAGCTTGTTCTTAAAATATTCAGAAAGGGCTGCCAACTGGCAGTGTTCTCAGAGATGGTCTTTGTCATAGGCCAAAAACCTGCCCACATTTATTAACAGAAATAACAATTTAAAGACACATATTTGTCCACATGCTGAAATTATTTGATGTTAACTTCCTCGTCATCATAACCAATCCCAACTCTAACATGATTTTTGAAAAATCAAGTGAGGCACTTACCAAAACTATAAGTTCAGTGTTGGACTAAGGCTGACTGTGTCCCCAGCTTCTTAGGAAATCTCTTAGGAAATCTGTGAGGAAATCTGTTAGGAAAGCTTTTCAGGCTGAAGGTCTCATTCTGAATCATCCTGAGAAGCAACTGCAAAGAACTGTATGAGAAAACTGCTCATGACATTGTTGATTTGCCTTTATGGGGTTATAATCAACATTTGGGGAAAATGCCATTGGAATCCCAGAATCATTTCAAGGGGCAGAGGACCTTGGAATGCGCTGTTCAAAGCAAGATAAGTGAATTCAGAACATACTTAGAGCTTTGTCTAGTCTGATTCTAAAAGGCAATTGGGCCCTCAAGCTTATGAACTGCACCTTCTGTTTTGGTGTCCTCTGCAAATTTTATGGGGCTCCATTCTATTTCCAACTAATTTATAAAGATATTAAACAAACAAGGTCCCAGAATAGACCCTGGGGGACTTCACTTCTAACCAGACCTCAGGCAGAGTAGAAACTATTGACTACTAACTTTTGAGCCCAGACTTTTTTTAACTTATTAATTCTTTGTAGCCATTTTGAAGAATGCTAACCAAGGTCAAATTTAACATTATTTAGCTCAAGAGAACTGTAGGGCTATCAATGGAGAGTTTATTTCCTCCAAGTGACCATATGCTGTGAAACTGTTCTCATTTACAATGCAGACTGAACTGATGCCTGCTGCTTTGAGGACTGAATAAGTATGAAAATGGCCCTAAGAAGAACTAAATTCATTCAATTAAATGTTTAGGAAACTGAAGAGTTTTGATCTTTCAGCAGCTTAGTAGTTCAGGATATTTTTCCAGTGTCTTCTGGTGGTCTACACAATATGATCACTATCCATAAGACCCGGAGGGAGTTAAGAGTAGAAACTGACTCAGATTCTAATGGCTGTGTGGAGCTGGTGCTCAGTGAGCAAAATTAGAGTAAATTCTTCTTTACTGCCAACACCCAGAGCAGAGCACACTGATCATCCACAGAGACATTTGGGAAAGCAAGAAAATACTGTTGGCTGACAGTAGCTTAGAAGATAGCTTATGAGATAAAAGAAGGCAAGGGGAAAGAAGATCAAAGAATTAGAATACAGAGAAAGAAGGGACAGACAGAAGAATCATAGAATATGCTGAGTTAGAAGGGACCAAGCAGGATCATTGAGTCCTACACCTGGACCTGCACAAGACACACCAACAATCCCATGATGGGCCTGAGTCCAAATGGGATGGGCCTTGTGCAAATGCTTCTGGAACTCTGTCAGGCTTGCTGCTGTGACCATTTCCCTGAAGAGCTGTTCCAGTGCCCAACCATCCTCTGATGAAAAAAATTTTCCTGATATCCAGCCTAAACCTCCCCTGACTCAGCTTCACAACATTTCCTTGTGTCCTGTCACTGATCATGAGAGTGGTGAGCTCTGTACCTGTCCCTCCAGTTCCCCTCACAGGGAAGTTGTAACTGCAGTGAGGTCTCCTCTCAGACTCTTCTTCTTCAGGCTGAACTGACCAAGTGACCTCAGCTGCTCCTCATACACCTTCCCCTCCTGACCCTTCACCATCCTCATGGCCCTCCTTTGGATGCTCTCTAATAGTTTAATGGGTTTTTTTATATGGTGGCACCCCAAACTGCCCCCAGCACTGGAGGTTAGGCTGCCCCAGCTCAGAGCAGAGCAGGACAATCCCCTCGCTTGCCCAGCTGGCCATGCTGGGCCTGCTGCCCCCCAGGATTTGGCACCCCCAGCAAACAGGGCACTGCTGACTCACATTGAATTTTCTCTTGATCAGGACCCACAGGTCCTTTCCACAGTGCTGCTTTCCAGCATCTTATTCCCCAGTCTACAAACACAACCAGAGCTGCCCCATCCCATGTGCAGAGACAGCACTTGCTGTTAAACTTTATACTGTTGGTAAGACAGACACAAAGATTCAGAAAGGGCAAAGTGTGGTGAATTTTAGGCTCTTTTACAGACTTTTTCTTCTATCTGTAAGTGTATTGCACAATTTTTCATAGTTTCTTGCAGTGGAAATACCTTTATTTTAGCTTTTATTGCCAGTTTGTAATTTCCAGTTTTTCTTGAGAATCAACACAGGTCCCAGTGATGGGTTGAACCCAGGATATGGCTAACAAGGATTACTTTCCAGGACCAGAACATGTCCTGTTATTTGCAGTATTTCACTCTTCATTGTGTTGGAGGGTAGATCCAAGAAGACTACTTTTCCATCAATTTTATGCCCAGCACTTCCACACAGCAAAGTACTCAAGCTTTTGGAATAACAGTAGAGAAATTCTCTTCTGCCCAGATTAGCAGAGCTGTTTGGTTTCTTTATCTAGGTTCACATGCTAAATGCCCATCAGATCCATTGAATTAACATTTGCTTTTACCTCCCATCAATACAGGCAGAATAATCAAAAAGAGGGATAACAGTGAGGGATTGAAGGCCCTAAACATATCTCTCCACTCTTGGAGACTGTGCAACATTCCATCTCATATTTAACAACCTAAAGAAAAGGAAAAAAGAAACTTTTTAATAGCTCATCAGCAAGCCCAAGAAATCCTACTCCAAATCTGAGAAATACCTGAAACTCCACATACTACTTAGGAATTCACTTCATGGAATGCAATGCCAATGCCTGTCCAAGAGAACAGTTTTCAGAGGGGCATCCAAGTGTACTCTTGTCCTCGCTTGTCCCAGTAGTGTGGTGTTATCAAGCCTGTTTGAGTGGTGCAGAGCTGTTTGGTTCTTTACTCCTCAAAGCATAGTTTGGAATCATTGGCGAGGGGTCTACTGGCCAGGGATGACTGCAAGAAAGCTGAAGAGAGACATAAAAACTCTGTATTTTTTACTAACACTCCACAACCAATATCCACTGAGTTCCGCATTGACCCCAAACATCTATCTTCCCTGGTACCAGCCAGAAATCCACCATAGCTTTATTCAAAGCAGGACAGGGGTGAGCTTCTCAGTTTCTGCATAAGCCCAAGGACCTGTTTCCAAATAAAAATTCCAAGTTCCAGAGACCATATAAAACTTGACACACACATGCAGAATATTTGCCCTCTGTTCAACAGGTTTTTCATCAGAAGGTGTATAATATCAGCTTATTACTGAAACAGCGAGAGAGCAGACATCTTGTCTATCTTCCACATGGCTTGCAGGCTGAAGTACAGCCAAGTAGGGAACTTCTGGTTTAGGCTTTATTTTCTCTGCAGTTCTTGTCACAGCAGGACTATACCTGCTCCTACACAGCACATCTGGAGCAGTGGAGCAGCAACAATGAAATACACATGCAGAATATTTGTCCTCTGTTCAACACGTTTTTCGCCAGAACATGTCATAATATCAGCTTATTACTGAAACAGCGAGAGAGCAGACATCTTGTCTATCTTCCACATGGCTTGCAGGATGAAGTACAGCCAAGTAGGGAACTTGCAGTTTAGGCTTTATTTTCTCTGCAGTTCTTGTCACAGCAGGACTATACCTGCTCCTACACAGCACATCTGGAGCAGTGGAGCAGCAACAATGAAACAGCATAGAAATGCATACAATAATTCCAGTGCCATCCAAAACCAGAAGAAATTACTCAAATCCTTACATACAGGAAAAGGCTTACCTGTCTGTCAATACTGACAGATTAACAATTCTCCAGCTTTCTATTAAAATGGGGGAAAGTCGTACTTCAGTCTTTAATTATCTTTTCATGTTATCCTACTATAAGATGTCTTGAAGGAACATGTACTATTCCATATGCACAGTGTGTCTCCTCATTTTCTTTTAGTGCACTTATTATGGAAGAAAATGGGTTTTATTATTCCTTTTATTTTTCTACGCTACATGAAACGAGGAGGACACAGAATTCAGCTGCTACATATTTATGCAAATTTCTGAGTAAACTCAGGAGCAAGAACTCAGTAAGCTGACATTGACCCTTCCCAAACAAGTAGATGTAAAATTAATGGTGATCAAGTGAAAAATATAAATTAATAATTTATATGTCTCCAAAATCTTTACCTTTCTGAAATATTCATTGTGTTTTTCAGCTAATGTTGAAGAAATATATAACTTGCTGGAAATGGAGAGTGAGTACCCCTAATGCCCTAAGTAACATGACTCAACATCCTCTCTCAGCTACACACTCTTCCTACAGTTTCAGTCATCTGAGGGATGATTCTTAGTTCTGTGCAATCTCCTTGGCCCTTGCTTAGTTCTCTGGTGAGCTCCATCCTTCTCCTGTCACCATATTTCATTGAGCATAACCATTTAAAGCATTTAAGCAGCATAAAGCAGCCAACAAAAGAGAGCTTTTAGATAGACAATGTCTTTGAAAGTCAGTACAGAGAGAAGCATCTGTCAGACAAGCATCTAAGCTTGCTCTTTTCTGCTTTCCATGGGACTTGTTTGACCTTAGGAAGGTTTCCAGTACTTTGGTAGACATCACAAGCACAACACAGCAGAACAAAAAAACATCAGCTAGGCAGGCTCAGCAGCTGTACGTATTCCAGCACATATTTCACACACAGCCAGGTGGACAGGTCTTCTCCTCTGAGAAGTATTTTTTACTTGGCTACAAGGGAATTCTGTCTTAAAGTCCAGTCAAGTGAGACAACTGGTTTAATAATGTACCACACATTGATGCTTGTGTCAGCAAGGCATAAAAGAGCAAGATGAATTATTTCTGCAACATGAAAATTGCACATGACAAAGGCCTTGTAGTGCCAGGATGCAAGAAGAGAGGTGAGGAGATTGGAGGTTTTACTACCTTCTTTTTTTTTTTTTTTTAATGCAGAAAAATAAACAGAAAATGCAATGGACATTTTCTGAGTCTAGCTGGTTCTTGTTATGTTGTTTGCCTAGAGTGATAGCATTAAACAGCTATTCACAGCTGCTTCACATTCACACTGTGCTGTCATTTAGCACTGTTACTGGGCTTCTGGGAACTCTTGGAGATAATGACACATGCTTTCATTTTAGGTAGTATTATCTGCATGTTCTTAAAATCCACTAGAGAGTACATCAATTAACATATCCCAGATATCAATCAGTAAAGCTTCCTTGTATTTTTGGTGGTTGTGATTTATTGTTTTTAAGCAATTCTTTCTGCTTTTGTTAAATAGTTGTTTATTTAATCAGAGTTCTGCTGGTTTATCTAAATTTTTAAAAAATAATTTAAAAATCCAAACAAACAGGGAGAATTTTCAAAAGTCCTGAGGAACTGAGGAATTTTTATTGGTCAGAGACAGGAAGGTAAAAAGTGAGAGGTTTTTTATAGCTTCTATTTAAGTATATTATAAAGCATAGAGCTGTGAAAAAATATTTTCTTTAACCATCAGGTACTAAATATTTTGATATTAAATTTGTCAGATATTACTGTGCTGGGTTTGCATGGGTTGGATTCTGTGACAAGTTGTCAGGAAATCCCCCCATGTCTGAGAGAGCAGCCAGCTCTGGGACAGACCTGCCACGGCCAAGGCTGAGCCCGTCAGAGACAGCGGTGTCACCTGAAGGGTAAGGGTGGGTGGAGGGCAGTAATCTACCACTGCAGCTGAAGGGAGTGCAGAGAATACCTGAGAGAAACACCTGAGCAGACATTGCCAAAGGAGAGGTGCTCAGGTGCAGGAGCAGAGGTTCCCAGACCATGGTGAGGCAGCTCTGCCCCTGCAGCCCATGGAGGTTCAGGTTGGGGCTCTCTATGATTAAGGCTAAAAAAACTTCTGCAGTTAGGAGAAAATCTTTTTGACTGTTGAACAGATGTTGAATATTATAGAAGTTTAGCTTATCAGTTTGAACAAGTTTTGTTGTTTTGTTTTTTTTTCTCTAAGAACAATATAATATTGTCAGTGTAATGACTGGCTTTTAAAAATACTCAGCAAGCATTTTAAAAACAAAATTGTGATATTTCAATTATGTCTTAAGATTGCATAAAAATCTCTTGCAGGAAGTCTGTGAAATTTATGTACATTACCCATTTAGAAATAATTTAAGGGAAAAAAAAAACAACAATAACCAACAAAAGTCTTTCTGCATTTCCTGGCAGCTGTTTGTCAGGTGTCTTGCCATCAGCACAATTAAGAGGGCTTTAAAAAGAAAGGATTGTTCACACAAGGGCAGGTTGTCAGCATGAAGTCTTGATTTTTATTCAGGGTCGTTGAAATGCAAGGTTCACTCAGATGAAAAATCTGAATAAAAATGTTGAAAACATCTCCATTTGACTCTTCTTTGTAACCATATCATAGGATTGTAAAGACTCTAACTGAACATTCATAGAAGTTCTGTGAAATGTACTAAATAACCATAAGATAAGGGCCAAACAATCTCAGGACATTATTTTCCAATAGATTTCCAGTGCCTTTTTCAGTAGGATTTTAGTCTGATTCTGCAGTTCCTGTGACCTAAATAATCATAAGATAAGGGCCAAAAAATCTCAGGACATTATTTTCCAATAGCTGTGTGTTCAGTGCCTTTTTCAGTAGGATTTTAGTCTGATTCTGCAGTTCCTGCGAGCCAAAACAATTCAAATACTGCAGGCAGAGGTCTTCCAGTTTGGATGCCTCTGAGAAGAATTAGTGAAAAAAAGAGCAGCCGTAGGGGTGTTTCTTGGTCTGCCAAAAACATCCTCCACTGTCTGGGTAAGCACAAATAGTCCTTCTATAAGAAATGCTTTTACATGTACAGTTAGTTGTAATTTTAACACTGAAAAGCGTTTTTATCTTAAACAGTCCTACCATTTCTATATGAAGGTGTCTGAATGAATGTGTAAAATGAGTATATATGAGAAATAGTCATGCAAATTGTAATAATACTAATATAATGAATGTTTCTGGTAAATAAATCAAAGAAGAAACTTGCCTAAATCATACTTAGGCAGGGTGGAGAATTTTGATCTTCAAAGTCATAGGCTTTATGATTCTCCTACCAGAAAGATTTTTCTCATTGAAACAAGAACACCTGAAATAATGAAAAAGCAGAGGAAATCCCATGGATTGAAAATGCTAATCAGAAGTTAATCTAAAAATATACAGAATTTAATAGAAGGCAATAATTATGTCATTATTTTTGAAACTGTGACATAGAATTCTACTCAAGATATTAAAGGCTCTTCAAATTTAAATTATTACCCCTACACCAAACAGTAAGTGTGCTCCAGAAAGTACAGCAAGGACAGCAGCACAGCACTGCCTCTTGGAGAGACTTTGTTGAACTAGACCTGTGTAACATTCTTACACATTTACATGTGTTCACATTAAAAAATACCACGATATGGAAACAAGCCTAAAGCTCAACTTGTACTGCATTTTATTACCTTATTATTATATTGTAGGTCAGTACGCATAAAATGGGCTATATACCTTAAATAACTAATTTAATCATTCTGGATTTATTGTGACAACCACCTGTGAGACAGAAATGTCCAGATATGGCACCTAGGCCGACCATAGCATTGCTTGAAATCAGAGGCAATAAGGCAATAATTTGTAATTCAACCAACCATATCAAGCAGTGAAATGGATTTATGATGGTGTTCCATGGGAGAAATGAAGGTCAGTTTTCAGCAGTGAAGGTGCTGTTGACTGCAGAAGTATGTGATGAAATTATATATAAGTTTCTGTCATCCTTAAGAAAGAGAAAAGAAACTGAATGAGCTTTCATTCAGTGGTTTAAATGATTCTCTGTCCTTTTCCACAAGATAAAAATGGAAGATCATAGCAAAAGAATGATACATTGTCATTTATCTTCATCAGCTGCAAATAAAAACAACATTATGTCTGCCTGAATCTAATGTTAAGAAGATATTCCATAACTTAGGGGTTTTTTTAGTATTTCATCAATAAAACTGATAATAAGCATTAAAAAACCAAAACCAATATTGCCATTGATATCTTCTGCACAGATTGACAGAATCTTTCCAATGGTTGTTTTTCAGACTACTGCAAAAATTGGAATGTTTGGGACCTGATTGTATCAAAGTTCTGTGGGAGAGAGGATATCCTGCTGTCTAACAAAAGTTTTATCTATCTGATACACTTTTATTTTCTAAATTATTTATTACTTTGTTAAAAGTGTAACTATGATACCAGCATCTCACCACCTTGTTTCACCTCGCAGTTGCCTGCTAGGATCTTATCCAAAGATGCTCACCTGCGTAAATATCCCTAAAGCTGTCAGTATAAATATAGGCAAATCTACAACAGATGCACCAGCGCACCTTGGGAAGGATTCTTCATGGACTTTCAACAAACAATTCTCCCTTTCTCACCATATTTTTTTTGTTCTTGGTCTTAAGGTGCACATCTGTGCCATCTTTACTGTAACACTGTACTTCACCTTTCTGCAAAGGGTCTTGTCCTCTTTGATCCATGCCTTGTAGTCCTAACTCGAAAATTCTTTTGCACAGTGTTTAAATTGTGCTTCTTTTCAAAATGTAATTTTAAAAAATCCAAATTTATATGAAATTCTAAGAGGAGAGGGGAAGCAAAAATGTATATCTATGAGTCAGTCAGCCAGATTAGCATGAAACACTTTTTTTTTAAATTCTTGTGACTAGGATGATAAGCAAAAATTTAAAGTCTCACCAATGCAGAAAAAAAATCAATTCCATAGAAATTCTTCTGGCAACTGAGAGTTTGATATAGCAAGACTTGAGAATTATTACAATGACACTGAAGTTTGCCAATATGATGTCCAAACACTAACTGTGAATTTAATCTGTTGTCCTACCAATTCAGCTTTTAAAGTACAAGCTATAATGAAGGCTGGGACCCAAAGCCTTTAAAGACTCAAGGATCAATTGTTATCAGAACAAGAGAAGGTGCTTATCAATTTGGAGGATTGTCAGAAAGAAGTATTATGTGTGTTCATTTGATTATGGTACACAAAGGATGCAAGATGAACCAAATAAATAGTGACTTTGTATTTAGTCCTTGATTGACTACATTCCAGACATGCTGAAAGCATAAATTAATCAAAACTAGATCTACAATGGAAAGGAAGAAGGTCTAATCCTTTTGCTAATCCCCAACAAAGGAATAGAGTACTACATGATGCAGTAACTATTTTAATGTCTACTTGCATAATTGTGCTGCATTCTACAACATCATGCATTATATACACTCTTCTTATTCTCTTTGGACAGATGTCTGTAGTTCAGGAGAATATTTTGCAAGACAGACATTGGAATACCAATTTGTGTTTTATAAAAATAAATGAGGAAGGAATCACATTAATTAAAATCTTACCAAACCTTAGAGTCCTGGATAACTAGTATAAATGTTTTCTGGGCACGCTTCTCCCAGAGAGGTTACAGGAGTGGCTTCAGTGAGCAGCTGCCAGAAGCTTCCACTGTGTCCAAATGAGCCAATGCAGTTGGCTCCAAGATAGAGCTGCCACTGGCCCGGGCTGAACCCATCAGTGACAGTGGTAGCACCTCTGGGTTAGGCATATGTAAAAAGGAAAAAAGTTATTATTCAGGACACATTGGAGCCAGAGAAAGAAGGACAAAGAATATGAGAGAAGAACAACCCTACAGACACCAAGGTCAGTGCAAAAGGGCAGGAGCTGTTTCAGGAACCAAAGCTGAGGTTCCCCTATGTTGAAGACCATGATGATGCAGCTGTGCTACCCATGAAATTCCGTGGTGGAAGGGAGATCCATCTACAGCCCATGGAGAACCCTATGCCAGAGGAGGTGCAAGCCCAAAGGAGGCTGTGATCCTGTGAGAAGACCATGCTAGAGCAGGCTTCTGGCAGAACCTATGGCCTCATGAAATTGTGACCCCAGGGGGGACACATGTTCTGGCTGTGTGTTGCAGAAGGACTACACCCTCTGGAAATGGGCCCATGCTGGAGAAATTTGTAAAGAACTGCAGCCTGTGGAAGCACTCAGTTGGAGAAATTGTCTCATGTGAGAGGATTCCCTCACTGGAGTAGGGGAAGGGTGTGAGGAGTCCTCCCCCTAAGGAAGAAGGAGTGGAAGAGACAACATGTGATAAACTGACTGCAGATCCCACTGCCTGTCTTCCTGCACCACTTGGGGGAAGAAGGCAGAGAATTCAGGAGTAAAGATGAGCCCGGGAATAAGGGAGAGTTGGGGACCTAAGACTTGGTTTTATTTCTCATTATCCTACCCTGATTTCAGGATTGTCTGATGCTTGCAAAGGTCTAATTGCAGCTGTGGATCAGCAGGTGCCAGCAAAGGATTCTCATCCTCTCTGCTGTGTTACAACAGATTCCTTGTGGGAAGCTGTTTGCTGAAAGTCATCTAAAGGGACCATCACCTAGTGCCATTGTTTCTCTCTCCTCCTGTGATCAGAAGAACAATCAGTTTCTCCTTGCCCAAGGTATATAAATAGATATCAATATAAATAGGGATACAATCCTATTTCATAATGCACTCATGTAGTTATGGGTAGAAATGTATAAGGTGGAGCCTTGACTATAGTCCCAGTGAGATGCATTGCTGGTTTACATAATTTGTTTGAAGAAATATGCATTAAAATAACTAAGTTATTGTGCTAGAAGAACTAATTACTGAAACCTTTTCCCAGCCTCCAGTACCAGAAGAAGAAAGGTGCAGGGGATAGGATATTGGGCTACAGGGTGCTGAGGAAGCCACCCATCTGCTTTCTTTTCCTTCTGATCAAACTAGAGTGGCAGTGGTTTCAGGAAATGCACAAAAACCTTTTTATTCTTAATGTAATTCAGAAAATTCCTTCAGGTGAGAGTATGCAGAATATTGTTAGGAAGGAACAGAGGTCTCTATGTAAGTAGACTAGTCATGCTGACCTTGACAAATTGTGGATCATTATGATCCACAGTAATCTCCTGTTTAGTTCAAAACAGAGTTTGAGAAAAACTCTAGAAAAATGTGCAAAATTCCAAAGGAGTGAGATCTGAGCATGACTGAAAGTTACTTTTAAGCCTATAATCTTCCTTTGATGCAGGCTTATAAATCCAATTAACATTAATGAGAAATGTGTTGTGCCCATATGCAAACCCTGAGCTGAGATTCCCTACTGCCCCTCCAAGATTCTTTTGTATAATTCAAATATTGAACTGTTACATTTAAAGCATATTTTGACTTGAAAAGTTTCAAAGTTTAATGTTTATTCTGCCTTAATAAAAATTAATAGCAGCAAAGTATAATTGCTTCAGTAATGTTCTGCAAAAACATCAAAGTCTTTTATGTTTCTGCAGCTTGGAAAGAAACCTCAAAAGTAATGTTGATGTATTTTGCACACATCATATAGTCTACAATGCATAAATCACAAAGTTTGACAGTTCTGTAAATATTGCATTTTAAGGTGTTCAAGTCAGATTTCTAAACAGACAAATAATAAATCAAATAGGAGGAAGCAGCATCCCTGATTTAGAGGAAAAAAATTAATCAGAGTTTAGAACTGCAGAAAAACTATTCTTGGTTTCAAGACAGTATTCTTCAAAGGAAAAAAAAAACCCTCTTTAAAATAGAATGAAAGACTTCAATTGTTCCCTGAAACAGATTTTTAAATGAGGAAAGTAAAGCATCTGCATTATTAATCAGAAAAATGCGTCCTACGAATTTTAACACTGTATTTGTTATTTTCTACTGAACACAGTGTTCCTCATAACCTGACAAGGTGATGATCTCAAAATCAAAACAGATGGTCTTTAAAAGATCTACAGGTCCTCCCTTTTAATGAATCTCAAGAATCCTACAGGATTTATAATAAGGCTACTCATACATATAAAAAGAATTGTAATTCTTCAGTTGCTTGCTTAACAATATTTCTATGAAATCAATTATCTATGTCTGGTGGATTTTATGACTAAGAGACATCTCCTTGCTGTTCCACAGCTGATGCTGTAATGCTATTTTCTAATTATTCTTCTTCCCTTCTGGATTTGGATGTGTGCTTGTGATCTTTCTTATTCCCAATTTTGTTCTCCCAGCTACTTCAAATTCAGTCAGTTTTCCCATTCTACCGTCTTGGCATGGAAAAAGACCAGCATCAACTTCCCAAGATGGGTTCTTTCACAATCCCTGTCACTGTTGTGAATCAACAGTTCACCTGTTTTTTATTAGACAACTGCTGACCTGTGTCTTCTGCAATTCTGCCAACATCCCCATCGTTTTAAATTATCTACTCATGCCAAACTGCTTCATATTTTTTCTACCTTTTACATGCTGGAAACGAATTATATCCTATTCTTTGGAAAGAGATGTTTGTGGGGTTTTTTTTATATGGTTGTATAATATATGCTTGAGTGTCTCTCCTTCTGTCAGCCACAGTGATACAAGTTATGATCAGTTACTACTTCAGTGGAAAAGAAAGAGCTGCATAGATCATGTGTCTGGACTCAGTGTCCCACAACATCCTTCTCTGTAAATTGGAAGAGTATGGATTTGATGGGTGGACCATTCAGTGGATATGAAATCTGTTGCATGATCACATCCAGAGATTACTGACCAATGTCTCAATAGCCAGATGAAGATCAATGATGAGTGGTAGCCCCCAGGAGCCCATAGTGGGGCAGTACTGTTTAATATCCTGATCAAAGACATAGACAGGAGAAATGAGTACACCCTCAGTAAATTACAGATTACACCAAGCTGAGTGGTGAGGTTGACACACATGAGGAATGGGATGCCATCCAGAGGGATCTGGACAAGGTTGAGAAGTGGGACCATGTGAACTTCATGAGAGACAACAAAGCCAAGTTCAATGTCCTGACCCAGGGTCAGGGCAGCGCCCAGTATCAGTATAAGCTGGAGGCTGAAGGGACTGAGAGTAGGCCTGCTGAGAAAGACTTGAGGCTACTGGTGGATGAAAAGCTGGACCTGAGCTGGCAGTGTGTGTCTGCAGCCCAGAAAGACAAACACATCCTGGCCACATCCAAAGGGGTGTGAGCAGCAGGGTGAGGGGATTCTGCCCCTCTGCTCTGCTCTGGCAAGACTCCACCTGCAGAGCTGCATCCAGCCCTGGGCTCCCAGCACAGGAAGGACCTGTTAGAGTGTTCTTGTCCTCCCCCAGAGGAGGGACCAGAAGAAGATTGGAGGGATGGAGCATCTGTGCCGTGAAGAGAGGCTGGAAGAACTGGGGTTGTTAATCCTGAAGAGAAGGTTCCAACAAAACCTTATTTTAGCCTTTCAGTATTTAGAGGGGCTCCTAAAAGAGATGGGAATGGATTTTGTACAAGAGTCTGCTGCAATGGAGCAAGGAGTAATGGCTTTAAATGAAAATGGGGTAGGTAAATTTAGATTTGGGATATAGGAAAAAAAAAAATGTGTGATGAGGGTGGTGACACACTGGAAGATGGTGCCCAGAGAGGTGGTGGATGCCCCAACCCTGGAGACATTCAAAACTAGGTTGGATGGGGCTCTGAGCAGCCTGATCTCATTGGAGGTGTCCTTGGTCACTGCAGGGAGTTCAACTAGATGACCTTAAGAGATCATTTCCAATTCAAACCATTTTATAATATTAGGCAGTAAAACACTTAAGAACACATATTTGTGTATTGTATAGACAATGAAAAAAAGTCTTTAAAAAATACTGTACAAATTATCTTACATATTTATTTATCACACTTAATCAATGATTTAACAGATTTCTACCAGTTAACTGGTTCCTGAGGACAGCTGCAGACAGCCCAAACCTCCTGTGAAGTGTTCCTTCAAGAGTTAAGCACTCCCTGTCTTGGAGAGTTATTGCACTGGAACAATGGGACTTTTAATTGCTTTTGATTCTTTTGACTGACCAGGAAGGAAAACAAGATGAAAAATGTACATTGTATTTCACAGAATTTACACAAACATCCCCATGCTGTTATCATCAGAGTTTATTATTTAAATCCAAACACAGCCGAAAAAAAAAAAAAACAACCCAGAAAAACTCTTAATTGAAAATTTCAGCTGGGTTCCATTGAAGTAATATGAGACTTCAAAACTAAAAAACAACTCAAATTCTGTGAGAGTTCATATCTTAATGGAAATCAATTGTGGAATAGATTTATTAAGTCATATAACCTAGTCCACTGACATATGCTATCTATCCCTACTATTTTTGGTAGGTATTTTGCTTTGTTCAGGTTTGTTTTTAAAGTCCTACATAACAACTGGGAAAACATTTCAATATTTCTTAAAAATTACTGAATAAAATATAATTATGAGTAGAAAAACAGATGTTTCCTGAATTTTTTGCAGAGTATATAGCTCATTAGAGGCATTGTAGTGAGTCTTTCTGTTAAAAAGTTTGCTGCTTGAAAAAGCATCACAACTTTTGAACTCCATTTTGGTAGTGTTGTGGGGTTTGTTTTATTTTATCTAACTGTTCTCGTATGTACTTCCACCTGTACTACATAGAAATAAATTTCTACTCCTGAAGACCTTCAGATAAATGTAGAGAACAATCATGTGATCCTGCCATCTCATTTTACTGAAATCTCATCTATTAGGCTCTTTTAGTCTTCCTTTAATCTTTCGTCTTTTACCCCTATTGTTTGTTTCTGGTTTTCACTGTACTCCATCTTCTTTGTGATAATGTGATAGCGTTTTGTAATTTTCCATAGGAATCTCCACCAAGACTGAGATTTTTAATACAATTTTACAACAGTGTACTTTACATGGTTTGAGGCATTATAGACATGATCTGGCGCTCTAGAGTATGCCTTCTAGTAGCCCTCAGCCAGTAAAAATTCTCTTATTTAAGTGGAAGAGGCCTATGATTTCAGAGAAGAAAGTTGTAATTTCCTCTACATTCATCCATTCACTTAGCTGGTAAATGTGATTTCTGAGTACACAAGCATCCGTGAATGGCTTTATAATGATCCTGCAGTAAATTAATGTGATTTAATCTGAAGAGACTTGAAGGCAGCAGCTGCATCAGATGATGTTGCCCCACTCCTGAAACACAAAAGCAGTTTTTGTGGTGAATCAGAAAAGCTATCTCTTGCAGAGGGGCACACAGGACAAACCAAATGAAATCTAAGGCTACCATTTCAGCTACCTTACTAACAGTAGAACTGCTGATGACAGAGTAGAGTTTCCAGAAGAAAAGAAGTGGCCATGCAGTACTGAAGGGAGATGAAATGCAGCCAGGAGAAAAATAAAGCTGCTGAGTTACAGCTTACACTGTGAAACATTAAGAAGCAGTGAGCCCTTGAAAATGTAGCTGAATGAAACCTGTTGGTCATAGAGATCATAATGAACCTAAAAATTGGACAATCCATTCGCTTATAAACACTGCAGATTTTCTTGAAGCTAGAATATAGGGGGAAAAAAGGAGAAAGAAATCAAAATTCAGAGATCATGATTTACAAGTAATACAACCTTAGAAAAGCACAAATATATGTAGTATTTTCTCTCTGGGAAGACAGGAAAATACACACAAAACCAGTCAGATATTCCCTCAATTTCATTTTATGAGCTATCTTATTTTGCTTGGTCTTCCTCAGGGATTGGCTTCTTTGGTCTCCTGCCTTGAAACAGATGACACTGTTCTTCATGAATCCTAGCTCACTGATCAGCTGGTACCAGACCTGTGAACATGCCATCTGGAAACAAACCATTGCAAAACACTATAAAAGGAACTGGGAGATTTGTTGCATCGCTTCCCATATCAGGTAGTAAAAAGAGAAGATAATTATTCATTTCTCATTGCCATTAGCCATCAGAGTAGGTGGGGATTCTGTTAAAGAGCTCAGGCTTCTGACTCAGCCTCCGTGTGACCCCTGCTAAGGGGTTAAGCACTCAAATTTCTGAGAGATCATCTGTGTGAACCCATTTGACCAGAGCCCTCTTGTGCATGTATAGATTTTGCTTTGCAAGCTAAGACTCATAAACACCCACACATTTCTAAAAACTTAGCAGCGTGTAGCAATGTCATATATTACTGAGTTTCTACACACAGAAATCAATACCTAGTGAAATCAACTATTAGAAAAATGAAGAATGGGAGTTAAGAATAGTATCCAATTAAAGCTGATGCAGCTTTAAGTAACAGATGTTTTTAGCAACATCTGTGAAAATGAATACACTTGTTTTTCATTCATTTTAGGGAAAAGTTTTCTTTCACAGTTCACTGTCTCCATTAAAATATATTAAACCACTTAAAGCACTTAGCACCTTTTGTGAAATTCATGTCTTCCGACATAGACTGTATTTTGAAAAGTAGAGAATGATTATTTTTTTAACCCTTCCAAAGCATTTGGATATTACTTCTATGGCATGTTTATTTCCACATTCAAACCATTCATCTTCTCTTAATAAACAGTGCTAATGAATTGTTTTGCTGCATTTATAAGCATGCAGACTAAATAAGGAATATCCATTTTGCTGGTAAAACTTTGATTTGATTAATTATCTCCATGCTCTGGCATTGTACTGCTATGTAGTTTCTGACTTAATGTGCAGCATTTGAGAGAGCTTCAATTAAAAAAATTATAAAGATAACTCCCTGTTTATTTACTTGTAATCAGAAAGATAAACAAACTCATTTTTTCCTCTCCATGAAATCATGAGAAGCTCTAAATCTAAATAAACTCACTCTAAACAACTATATAATAAGCCATGCAAGTATTATTTGCACATACTTTTTGTATTATATCAGTTAAGAAATAGGTTTATCTCATGGATAATGGACCTACACCAGTCAGGATATTTTTAATTTGAAAGGATATTCTGTTAAAACAAAGACAGCAAATTTAGAAAGTCATATATTATTGAATTTGTTTTGCTCTGCTCAAACATTCTTAATGAACAGATAGTGAGTATGGGGAAAAAAAGCCAACAGAAAGTACAACAATAGAAAGGAATAGAAGAGATTGGCATCAGCCACATCAAGGAAAAACATTGCAACTGGATTGGAATGTCTCCCAATTCTTTTATATCATCAAATACATTTATGCTTCCTAAGTCATGATAAGAACTGGGACATAAATGTTTCAAGTGTTCTTTGTCTAGCAATTCAAATTCGAAAAACAAGAGGAGTTTTAAAAAAAAAACAAAATAAAGGAAAAGTTTGCTATCTAGGAATCATCATGTTTATTCTATCATTTTATATCTATTTGGCTAAGCACTGTTTTATTTATAAAAATATACTGGAAGATCAAGTAGAACACAGGGTTATAACAAAGGAGATGGCTAATGGGAAGATCTTGTGAGACTAAGGGAAAGAAAATTTCAGAAGTTAAATTCAGAAAGCTCAAGCAAAATGACAGTGTATGAGATAAAACTAGCCTGCAGAAGCAAACCATTCAGGGGAAACATGGGATGAGGCAAAGTGGGAAGAAATGGGTTGGAATGAGATGGGAAAGGATGGAAAAGAATTATCAGAAAAGAATAATTAGAGCAAGATCACCAAATAGGTTATTTATATTCCAAGGACTAGCAATTATGAACACTGAGAAAGTTTAAACCCTTACATGTGTCATGAGCCACCTGAAGGAACACAACATTTTGGAGAATTACAGTAGCATATATAATTTTTGAGTTGCACATACAATTCTCAGGTTGCATATGCATGTGAGTGGCATATACATATTTTAAGGTATGACAATAAAAAGGGGCATGAATTGATGCATTATGTTTACATGGCAAGTAAACATAATGGGAGTTGGATAGGCACTGCAGGGGTGGCTTTGGTGAGAAGAGACTTGGGGTCACCCTCATATTGGACAGATTCTGTGCCAGCCAGCTCTGAAATGGAGCCACTGGCCAAAGCCATGACCACACAGCAGTACATTTAAGAAAGAGAGAAAAATGCTGTGCAGCAGCTGTGGGAGAGCGGAGTAAGACAGATTTCACAGAAAAGCTCTGCAGTCACCAAGGTCAGTGCTGAAGGAAGGGGAGGAGGTGCTGGAGCCGAGATTCCCGTGCAGCCCCTGGTGCAGCCCCTGGTGAGGCAGCTGTGCCCCTGCAGCCTGTGGAGGTCCAGCGTGGAGCAGACATCTTCAAGCAGCCAGACCACGGGGCAATTCATGACACAGGGAGTGGGTATGTCCTGAAGGGCGCTGCAGCCCATGGAGAGGAGTCCATGCATGAGCAGTTTTGCTGGCAGGGTCTGTGATCCCTGGGGGACTCGTGCTGGAGCAGTCTGTTCCTGAAGGAGTGTGCTCCATGGAGGGGACCCAAGTTGGAGCACTTTGTGAAGGACTGTATTCCATGGGAAGGATGCCAGGCTGCAGCAGGGGAGGAGTGTTCATAATCAGGTGTTATAAACTGGCTTCGGCCCCCACTCCATATCCCCTCCATTCTTTGAGAGGGGGATGTAGGGAATTTAAGAGTGAAGAAGACAAGGAGCCTGAGCATGGGGAGAACTGGTGGAGGGAAAATAGTTTCAGTTTGTTTTTTTGTTTCTCACTATATGACTCTATTGTAGTTGTTAACAAACAAAATTCATCTTTTTGAAGTCTGTTTTGCCCATGATGGTAACTGGTGAGCAATTACCCTAGCTTTATCTCACCCCATGAGTTTTTTCTTCTTATTTGAATTTTACGTCCTTCTGAGTGAGGGGAGTGGCAGACCAGTCTGGGGGGCATATGGCAGTCAGTTACAGCTAATCTACTACTGTTGAACAGTCTTATTTAGATTTATACCCATAAATGACATTCAAGGTTTAAGGTAGAATAAGGTTTACATTAAAGTACTAAATTGCAGGAAGTGGATTTCCTACAAGAATAAAAATATGTCCAAATGAACTGTAATCCCCCACTGCCTTAATAATGCTTCCACCAACAGTAAGAGGTTAATGTGCAAATAAAGAAATTTTGAAGGAGAAATTAGATGGATTAAAAAAATAAAAAATAAAAAAAAAAATACAAACGCCAACTTTTTTGCTGGCTCCATGCCAGGTATCAGGAAATCTCACAGGATACACCCTTCAGGGCTCTTCCTGAAAGGACAACCACAAACTTTTTTGCTGGCTCCATGCCTGGTATCAGGAAATCTCACAGGATACACCCTTCAGGGCTCTTCCTGAAAGGAAAATAAGTTTGGGTGGGGTTTGGTAATACAGAAAGAAGAAATTCCAGGCATATCCGTGAAAGGGCAGAGTGCTTGGATTAAAAGCAAAATTTCTCCCTCCAGGAAGTGAGTATAAGATCAGCATCTCTGTCATTTGGCTCACAAATCAATAAACGAACAGGAGAACAGAGTGTTACCCTGTAACCCAAAGAAATTATTTCTTGTTAGGAACCAAGCTGAGAGGAAAGGTATACACATTGACATTGTGCAAATACATTTATCTACTGCAGTAAGACTAACATTTTGGGAAAATAACTACATGAACATCAAAACCAGAAGATTATATTGATCAAATCCTCACAATGTGCCTAGATGAGTGCTACTCAGGACCAAGCTCTTGCTATTTTTTGTTGCAGTAGAATATGATCCCTTTGAATATGAACATTAAGAAGTAGCCAGAAGGGATGGAGCAGAAAGTATTTACAGGGAGTAATTTGGGTCTCAGATATCTTCATTATGCTCAGAAAGTAGAACATCAAAATTTGTGCAGAAGCATGTTGACATAAAACAGACATAAAATGTCTATGTGCAAAAAATCTATGTGCAATTTTCTCTTCCTGCAAAAACACCTTAAACTTATTCTTATGAATTTTAGAAATATCTTTCTGATTTTAAAGACCTAACAGAGGGTTAAAAAGCAACAAAAGTAACATGTTCTATCTTCAACTAAAAAAGATCTTAGAAAATTTTAACTTAGAAAATTTTAAGCCAACACCATTTTAAAATCGTGTCACACAAGTGCTTCTGCATAAAGGAGATGACAGTTAGTGGGCTGAAGTATATGATCCAGGGTTTCACCCCATCTTTTATTTCATGGATACACAGCCTGAATAAAAACTATAGGATAGAAATTCAAAACTCAATAATATTTTCCAGGGAGGTAGTGAATTACAAGAATTAACCACTTCCTTTATTCAATAGAACCTATAAAGCTTAATCCAATTTTCACAGAAGCCAAAGACAACCTACTTGTTGCCTACTGGTCTTTTGTCATTGATCATCTTGTAAGGAATACAAAGGTCTGTCTCTTTGATGTAAATGATACATTTAAAATAAACCCTCATTGCAAGACTAATTGCACTTATGTGATAACGTAAATGCCAAGCTTATTTTCTAATGTGCATTTTTCCAATGATAATCTGAATGCAGTGTGCTAATGTTTAGCATGTAGGCAGACTGAATTACTGAAGGTCAATTCAGTCAAGTTATTTGGAAATGAGAGTTTATAATGGCATTCACTAGGAACAAGAGGGTTGAGTAATTTTAGGTGAAGAAGAATGGAGTACATTTTCATATGTATGTATATTATCCAGTACATTGCAAGGCTAAAGGACAGGAAGGTATGTCCTGGATGCCATTCAGTTCCTTGATAGTAGTGACCTCATCTGAACTAGACTTTCAGTTCACTGGGGACTTGTTTTTTCACATTAAGCTTAACTGTTGAGATGTTTTGGACCTCTTAATTTTCATAGGGCAATTCATCTCATTATCTGTTTTTTCAGCACTTAACTAATAAATGCAGAAGCAAAAGAAAACCTGCCATAAATTCACTACCACTTTTATTCCAAAGACACAGGTTTTCTACAATATTGTTAGGGATAAAACCCAGAGACAACAAAAAATAAAGAGGATTTGGAAAGACCTGTTTTATAGAGAATCTAGAAGGCCACCTGGTGAAGAGTCTTTTAATATAGACAAATCAGAAATAAACATTAAAAAAAAGCAGCTTATTATCACAAATATTATGAACAAAGCTTTACAGGAAAGTCAGCTGTAGATTTCTGTATTTAAGAAAAAATAATTAACTACTTCCAAATAACTCTGTTTGGTTTTGCTTTGTTGGGCTTTTTTTTTCCCCAAAGGGAATGAGTGCAATGTGTGGTATATTTGCTGTGATCCCACAAAAATTGTGCAGGACAATGCAAAACCTGTACTCATTAGCATGGATCACATGCAGTGAATACTGCAGACCACTCTGACCATGAGCCTCATGATAACTTACTGGAGAGTTCCACTCTCACTCACTAACTCCTTCATCACACAGGCTACCTTCCTATTGAACAAGAAAACATATCCATCTCTTCAAGCTCCATTTTGATAAAGTTTGCATGTGCTGATAAATTCACATCTTTCCTTGACTGATTGGACTAGAAATTATATAAATGTTAAAGGAGGTGGACTTTAGTTTGTGCTGAATTTGTTTAGTCTTATTTCAACACAAAACTAACAAGAACAGTGAATTTTGAAAGCATTTCTGTTTCATAATTTTTCCGCTTCAAGTCTCTCAAAGAAAGACAGACTGCTTTAGCAGTTCTGATATGCAGCACTGATAATTATCCTGGATTATAAAAAGGCCTATCAAAAGCCTTGAGTTTGAAGGAGCCTTTTCTATTCTCTCTGTTGAAAATAAAGACAAACACCTCAAAACTCAACTAGGGAGTAAGATAATTGTAACATATAGAACCAATATAAAATACAAATATTTTCTTGTTAATAATTCAAATCTTTATTTTTTGTTTGTTTCTATTTAGGGATCATCACAAATTCTAAATTGAAAAAAGCCTCTGCAAATTCAGATCCAGGATACTAAAATTATATTTAATACTACATCATAAGTTTTTGGAGATTATATCCCAAACTAGATCTTAATTTCAGCTCCAATTCAGAAGGAGCAGAAATCTCACATCATAAGAAATATCACTGAATATTTCACTGTAACAGGGCCTCTCTCTCATGATAACTTTAAGAGGAATCAAGAGTATGTGGAGATAGTTCATAATGAAAAATATATCTATGATTTTGTACAGCATGAGGAAGTTATTTGCTTCACTTGCACAAAGTATTATATAAGTGTTACATTAAACATAGACACTGGTATTTTTTGAGAATATGGTAACATGAATGTCACCTGATCTTATTGATTTTCTGAGTTTCTGAGGGTGTCTACTGCAAGATTGGAAATATGTTTGATACCCTCTAGTGGACAAAGTAATATATAACTTCTTAGGTTATCAAAAATGGCTTCAAGTTCAGAAAAAAATACAGGGAGTTCTGACCCACAAATATATAATATAAATATATATATTTTATATTTTCTTCTAGATTAAATCATATGACAAAGTCATATAACAGATTTCTCTTTCACTGTCTGGAATGACCTAGTGCAATTTCATGTCATTGATCTGACTCTTTAGTCCCAAAGTAATGGGTTTGGGTTTCCAGAGCTCTATCAGAAAAAGAACAAAAGTTCGTTTAAAATGCAGGATAAGTAAAAAAAAAAACTCAGCCTAGGAAACTGCCATTTACTTTTTGTAATATATTTCATAAGGAAGTACAAAGTGAGGTTACTATTTAAAAATCCTATTTTTTCCCTTTCAACTTGTGCTCAGCTCAGATTTATATGTACATATTTTGTATCACTTCAGCTACTCACTACCCATTCAGTGTAATCAGATAGAGATCAGACATTGTAGATTTTATTGGATTTCTCTAAGGAGGAGCTGTGAAAGCTTCACAGGTTGAATTGGGGATTATTGTGGTACACAGATGCTACAAATACATTTTTCTTAGCCATTGAAAGGCTTTGCTAGGAGAACCATTACTGGCTACCTGGAGCAGTAAATCCGATATGGTATATTTCCTTTTTTTTCAGTTTGTTCTTATGTCTTATCTGTCAGGTTCTTTACAGAAAGTGCAATTGCTTTTGGCATGTTTTGATGGTCACTACAAAATTTACACTGACTAATTTCTCTTCTTCCATGCAACTGACTGATATGACTGGCTTGACATATCAATTAACACTTTGTCAGTCTTTCCTTCCCACATGATTCATTAGTAGGTCACCTTCACTTATATACCATCATTATATCATTTGATTGCATAGTTATTTCCATCACTGATTTGACACATATATTATTAGTGCTTCTGTTTGCTTCATGCAAATGAGATGTAATTTCACTTGGAATCCAAGAATGTTTCTCTCCTCATATATTAGAAAATTTCATAATACATATTTAATATTCTCTTTGTCTCAGTACTTCTGTTGTTATCACCACACACTTAGATCTGAAAACAATAAAGGATTTATGTGTTTAAAACCAGCAGCAACAAAGTTATATTCATGAAAAAGGAACAAAATTTCCAAAGGCATAGACTTGGATGTCCCAGAGCAGGATCCAAAACATCTAACACCCAGAACAAAGACAAACCAGTTAGCCCATAAAGATTCCTAGACAGGAGGGTAACCAAAATCATCCCTTTTGAGAACACAGATTCAGGGACTCTCTGTGTTCACAGATGAGTCACAGACTAAAACTCTCCCATCCATTTTACCATTTTAATTCTCTTCTTTCAGAGACATGAGCCAGGCTGACTTCTGCAGCCTGGCTGGAGCCAGTTGTAGTGCTGCCCAGTTAAGCAGCATGGCAGACAGTTCTTATCTAGGACATGAAAAGACAGAGTTTCAACTTTTTTTTTTTCAGATTCAGATGTTTAATATTGTATTTTTTTGCCTCCTGGGAGATTGCCCTAACCAAAAAGCAAATATGCTTATCTGAGTGCAGCATATGCCTTTCTTTGAAGTTACACCAACACTCACCAAAGAACACACAAGGATGGAGAGCAGAGCAGGATGCTGCAGCTCACTGTGAGGACTTCTCTTCCCTGCTTTGGAGCAGCTATTGCTCCTACATGGAGCTTGGATTTAACACTTCCTGGGTACAATGAGCAGAAGACTGGCACAGTGTTCTTACTAGGCTTAATATGAGTGTCCTTGATTTAGAAAAAAATAAACAGTCCTGGTTATCTGGAGGATAGAGTAAAATTATCCACATACCAAATTAAAATATTCCAGGGAGCGGTCTGCTTTGTTCCTTATTGCCTTCCCCTTTCTGGTCCATATGGACAGCTTTTTTGTGAGAGGAGAGAAAAACAACTTACATCACCCTAAAAAGAAAAGCCCTTGTAAGGGGGCAGGGAAGTTTTAGGCAATTATCTTTCAGACACAAGCAGATGATTGTAACCTGGTAGGTTGGATTAAAAAAAACACTTTCCAAGGTTTATGAAACCACCATGTTTCCAGCAAAATCTTTTGTTCATTTTTCTACTTGAAGGAAAAATAAATAAAACTTCCTTTCCTCAGGTATCTTTTTCTCAGATGTTATGATATTCATATTTATAGGAGAGTTTACATGTATACTATACACCCGGGAGTTTCTTTCCAGTCTAAAAGACTGATTAGTATTTCTTTCATGCCTGAATAGAGTTCAAAATGATCTCAACTGGAAGCAAGGGAGGGGAATCCAAATCTTTTTCTCTAACAAATCCCTTGAGCCTTACAAGGGCTCAGAAGGTAAGGCAAAGTAAGGACTGCCATGTAGTGAAATTGTGTCACTATTTTTCTAGAAGAAATAACACCAACTGTTCTTGAAATCAAAATCAAACTTGTACTAACCCAGAGAAATAATAACATTTTTAAAACCAGCTTAATTTTGTTATTTCTATGGCTAATCCTTTAGCATAATAATATCCATGTAGTGAGCCAGTTTTTCTTTCTATATAGATATTTTTAACATATGTTCAGGAGATTGGGGTAAATGAAGGCTGCTTTCTTATTGTAGAAGGTTAGTGATAACTGCATTTTTGTGAAGAGATTAAAAAGCTTGGTTTAAATTTTAATCTGAATATTTTGTAAAATTAGCAGATGGCTGCTGGCACTGTAACATTATCCAACTGAAACAAGTGGTAGAAACTCTAAACACTTGTACAAGAAATGAAAATATTACTGAATTTACATCATCAAAACAACAAGTTCTCAAAATTTACCCATTATTTGGTGACAGAAAAGACATACAAACACACACATCAAGGAAGGAAGACTGCTTATTTTCAGGAGATACATACAGAGATGATAATGGCTTAATAGTGCTAAAAAGAAGGAATTGTGAGTTCTGGTCCTTTGCTACAAGTGTTCTGATTTGATCACATCAAAGAGACCATTCCCAGTATCTTTAAGCCAAGTGCTTGCCATATTCTCTGGGCATGTTTCTAGAGAGTTTTATAGCTTATCTCATAAAGCCACACACAGGAATAAAGTTTCCTTCGCATAGGAACCCTGGAACTGCCTGCACAGTATCCCTGGAACAGGATTAAAGCAGGAAGGAAGCTGATTAATAAAGGGCAGAGCTATGATATCACCCTCCTTTCCCTCTGCAAAGGCACGTGAACACTCATATCAGACTCACTTCCTGCTGCCACTGTCAAACACAAGTAATTGTTGCCAAAGAAATTCCTTTCTGAGCTGGGCTGCCTTGCAGCAGTGGCCCTGGCAAGGTGGCAGTACCTCTCCTAAATACTTCCCCTCTCCAGATAGCCCCTTTAAACCTTCATCAAATGTAGGATCAGAATGAGTACCCTGGCTGTTGGCAAACTCATCTCTGCAAGGAATCTGTAACCTACTGCAGTGTTCACCTGCACTTCTCCACAGTGATACCTTGATATGCCCTCTAGGCTGCATGTCATGATCTTGTCACCCTCTACATTCCCCTGGAGCATAGAGTTCCTGACACTCAGGACTGGGGAATGTGTCAAACCATGGGGCAAGGGTCAGCCTGTGAGGCCTGGGATGCACAGGTCCATCAGTCCATCATTGCCAGCCCTGCCTCAGGCTCTTCCTGCAGGCTTTCCTGAGCCACTACTCCTAAGGAAGCCTTTCCCTGCACTTTTGTACCCCTCCTGCACCTTCACAATTCATGATCTTGTCACCCTCTCCATTCCCCTGGAGCATGAGAGTTTCTGACGCTCAGGACTGGAGAATGCATCAAGCCATGGGGCAAGGGTCAGCCTGTGAGGCCTGGGATGCACAGGTCCATCAGTCCATCATTGCCAGCCCTGCCTCAGGCTCTTCCTGCAGGCTTTCCTGAGCCACTACTCCTAAGGAAGCCTTTCCCTGCACTTTTGTACCCCTCCTGCACCTTCACAATGACCTCCATGAGTTCTTTGCTCTGCTCCCAAAAATTCTCCTGCAATGTGCTCCCAAAACCTACCTCCTCACTGGCATTCTGCACCCCTTGTGTGTAAAATCTCTACTCCTTGCCTGGGTAATTATGCTGCAGGAGACAAGCACCAGCTGGCTGATAATATTATAAATATTATAAGTCACTGAAATTTCTACTAATTTTGGATTCTGAAAGGCATTCTGTTCTCAGATGCTCAGCAAATAAAATTATTTTTTTTTTACAAATTATTGTGTCACAATAGCCTGCATATTATTTTTGTTTTTTCATAAGTAGGACTTTCTATTTTCTTAATTTCTTTGCAAAGAGTATGAGTTTCTAAAAATTAATGATCTGCAATCCTCCATAGACAACACTTCAAAAGATATGCAGGTGGGCCACATATGTTCTCTTTTTGCCAGTCTCAGCCAATCTAATGGCTTCTGATAATATCTAGCAAAGGCCTCACAGCCCACAGACTGCAGGTACAGTACCTTATGAAAATTGACATTATGTATATTAGTTGTAGTTGTCCCCTACTGGCTCATCTTATCTCTAAAAAGGCCAGATAGAATCACTGGAGTTTTTAAACTCTCAGAGGAAAGATAAAGTTAGATAAAACAAGTTAAATGCAATCTAGGATGAGCCCAAATATTTTCCACCCCTCTCTTGCTAAAGATGGTCAATTTTTCATATGTTCAGAGAACTACGATTAAAGACACTTGGGTGACTCCCTGGCTAAAATGCATGCCAGATGATTTTATTGTCTTGAAAACAGTCAATGTACTTGATTTTTTTTTTTTAATTTATGACACTATGCATGCATTAATCTGGATGTAAATATTCCTGCTCTCCTCCTGTGATAGGTAAAGGGAATAAGCTCCCCAGACATAATTTTCTTTTGTCATGTTCCTCAGCAAATTCTGTGACAATCTTTGTCCTCTGACCAGGAAAGCTGTCACTGTGCTGTCACCCTACAGGCAATGCCAAAGAAATTTGCATCCTTCACAGATCAATCCTCTGAAATTAAAACATCTGGCTAAAGCCAGCCTCAGGCTTTAGAGTTTTGAGTTTTTTAGGTTGTTTTTCTTCTCTTTTCTTACTTCTTTCCTTTTTTATTTTATTTTCTTCCATTTCTGTAAAAATAAAACACTTTGCCTGGGAAACTGCTGCATCATTTCCTCCAGACCCATATTACAAGGAAGCATAATCTTACAATTATACATTGAATAAAGAAGAGCCACCTCATGTTGCATATGCCAAGGACGGAATAAGCAGTGGTGCATTTTTACTTTGTGTGTATTCAAGGAATATTTGCTCCTGTAGACAGACTGTGGGAATTCACACAGACTATCATGTCCATCTTTTGTGCAGTCCCTCTTTAGATTCGGGTGGATGACTTGGCAAGGTGCTGTGGGGCTGCTTGATGTACAGATGCTCTAAAGTGCAATGGATTTGATTACAACAGTAGGCAGCTTGATTTTTTGTACAAGATTATCTCATTGTTTCCCCATCATGTGCAAAAGCAGTAAATAAATGACAGGTCTGAAACTAACTGGATGCTGTGTAACTTAGGTCATGCTTGCTTTCAAGTCAGAAGTAACACAGACACAAATACAGGGAAAGGAATCTGCACAACGTTGTGTACCTCTTTGACCCAGGAACTGATCTTGAGCAACCTAAGGGAGCTATAAAAATCAGTTAGATCCTATTTTAAATACTCTGAAAGAGTCTTTCTCCTATTCCTCAGCCTTTAAATCTTGCTTTCCAATCCTGCACAGACATTTTCACTTCAGCAGATGTTTCCCCTTTGAGCTTTTCCTATTTAATATATTTCAAACTGAAGTCTCAAGCTGCTTGCTCACCTCTCTCTACTTCAATGGAGCAGTTGAGATGCAAGGAGAAAAATAGCTCAAGCAGATGTTTCAGAAGTTAAAAATGTTACAAAAATTAAAAAATGGAAATTGCTAATGTGGATTTTATATTTGTCTGTAGCATTAACAGATGCTCACAGACTAATAACTACTTCTATCATTTTTGAAGAAAACTGATACTAAATCTGAATTTTAAAAAGCTGCTTTGAAAAGCATACATGGAGTAATATGATTTATTACATGCAGTGAAAGACAATAAAATTTTGCCAGAGTAACGCTTATTACATTGGAAACAATGAAAATTATATGCCATGCTCCAAGGAATTTAGTAGGTTGTTGCTTCCCTACATGAGGGTGTACAAAATGTTGAGAAGGAGAAATTATCCTCTCTGCACTGAGCTTCATAAGATCCAGTCAGTCACAGGCCTTCATTCCTTTTGTCTCTTTTAATGCAAGAAAATAATACAACTATACCTTTGTGTATCTTGACTGCAGTGACTATCCCTCTTCAGTATGAACAAGCCAGCTCAGTGCATGTATTTGTGCACACTCTCCTGATTTGAGTGGCTAATGGCATCTTCAAGAATGCAGAACACATTCAGCAGCAGTTTATAACCTTATATAAGGTTATAAACTTTGTTTATAACCTCTTGAAGGTTACCCAGACCTTTCTATGAGTGATATCCTGCTGGCATTAAAAAAAAAAAAAAATCTATATCTATTCTAGAAGTCTAAAGAAGGAGTACAAAAGATGGGAAAAGCCAAGGCTGTTGATGCACTTGTTAATAATTATTCTACTAGTTTATTTTTTGACATATTTCCAGGGCCACTGAGGATCGGAGCTCAGCTCTAGGGAGAAACAGGAGATGGCTCACTGGAAAGCATCATCTTGACAAAGATGAGCTACAAGAAAGAGAAGGAAAAAGAAAAATTAGAAGCACTGGTTTAGGATATCTTTTACAGTAAAAGTGGCTGGTGATTAACAGTGAGAGCATAGGATACAACAGCATAAACACATTCAAATTTGATGCATTTGCTACTGCCTATAAAACAGTGTGGAAACTGTTACAATTTACAAGTATGTTCAATAAGACAGTGAAACCAGATGATGTGTCCAAAGCCAGATAGCACAGAATCACAGCATTACAGAATATTGTGAGCTAAAAGGATCCACCAGGATCATCAAGTCCAACTTCTGGCCCTCACAGGACACCCCAAAAATCACACCATGTGCCTAAGAGCATTGTCCAAATGCTTCTGGAACTCAGACAGGCTGGTGTTGTGACCATTTCCCTGAGGAGCCTGTTCCAGTCTTCAACCACCCTCTGATGAAAAACATTTTCCTGATATCCCCTGGCTCAGCTTCATGCCATTTCCTTGTGTTCTGTCACTGATCATGAGAGTGGTGAGCTCTGTACCTGTCCCTCCAGTTCCCCTCACAGGGAAGTTGTAACTGCAGTGAGCTCTCCTCTCAGACTCGTCTTCTTCAGGCTGAACTGACCAAGTGACCTCAGCTGCTCCTCATACACCTTCCCCTCCTGACCCTTCACCATCCTCATGGCCCTCCTTTGGATGCTTTACAATAGATTAATGACTTTTTTATATTGTGGCACCCCAAACTGCCTCCAGCACTGGAGGTGGGGCTGCCCCAGCTCAGAGCAGAGCAGGACAATCCCCTCCCTTGCCCTGCTGGCCATGCTGTGCCTGATGTCCCCAGCACAGGGCTGGCCCTCCTGGCTGCCAGAGCACTGCTGGCTCACATTCAGCCGTATCAACCAGAACCCCCAGGTACCTTTTTACACTGCTGCTTTCCAGCATCTCATTTCCCAGACTGTCTGTACTTCCAGGATTCCTCCATCCCAGGTGCAGGATCTGGCACTTCCCTTGTTAAATTTCACACAATCAGGGCAGAATTGAAAACAATAAACCCCCACTCCTCTCACACACTGTTCTGTCTTCATACAATTGGGGCAGAATTGAAAACAATAAACCCCCACTCCTCTCACACACTGTTCTGTCCTATTCAGAGTCTGAGCCACGGACTTTCACTGTGGGACAGTTCTACCTTGAAACAAAACCTGCCAGAATCCTACTGAAAACCTGAATCCATTTCCCCTTGACATCAATGGCTGTCCAAAAACCTTTTGATTTCAACAGAACTTGAAGTGAACCCTTTACAAGTGAAAAATTAACTAGACTTTTTTTTTCTTCAACTTTCTGTGATAGACACATTCACACCACATACTGGTGTAAAAATGTTAGCCAAATGATAAAAACAGCATATGCCAAACCATGTTGTTTGTTGGGTTTTTTAATGCACTCGGAACATGCTTCATGTTTTCCATACTGAGAGATGGAAGAATCTCCAAACACCTGAGAGAGTAAGAAATACACAAAGCTACAGGGAATACACTTCAGAGAACAGTCATTATGTAAGCAACAGCAATTATATTTTAACATCAGACTAGTTACTTGTGAACCAAAAACTATGTTTTGCGTTTTGTTTGTAGAGTATAAATGAATCTTTACACAGGAGAAATAGAAATTGTTATGGAAGCTGAAAATTTTGATGGTCTTGAAAAAATATGCTACACATATTTAAATTCAGACCTATATCCATTGTTAGCTCTGTGGGAGGTTTGCATTATTTTCCTCCACTTTTGAATGATACAGTGCTTGAAGCAATGTTAACATAGAATAGGATGTAAATATTTATTCTCTTTCTCCCTTGTTTACCTTCCTTCTCTTCCATTTATTCTCTGGCCAGAACTTCAGATTCAGCTGACATTAACTGCACATAATTCAGTAACTTCATCCATGCAGGATGGGGGGAATTTCGTATCATTTCTCCACAGAATTCCCTTCTCAGCCAGTTTTCTCAGAAGTGAAAAGGAAGTGACACTGCCCACAAGATTCAGCAAAGATACCTGAGTACCATGTGATCCTTTTTCCATAATGTTCTTTTGAGCCATAATTTCAAATAAAATGCAAAAAAGTTGTTCTTAAATGAAATTGTGAATTCCTAAGCAAAGTCTGTAGAAAACCTCTTCTATATTTTCTTTTGTATGCTTTACTGAAAGGGTATCACATCACAAAAAAATAAGAAAGATATATGCACACTGCTGTTTAGGTTAGTTAAACTTAGACTTTCAATTCTTAAGATACTTTTAGACTGTTGAACTTTAATACACTGCCATTTGACCTGTTTTTCTTCTTTATTTTTTTTTTCCAGCCAAGTGTTTGGGAACAGGTGATGCAAAATAAAAGTATAAATGTACATTTGTGACTGTGGGCATACTTTGAAGGAGACAGTGTAGAACTATTTGCATTATCCTTTCTAGATACTTGCCTAAGTAATTAACTCTTCAATCCTATGTTCTTGAGATCCTATCTTTCCATGAAAAAAATTAAACCAGAAAATGAATGTGGGGTGTTTACTTAGAGAAGAATAACAATATTCATATTTTCAGAAGCAAGTACTTGTCATTTCCTTGGAAATAATAACATTTTCTAGTGTGTGTGCTGTTAGTATTAATTCTTGCAGTATTTAATTCTCTTTCATTAAAATAGTATTAAAATAATATAAAGGCAATGTTCTTGAAACAAAACCTTGGAAAATCTTAATTGAGTGATATTTATATAGAGCTCTGCTTAAGGAGTGTGTAGTTTTCCTCTAAAACACAAAGGTTGTTCTTAATATAACATTTGGCCTTCAAAATAAATACTTTAAAAAGATGTCATTGTACTTAGATAATACAATTTGCTAAATGTCTTATGTTTTTGCTTTAAATATTTAACACAATAATCTAGGAATAAATTAGTAAAATAGTAAACAAACCAATAAGTCCTTGTCACCAAGAATGATTGTATATTACAAAAAGGAATAGTTCACTTTATATTGTATATTAGTCTACTTTTTGATCCAACAAAAAATCAGTAATGACAAATTTTAGTGAGCTAATTACTTACAGTAGTACTGATTCACAACACTTCCAGATTACTTGCCATTGACACAAACCAAGGGAAAGTATGTGTCTGGTTCCTCCACCTCAGCCAAGTTTCTCTTTGTTGAGAAGGCCTTGCCTTTCCTTCTCCTGGTCACTCTTCCATTCCTGATGGGTATTGCTGAAATACTGATGGTTATTGCTGAAATACACCTGCCTCTCAGGGTGTGAGTTCTGCCTCCTGCCTGCCTGCACTCCTGTGAGTGGGGTACAGAAAAGAAGCTTGTTCAGTGACCACCCAGAGACAGAGCACTGTCATGGTATCACTGAACAGTTTATGTGAGCAGGGATCTCTGGGGTTATGTCATCCAACATCCTGCACAAAGGGCTGACTTTGAACTTAGATGAGGCTGTTCAGAGTCAAATCCAGATGAAGCTCAGGAGACCCCAAAGAGATTCTACAGCTTCTCTGTGCAAGCTCCTCTGATCCTTCATCACCCTCACTGTGACAATTTTTCCCTTAGATTCTATTGGAATTCCTCTTTTTGAAACTTTTTACGCATTTCAGGAGACCCCAAAGTACAGCTTCTCTGTGCAAGTTCCTCTGATCCTTCACCACCCTCACTGTGACAATTTTTCCCTTAGATTCTATTGGAATTCCTCTTTTTGAAACTTTTTTCTGTTGTATTTTGTCCTTTCATCATGCATTTCTGAGAATCATTGTTCCCTCTTCTCTGCAACTACTCATTAAAGGAAGGTAAGAGAGCATTTATGTGTCCCATATGATTGCTTACGTATCCTGATTTTACATAACTTGATTTTACTCATCTGCTGCACCACTGAGGAAGTGATGGCACTACTGTGACACTTGGCACAGTAACCTGTAAGCAGACCTTGCCAAGAAAAACTCGGTGAGAAGTACCTTGTTCATCCACCCTTGCCCTCCACCACACTCGCTTGACTTCCTGCATGTTGGAATGGACAATTCTTGTGCTTTGAGGAGCTTCATCTGGAGTTTTCCTTCTCTGAACTCAGTGTTCCCTTTGCTCTTGCTCATCCTGTGCCACCATCCCCCATCACTTCTCTCTGACTGATGATTTCTTTATTTTCTTAAACTTGTTTTCCCCCCAACTTCACCAATGCACTCAGCAGTGTTCTGCAGGGGATCTGTTCTGGAGCCAGCTTGTGTCCAGCTTGGGACACAGGCCACAACTTCACTTCTCCCACCACCAAAACCTCACCACCTACACCAATGCAATATTATACATCTGTGTATTCCTGAAAGATGTGATAATTGTCATGTTTACACACAAAGATACCCTGAGGCTTTGGAGGAGGACACACCTGCATCTTTCTGAATTGTGATAAATGCTTAAAAATTCCTTACAGCTTACAGTGATGTCACTGTAGATACCTGGCTTTAATAACTGGGCTCACATCACAACTCACATCATGTGACTGACCCAAAAGTGATATATGCTGTGCAAAATAAAGGTTGTGACTACATCTGTTAAGTTTTGTTCTAAATAGTCATTGCTCACTTACATCCAAGTGAATTGTTTTAATTTGATTTACTTAAGCATAATTGCTTGCAATTTATAATAATTTAGTATCAGCTTCAGTTTACTTCCAATACTATGCATCAATTTCATTCAAATCTGTAAACAGCATCACTTAAACCAGTAAGAATATTTCCACTCAAAAAAATACATTTAGTTTAAACATATGAACTTAGGATTTTTTAAAGTAAAAGATGTGTGAAATTTAATATACAAGTTGAAAATCTTACATTATTTATTTGGTGTAAAAAATATGGCATACATGTTGATAAAGGGAAACTATCAGCGTGTGAGTGAGTGGGTGAGTTCAGCCTTTTTTCACTTGCCCTCCAAAGCACAATAAAGGTAAACTAAAGGCAGCTACAGAAAAACATTTTCTTTTGCATAAGAAGCATTCTGGTTTTGTGGGTATTTACAATGCATAACCAGTAATTTTGATTTCTTTATGTCTTGCTGTGGCATAAAATTATGGTAGCTGCAGGACAACAAAGGTTTCCTACATTTATATTTCTTATTAAACAATTGCTCCATTGTGATTCCCTTTTTTTAATTTATGTTCTATTTCTCCAAATATAAGCTACTGTTTAGACCAACTAAACTAGTTTAGGTTGTGTAACAATGTTCAATGTGTGAGTACTTTAGCCTTCAAAATAAACTAAAATACTTTTTTATTGTACCAACATTTTACTTATTATTAGCTCTCCAGAGCCAAGCAGCCAGGTCTGCACAAATCCTGCCTCCTCCGTGCTGCAGAACTGCTGCAATCCACTGCAAATGGAAGCTGGTGAGTGTGAGATTCCATCTCCAGAGCAGTCTGGATACAAACTGGTTGTGAGTATCTGATCCAGAGTGTATTTCTTTTGATCTAGTTTTTTTTCTACATAAATGCCTACACTTATTTTTCTACAGCATCTGTATTCATATCCCCAAGGCACATTTTGTGATATGCACTTTATCCTTTCAATCTCAAAAATGTATTAATTTATTTGTATGCCTTTGAGTTTTACCCTGCCTTGCTTACAATTCTTATGAACGCAATCCGCAACATCATTTCTGACATATTATTTTCATTTCCCTGTCCCCACCTTACCCAAACAACAGACCACACATAGCATAGCTCAGAAGATATATGTGATTGTCCCCAACACCACAAAATGTTGATATATAATGAGGCTAACCCATTGCATATTGAATTTTATCTTCATTCCTCTTACAATGCAATATCTGTTTAACTTAAGCAGTGCAAAATGGAGGAGGTTTCTTGGTATAAAAGCAAGGCTTAAGCAACAGTGTTCACCCTGTGTCTTAAACGGAAAAGCAACAAATGAAATTACAAGGTGGCTATTCCACTTCAGGAAAGGTTTCTTAAAACTTTACTCCCTGACTCTCCTTTTGTGGCTCTAGAGAGTAAAAAGGAAGCAACAGGGGGCATAGAAGCAAGAAAATAGGTCATTCCTTGTTTAAAAGTTCATGCTGCACAGCAGTTCCTGTCCTCAAAAGCTGTTTTCTTTCAGAAAAGCAGCAGGCTGAATGCAACACATTGTGCAAAAGTTATGAACTACAGTCTTTTCAGGGTTAAAAAAAACTAAAAAATAACGACCCAAATCACAAAACACCAAAACACTGAATATTTGCCATAGTAAAAAAAAAAAGAATCTGTGTTTTCCTAGAACAAAGCCAACACTGCATTATGCTGGCCTGATAAATTCTTTTTTTCGATATAGGGGTTTATTCTCAAGGGAAGGATTTAAATTATTTACATGCATTCATAGATTCTATTCTGATTTGACTTAGACATACTTTCTGGGAGAAGCAGACCTCTACAGAATGAGGAGGCGTGCACAATATCTTCTGTCTTCTATTTGGTACCTGCTCACAGATTCTGCTGACAAATATTGAACATTCCTCCTTGTCCATGACATTTATGCAGTAAAGGCGTGGCTAACATTAGCCATGAAAAGAATAATAAACATTTAAAGTAATTTTCTGGGGTACTTTTCAATTATTTTTATGGCGGTTAACTTCCCCTTACAATACACTGAAAGAAATTATATTAAGTTGTTTAGCAGGTTGCAATGCTTCCCCAGCCTAAGGTCTAAAGTACTGGCTCTGTCTGCATTGCAGCTTCTTCCTTGGAAAATTGGTGGTTAGCCAGTCTTTTTCTTAAGTGCAATACCTGAGTTCTACCAATTTTCTGTCTTTGACCTTTTGGGTTCATGCTCAGATACATGAGACCTAACTCCCTGATGAAACTTCCATTCACTGATAGCTGTGTTTAACCCCAGGGTACACCAATCTTCTCAGTAATTCACCTCTTGTTATTCATGTTTCAGCAGTGAAGTTACCTGATAAACACAGACTGATTCACTTCAAAGTACTTACCATTTAATCTTTTTTTCTACAGAGGGGCTTTTGTCTAGTGAAGAGAACTTGCAGAGCAGTGAAGTTAATGCGGCCATGAAAATCAAATCATGTACATTGAAAGGGACAGGACAGGGAGAAAAGAAAAATGCTAATAGACATGTAATATGAACCTAAAAGATTAATGCACTCCTATGGATTTGTATCATTTCCAAAGTAAGCAGAAGTCATGCCTACACAAAGTGTACAAGGCTCATCCAGGCATAGCTCTGAGATCATCATGATATGAATACAGTCTCTCTGCAGCTGCTTGAACACCCCGTGACATGTGGTGTTCATACAGAGGCATAGATGTGCAGCGACTGTTGCCCTTCTCTTACTAAACAAGATCTTGTTATACTTTAAGTAATCAAATACCAAGTCCTGTTAGCAGTTCTACCTCATCCCCATCCATTAAGAATCACATACATGTATTGCACTGTATAAAAGACACAGACTGAGGCAAGCATCAGAGAGATGAAAATATGCAGCCAGAGCAAAAGGTGGGATCAGATCCAGATATCAATATTACCAACTCTTGTTAAGTATTTTTAGTTCAGCACTTAACATCAGTATGGATTATTTTTGAACATCAAGGACAAGTAGCATGAGTAATATGAGGAAACAGAATAATACAGGGAAATAGCAAGTACTAGTCCCTACACTGAGAGAAAAAAATTCCACATCTTATCCCATTGGTGTCAAAAACGTGTGAGATTTCTAGTCATATTTCTGTACTATCTTTGGTGATCTTACTGTAATGGCAGAGACGAGAAATTGGTCTTTTCTATTTGCAGTATTTTCAACTTAGGGGTCAGACAATTTTCACAAAAGTTAGGTTGAAAAACAGGTCCTAGAGTAAAATCTCTTAAAGAATTTTTAATACTCTGTGGAGGAACATGTTTGAAAATGCCCTCCAGACTAACAGTCCTTTTAGTTCTCAGGATCCTCTTCAACTCTACATTTTTCACAAAGCAAATCAAGATCTAATTTTTGAATATCATGTCTCCATTCTTTTGCGTTCTTCCACACACAATTCATGGTCTGTTAACTTCATTTGTCAGTGTTTCTTTTGTTCTGCACTTCCCTTCATATGAGCCCATTTTCTTTCTCATTACTATGCCGAAAATTGGAGCACCTTTTCAACCATTTTAACTGCTTCCAATTTTCTACTTAACCAAATTCTGTTACCAAATTCTGTTACTTAACCAAATTCTGTTCACCAATCCATCAATCCTGCCCTTTTATTGGATGTTCCAATCAACAAAGTATGTAGTATGGCAGACAAAAGGATCTCAGAAATGCACATGCAGATTAAAATATAATGACATGCTAATAAATTGAGACTGAAATTGAGGCTTTCATGCGTTACAGGAGAAGAAAAATGATAAAGATTTTTGGGAAAATGAGAGCAGTCTTATATAGAGAGAGAGCAAGTGTCCTTAAAAGTCAGTAAAACAAATCCCATCTAAACCAGAATGAGGAAAGTCATCATCTCAAAAAATTATTACAGAGGTAAAAGTGCAAGTTTTACCAAAGACTGTACAGCTCTGCTTTGAAATTCCAGACAGACAATTAAGACAAAGGCAATTTTAAGGATCAAGGAAAACATAATGATCCTAGAGTTTGATGAATATGAAGATTAAAATTCTCTTAATTAATTTGAGATAATGATTGAATTAAAACTTGTATCTTAATGGAAGATGACAATCTAATTGCAAAGCTGCTCCAGATGTGAATATACCAGAGGGAGATACAAAAGAGTGTCAAAGGTCAGGTTTATTTTGCTGCAAGAAGGAGCATAAGGATTTTCGATGAGTAACACAAGAATAAATACATTCAACTTATGAGATGAAGTACAAAGCACTCCATTACATTGTTATTGGAAAAATTCAGACCCTAATAATACCTAAAAAAAAAACCCCAAAAACATTTATGGGAGAAGGGTACCTCTCTACACATTTCCTAAAATCCCTGCCCATGCCACACAAAAGCTTTCTTCTCCCCTCCATTATCTAGAATATTTTACATTGTTGGAAAATCCTTACTCCCTTAGGATCAATTCAGATTTGTTATGTACATCCTGTGGCGCATATTAGAGTAGGTGAGAGGATCTTTTAGCTTGCATTCCACCAGAGAACAGACAAAAATTAGTGCAACAAAATAAAAATGTGATCCCATACAAGTCATCCTTCTATACAACTGAGTTCAAGTATCAAATTCTCATCAGATTTATCATGACATGAATAAGAAGAATGAGTTTTGCAAAACTTTTGTCTTTCTAAGCCATTTAGTAAAGTATTTCACTGCAAATGTTTCCTCAGAGACTTATCTTCAAAAGGAAAGATTTATAAGAATAGTAAGACTCACATAAGAAATAATATGTCTGATTTATGGTCACAAACGTTCAGGTTCCTCAGCACTCCATGTTTTACTCCCTCGAAAGTGAGTGGAGCTCTGGACAGTGACAGTGTCCTGGCAGGACCTGTGCAGGGAGGAGCCCACCCTGGGGCAGGACCCCACGAGGACCAGCGTTGGACTGAGCTCCATGGGAAGGACCACGCTGGAGCAGGGCAGGAGGAGCTGCAGCCCGTGGAAAGGACTTGTGTTGGAGCAGCTCAGGGAGGACTGGCTCCTGTGGAGGGGTCCCCTCTGGATCAGGGAAGCAGTGTGAGCAGCCCTCCCCTGCAGAGGAAAGGGCAGCAGAGACAGGGAAGCTCAATGCAGCCTCCATTCCCTGTGCCCCTGTTCAAGTGCAGGGGAAGAAATAAAGAATTCAGGAGTGAAGCTGGGTCCTGGAAAAAAAGGGAGGGATGGAAGCAAGGTCGTTTTTAAGTTTGCTTTTTTATATCCCCTTATCCAACTCTAATTTCTTTGCTAATTTTTTCCTGAGTGAAATCTGTTTGGCCCATAAACAATAATTGGTGAATGGTCTCTGTTGTTATCTCAACTCATGAGCTTTTCATTATCTTTTCTGTCCCTGTCCAGCTGAGACAGGCAGTGATAAAAGCACTAGTGGGTGAGTGGTTTCCAGCCAGGGTCAATCCACCAAGAATTTTATATTTTATCTCTGTTTAAAATGTGTTTTATCAGCTTATTATTTATTGTTTGAAAAACCAGGAAATCATTTATTTTAGATATTGAAATTTGTATATATTGAGGTGGTCATTAAGTTTTATTTTGTAAAAAATATTTAGTTGTCTCAAACTTTTCCCTTTTACTTTCACCTTAAACATAGGTTTTGCCTGCCCTTTTTTAATAATTTATATTTTTTAGTTAGATTTTAGCACATTTTTGATGAAAACAAAAGTATTTTCCCACTTACTTTCTAGCATAAAAGAACAGGACTAATGGAGTGAAAAAAAACCAACAGATTTTTTTTCTATTGTTTTGAAATATAAAACATTTGAAAAAAAGTTTTCAGAGAAAAACTTTTTCCACAATGAAATTGCCATTGGAATATTTTTTGGGGAAAAAAACAGAACTGCTCTTCTATACCAGATCTTGTATAGACATCCAGCTGCCTTTCCAGTCTGAGTCAGATTGTTTAGACTGTGCATATAGCAAGAAACCACTCCAAATGCTCTGTGTAAGCCACCACCCTGAGCTACTGGAAGGACATTAATGCCCTTCAAAAACCAATGCAAATACCTAATTAACTTTTTTTCCCTAGGAGTTTGGTTCTTAATGTTATAAAAAAGAAGTTAAATCCCATCTGATTAACATTTTTCAAAAAGGGACACAGTAGGGCAACATAAATTGTTTTTCTATATTGGAAGATGTTACAAAGAACAATTAAAACCCAAACAGAACTCTTCAGCAAACCACAACAAATGAGAATTAATCTACAGAGTAATGTCTCATTTTTTTTTCCCAAGACTCTCACTCACTTTTATATCTGTCTTTTTTGGGTTTTTTTTGTTTTGTTTTTTGTTTGTTTTTTTTTTACTTCAGTGAATAATCTTATATATTAAACTTCCAAGAGTAAAGATCTACTTTATGAACTGGAGAAAGTAATAGTTAAAATACAAATTACTTAAGATATTTAAACTTTATTTTGAATTCTGTTTCAAACAAAGAGATGGCAGAGTGTAATTACAGCAGAAACTTATATGAAATATTTTCTTTATTGTCTTTGGTTTAGTATTTGGAGTGATTAAAAAAACCATAATAGACAAGTTTATCAGGATATGCAAGTATATCACAGAAATAAATCTGCATTACAAACCAGAATTTGCACTACAACACTATTTTCCATCACAATTCACAAAGATCAGTTCCAGGTGTTCTCTAATTAACAGAGTGCCAGACTTTGCCATTGCCATTCACATTATCTGTATTCACAGATTCACTTTGCATTCAGTAGCTTCTTAATCCCTCAAAGGCATTTTGTAAAATGTAAAGAAAAAAGCAGATTATGAACTCTGAGTGATCACTGTAACCGGTGTCAACTCAGCCTTTCTTACAGAAGCTTTTTTCTTTTCTGCCTTAGAAACATCAAAACGCACTTGGTTTTAGCAGTGCACAAAAATTCCTGTCTAAAAAATTTTTGTCACACACATCTGTTTCTCCTGCCAGAAGCTTTCACCACTTCCTTTCCCTGTGCAAACCATTAGCATGTCAGATCAATTTCGACATATTCCAAAAATAACAAGTAATTTCTCTCCTCATGATTCCTTTTATCATCCAAGGATTCAGCAAACTCAGGTAAACAAAAATGAGTTAAATAAAAGGTCATAAATCACAGGGGGAAAAAATTATTTCTGTATAGCAAGAGATAATGTAATACCAATAATGGTCTCTTTCCAATGTATTTACTCACATGTATATGGTAGTAAGCTCTTCTGTCACATTCAGGCATGTCACCCTTGTATAGATTCAGTCTGCTGGGTTTTTGACCTCTGCTACATCAAATTAGCTACTCCTCTCACAGTGGCACTCATCTGGAATTAGACCATGACTGGTAAAATAAAGCCATCATTAATTTACTATGAAAATATTCCCACTCCATATATTTTATTTACTATGTCATCTTAAAAAAAAAGTGCTGTAATGACAAAATAATAATATTACACCAATCTTTATATAGTGTTTTCAACTGCTATTCTCAAGACAGTCTTTAAAATAGAGTAGCTGTAATTGCCATCACTTTTGCTCTAGACATTCTATTAAATAAAGTTTTTATGAGCTGTTTACCAGTGAATAGATGTGCATTTTCTAAATATGAGCATGTACCTAAATACTGCTAACAGGGCAATACTTGTAATAGAAAACCAGAGGTGTAAGTATGCAAATTTACTATGCCTTTTCCATAGGCTGGTTACTCAGGAAATACTGATGAGGAAGGTGAGGTACAATAGAATTTTCTTCCTCTTACTGACTCAGTGTTAGAACCCGAATCAGTACACTTATCATTTTGGTATTTCCTTTCCCATGGATTAACTCAGAATTTGGTCTTCATAAGCTACTAAAGAGGACTGTTAAGGTCAATACAGTTACATTGCTATCAATTCTGGATTAGTTATCAGTTTTAAATATTTCTAGATCATTAGGCATGTGGAGATTGACTTTTCAGAAAGCTGAGAATGCATTGGGCCATATGCAAATGGCCTTTGGTGTGATGCACAACAGTCTATACTGACTCCCTAACGCTTTTCCAAATGTTAGCTTTTCTTCTACTATGAAGAAAAATTATTTTCTTTTTATGCAGGTGTCACTGATTTACTGAGATATTCTCTAGAGCTTTCTGATTCATCAAAGTGAAAGCCAAATAAATACCACACTGGCATATATATAATAAGAAGTGTTACCTAGCTGAGCTTGTGTCACTACAAATCACCTCAGCAGACATTGGCATTATCCTTTTCCTTGGGCTCAGTGGGTCATTTGTTCCTCGAGGTGAACACATGTTTGCAGGTAATGTTTGCACCATTGGCTGATTTGGAGTTGTCACACAGTGTGAAGAGCACAGTGTGAAGAGCAGAGTTCCCCTTGGAGCTGAGGGAAAGGCACCAGCTTCTGAAAGGCAAGGGGTGCCGTGAGTTAGGGTGTTAGAGGGGCTCAAAAAGCTGAAATCCTTACAAGGAAAACAAAATTGTTTTCATCATCTTATTCTTACTCCTCATTCACACATGAAGTGACCAAGGGGACAAATGAAAGTAGATGTGCATCCAGTTAAAGACAGGTAGTGGCGTAAAAGAATAAAGAGGTAAATGCATCTCCTAAACACAACTCTTTTCTCTCCAATCCTTTTCTGAATGATAGGCTACAAAGAAGCATTAATAATGAAAACATGTAGCATTGATTTAAATTTGATGTAATAGTGAAAAACCAAATATCCATTTCAGGATATAAGAGGCCTGAGAGAAAATTATAAGAATTTATTTACTATTTATTTACTGCACTAATAATTAAGCCCGTCAAGGAAATAAGTGAATAAATTAAATTTGCTATTTAAGTTGTACTTACTAGCCAAAATATTTATGGAATTGAAGATATTATAAACATATTTAATGAGGTAAAAAATATTCAGAAAATGTAGGAGTTTGGAGATTGATGACTACACTTCCTCAATAAAGCTAGTTCCATGCTGAAATACCATGGATGCCATCTATCCATTGCTACATCTTCTAAAGAAAAAAACTGGATCCAAGATCTGTGATATGCAAAAGGAGCCATATATTGTAAAATATATTCTCTATTCTGGAACTTTTCATAGGAAATAACTACAAGGGACATCAGTATTAATAAAAAAGAGAATTATTTTTAATTGAACTATTCAGATTCAGCAGTTTGTACAAAACTAGTTTCAGTATTTGTACAAAATGCTGGAGCCTTAATAGCCTTAATATATTGGCTGGTTTCAAGCCTAGATTCCAAATTACTTGAATCTTTAAATATTTTAAATCATTGTAAAATTCTGGAAATATTCAGGATAATGTGGAATTAATCTTTCTCAGATGAATCTGAAATAGATTTGCATGGTTGTATGCCCCAGCTTTTATAGATGGTATAGAAGTATAGAAAAGCCTGCTAATATATCTTTGTTCCATAAAACCTAAATTACCAGATCATCAAAGCTACCTATTGCAATTGCTGTGCTTTATGACTCCTTTGCTGCTGTTATTTACCTTTAAGAAACTAAAAAATTTAAACCACTTTGTTGTTTGGGGATTTTTTTGTAAGAAGACAGGAACTGTCCAGGGAAAAAGTTCAGCTACCTCAGATGGGAAAAGAAACCTGGTCTTGGTCATCTCTGGATTAAAAAATTGATTTTTTTTGGTGCTATGAAACCAAGCCTCAAAGAAGCACTGAAGTCTCTTACAAAATTCTATATGTCTTTGACCCTGTTAATACTTCACTGTGAGGACCCTGTTAATACTTCACTGTGAAAAATCAATGATATTTGATTATATAATTATTAACATGGCTATATATTTCAGATGATTGATAAGGTTAGCACAGTTTATTAGAAGGCTAATAAGGTTTAATCTTATTCAAACAGGTGCAGAGTGTACATTCTCCTGAAAAAAAAGTATTTACAGATGCTGTGAGGCCAAAATAATTAATCGTTAATCAGAGCCAGATGAACAAACTGTTTAAATTACATGCAAATATGGGCTCTCAGCTTAAAAAAATTATATGTTTTCTTTGCTTCTCCCACACTTTCCTTGCTATTGTCTCTTGTTTAAATTCTTAATCATTTTATATTCCTTTATGCTTTCAGGCAGAGAGAGATATTTATCATTCAGCTTATTTCTACTAAGCAGAACATCTGTGCATGTTTATTTAACCACTTTCAAGGTTGGACCCACAGTTTCCTTCTTTTTATGGTTATTTCTACTCCCTTCAGTGGGGATGTCTCCATAAGAATTTGCAGGTGTTGTGTCCAAAGCCTGTTCCTTATTCAAGAGTTCACAGAATTCAGAGCATGTGTTTAGGTACAAAGATTAAGTCTTGTGAAACAAAATAATTCTTTGCATCAAGACAACATGGATTAGAGGTATAGAAAAGATGTGAAATATTGGAGTCCTTATCCTAAACACCTATTTTGCCAAGTAGCTTGCTTCCTTGTCTATTTCAAATGGACCTAAAAAAGGAAAGGGAATGAATATGACATGAAGTTCCACTGATAATACACTGGGGATAGTCAGACTTCTATTCCTGGCCTCACTCCTGCTTTCTGCATTAGCAGCCATTGTCTAACTGCAGGAATAGTCAACAAAGAGGAACTATGAACATTAAAACCTCTGTCACACAACAACCTGACTCCAGAGCCAGAGGTGGAGTATGGTCCTTGCCTTTTGGCTGATTGAAGGGTGTTCTTGTGGAACATAAGGGTCTGAGCTTCAAAGGTTCTTGTTTTATCTCATTAAGGCTGGGAAGCATCCATTTTAGCAGGATTTTTTTAATGGAACCTGCACTCTCAGTGCTATGTATTCCAAGCAGAACTGTCCATTTTAGGCCTTTCAGAGAATTTGGTCTCAGGGACCTTTGGTTTCAGATGGACACAGGACAGACTCAAGTAAGAACCACACAACTGTTGTGAGGGGAAGAGCTGTTTGTTTGCAAAGAAGAAATGAAGGCACATGAGAATTTGGTTTTGTAACACTGGGTCTGCACTACAGTTTTACATGCATAAATAAGACAGGGGTTTTTTGGATTTGTTAGACACTTGGCTGGTGTGATACACAATACTGCCTCTATTATGGTCCTTAGTAGCCCCTTTGAAGAATTGAGAGTATACAGAAAAAAACTAATATAATTTTTTGATCAACAGTAATTAGCTCCCTTACACAAACTTTCTGAATGATTACATGTCATCATAGTTAAGTAGTAATTCCCAAAATACAGTAGTTCACACAGTTTTCCAGTTTTATCACAGGAGCTCAAACGGAAAAAAAAAAATAAATAAACTCAAAGCTGTCATATGAACAGATAAAAAAGGCAATTTTTCTCTCACTCAGAGAAAGCTCACCCTTTTCTCTGATCCTAATTCACTTCTTGTTGAGGCAGTGCTTAATCCCATATGATCATCTTGAGAATAGTTTGTGAAAATTAGTTAAGGAATACATTGGTTTACATGTAGCACCCCTCTGCAAAAAATCATCCAGGCAAAATATCTATACACTCCACATTTTTCCTAAGTCTCTTCAGTCATTTCCAAGACAGTACTTAACTGTGCAACAACTGAGTGCATGTTATGATTCTGCTCCTTCATTATCCTAAATCCTCTTTTCCACTAAACATAGACCTATGTATGAGTAGGCAACTGAGTGGGTAATGCTAGTGTCATGCAAGCATTTTCCTCTATCAAGATAATAGTAGCATAGTTCTTATGAACAACATTTCTAGCAGATACATAGTTTTTAAAATATAAACTTGGCATTTAAAAAGCATCTCTTTTGCTTTTTCCTTGGATTCTGTATTTATTTAACAAACAAAATGGGCTTTCTTGTTGGCAGTTATCAAATGCAAATTGTTAACCAAATTAATGTCATTACAATTAGCTAGATTCTTTCTTACCTTTGGTTTTCCCTTTAAATTCTATTCTAAAGTGATAAATATTGCACAAATAAAATTGGATGTGTCAAAATGTGTTACAGACCACTTAAACCACTGTAAAGATAGAAAAGGAAGACTAACATGCCAGCAGTTGGATTCTCAGTAAATATCCAGAATACATCAGCATACAGGAAAAGTCAATATTTTTACAGAAAGTAGAATATATGATGAAAAATGGTGAATCACATGGAAGCTCATAATCTTATGAGTGTCATATCAGCCTAGCAGGCATTCATTTTGGATAAGTAATCTTAATATCACAGGATAAAGATTATAGAAAGGAATTGCCAATATTTTGTTATGGAAATGAGAAAATTCAGGGTTAAAATAGAGACGAGCAATTTCTTTTCATCATCAAGTGAAGGATCAGCAAAAACTCACATGGAGCATCTTTCTGTATCTCTGTGGGAATTCTGCTTCTTGTGATCTGCTGCTGCCAGATTTAATGTGCTGAATTTATTATACACAAAGTTGTCTGACTCACAAGTTGTTTTTATTTCCTCAGTACAGATACTGCTTTATGTTGTTGCTTAACAGCATAAAATGGTTAAATAAAGTGTGTTTTTACACTATATACTCTACATTTTAACAAAAAAGGACATCATGAGTTATCAAATATATTAAGTACACACTAAGTGGATTTGCCAACTTAACGTTACTTGTAAAACAGCCTCTAATTCCTTCTTCAGATTCCTCTTTTTGTATACATCTATACAAAAGATGTATATGATATCTTTTAATGATATCATATACATGTATAATCATATACAATGATCCTTGTTCACCTCTGACCACATCACCTGTCATCCCTGAGGAAGCTAATAATCTAGTCAGGACAAGAAATCTTTTTTTATTTTTCTAGTTTGTCCCATTTTCCTGTTTGAAGCACAGTAAAGCAAAGCTAAGAAATGAGAGGAGGACCCCTTTGTTATTTGGATTGGCAGTGTCACTGCAGTACTCAGTATTGTCAGTGTGGAAACAAGGGTGGGAATGTGCAGAGGGTACTTTTATTTAAGCATCTTTTATCTTGCACACCTAACATGCACAATTTAAGATTTCTCAGATATAATTTCTTGGCCAACAATAAATAACAAGGAATATAGATATACAAGTAGCATCATGATTAATCTCTTCACCCATCCCATGGTGGGGACAATCGATGAGCCTCTCCCATCCAGGGAAATTTCAGGTCAGTGGGAAAGGGTTGGATTTGTTATGCTTTGAAACTCACTTGATGTTGCTGAAGTGTTCTCTTCTGATGTTCTGCTGTGTCCTGTTTGTGTTATCCCTTTTCATGACAGTATTTTTCCTCTTATGTCCTTCAGCTGCTGAAAACAACTTTTCAGCTGCTATGAACTTCTTGTTTTTCTTTTTTTTATCTTGCATAGCTCTAGTTCCTATACTTTTTTATTTCTTAGTAACAGTTTTCTTAGTAAAACCAAGTCTTAGTCACAGAGTTATCATGCATAAAATTCGGCCTGGATCACATCCAGCTGAATCTTTAGACAGTGGGTTACAATAACAGCATTCAGAGCTGAGCAGATTTACTCAGTTTGTGGTGAGCCTGGATTATAGTCTGGCCATCCCTGCTGAGCTCAGTGCCTTATCTACTAGGCCACAGTGCCTGCTTTCAGTAGCAGCACATTTACAGCAACCTTGCCCTAACACTGTGCTAAAGAACATCATTAAGATTGCAAAGTCATTATTCATTTGCAGATGCTGTAGTGGAGTTACTGATACCGCCCAATTCACTGTTTTTTTCTATTTCTATAATCTGCAATAGACTAATCATGTGACCACTGACTCTTTTAAATAGATATCCTGCACTATTTAGCCCTCATTTGGAAAGGAGTTATTCTGTTGCCTTCCATTTTCAACACCTTATTTGTTGCATCTTATTAAAGACAATTATTAATTCCTCATGGCCTTCCCTATAAAGCTCACCTCTACAGTTACCTATAAATTTTAACCAGAAATTTTGGCTGTGCCATTCAGGTTAGCTAGAATAAAACTTCTAAACAAAAGACTTCTATATGAAACTTCATTGTTTTTTCCACTCATGCCATGAAAATACAAAGCTCTAGCATCAAACAGATGGTAATCTTCAAAATTACCATGGTTTATTCTTGTACTGATAGTAGCTAATAGTCCAGTATTAAAATCTACTATTCATTTTCCTTTAATTTTTGGTTGTCACGAAAAGTAAAGGTAGTCAAAGTCAGGAGTACTTCAGATCTGTGGGAAGCCTTTTAGAACAAGCCTACAGAAACGGGGCCTGGCTATTCATGTCAAGATTTAACTGTTGTGCATTCTGCTGTTTGCAGGAATTCTTGATCTCCCTCAGCAACTGTCCTAGGGTCCTGGAGGAAAGAAAGATGAATTAAGAAATACTGAGGAAAAGCTATCTGCAAACAATTTCATTGTCTGGGAATAAAAATCACAGATTTTTAGATAACAGCTATTTCCATGACTGACTAATCTTGAGATTTCTTGTGAGAACTATTTTAGCTCCTCATTCTTTTTTCTTTCTATATCTACAAGCAGGTCCAGTCCCAATTCCAATCTGAATTATTTAAAGGTAAACTAAAGCACTGAATATATATTTTATACATCAAGGGATGGTTACCAAATAGATAACCAGCTGTTCTTCTCTAGTTTGAGAATAAAGTCTTTACTGTGCAGATAATTAAGGCAACGTAAGTAATGTAGGCTGAAGAGGAAAACCTTCACATGAAATCAATGCAGTGAAAAGGAGGCAATAAAATCTCACAAGTGACTACAGTTCCAGTAGTTGTAATTGGTGTCCATCAGTGCTCACTTCCTAATGTCTTTGTTTTCTACAGCTCCCACCACAGACCTGGGAATTCTGGGAAACAAAATTCTTATATTATAACATGAGACTGAATAGGCATCAGTTATATGCAGAAGGTTTATTCTTGCTCTATTCTTTTGGCCAAAATCATGTTTCCTTGGATATAATTTCTACTGTATTTTTGATTAGCATATCAATTGCCTAGTAGTCTTGACTAGTACTTTTCTTCTATTTTAGTAGTTCCAAAACCCTAACTCTTACCCCTGTCAGCCTAAAAAAAATAATATTTTCATAAAGAACCAATGTGACTATATACATAAAAACCTAAGAACAAGTACTGTTCTAGCAAAATAAATGACATGTATGTTTTATTTTCTTTCTCATATATGAAGATCTCCACTGATAAAAATAAGCTCACAGAATGGAGGGCCTTGCTATTTTGGTAGATAATCAGATCCTTCACTAGCTCACAATTTCACTAGGTCCGACTTTCCCATTTATACAAAATTTCCTTTCTCTTATTTGTTTGAGAATTTAGAAAATAATCTTTTTGGAGTACAGACTCTCAGTTAATTGGTTGGGATTAATAATGGTATAATTTGGGAATCTATTGACTAGTAATGAGAGATGATACTTTCCACAAATATACTAGCAATTTTTCATTTTAAAGCTTGTAGGGTTTTCACATTTACAACTTTTTTTTTCAGCAAAAGTGACAGGATATTTTCCTTTCTGCTTGAAAAACTTCCCTATAGTTGCATATGACTTACAAAATCAGCGTACCCTATGTTTCTTAAAGCAATGACTATAGATTGTTTTTCCTCCTGGTGCAGCTCAAGTTCAGTGTCATTATTCTGCTGTATTGCACACATGAGGTATTTTTTGATACAAGATCCTGACTTTTTAAATAAGAATTTTGCATTTTGGCAGTCAATGAGACTTTATCAGATAATAAATTAGCATCCTTGCTCACAAATTAAACTTAATCAGTTCTGGAGAAATCCAGAACAACTTTTTGTGTGTCACAGTAGGGTGCATTTTTTCCATGATAAAGTGATTCTCTCCTAACCCCATCATCTTTCTGTAGATATTAAGCACTAACAATCTTCACTTTGCTGAAAAGGACCTCTCTGATTTATAATACTCGAGCTTACTAATTTATCTGTAAAGGCCAATTAGCTGACTGAAGTGCTCAAATGAGTCAGTAGTAAAATGGCCATTGCAGCAAGGACTTAGCCACTATCAGAGTAAATCATTTCTCCCTTTTAATACTTAAAAAAATTATTACAGCTGTCCCTTGCCTATGGCTCCTTCACTGATTCAGATTCAGTTTTCTATAGGTCAATTAAAGTTATATATTTCAACACAATTTAGCAGGATGCAGTAAGTGAAGAAAATGAAAAAAAGCAATACAGATGTTTGGATTAACTGAGTACAATCTTTGCAGTGGAGTCAGACCATAGTAACAAACAAATTATTTTTATCTAGAAAGCCAGAAAAAGACAAAATACAAACATAATTTCATAATAAAATAAACACAGAAATTAGGATTACACTGCTGATTTTCCCAGCATGAAGACTGTTAAGGTATGAGCTGTCATATAGCTGGGGGTTTTGGTTTGTTTACACACTATTTTAGCCTATGTCTTGTTTTGTAGGTGAGGGACTTTGCAGATTTGTACAGTTCACCAACAACAGTACTGCTTGTGTTACCATTTGTCATTGAAGCAATTTTCTGCCTAAAAGACACTTCATGTTCCTAAAGCCTGTTCCTTCCTGTGCCCTCTGCAGTTCTAGCAATCTAAATAAATCAAGGCCCCTTTACAGCAATGCATTAATGTGGAAGTAACCCAGAGCTTCTAGGCAGCTCATCAGAGTTTACATCTTCTTATGTATTTTTACCTTGCAGTTATATAGTGAGTTTGAAGGAGATGAGGGTATTATCTGAAAATTGAATACATATATTTTGTCAGGTAGCAAAATTTATATAGACCTATTATTTGTCTGAGTCCTTCCACATCCATCCTGAGAATATATTCCTTCTTGAAAGTGCTGTAAATCTAAATGTCCCCTAAATCACCTTGGAGACTTCTGTCAAAATGAATAGGATTAAAGCTATCAAGAGTTTTCCAAAGTACTTGTCTTTCTAAAAATCATAATACTGTTTTTATTTTATATTTATGACAATGGAAAATAATTATTGATTTATCCAAAGGCAGCAAATAGTCTTTCTTAAAGTGTTGGAAGGCATTCTGGGTTGGAATGATGAACTGCCTAATGGCCAATATTCTACAGCAAAAAGCAGATTTCTGTCATTAAAATATATGCAACAGTCAGGCTTTTGCTAAAAATGTGTTTGGTTTTAGAATGTATTATTTATTAAATAAACTTGGTTTTCATTGCCTCTTTTATTATCTTCTTTCTTTTCTATTGTTCCAGGATATTTTATAGCCATTTGTATTCAAAACAGAATGTTAAGATTGTAGAGTGTTTCCTGCTAGATGCAAGGTTTAAAAAGTCCAAAGAAATGTATAGCCAATGGCAGAATATAACTGATGAAGGCTTACTGGTTGCTTTATTTACCAAAGTTGTATTGTATTGTAAGCCTGGTACTTCATTAAGTAAATGTCTTCAATTTTAAGATGCAGTTGCCTCCTCTTTAATTTGGAAGGTTCTAGTGTTGCAGCTACTGAAAATAGCTTAGCTATTTAGTCTCTGAATCTTTATTTTAATACACTGAAGTGTAACCATAATAAAATCACTTCATCCTCCTGTTAAAATCCTGAAATGAAGCTGCAAAAAAAGCAACAAGATCATCCAGGATCATTAATAATAGTAAATAGTGACCAGAATGAGAACAGAATGGAAGAGTGTCTCAGGATATAACTGCAGAAGGAAATGGTAAGGCAAAAAAAAAGAAAGAAACCCCATGCAGCACTAGGAAAGTTAAGCCCTAGGCAAAAGCTTTATATTGGAGATCCTTATTCTATTTCCAGCAACACCCCTAAACAGCATACTTAATCTGGCTGGAACAAAAGTCTTTGCCATTGAGCTAGAGACACTCAAATACAAAAATATTTGCTTGACACCTTGAAAGCCAACTAGAATATTTATTTATCCAACTCCACTAATTGATTCCATAGCTAGGGCTGTTTCTTTTCTCTGAGGTTGGATTTTGAGTATGAGTTGAGGGGGAGGGCGCAGTGGACAGAACTTTAAACAGTTTGAACACATGCTTGTCTCCGTGCTACTTAAAGTCACAACAAAACATCAAAGCCATTCCTAGCTCCTTCTGCACAGGTTTAAAATATAATTAAGTTCTTTTTCTTCGGTATCTTTAGCTTGATGAGTGCCACTTGACTTAAAGAGGAAGGAAACAGTCTAATAATGTACACACTGAAGTGTACTCAGCTATTCATAGTTCATAATATTTTTCAGAGAAGAGAGGTTTAGTGGCTCAAAATCCTAGGCCAAATTCAAAATCTCTTCTTTTCCTCCCATGCACTAAAGAACAACACATGTGTAGACATGCACTCTCACACGTGGTGGCTGGGAAGAGTGTCCTTCATGCTGGGAAAAAAGCTGCATTAACTGTTAGACAGAAAATTAGAAAATAATTGCCCAAGGAATGAGTATGGCTTCTTGATTTCAAAAAGTGAATCAGGTGAATGGCTTTGTGAGCAAAGAAATTCATCACATGGTCTTCCACTTACTGATGGTAGAATGGGAAAATTAACTGAATGGACTCACAGCTGCACTAATACACAAAAACAAAGGTAGTTTTCTACTCCAAAGACTTAACTTAGCATGTATTCAGTCAAGATTGTATTCTTCTATCCTGGTAATTAGATTGAACATAAAATATACTCTCTTCTCACTTTTCTGGGTTTTTTGTACGAATAAAAATGCTATCCTCTGTTACACTTCATCTGCAGTTCATAGTTAGTTTTGAAAGCTTAATAAATAATTTTTTCTAGAATAAATTAATTGGATGCATTTCATAGAAAAAGTTAGCATGAAAGCTGAATGCTATTGTTTGCTGAATAGCTGAATGCTAGTATTTTGCAGGCTTTATTTTTTTTCCAAATAAGAAAATTGTGATAAATTAAATTAGTTGTAACAAAACATGTCAAAAAGAATCAATTAAAAAAAAAAACACATGAAGCCAACCCCAAAAGTACTGAAGTTGTTTGAAAGTAGAAATTTATCTTACAGACCAAATGAGGACTTAAAGATGCCATTGCTAACAGTTTTAAATTATCACAGTCCCTCAATGGTACATGCAACCCTGATTCATAGCAGCTACAAGACTCGTACTGAAATCTGCTGATATAAAGCATAAAATAAAAAAATATAGCCAGCAGTTTGAAACACCTTATCTACAGGGCACTAGTGATGCACTTAGGAAAAATTACTACAAAGGACCTATCACCTAACTCTTTACAAGTCATCTGCACTACACATTAAAAAGGGAAAAAGAAGTCAACATAAAAGACCATTAATCTATTTCGCAAGTGATAAAAGGCTGTTTTTAACTTGTGGTTTCAATGGGGCAGGTAACAAAACCAACATGTCTTGAGATACAGAGACTAATTTCAGCAATATCTAAGGATCACAGAAATATTCCTGAGGCTATTAGGCTTCAATCAACAGACCACTGGGAGTCAACAAATCATTTCTAAGAGAGTAATGAATTTATTTCTAAAAAACACTGCAGTTTTGGTAGGTTTTAGTGAACTTTAGACTTTGTGAAAAACAGACTGGAAAATCTTCTTAATAGAAATGATTGACCAGTCTGTAGCCAGTCTGCAGCAATAGAAGCCCCAGTTCATCAAGATGTTGCTCTGGTTTTGACTGGATCAGAGTTCATTTTCTTCTTAGTAGCTGCTACAATGCAGTGTTTTGGATTCAGTGGGAGAATAATGTTGATAGCACGCTGGTGTTTTGGCTGCTGCTCAGTAGTAATTACCCTGAGGCAAGGAATTTTCAGTGCCTCATGCTCTGCTAGCAAGGAGGTGCACAAAAAGCTGGGAGAGATCATGACCAGCAAAGATGACCCAAACTGTCCAAATGGATGTTCCATACTATAATACATCATGTCCAGCACATTAACTGTGGGGAGTTAATTTGAAGGGAGAGGATCACTGCTCAGGAGGAGGTTGGGCCTCCATCAGGTGGTGGTGAGCAATTGTAGTGTGCATCACTTGCTGCTCTTGGGTTTTTGTCTCCTTTCCCTCTCCATTTTATTAAAATTATTAGTGCTAGTAGTAACATTATTATACTTTAATTTGCCATAATTATTAAACCTGAGTTTTATTTTATTTTCTTTCCTGACTGTCCCCCCCATCCCACCATGGGGGCAGAAGGGAACTGAGTGAGCAGCTGTGTGGTACTTGGCTGCCAGCTGGGGTTAAATCATGACAGATGCACAACTTGGAGATAAGCGCATTCCATCTTTTTTTGACTGATATAAGCTCCAGTTCTCAAGTGTAGAAACAACAGTTGAGGTTTCAGGGAGGTGTAACACACTAAGATCCTCATCTTAAACCATTTTGCAAGTGCAATGGGAAAGAATATTCTGTTGGAATGAGCATATTTGCTGAAGGGTGATATGCTTCATCAACGGATGTGTTACAGGAGATGATTTCAAACAAGGAGAGAAATTAGGACTGACAAGCCAAATAGTTCTGACATTTCTGTGTGTGGGCAGGGTCTGTTCTGGTACAGGTTTTACCACTGGAACTCTGCAACAGCCCTGGTTGCCAGCCAGCATTCACAACCCCTTGAAATAGAAGCTGTAGGCAACAGACCCATTTCTTGGGCCATTTCCATGTTGGGGATTTTTTTGGCTAATAGTAGAATTTGCACTTTAGCCAGCTGGATGAGATCTTTAAAACTGTTAAAATTTGCATAGAAATTCAACATAACTGAAAGGTATCTGAGATCAAAAAGCCTACCAATGTCATTTATTCAAAATCAAGGTTCACCCCACCCATCAATCAGCATTTCTTGTTATGTCCATTATGTTAATTTCAAATGCTTTCAACAAAGATATAATTTTAAGCCTAGTGAAAACCATTCCCTGTGAAACAATGAAAGCATCACATCTATCCAATAGCAGAGCTTAGTTGTAAAGGAATATGTTATTGAATTGGAGGAAGCTTCATCTCTTATTCCCATAGAACTAGATAAAAGGGATAATTTGAAGTGTATTGTTGTATAACACTGAGCTTTTGACTTCATGGGCATTCTTTGTTTTTCCTCTGTAACATATTTCAGATAACTGTATTAGCATAAGAAAGCTATCTTAACAATGCAAAGATATCTGTCATTTTTCTAAAGTACAGAGCTAACGACAGTGTTTACCAAAAATGTGTCCAAATTTCCCTAGTAAAGACCAATTTTTACTTGTTCATGCCATCATGAACTTTGAAGTCATTTAGGCTTAAATGTTCTGTGCACCAAATGCCTCTGTCAAGTGATCTGTGTGCACATGTGCAAAGAAAGCTTCAGACCAATTGATATCAAAGAGCTTGAAAAACTGACCAAAAGCAAAGAATTGTCTCTTTAAGTCTTCCATACTGTGCTTTGTTACTAAGCTAAATTTGCATGTATTTTCCCCTCACTCTCAGAGTGGATCAGATTTAATTGAATCTTTCTTAACCACAAATTATCACTTCACAATGTATCATAGAATGCTTTGGGTAGGAAGGGACCCACCTGCCATGGACAGAGACATCTTTGTGTATTTTCCCCTCACTCTCAGAGCAGTGGATCAGATTTAATTGAATCTTTCTTAACCACAAATTATCACTTCACAATGTATCATAGAATGCTTTGGGTAGGAAGGGACCTTAAAGATGATTTTGTTCTGACCCACCTGCCATGGACAGAGACATCTTTCATTAGAACAGGTTGCTCAAAGCCTCATCCTATCTGGTCTTGAAACCTATTGCAAAGAGAAGTTCCATCTGCTTGTTGTAGCTGTTACCAGGTTGAGGGAAAGAGTGAAAAGAGAGAAACAAATCCACACACAAAACTTGAATATCATTGGGATCCTGCTGGATTTGGGTAGCTTAGTTGTGTGCAAACTGTGGCTGCATCTGTCAAATAATTTCTATGGGTTTTCATTTTCTTATGTCTCTAGACTGTCCTGTGTGCAGAATTTGACAGATATCTGCCATGCCTTAAATCCAAAATGAGACAGCTATCTCCATTTATCTGTAAAGAAACATAGCATGGCAGAGGTGAAAAAATGAGACAAGGATTCTGGGTAAGAGGTCAGGACTGAGGCTATGGAAAGCACCATTGAGGAAGAAGACCTGATACACACAAATGTTGTTGTCAGGAGTCTGGAAGTGCACAGGGGTCTGGGAGGGGACACTTAAACCCACCTGACCATGGGGATGTTTAAAATCATATGGCATCATGCTTAGCAGGAAAACCAGGGGAAGGATCACAGAATAACAGAATAAATTGGGTTGGAAAAGGCCTCTGAGATCATTGACTCCAATCTATGATCAAACACAACCATGTCAATTAGATTATGTCACTAAGTTCCACATCCATCCTTTCTTCAAGTGACAGTGAATCCACCACCTCTCTGGGCAGTCCATTCCAATGATTAATCACCCTTTCTATGAGGAATTTTCTCCTAGTGTACAACCTGAACCTCTCCTGGCACAGTTTGAGGCGATTTCCTCTCTGGCTCATTGCCTGGGAGAAGATTCCAGTTCCACCTGACTACAATCTCCTTTCAGGCAGCTGAAGAGTGTGCAAATGTCTGCCCTGAGCCTCCTCCTTCCCAGGCTAAACATGCCCTCAGCTGCTCCTCACAGAACTTGTGCTTCAGACCATTCAACAGCTTCATCCAGCTTCATTGCCTTTCTCTGGACGCCTCAGTGTCCTTCCTGAACTGAAGCAGGAAGGAGAGGATATTTAGAGTGATGGCATTTGTCTTCCAAGTAACTGCTAGGCATGAGAGAGCCCTGCTTTCCTGGGGATGGCTGAACACCTGCAGACCCTTGGGAAGCCTAGAGTGAATTCCTTGCTTTGCTTTGCTTGCACAGGTCCTTTTTCCTTTACCCATTAAACTGTCTTTATCTCAACCCATGAGTTTTCTCCCTTTTACCCCTCCAATTCTCTTCCCCATCCCACCAGGGGTAAAGTGGTGTTTGGCTACTGGCTGGGGTTAAAAAATGGCATCAATTTTAGTATCATCTGTTTCTCTTTTTTTAACCCAGGAATATTATATGTATGTCCGTGCTCCTACATGGAAAATACTTACATGATTAACTGTGACATTTGGTATGACTGATGTACACTCTCTACTCAAAGCACTGATTCAGCCCTTTTGTTAGTCTATCTCCAAAAATATTCAGCTTTCATTTTCAGGACCAGAATGAGTTGGTGAAATTAATTAATAGCTGTACTTTTTGACTAATTTTGGAAAAAAAGCCCTCTCTCAGGTTCATCTTTCCTTCTAATGATATTATTAATAATCACAGATTTAACACTTATTAAAAACCTTATGGTCAGGTTTTACTAAGGTGTTAGCAATTACTTGCTTATATAATAATAACACTATGAATAGTCTCACAATTACTTTTGCAAGGACACCCAGGCACTCATCTTTCTTCTACTCATGATTTGCACCAGCAAATTTTTGTTGTGATAATTGAGTAATAAGGCAGAGACTGACACGTGTCAGGAGCTTTTATCAATCCTTGTCTTCTCCCATTTGCCATTCCAGGCTTTGGCTGCATGTTGCCATGAAAACTGTTGTCCAGAGCTGGTAATTAGGTTTCTATAGCTGATGCAATTCAAACAAACAGCAGCACTAGGAACAAAAGAAGGACTTTAGAAGATATATTTAATCCTAAAATAAAAAAGATTATTTGTTTTTGAGAAAGATTTAAGGATATTCTTTCATTAAAAATAGCTCAATATTTTCTTGGGATTTAATTCAGGATTAGTGTTTATTTATGAAGTCCACTATTTGGTAGGAAGCACAATTTCCAAAAAATAGTATTCTATTTTCATGGAATTAAAGCTGATAGAATATAAGTAACAAAAGGAAATAATAATTTTCTCGTAGTCAAGTTTCTTTATACCTGGGAAACCAGACTTACTTTTAAAATGTAAAGAAATGGTGAACTCCAGAAGAAAATATCTTAATCAAAGGCTATGTAAAAAAATATAGAAATTAATAGTTTTTGCATATCCTAATATCTAAATCTACACTAAGATTTTTTCCATCTATTCCTCACAGTCCTTCAGTTACTATAACAATAAAAGTATCCCTGAACTGAATATATAAACTGGGGAAAACTAACATCTTCAACCATTATCTTATCTTATATTAATGTTAATATGGATTGAGCTAAACTAGAGTGTTTTTAACTCAAAATAGCACAATTTGACTGTAATTTAGGATTATAGGTTTTTTTTAAATAATTTATAAATCCTAGTTGTTCCAATAGAAATAAGAAAAAAACTTTAAATAAATTTTAAAATACATTTTTACAATCTCACAAGCAGCCATGTTAAGTGAAGATTTATCAAGAAAGCATTACAAATGAAAAAAAATTACATAATTTGGTAAAAGCAATATTTTATGTACATCCTAGCATTTATGGTCTTTTTTCAGTTCTTTCTTTTCAGCCTATTTGGAACAGTCCATCTCATTTTCTGTTAGTTTAAAGACCTTGGTAAACAAAATATCGCAACATCTGGTTGTATAGGATTGAAAAAGAAATAGATTTCAGTTTGAAGTCTGCAACTATGCAGAGTAAAGACAATCCTGCTCATCCTAGGAGTATTCACAGCACTAATTAGGAAACACCTAAAATTTTATATCAGTATGATTAATATTTTAACATTTATTATTATTATTATTATCATCATCATCTCAGGTAGAATTTTTACACTAACATTATTTATACTGTAAGTAGTAGTATTATTTAACATTGGCTTTCCCTACGCAATTTGCAGAACTGACAGAGGAACTGAACCATTCTGTGTGAAAAGGAGAAAAAACCCAAAATCTGTCAAAAATCAAATGTCATAATAACAAAGAAAAGTTTTTCAGTTAGAAAATTCCATAAATTACTAGGCAGACAGAAAATTAGCAGAGCCACAGATTTTCATCAGTTTATGAGAGCTAGAAATACAGCCTTCAAACAGCAACAAGCTCACCATACTGTACATCATAAACTTCAACAGACCACACACAGAGCCCCCAAATGCCCTTCAATGTTAGTTTTATTATTCATGTGTCAAGAACTGCCATCTGTCTTAAACTGCATGCATTGTCTCATTTGGTAAAATCAAAACTGGGTGGCAAAGTGTTAGTTCAGAACTCTCCTCTCCACTGCTTTCTACAGACACATCCAAAGGTTCCTTAAACTCAATAGAAACCTACAAGCCCAGATAAATAAAATAATTACCGTGGTTTGACAGTTCCTAGTCACACATGTAAAAAAAACCACTATCCTTTTCAGCTGTAAGGAAAAAAAGCCAATTAAACCCTCCTCATCTCATCTACCATGCAAGGGCAGAGCCTCTATCTCTTCTTTCCTCTTAATCTGAACTAATTGACTCCAGGTGCCCCTCTGCAGGAGTGGGACTGGGACGAATCACTGATTTAAGGTTTTTGACAGGTCCTGTACAGCAGCACAGTATTCAAATATTTCTGTGTCTTAGCAGGTTATTCTTCAGAATGTTTTTGCTTGCTGAAGCACTGAAAGACAATATTTTCACTTCTGAGGCAAAAAAAAAAAAAAAAGGGTTAACTATTTTCTTATACAAAAAATATAAGATGAATCAGGTTAAATTTCAACACAAATGATCTTGTGGAATCTGAAGAATGTTTGCAAGGGAAAACTACCTGTGTGTTAGAAAAAACAGCAAGGCACAGGAAATAAATCCCTCTATAGGTATCCAATGAGTTCACACTTCTGGTTACTATGTAGCTGTTCCACCACATATTTTCCATATTCCACCACAGCGTTATGCTCCTCCTGGAGGCGTGCAGGTTGATTTCTTTTATGGCAATGCAGACTGCAGTGTTTGAAAGTGACTCAGTGACTTAGAATTTATTTTCCACATTGTCACCAGAAGTTCAAGTTTTTTGAAAAGCCTTTTTGAAAGTGTAAAAAAGAATTACTGGTATAAATAATGCATATAGATTTCTATATATTAAAATTTCAATCACATTGAATCAGCCACATAATTATAAAAGCTGACCCTGCATATTTTTGTGACTTCAATTCAAAAAAGAGTATTCAACCTTGATCCAGGTACACTTTTAAATTGAGATATTAATAAAACTCAAAATGAACCTTGCCAGTCTAGACCATACATATAAACATTTTAAGTTTGGCCACTATCTGTAGTTTCAGACTGCAGTTTTGCTGATAGTCTAGAGCTCTAGGGACTCATGTCAGTCAAGGATCCCCTTCTGTACAAAATTTACTCCACTTAATTTTTAGCAGCCGGAGATTAGAAAAAAGCAATTATCACTCACAGCCATGGCTGGCACAGAACAGATTGGGGTGACATGGCCAGATGATTATGTTACTTAGAGACAAGGACAATTTTTTTCCTGACAGCATTTCAAGAACTTGTTCAGACTTAAAGAGGTGAGAAAATTATGGAAGTCAAACAAGTGCAAGCATCTCTCCAGAACCCTCAGAGCTCTGGTCCATTATTCTGACGTTTCATCTAACTGTAGCACAGCCAAAAAAAAAATCAGGACAAAAAAAATAAATCAGACTGTATCTTGACAATTTGTAGGTTCTACCGTTGTCCACACCAAAGTGTGTAATAAATTCCCTAATAATTTATTTTGCATGCACTAATGTGATGCATCTCAGTCTCTCTTGCAGCCAAAGGTCTCCCTAAGACAATGAAAGCAAAGTGCAAAATACAAACAAAATATAGAGATGTGGTCGCTTCTTAGCTGTGAGCTCTCATCCAACCTACAATCACTTTCTACATCTTTGAATAACTATTCTCAAATGTCATATATTGAATCATAATAATAAAGCAATAATGAAGGAAAACTTCTGAACTTTGAAAATAGACTTGAGAAAATATCTAAGGAAAATTTCAAACTGTTAATACTCAAAATGTATTGTGAAAAGCCAAGAATGCATCATTGTATGGGGAGTTTCAGGAGAAAAGTTTCTATATAAAGAGTCTGACAGTAGAAACTTGGAAAGGTAACCTTTAAAAAAAATTACCAGTTTTCCCAAGTCACAATGCCATGCTACAACACAAAAAGTAATAGAATACTGAAACAATCCCAGTCTGTATTAAACAGGTCCCAAAATCTTTCAGTTACAAACCCCTGACTAAGCCAAATAGAATAATTTGTTATATAAAGGGAAAAGTAATAAATTGGATTTTATGCCCAGAGAGCAACCTAATCAAGGTGATGTTGGATGATGATAATGAGACTTTAGCAAGAAATCTGGAGATTAGTTTATTACTTTCCTGCATGTTATTTGAGTTCAGATCCTATTTATAAATGCAAGCACATTGTCTGTTAGGTCATTCCAATTACTTGGTATATAATGCAGCACCTGAATCAATTCCATCAAGTTGAAGATGATGCACTTGACGAGATCCTATTTGCTGAACAATGGTGGATAGAAGCTTCCTTAATAAAAGAAATAGGAAAAAAAAAACTGTGAGCAAGTAAGACAAAGTGGAAAGTCATTCTAGAAATGCAGACCTGTTTTCCTGTGGCACAATGAGTCCCAGCTCAGCATTTGCATGGTGGTGGGTTACTTACAGATGGAACTGTCAAAATCTGGTTTTTATTGTACAGGATGACAAATGTAGTCCTTATGGGAGAAACTTCTCAGCATAATGAAATCTAATCTCTGTGGAAGGTAAAAGATTCATTCCCTGTTCATTTCATTTCTCCTCAACTTTCCCCTAACTACTACATGCTTTATAAGAGTTCCATACCTTTGCGAGCCGTGACCAAATTGCAAGGGGATTGAGGGGGAAGAGGCAGAATTGCCTATAATTTAAAACTTTTCTCCCTCCTGTGTGCAACTGATTTCTTCTATTTCTGCTCTGTACCACAGTGACGCCCAACTGGTGGAACACAACAGGGAGTACAAAGATCTGCCAGATCCATACCAGCTAGACCCAGCTCAGTTCTCTGATTCCTTCTGTACTGTGAGTTCATGCACATCTTCAGATAGTCCCATACATTTAAAATATGTGACTAAAGGCACTGTATTACATTTACCTTTTCCTCATTTCTTTGAGCATTTACTATGAAATCAGCTTTCTCCATATGCTTTGCTCTACCTTGATCTCATCCCTCAAATTACTGATGGCTTGGAACATCTTTCTGGCTGCAATTTAAAAATGGATAAATTGTATAAAAGTATATTTATAGCTGACAAACTCCAGACAGATAGGTAGCCACTTCCTTTGTGAGTTTTCTTTCACAAACATGAATTTTGCATCTGCTGGTAAAGCTCCACCTGTAGATGTCCTGCTGCCAGAGCCCTCAGAGCACCATACAGCCAAAGCATAATGTTTCTCAGCTTGTTCATCCTCCAATTTCTACACCATGATATTTCTGCTCTTGGGCATCTTAGCAACATCTGTGATGGTGAGAAATGAGCATAACATGCAATGTAACTAAAAAGTTGAAGCCATTGTAATCATACTGAAATTATTCTAAATTAAGAAGATGGAGTACAGACTCACTTTTATATCTGTAAGAAAATATGAAAATTACACTGTGACCAGTACTTAATGCTGTCTTCATATGCTCTTGTTCAACATGAGTTCACTTTTCAGAGAACCCCTCAGTGTCTGTGGGAGTGTGTGCAAACTTCAGTACTGGTATTTGTAGAAACAAACAGGTGCTGGCTTGTCAAGTCAGTCATAATATCCATAATAACTAGTTTGCACAAACCAACATGCTTGTGTGAGGTAAACAGATGGCATCATATTTTCCCTCCTGATGCAAGCACTTTGTAAAAGCTTTTGCAAATATTGCTTAAGGATAGTTAACAGTGTCAAACGCAAACATATTTAGCACCTCTCTTCAGTTCTACATCAAGGTATGGATGCAGTTGATATTTGTCTATCCATATACCTCAAGACATATATTATCCTTCAGATATTATGCTTGATTGTAATTGGGCAGTCTTGAATTCAGAGGAACTTTTGTTATTAAAGGTAAGAAGGTTGCCTCTCCATTAAAGCTTTTTGTTTTAATCATAAACTTTCTCCATATTTAAAAATTCTGCCACTGCAGCTCGGATCTTCCAAGTACATTGCAGGCAATGCTTCCACCTTGATACAGCTCATGTTTGTAGAATTCTGTGAACAAAGCCTCAGAGTTTTGCCAACATTGTGGAAATTCCATGCACTTGCATTTTTCCTACCAGTCTCAGAACAAATTGAGACATCAAAAATCTAATTAATTAATAAGTTCTCTGGACAGGAGAAATTTCATTTAATTATTTAATTTAATTACCTAAATGACAGATGAATATTATTTACTGACTTTTTCTCAGGACACAAGTCATAGTCATTTCTAATCCTTCTGCTCCCTTCATTTGATTTTATTTGCACAAAAGGGACAAGTATTCTGTTTAATCGCCTGTAGGAGCCTCTGTCAGAACCAGCAGTGCAATATGCAAGGCCAGTGTACAACACCACAAAAAATAACCAGCTGACAGATTTGGTAGGATTCATCTCACTTAATTCTAACTTCCTTCATGTAAGCTAGCTTGCTAACCTTGCTTCACCCCAATAAGAAGGGACATTGCTGGCTACACAGCTCATGTTCCCTTATTCAGATTTACTTTCATCTGAAAAGACAGGATATTGATTACATTGACTATAAAGAGTGACTAGGACAATTAACTCCTGATGTAGACACTAGTTCTCTGATCAGAAGAGCTTAGCATTTAATTTGGAAGTTAGATTCAAGCCTTTGCTGCCAATCCATAGGTTGCCAAAGTAACAGAGTGAGATCCTATAGTGCTGATTCCTGATTCTATAGACATTGTATTTGGAAATTGTGTTTGGAAATATGAAAAAATTACCAGAACAATTTTTTATAAGAACACATTAAGAAATACAGAGCAAGACTAAAGAAGTACCATGAAGAAATAATGTTTTTGCAATGCTGTATTTCCACAATGCCTTTGATTAATGGAAAACTTTAAAGAACAACTAGATTCATCCTTCCATCCACTTCTCTATGAAGAAAAGTGCTCCACGAAGAAAAGCAGTACAGTCAAGGAATAGTAAGAAGTAAAACAGCAGAAGAATAAGCAGCTGAGGGCTCTGCAGCTGATGGCATGTCCTGGCACAATGTTCATCTGCAAAGCACAGTGCCCTATTTGCATTGTTTCTTCCCCTGCCTTCCTTTAACGATAAAATAGAAAGGCAGGACAATTCAAGGCAGTGGGGGGAAAGTACCTGCAAACAGAAATTACACATTTAGAGGAATACAGGGTCTCTATGTAGAATTCAAAATGCTCAGAGTTCAATATATATAGAGATTCAATGTCAAAGAAATGTGCAAAGCAGTCATCATTCACCCTTCCAGAAATGCTATGGAGGATACAGAATGGATACACTGGGAAATATGTGAAACCCTAAAACAATCAGAAGTACAGACAATCATTCATCCATACCATTACTTCATTCACAGCAATATAAAATTACCTGATACAAAAATCAAATATCAGGATATTATTTGAGCATTTGAGAGATTTTTTTATGGAGTCCTATTTCTCTGTTTAAAAAATGTAGTGATAAGCAATATTGAGAAGCAAATTCCTTTAAAGTGGAATATATCTGGACATCAGAGTGTAGTAGCAAATTTGTGCACCTCTCAGAAAGCCAAAAGTGGCAGCCACTGTCCTGTGTACATCTCTGCTTCTGTTTGATGTATCTAGTTCTCAGAAGATACCCATGTAAATTACTGCTACTGTGGTAGCATATCCAAACTCTCTTTACTAAAACAGGTGGACTGAAATAGAGAGGGAAAATTCCCCATCAATACAGCACTGATCCCAAAAAACAAAATTCTGAAGAGTTAACAGAGATAAGTGTACAAGAAGGGAAGGGACCACACATATGATACATTATTTGGTCATTTTAACGTGGAGATGAGAAACCTCTACTGCTAATCGTTTATTTCAGAAAGGACTTGAACAGCCAGCTTAATGCAGGACTCACAAGTAGTTTTGCTAGTACAAATTAATGAGGCCCTTGACTTTGTGGCATTTGTTGTCTACATTTAGAGGATTATAAGGGTTATTAACATCATTTCCCTGAAAAAAAAAGATGTAGATACAAAGATAATATGGAATTGTTCTGGAAAAGTATTCTCATAGAACTCTAAATATGATGTTAAGGAAAGAAGAAAAAAGACTTAGAACATTTCAGGACTACAAGAGAGAAAGATTGCTTGCTAACAAATAATTACAGAATAATGCTGTAATATTAGTTTGATTTTCAAGCAAGTATTACCTAGAAAAAATAGCAAAAAGATCTGCACAAAATCAGATTTGTAGAATAGTTCAGGTTGGAAGGGAACTATTGAGATCATCTAACTCCCCTACTCAAGCAGATCTGGTTACCCAGAACCATACCCACTTGGTCTCCTGGCAATCTGCACCAGTGCTCGGTCACCCTCAGAGTAAAAATTTGCTCTTGTGTTAACATGGAATTTCATATTTTTTCATTGATGCCCTTTGATTCTTGTCCTGTCAGTGAGAACTGATGAAATGATCCTGATTTCCTTCTCTTCATTCACTTCTATGAGAGGGGAATACACACAGATAAGGTCCCTTCTTGAGCCTTCTCTTCTCCAAATTGAGCAGCCACAGCTCTCAGACTCTCTACGTGAAAAAGATGCTTCAATCTCTTAATTGTCATGCAACCCTTTGTCAGACTCACTGTCCTTATCACCATGTATTGGTGATCCCCGTAAATCCAAATAAGCCCAAATATGTTTGTTCTTTGCTTTCTAAAGTGTAGGGGGGAAAAAAGACAAAATCTACTGCAAATAAAAAGAAAATCTACAAGATGATTTTGCAAGTCACAAAAGTTCATTTTTTTTTATACTTGTATTTGATCTCTTTCTGGTCAATGAAAGACTTAGTAGATTCCAAAAGCAGGAGGAAACTTGCTGCAAGATGCAAAAAGAGGGCAAATCAGTGAAGAAAAGAAAACAAAGCAAATCGTATCTTCATGATTTGTTTGTTTCCTATGGATGTAAGGCCACACTGATACCAAAGAATGCAGTAAGGCAGTGCTACAGGAGCAGTAGCTCTCAGCACAGTCAGGGCACTTGTGAAAAAGAGGAAATCGAGCAACTCACAGCAACAACAATCTGTGGACAATCTGTGGGAATATTCATCAAAATATGTTAAATGGATAATCTGGAGTGAGTATGCACAAGGTAAAAATAGGCAACAAAGCTGTTCAAACATTACCTGACTTCTCATTTTACAGTTTTCTCACATAATATTTTCTCATCTTTCTGCTCTGGGTTTCTTCCACGACAGAAATGAGCAGACTTACATATTGAGGCTCACCATATGTGCTCTGGCACTTTTCTGTGTTGGATGACACTCCTCTGAAACAGGGACTTAAGATGCCTGCAAGCCCAGATCTGCTTGCTTTAATTCCTCAGCATAATTCCAGATGTGCCTGCAAGCCATCCTCTGGATCCTCAGAGTACCTATTCTTCATTTTGGCCTTCATACCCCATCACAGTGTGCTGACAGACCCACACAGAGGTTTTACACAAATGTTGTCCTTGGGCCTCCATTCACTGCAGACAACCTACCACTGACCCTGACATTCCACGGATTAGATTTTGTGAGTAGTATTAAAAGAGCATGAGGATCTCAAAATTCATTCTCTTCTGCTGCATACTGCTTGCAGTGTCCATGGAGGTCCAGTAGTCTGGATTGGTTTGTGGATTTCTCAACCCTAAATCTAGGCACAACCCTAATACTAAGCAGAGAAGTAAAAGAAGTCATTTGTCAGCTGAGATTGCCAGCTCCTGTGGTGGTGCCAAGGATAAAGGTGTGAAGAATGTTGTGGCAGTGCCATGCTCTCATTGGCCTTTTGTAATCATAGTGTCCCTGGAGCTGAAGGCTCTCTGGTTTTCTCAACCCTAACCCTGAGTATAACCCTAACACTAAGCAGAGCATTAAAAGCAGACATCTGTGAGGCTGAAGATCCCAGGATGCGAGTGGTGCCAAGGAGAAAGCAGTGGAAGGAATAACAGTGTTGCCATGCTGTGCACCCCTTGGCATGCCTTCTGCAATTGCAGTGTCCCTGGAACTCTGGTCTTTGTGGCTTTTTCAACCCTAACCCTAAGCAGAGCATTAAAGCAGCCATTGTGAGCACGGAACTGTCACAGCATTGCTCCCTCCACACCTTTCTCCTTGGAACCACTGCCTTGCAATGGCTGAGTTACACTTAGGGTTAGGGTTGAGGACACCACAAAGCCTTCAGCTCCAGGGACACTGCAACTACAAAAGGCATGCCAAAGGCAGCATGGCACTGCCACAACATTGCTCCCTCCTCAGCTTTGTCCTTGGCACCACCCATGCCCTGGGAACCTCAGCCTCACAAATGCCTGCTTTTAACTGCTGAGCTCTCAGCACAACGTGTTCTCCACGCTTCTCCTCTACTCCAGGCAAAGTTTAGAAGTTCAAAGGCACTGCCATGGGAAGTCTCACACCTTTTGCAGTGTATGAGGTAAGAGCTATGGAACATATCTTCTCAAGACACATAAAAATCTAAAGTGAACTTCTTTGCTATTTTTAGTTCATTAATTTCTTTTCCTCTCACAATTTATAATTCATATAAGGTCATTCTTTTCATACTGGGGTTGGAGTTTAGGGAGGATAAATACAATGTACTGGTATCAATTAGATAAATCAGTTCACTGATTTTTGAGTTGCTTCATACTTACCGAAGAGCAATGCCAATATTTTGCTTTCTCTCTCCTGTCTACAATAATTTTAAATACTTTCAGTTACAACTTTCAGTTACAAGTTTTCTCATACTTTTCTTTCTTTTCTGTCATACATCCACAACACATTCTTTTACTCCTCTCTGCAAAAATTTGCAAACAGCAAAAATATACTCTCAAGCAGCTCATCCACAAAGCACCTCACTTTGATGTTACTGCAATTTTCCATCTCATATGTTTGTTTATTTTCTCGGTAGCTGGAATTTTGAATTTCTCAACCAGACTCATTGGCACAATTATTTTTACCCTACTTTATGCACCCTGCTGAGTATGTCTACAGGCTCACAGTCAAACGTCTGCTTCCTCAGCAGCTGATAATCTTCTAAGCTCTGTGGGACTTGTTTACTACTCTGTGCCAAAGGGGCACAGTGTTCTTTGAGTGGCTCTCATAGAGAGCTGTTGAATTTTTTACCAAGAGGAAAATCAGCAATGAGCAAAAACAAGGATAAATTTTCTTTCACTTAATTAACTCAGAAAACTACATTTTCAGAAGTGTCCCATTTACTCAAGTCTGCTATAGTAAAGACATAAACTTCATAATTATTTGGGATATTGTTTTAACTAAACTGTAAACATCCAATCAGAATCTAAGAAAATTAAAAGGGTATTTTGGTTCTTTCTTAAAATATCCCAGTTAAAATACTGGCAGATTGTGGCAGATGCACAGCATAGAGGCATAACTAAGTGTGTGCTTAACCATGCCAAGCTTGTAGCCCCTCAATATCTACATTTGAAAAAAAACCTCTCTATATATTTGCTGTTGAATCAGACAATGTTGTCTTTTTTTTTTCTTAAGGAATGATCTACCCTATGGCATAACTAAGATGAAACATATAGGATTTTCCCCTCTGCACTCTTTTGTGCATAGGAGACATCTTGTCCCACAAGGATGTTTTGTTGTTTTTTTTTTTCTTAAGCAATGATCTACCCTATGGCATAATTAAGATTAAACAAATAGGATTTTCCCCTCTGCACTCTTTTGTGCACAGGAGACATCTTGTCCCACAAGATAACCAAGACTAATTTTATTTTATGTATTTACCTGTCCATTTCTGACTCAGCCCCTGAATGCCAGACAAATCACATCACTTCTTCTTTTCCTGGGAAGTAGCAATAATAATGCTGACTTCCACTGCAAATTGCTTTGAGATTTAATGATAGAAACAAAATAGAGAAGACAGGAATAATCACAATAAGATGATAATCTTTCAATTGTTCACCCATCAATAAAACTTAAAAGGTAGTGCAATAACCTTAGAACTGTATGAAAAATTCAGCTTTTTAAGACTGTTCTGCTGTGCATTTGCTAAACAATACACAGTGGTTTCCAACACTCATTTTTCAAGATGAAATTATTACTTGTCACCTGGAGGTATAGCAATTATCAGCAATGTCACTGATAAGCAATAACTTACAATAGATAATTGAAGTCCTTCTTCTGTTAAAATTGAGCATTTGTTTTAATATATTTAATTATTTTCAGCATGCTCAGATTTTTCTTTTCTGACAAGTGTAGTGGAATAGTTTAACTTCTGTTAAACTATCAAGGGATTGAGTATGCTCTATGCAAAATTGGACACAACCAAATTTCAGTGAAAGGTAGAGCTCGAGCAGCATCCCTCTGAGCTGCATTGCCTCATGGGGGCAAATGGAGGAATGACTCATTTCAAATTTATAACCTCGAAGTTCCTGGTGTCACAAGTTTTTTTTAGCCTTGCTGTAAAATTCTTACTAAACATAATCCTTAAAAAATTCTTCTGGTATTGGCATCATCCCTTCAGCAGCTTGCACTAATTGAGACAGAAAGATTAAAAAAATATCTGTGCTAAATCACAGGAGTCAGCATCAGATTTTTCCTAACGCCAAAGCAGTGACACCAGGACACTCATGCCAGATACCAGGGTACCTTTCCCCCACACTCCCCCAAAAATAAACATGCCCCTCCCTGGTATTCACTTATTCAGTCTGGTTCCTTTGGTCAGTACAGTTTCAGGAATAAGGTGTAAATTAGTGGTGAAATGCACTGATTTGGTGGAAATGCATGCATTTTCTGATGAAGAGAAACATTTTCTCTGTAATTTTGAGCGTTGTTAATTGCCTTACTAGTCCAATGCTGAAATATAAAAAGTGGTCTTTGCTCTAACAACCATGTGACATGTAACTGCATGTTTATCTTGACAGTGTCATAACACAGAACAAATTGATACTGGAGTTTGTTTATGTTTATCTGGGGAACAAATAGAAAGGGTTTGTTCTTGTATTTAACCATTATCTTCTATAGTAGCAGGAGTCTGGGAAAATTTTAAAAATATATGTACAAGAGAAATTTTGTGACTGCATTTTTTCCTAGGCCCCTCTCCTGGAGCCCTCACAGTAACAAAGGCAGGGATACCAGGAGGTAAACAGTCAGCCACAATTTGACATGAAAAATACAATACATGCATCAGCTTCAAGAAGGATGAAAGGAATCATGCCTTGAGTACTAGGCCAAATTTGAGGTATCTTGCTGAGTTGATTGTCAAATTTCCTCTGTCAGCTGTTAGAGACTTGCCAGATGAAACAAATTGTTAAATAAGGGTTGAAAAAAACCTTCTCATATTCAATGATTGCTTTTTCTTCTTTACATAATGTACAACTCAAGTATTAGAATGAAGAGTGTAATATAGGAAGCTACAGCAGAAGTGATAGATGCAGTCATTAGATTAGAAATGGGGAAAATTGTCTTCCAGATTGAATACCTAAGAGTTCAAGGAAATAGGCAAAGTAAAACAAGCATCTATAATAGAACAAAGATAAAAGGAGGCAATAAGGATTCGTTAATTAATTTTTTTAAATATTGATGTTGTTCTCCATTTGATATAATCACTGGCTCTTTAAATTATTTTTCCTGTCATTAGATAGTATTAGTAAAAAGCTGCATACTTTGGTTTGATCAGAATATATTGTCATTAAGACTTAGTAGTCTAATGAAATAAGAGTAAATAAATAAAATTTTCAGTGTTAAATTGTATCTCATATGTAGTATTGCTATATCACAATATGTTTGGTAGGCTTTTTATCTACATAAAGTGCTATTCTTATACAGAATGCAGATAGACTCACTTAATAATGAAAATTACTAATTGTTCCATAGATTCATAAGTTGAGTTCAATATGGGAGATATTCAAATGTTTTCCTCTAGGGAACTCATATTTCATAAGGAAAATAGAAATACATTTGGGGGCACATTCTAATCCAGTGTACAGTAGTAGAGATACAGCTATATAATTCAGAAATCCCACATTTTAAGCAGCATATATTAAAAATTTGTTCAGAAAATTTATTTCTATTGGTGATCTTTTAGCATCCCTGGATGACATGAAGATCTATACAGTAAGAAGGAAAATCCTTCACAACAACAACTGAGAGAAATTAATGTTAGAATGATCAGTGGTTTAACATCATTTTTCCTTTCTTTGTTCTTCAAGTCCAGATTAACTTTGGGAAAATAAAATCTCCAATACCAAGATTAAAAATTGCTGGCAAAATACTTCCCTGTGTAGGATTTTCTTTCTCAGTGTGTTTTCTGTAAAATGTTAATATATTTTTCCATTTCTTCTACAAATATCTCAATTACAGTGAGAAAAAAAAATTAAACTAACATTTTGTATCAAGGCAGCACATTCAGGTCTTTAAAAAGCTAAATGAGTTTAAGTAAATTCTTTTCCTCTCCAAAATGGAACCTTTTCCTACTGTGTTTGAATCAAATGCATTAATGCACCAAGGCCCACAGAATCAACTGTGTGTCTGTGTCTGCAAACTTCTGCTACATCCATTTTAATGGATCTTTGAGGGTGGGATGCCAATTACAAGAGCACTTTCTGTGGGGCAAAAGGTGTAACTTAGGAAAAGTTCCCTTCCTGATGTGAGTGGATTTCACATTTGTCTCTGGTGTGCTTGCAAATTAAAAAGATGGGTGAATCTTCTCAACATTGTTAACATTGTCAACAATCTTCTCAGATTTAACTTCTATAGATCCAAACAAAGTTCCACATCCCTTCTTATTTCAGATGCAAGGGTGTGAATTGAAAATAAAGCACATTAGAAATGTTTGTCTCAAGATCAAAAATGTTCAGCACATTATGTTATTAAACCCAAAGATTTCCTTTAACATAAGAAAATAAATGATACAAAATCCCCATATTCTATACTGGATGTTATGACCAACCCCTGATCTTTACAGTATCGGGCATGGAAAAACCTACAGGCAGAATGCCAAGTGTTCCCATTCAAATGAGGATAAGCACAACCCAATCAGCATTTCCTGTCTGATTTTCCAGAGCCGTGGTCTCAAACTCTGACCATGGACCGGGGTCCTTGTTCAGCTTGTAAAACTCTGCAGTGAACTTTCTTTAGATCCTGTAATCAATGCCTATACACCCTGAACCCACATTCACACTTGCATAGTCTTCATCAAAATATCAAGTTGCATTTTCGCAGTTATTGCTTGGCTTTCTAAATTCCTCATTATGTCTTCCTTTAGACAAACAGACTAGAAAACAAGGGAGCACTGACTTAGCCATGCTAAGCCAGGCTTAAGCAAGGAATATACTGCATCCTTGTCTTTTAAAAGCATTGCAGGATTGGGTTGATAATCTGTTCTCCTGTTGAGAAAAGCAGACCTTTCTTTCTTCTGCACAGGCAAGCTGAATGTTTGCAGCAGCTCAAACTACTGCTGAGGAGACAATCCACTGTTGGGAGGCACTGGAGCAGCAGCTCTGAGGCAGTAAAAGATGATGGTCCTTGATTGCTGTGTCATCTTTGCCACTCACAAGCCTTCCAGAGTTTGTCACAAACCTTCTGTGAAATACAGCACAGCAGGTTTGCCTGGTCAAGCTTAGACACACACTGAGAATTTACTACAAATAAAACAAGTGTGCCACAGCCACCTTCCACCATTCCACCTTCAGTTTAGAAGTAAAGCTGAGCTGCTGATCATTAGCAGTCCCTGACATTACCATGATATTTTATCATCTTCAGTATTTTATCACTGGTATCCAAGCCTGATTCTGGACAGGCTACTCCTGTATTTTACTTTCTCATACTCCTTTATATCCTTAAACTGGATTGGATGTTTTCTCTCACATCCCATTCTAAACTGATTATATTTCTAAGCAATTTTCCATCTCCCTCCTTTTAACTAACCAAAGTAATTGCTGCAATTATTTGACCTGCTTGCAATTTTTATACTATAACTGATGAAGTTAATGCTACTGTTATTTCCTATATATTCATTCTGTCTACTAACATCTACAAAAGCTCAAATGAACATATCTCATATTTATCTCTCACACTTGCTATAACTATTTTCTAAAAAATCTGCCCCAAATGAAAATATATTAATTGAGTAATGCAAAGCACATGCATGTGATACCAATTGGATAATGTAATCCTAATCTTACTTATCTCATAACAATCGTGGCATTGATGATTTACAATAGGGGACACAGCATAAGGTATTTTTATAAAACTGTAAAGATTTTAGCTGAATATAAACAAAACAATCCACGAAATTTGAAATAGCTTTAAGACCATCTTATTTTCCATAAATATGTATAAATTTATCAAAGAAAGAAAAGGCTCAGTTATTTTATCTCATTGGCTTCTTATCACTTGTCACAAATGATAACTACTCTACTCTCTCTCAATATATTACCCCTTCGCTCTCAATCTGTGATTTTTCAATGTGAGGAGATTCTGCTTTCAGCAAAACACTCAAACTATGCAGTGGAAGGACGATTCTTTGGGCACTGACTTGGACATTAAAAGCCATCCTCCAAAAATGGAACAGTGACACCTGTCCAAATTCCATAGCCTGCTTTCTCGCCTGATTTTTCCTGAGAAAGGGTTGGTTAGTTCAGAAAATCTGTGGATAAAATAATTCATCTCTATTCCAGACAGATCTGAGACTACTGGATTTTTACCAGAAATAAAGGAATACCAGTGATAGAACTAAAATCATGCCATTTGCATAGCTCTTTATGACCACAGACTTTTATCATAAATAGAAATAAAGCCAACTTTTTTTAATGGCTCCTGGGCCCTCAAGGCTTTGACTCTAAAAATTCTCATTTTCCTTCTACAACTCTGTCTCCTCAAATCCCTGCACTTTCTCCTCAAATCCCTGCACTTTCTCCTTCAAAAGTGTCCATCTTTACAATGTTTTTCTTCTAAGATTACAAGTATTGGGCCTTATATGTCTTTTGATAAGTGGCCACACTCTACAAGGCAACGTCTTTGAGAGATCAAGGAGGATTCACAGTTCCTTTACAACTGTTCTGTTCTGGAGGATTCAGCAAGCTTTAATCCCTTAGTTCATGCTCCAAAAATAAAAATCTGTTGTAAATGTATGACCTACAGAAACTTTCACCAGATCAGCACCCTCCTGATTTAAAACACTGTATCTGGGATTCCTTTCTTAAATTTCATCAAGAGGAAATTAAAATGATGGAGTATCTTTCAGCTACAGCCATATAATCAAAACAAAAATGGTTATCCACTAAATCTATTTGCTGATGTGACTAATGGGAATCATTGATCTAGTAAGTTAATTACATCTTTGATTTAACCATATTTTTGTTCTTTTTGTAATAGATGTAATAGTAAAAACTCAATAATAAATTATACATATAAATAACTTTGATTTCATTAGAAAGTTGAGCAAGCAATGTAAGAAAAAAAATACACAAATGGAAGAGGGAGTGGATCCCCAGTCATCTGCATCATGTCACTGTTAGACAGAATTGCCTTTGCTTCAGTTCACTCCAGCCAGCTCTTTTCAAGACAGCTCCTCAACAGGGGGACAAGTCCTAAGATATTCAGACATGATCCAGTTATTTGCATTTATACTGAGTACTAATGGCCCCTTCTTGGCTCTCCTTTGATGAGTAGCACGAACACAACAGGATGCCCAAAACCTGGCAGCTCCAGAGATTTCAGGAAAGCAGCCTACACACCACAAAAATCTTCTTCCAAATGAAAACCAGCCCATTCATGTAACTGTGTAGGACTGTATCAAATTCTTACAGAATAATATGACAATTAAAAAGCTGTAAATGTAGTCAGCTCAGCATTTTCATAAGTTTTTATAACCAGACTTCTAAATATTTTTGAGAAGAACATGTGCAGTCCTGCAACATTCAAGATTTGACAGCCATGAAAAACCAGTTAGATCTGAGATACTTTCACTTAAAGTGACAATTGAAATTATGAAGAGTAATGATGTAAATTGTATGGAATGTACAGTGCTCAGTAATATAAATAGTGACCTTTTAAAATTGACAGAGTGAATTTGAGAATCCACAGCATTACCATTTCCCTAAATGAAGGAAATGAATTAATATAGTATGCTATCACCTTAACCCAACAGCATTCTTATCATTACCAGTTCCCTAAAAGTGTAAGTTTTACATGAAGGAAATGAATGAATATAATATGCTATCACCTTAACCCAACAGCATTCTTACCCAACAGGTTTCTGACTTCAGTAAACATCAGGTCTCTTCCTGGATTTTACTTTTCTTGTGCTGCAATTAATACTTGTTCAAAGATCCAAGGCTGTCAAGAATAGATAACATTAGTGATAGGAATCAGATTCCTATAATTCAAATACTGATGTCCAGTACTGGAGCTGAAGAGCCATTCAACTCCTATTAGCCTGAGACTTGTAGCAACTGACCAAACTCACTGGTAGATTTATCACAGCTTAAAAAATAAGATTTTCCTTAAAATTTACATTGTTAGTCCTTTTTCTTTTATATTCATATCTCTCTCTCTTATGGATGTCTTTCATGACATCATTTATTCTAATGAGTGAGCCATACCAGCTTTATTTCAGTATATATGGAATCATGTCATTTCTAGTGGCTCAATATCTGTACTGGGTGTGGGAATATGAGACAAATCCCACAAATTCACTGACATTGCACTGACTGTGCAGTGTTATTAGTTACTATTGTGGGTATTAGTTACTGATGTGAGTAACACTGCTGTGAGCTGTGACATGCTTGGTACAGCTACACCAGCTGTATGTCAGCACATACAAGTTCTGAAAATTATCAGGGCTATACACTGTTATTTTACCTAATGAGTGTCCCTGAGAGATAACAGGAGGACTTTAAAAACCATGAGTTCCATTCGTTCATTCTCTTTTTGAGTATCCCAAAACTTTTGTGCTATACTTGTTCAGACAAGGTTGAATAGTTCAGTTTCTATTTCACCTAAAAGTCTTACACATATTGACAATCCTTGCCCTTCTTTCCTCATTTCAAAGTAGTCATTGGTTTCCATTGCTTCTTTTTAATCCATGAGGGGACTGATTATGTACATTCCTCCTATTTCTACTTTTCCTATTGCACAGAACCAAATGTCACTATTATGACTTTTCCCCCTCTGTGCAAGAGAATGCAGCCTTTTAAATACAGATTTTGCTATGTGGGAGGTTTGTTCCAACAGTAGTTTTTCTGACATGGTTCTGAATTTGTAATTTAAATGCTTATATATATTTTACATGTAAACTGTGAATTGCATAGATAGATTAGACAATGTAAAGGCAAACCAAGAAAGGGACATATAAACCAAGAAAATAATACCATAATCAAGTGGTACTGCAACAAACCTGTGATTACTCTGTGCATTTTCCATCTTCATTTTACTGGAGGTCATGAAATGTAAATACTAGAAAATAGGTATTGCACACATTGAAGATTTTTCTGGTTCTGTTTCAGTATTTTATGATAAGGGTTCATTGTCCCCTCCAAGAATATCTGAATAAATTATGCCTTTTGACAAATATTATTTCCCAATTAAAGGCAGAATGTTATGCTGAAAACAGCATAAAACAGATTTGTTTTCACAGTACTCCCTAAAAAATATTTTTTAAATTATTTTAACAGGTGTAATGCAGATCAAAAGCTTTGAAGGAAGAGAAAAAATAAACAACAAATAAAATGGGTAAATGGAATTAACAAAATTGCAAAAATGAACATAAAATAAAACTTATTTATACAATGAGGGGGGAAAAGAAAAAGAAGGAATAAAATGAGCTTTAAAACTAGCTCTTAAAACTCTCAGGTTCTAAGCCGAGAAGAAATTTAAAGCTACTTGAGGTCATACAAATTACCAGTAAAGTAATGAACTTGATTGAAATTCTATTGCAAAAGTGGCTCTTGCAATCCAACCTGGGAACCAACAGCTGCCAAAGAAGCCTGGTTGTCAGGCTAACAAAGACTTTCACTAAAGATTGTAATCTCAAATACAGTGATAAATAAAGAATAGCACCCTGCAGATAAAAAGACAGGGTTTTTATCAGCTGTATAAAATCAGAGTGCCTGGATAATAAACAAAAAAAGAAATTTCATACTTAAAACTTCAAATATTAACTTGAATATCACTAATGAGTCAACATTTCACTGGAAAGGCAGCAAACTTCAGCCTAGAGACACAGTTGCAAAGACCCAGGGGACTGACCTCAATGGAAACTAGCACCTGTTCCTGAACATAAATTTAGTGCAAGGTAAACACCATTTTAAAGCACAGTATCTCTTTATAGTGGTGTCTGCAATACACCACTTTACAAGAATCATTTTCTTACTCTGAATGAGTTAAGTGAATATTATTATATGATTTTCAACCACATAAATACACATATTTTAAGTTTTAATTATTTTATATTATTTCACATTTTAAAAGAAACCTATTGGCATATTTTGAATTAAAATACTTTTCAACGATTGCCTCTGAAAAGCCCTGAATAGTTTTTATTTCTGATTCTCCTTCCTGGCAACAGTTTTCAGTCATCTTATTTCCCATTCATACAACTAAAGTTAAACCAGATCTGTATTATCTGTGACTTCCACTTGTGCTTTGCTAAGCTTTTACTTTTATTTATTAAAGCTTATTTAAGGACTATAAGTGAATTAATGCTTGATGACAGACCTCAGAAATAAGGTCAAGTGACTGGAAATAAGGTCACCTGTGAATGTGTTCAAAACTGCTGCTGTGGAGAAAGAAGAGCTCTTCAGGCTGACAGGAAGCGTAAAGAGCATCCTCAAAGCTGCTTTGTGTATATGTGTTATTTAGCTCAGATTCTCATACAGCAACTCCATAATGAAGGAACCTTCTATCCCAGTCTAGATGAATAAAGAGAAAGCATCACTGGCACAAGATTTCTACACAGCTATCTTTTAAAGACACTTTGTGAATCACAACAACTCAGTACTAATTAGCAGTTAAACTCACTTAGACAAGAAAAATTTCCATTTTAAGCCTGGAAATTTAGCTTTGACAACGAAAATTTTGCTTAATGGTCTCAGACACATTAGTTCTTTGCTTGAGTGCCATATTGAATATATGGTACAGCACAGGTACTAATAGCAGAGGAAGACACAGAGACAATTTCCTGGAAGAATGCAATGCAAAGAAAATCTTTGTTGAAGTCCCAGAGGACAACAGCACGAACTAGCTTTCTTAGTCTGTTGCTATATAATTTTGAAATCATTAAATCTAAATGAGATGCAGGAAATATGAGTCTTGGGCCTGACATCACCTGCTGAGGCAATATTCCTCATGAACATATCAAAATTGTGGAGTTGTAATACTTGTTGAAACCGAACTATAAGTGGGTTTCATAGGAGACGAGAGGGGAAGGGATAATGGAAAGGATGGTTTGTCTCTCATAGATGCATGTGTCTCTGTGAAGAATCATCTAGCATCTTCCTGACAACCCTGTTATGCTTCCTTTTTCATTTGTTACAAAACTGTCACACTCCAAACTCAATTTGTATGTTACTTCTTTTCCTCCTTTCCCCTCTTCCTCCCTACAACATCAATTCTCTCTACTTCAATTTTCAACTTGCACAATCAGCAATCCAAGCAGTCAAAGTAAGAAGTTCCATGCTGGATCAAAAAAAAATATGTGCTGTCTCTGCCAGGCCCCCAGTTGCCAATACTGACAAAACAACTTAAGCCCTGAAGCATAATGTTGGACATCTTTGCAAAATAAGTGCTGTAATACTTTCACAGAGATTGGTATTCCTTCTGCCTACCAATATGTCCCTTCCTTTAAAAAAATTGTTAGTATATTGATGTGTGATACTGAATTTGAGTCTTATGTACATGAAGGAAAAGGATGGGAAGAGGAAGAATTTAATCATTTTACTCAGAAAATCTTTTGATTTGTTTCAGTCTCAGTTTGCTCTTATGTTGCTCTGTTTGCCCTATCAGCACAATATGCCAGATTTAATAAAGTCCATTCGTGCTTCACTGTCATTTTTATTTAAAGACTACTAAAGCACTGATATTTAGAAATTTCAGTTTAACTAAAGGTGAAGGTTTGGGTTTCTTAACTATCATCAGATGCTTAGGCAGAAATGTTAAGGTATTGAAGGGTGGCTAAATCTCAGGTTTTGGATTACTGGTCTTAATCTGAACTTTTGACATCTGGCATTTCACTCAACTCGCTAAAACACATGCTTCAGAAGTGATGTTGCTGTGGAGATCATGACACAAGCTAATTAGCACCAACAGATGAAGTGTTGATTTCTCACCACAAGTGAAACCTGATATAAAAAAAAATAAAATAACTGATAAATGTTAGTGATTAGCATTTTTGTTCTTTGTTTTCATGATACACACAAAAAATATGGAAGGAGGTTTACATCGACAGCCCGTATGAAAATAACTGCACCTGGGAGGGAGGAAACATGAGGTAGCAGATGGAGGAGTCACATGGACTCTTCACTTTATTTGCTTTCCACTAAGTGCTTTCTGTCACCTGTTCCATAGCCCAAATCAGAAGGCATTGCAGGGACAGGCTATACGACAGTCCAGATGAACACATGGATTTGTGATCACAAGGACCCAGTCAGTCTCTGCTGTGGAAGGCATTTGACTGTGTTTTCCTCTGTTGGAACAGAGGCCACAAAGAAGTTACCAGGTAAGCCCAGCTGATGGATGCTGTAGTGATGCTCCAGAGACACCAACCATGAAATCCTCACTGGGTTGCCCCCTAGAGTAAAAAATTTTTAAAAGCCTTGCATTGCTGTAGCCCAATCCTTACTCTAAGCATCTATACTTCAGAGAACAAAGGACTGGAGGAATAAATTGTGTTCTTCGTCTAAATTAACCATCTACACTCCTCTGTGTGCAATGAAGAGAGATGGACAATGAAGAAAAGGTAATTCATCTCATCTATGTTAAGAGAGAATGAATGGCTCTCTGGAGATCACTCTTTCTCTCCACTGACTACTGAGCGAGCCTGGATGACTCCTTTGGATTAGAGCTGTATCTTTTTTGATGGCTGAAATAAAGTAAGATGAATCTAGGCAAAAATTACTAGAACTTCTAGAAGCCCATTTATTTTTCTTTCATCTCAGGTTACCTACAATCACTGTGAACCATAGAGATGAGTACATTTTCTCTGCTCATTAAATTTAATTCAGTAACATTCCTTACAAAGCATAATATAAATTTCTTCCAAAATGCCATATGCTGCTCAACTCTAATAAATTCCTACTAAACCTTCAACTCTGTTTAATTTTTGAAATCGATTATTTTAACCCCACATCATAAATTATGCAGTATTTCAGTTTATTTTAATAGTCTGAACAGTGGTCTGTAGGATCTTAAATTCTGTTCTTTAATTCTCTGTCACTTTTCCATTTTATCTTTTTACTCTTAATAGATATTTAAAGACAATTCTATAGGAGCTATCATATTTTAGTTCTAGTATTAATTAGTTAGTTAAGAAATATTTTTTTAATTCAACAGAAAGACATTAGCAGATTTAGATTTGCTTTTTTGTGTTGGAATAACTTTTAGGTTTAGTTTAGTATATATCATACCTGGGCCTGTTCTTCTTTCTTTTACATAAAATGGTGTAAAAATCTCCAACTTACAGAGGATAATTTGCATTCAAAGACACATGGGTGGCAATCATTCCACATTCTTTCAGCTTAATTATCTTTCTTTCCCTCTCCAGAGCAAATGCAAAGGAGCAGTGTAGAATGAGTTGCACTTTGATTGTGCCTTTTAAAGAGAACTCTGCACTACTGAAATTATGCCAGCCAGGAGATAGCAGACCCTGAAACACATGAAGCTGGACAGAATTTGGGTCAACAGTATTTCAGAACACTTTTGTAGAAGACAACACAGAACAAGTAGTAGTAAGATAAAGAAATTCAGGAATATTCAGGAATATTCTACAGACCTGTTTATTTATGGCAGTATTTGGAAATTCCAAATTCTTAATGATTTTTTTTGCATATCCTTCTCCAGAAAAGAAAAAAAAAAAGAAAAAAATAAGAAAAAATATATTAAAAGGAAAAAAAAATAATGTTCTATTCATCACATCCAGAATTATCAGCAGCATCCTCCTGCTTAGGGGACATACATTGCTACCTAGGTGAGGACACAGTGGAAATAAACAGCATAAAAGCAGAAAAATGGAAATAACTTCTTTCCAGAGAAGGACAACAAAGCCGTGAAGGGCTTCTTCTTATGAGAAGTGGCTGAGGGAGCTGTGGATGTTTAGCCTGAAGAAAAAGAGTTTTAGGAGGGTTTTTTCACTCTCTGTAACTCCCTGAGAGGAATTGGTAGCCTGGTGGAGGTTGATCCTTCTCCCGGGTAACTAGTGACAGAGCAAGAGAAAATGGCCTCAGGTTCTACCAGGGGAGGTTTAGCCTGGATATTAGGAAAAATTTCTATACCAAAAGGGTGTTCAAGCACCAGAGCAGGCTGCCCATGGAAGTGATGGAATCACCATTCCTGGAAGTGTTTGAAAATCATGCAGCTGTGCCACTTGGGGACATGGTTTAGTGGTGAACACTGCAGCTTTGGGCTAAAGGTTGTACTTTATCATATGTACTTTATGATATTAGAGGTTTTTTCTAGCATTAAAAATTCTATGATTCTGTGAACAGTTTGCCACATGCCTTGAAAATAACCTGTTTAAACTTCTCTTTGAGCACAAAGGAAAGGTCAACAAACCACACTTGTGGTTCTCCCAAGCACAGTAAGCAGCAACTGCAGGGCACAGAGGAAGGCTGGGTATTAATTAGTTTGCCTAATTATCTCCATTATCTTCCCACCCCATACTACTTTAGCCAGGAGTAGATTTAGCCAGGACCAGATTTAGTCAGGACTACTTTCATGCCTGCTTTTCCTCATGGATGATGGCTGACCTGCACCCAGAGGGCTGAGGTGGAATCCTCTCTCTGCAGGTGGCCTGAGGTGGGGGGAATTTTTGGCTGTTCCTGAGGGTCATGAAAATAAGGTGACCACAGGCAGGGCAGGGTGTCCAGCTGCTGTTTGTGGTCAGCACACACAGTGTGCAGGACTGACTGGACACGGCTCAGAGCAACCCAGTCACTGCTGGTCCAGCTGAGTGGGGAGCAGGTTAAGATGGCCTTTGGGGGTCCCTTTTCACCCAATTTATGATTCAATGACATTATTGACACTGAATGATGATAAACACTCTGGGACACTGCTCAACAGCAGAGCAGAGAAGGTGGAGCCACAGTGTCAGTGTGGTCCTTGGACACAGCTCAGGCAAAGCTTGTGGCCTGAGCTGATGCAGTGGGACAGTGGGCAATAACTCATACTTGACAGATGTTAGTAGTTAGATGCAAGCCTAAGGAACCTAATTCACATGTTAAGCTGCTTGGAAGATTCTTCTTAGCTGATACCTGAGTGCAGATCACAACAGAGAGCTGAGCAGGCTGGAGTTGCTGCCTTGGCTTGCTGTTCACTGTGCTCATCAGCACTCAGTGACACTACTACATGGGCAGAGAATGGGGCCAAAAAAGTACATGAGAGGCAGTGTGAATGGAAAAGGAAAAGGACCCGTAAAATTAGGTCTTTGATACTTGAAAGCAAAATTCAGTGCTTTATCATTAGTTTTATATTATATTTAAGCAAAAATCTATTATTTATTTGATTATCAGTGGAACTTCTCCAAATATGAATCATTACTTCCAAAGTTAATATTTGAAAGACATTTCATTGAATTGAAATGATTGGGGCTTTTTTTTTTACTGTTGAGAATTTGTCAAAGACATTAGAAAGAAGTGGTGTTTGGCGTAAGGCTCCTGCTGCTTACTGTGTGCAAGGACCTGCCAGGATCTCTCAGAAAGGCATCGTGTGCCTGCTAGGCAGCTCCCACCTTTGGGGAGTTACCCAGGCTGTGCGCAGAAAGCTGCAAGGCCCTTCACATTAAACTTAGTTTTTCTAACTGAGCCCTATAAACAAGGTCAGACCCACCGAGGTGCATACATATAAGGTGCATGAGAGGACAGAGAAGGTTTCTGACTTCCTGTGGGCCACTTCAGCAGTTAAAATGTGTTTATGCTGGTGGTTTGGGTGGTTAACATCTACCCCATTATTCTGGCAAATGCTGAACTAACAGCCTCACTACCTCAAGCCTACTGGTTTCTTTTCCTTTTTGTTCTTCCTGATAGAAACAGAACAATTGCTCATAAGTTTTGTACTATTATGGCTGGTTCTGCAGGAGTCTTTGTCTAGAAATCACCCTATCCAGGGCTCAGCTGACACCAGTGATGAAGCAGGTGCACTACATGAGCAAATATGCTTTGGCAAGATAAAGTGACATTTTGGCTAAAATTGTGATTCTGCAATAAAACCAGTTTCACTGTGGGGGGAGAATCAACAAGGTCTGTAAAGGCAGTGATAATTTCAGCCTTCTTAAAGAGTGTTACACATGAAAAAAATATCTTACTTCTGTCTCTATTCTGGTTTTACTTAACTTGTAGCATGGATTTTAGGACTGAAGAGGCCTTAGCACTCCAGTCTGCATACACTGCTCTACTGTATTACAATTTTATGATTTCTGTGCAATACCTGGCTTCGCCTATTAGTTTGGTAACTTCTCAACAGAAGAAAGAATGAACTTTATAACACCAATTATTTTATGGATAGCTCCTAAGATAATGTATTTTTTCACAAAGAAAATTTGACAATGATAGCTACATAACCTAGTGAATGTATTATTGTTTAATCCTGACTTCAGATTGGACGAGTTTTTTAACTATTCCTTCCATCCTACTTGTCAACAATTGGCACAAATTTCGCAGATTTCCATTTGCACTAACTAGAATTAGTTTGTTTTGTAGAACGTGACAATTTTGTCACTTCTTTAAACTTTTCAGAGTTTTGCAGAGTTGTCAGATTAGAAAACTTGGAAATATGTGACCTCAAAAATTAATAATTATTTTATGCTAGCAAACATCTATTCCAAGTGGCATCTGCTTCCCTTTGATATTAAAAAGGATGTATTTTATTTACATTTCCCATTTCATTTTTGTATATAAGTTTAAAGAAAACCTATTATAACATAGAAGTAAAGCAGATGAAATTTAGATGTAATTTAAATTTACCTGTGCTTTCATAATTACATAAAAATGTCTGAAAATTCCGCATGGTTCCCACTGCTGTATTAACTCAGCTCTATGTCCCTAGAAATGGCTTAAATTAGATCAGATGAATAGGCTTTCCTTTTGATATATTGCAGAGACAAAACACAAAATGATGAGCTTACGGTGATTCCATCAAGGAGGTAGATCCATTCTGATGGATCTGCAATAGCAGATCAGAACTAATTCTGAGTCTCTCAAGGCTCAAACTCCCTACCAGTGGACATAAAGAGTAGAGTGCTTCTGCATGGCTAAAAGGCAATTTTAAATATTTTAAAAATAGATAATATGAATGAACAAATTAACAAAACTTATTCAACAGAAACAACATCCAAAACCCAAATACCATGCTCTGGACATGCATTAATACATGGGTCTTCACATTGGGTCTTCCATTATTTGTTCCCATTAATTTACCTATAAGGAGTTTTAATTAATTTCCAGAGGGATTGCAAATGCTATTACTTTCTCCCTGTAGAAATACCCATCTCTCCTGACTGTTTTGAAATCTAAGAATAAATAGAAATTCCACTAATCCTGCATGAATAGCTGAATCTCAGATACTCTTGTCTGAAGAATGACTCAACACAATAAAATCCTACTAATAATTAAATTTAGGATGCAATTGAAAATAGGAAGAATTTATTATGCATTTTTTTACGTTATGACATGCTCTGCAAGGATCTGTCCATGCAGCTGTTCCAGAAGCTTCTTGTTCACCATTAATAGTACAAAGCACTGCAGATAAGTGAGGCCCCCCTTTGCAAATAAGGAATGGCATGTTGCAATTATTTGGAGCTCCATGACATTTCAGCAATGCAATGGGATGAGTAACGGAGGAAGGAAGAATATGAAATGAGAGATTAAGAGATGCTACATACTAACTAAATCCAGAGCATCAAAGATACCAAGTGGCAAAACTCAAACTTTTTACTGCCCTGCTCTTGACAGAAAACTGCCCTTAGAACTGGACTGTTCATGTGATAGCAACAGATATTTTAATTCAATTTTTCTTATGAAAATGTAGCTTTCAATTTTCCATTTTGTTCCATTGCAACATCTTCAGGAAAAAAAAAATTATTAACACTTCCTTTAGACATTCTAAAACATCTATATGACTATAATATAATCAAAGATTTACTGTTTATTAACACTTCCTTTAGAATGACTATAATATAATCAAAGATTTACTGTGTAACTCCAGAGTACATTGCTTTTTCTTTAGCAAACTATAACAGTTATGAGTGTGTTTCAGTTCATACCATTTCAGAGACCCCCACAAATATATTGCAAGAAGGAAGAAGTGTTCCTTTGTCCCTCACCTCCCACCTCTGGTTGCCTTGACAAGCAGGTTGTTGTAAATTCAGGTCTACTATTGATACACAGACCTTACTAAATATGTTTCTTATTTAACCATTTGGCAGTTTTTTGCCACAAGCTGTGTTGGGAACATGCTGTCACTTACTTGAAGGTCTATAATTCTGTTTTGAAAATGAGCTTGCACTGCTTCATTTTTCAATTCAAATATGACCCACTCTCAGGTCAAGCATTAATAGGATAGAATAATTTAGGAACTACATGGCCAAACATGGCATTGATCACTGGATTGCTACTGACCTTGTTCAAAAAACTGTCAGGGTATTCTTGGAAAAATTCCTTCCTGATGAACCTTTTGAGGTATTTTAGAAGGGGGTATAAGTTAGTGTGTTACATACAAAACTTTCAGTACTTTTAGATGTCTACCAGCCATGAATTTGAGGTATGGATTTTTCAGGGAGAGAGTTAAATCTCTGGCCCCCAAAAAATCAAATGCCATATTATAACCTGACCTTAATCTGTGCATTCCGTTATCCCTCTAACATAGGTCTAGTCTCTACCTGCACCTGGATCCAGACCAGTTTATTTTTATCCATCATTAAAACTGGTATTTCCAGTATTTTTAATAGCTGTTTACTCTGCCAGTGTTTGTTTTCCACTAACACCTGCTCTCTAATGGAAATAATTTAAGCTTTAAGCTTTTTTCCAGTCTGGTTTTTAGCACATGAAAGCACCGTCAGCTGTCAGTTTTCTTAAGATAAGTTGTAAAATAGAAAGTAGCCAATATCAATATTTCTTTTTAAAGAATAAATTTACAGTTTTGTCTGCCTTGCTTCTTCTACAAGTCTAGTACATCTGCTTTGGCAAATATCACTGAAAATGAGGTAACAGGATCAAAGAGTTCTGCACAGGTGGAGTCAGAGATGTGCACTCTAAGAACACAGTCTTCTGCCACTAAAGTCAGTGATTAAGCAGCAGGTAGAGTTTCTGAAAAATTGGAATCAACTTCCACACTAAAAGGTATGTTTTCTGCAAAAAGTGATGGTAGAAAGGAATGTCCTCATGAGAACATTGTGTCACTGGAGTGTAAGAAGCATAAAAGTACTTTTTCTTTCCCAGATATGAAAGCCAAAGTGAAAAAAATGACCTTTAAGAATCTCCTATTTACTCAGATCAAGAGTTTTCCTTCTGGATTTACAATTTCCAGATGTTTCAGGATTATAATGCCAGCCTAAATTCTGATTTGACATCAAAAGGAGAGAAAAAGAATGAATAACGAGTTTCAAAGGGAAGTAAAGGACAAAACATGTTTACTGGAGAGTTATTTATACATTTTTAAAAACAATTATTGCTTTTAAATGTCACACAGATGTCCTTGCATAAGTCACTTCTCCCAAAGCATTGATACTTCACACTCCCAGACTAGATCCTGAGTGAAATCACTCAACTGTTTTATGTCTCCATTTAGGCAGCTACAAGGAAGACAGGAGGTTTTCCAATCTCACATCCCTTCAGTTACAGAATGTGCAATTGTTTAATTGGTTTGCTCACAATTATTGCAAGTTTACATGGTTTAAAAAAGTTATATCAGGACAAGTAGAAAAGTTGCTCCATTATCTTTGGCCCAGCATGAGCACTCTGAGTCTACCTGGAAAAGGGGAAAAGATACTTCTTTCTCAAGGGAAGCTGAGGGGAAACCAGTGGGAAGAAAGAGATACTCAGGGCTTTAGTGTTATCAGATTCCCAAGTGATTTCTTGAAACAAAAACAATTAATCAATATTTACCCAACATATACTAACTTTTAAGGACATATATTAACTTTTAAGACATATATATAGATATATAGATATATGCATAAATTTTAAAATTTGCATAAATAAACAAATTTCTGATAACTTAATTCAGTATTATCTTCTTTTACTTTTATAAGTAGCTTAGATTCTACCTTGGATTTTGACAAAGATAAGAGAATTTGTGGCCTTTAGTACAAACAAGTTTTTTACTAAGCCTATCAGGGACAAAGCAATAATGATGTCTCAGAGCTACCAGGCCCTCTTAGTCAGTACTTTACTACAAATTCTCTCAAGCCTTGTGTTTTTGTAGTCACAGCAAGTTTTGGCATCTTCATTTTTTTCCGTCTGTTCTCTGGCTTGATTTTGCCTCTCTCCAAATAAAAATAAAAAAACATTCCACCTAAATAGTTCCAGCCTTAAGTGATTATACATGTGCCTTTTTTTCTATTTGGAAAATTTTATCTCATAACTTCTGCAATCAGAAGTTCAGGGCAGGGCCACATCCTCACTCAGCTAAGCCTTTTTAAGAGTTATTACCTTTGTAATAATAAGCATTGCATTTATTTCCTGTTTTTTAAAGTAGACTATTCTTTTATTCACTTTTAACTTTCTATAAAGAAACTAGATTTTTAAACACCTTTTCTACCTCAGCACACCAGATGATCTTTAAGGTCCATTCCAAGCCAAACCATCCTGTGATTCTAGGATTCTAAAATAAATAGATAGATGAATAAATAAATAAGTAAATAAATAAATTATACCTGTGTATTTCAAAATTACTTCACATTATGCCAAATATGATCTATAAAATTTTTTAAGTTATTTATCAGAGTTTTTTGTTGGTATGCAGACATATTTATACCAGTGCAAAAAATACCCTCATTTTTCCCTGTGACAAATTCTTTTATTTCTCTGCTTTCAGCAGGTGTCCAGGTAAGCTTAAAAAATAAAAAATGGTAAAGATTGGTGGCCTCCCTCCTATTAAGTCCAATAATGGCTTTGCTTCTTCTGCCTTAGAGGCTGAATTCAGGTCTCCACCATCTGTGTGTCCCCAGCTCCTAAGCACTTCATAGCACTTCTCCCTTTTTTATTCCTCTCAGAAGCAGGTAACTGATTCTTGTGAAATAGGATTTTTTTTTCTGCCAATTTAAAAGACAGCTTCTCCCTCCAGCTGCTTTCTTGTTTGAAACTGTTACACAAATTCTTTTCATTGATTTATATAACCTTCTAACTTTAAACTTTATATAACCTTCTAAATTTAACATTTGACTAAATTTAGTCAAATGTACGTTCTCATACACACTTGTTCCTGTGACAATTTTGTTTAGTTTAAATAATTCTTCTCTCCCTGCTACTTTCACTCCTAGTATGGAGAATCTCCTCCCAGACTTTGTTATACAAGCTGTTCCTGTTTACTTTCATTAAATATACATTTTGTTTACCTTCTCCTTACACTCTGCATTTCAATTTTTTATTTTCAGGTAAGATTCTAGAAAGCATTCTTGCTCCCCACTAACCAGCAACAAAATTTACATAAGGACCTTTGGTGGGAAATTTAATGAAAAAGAAGAAGTTGAGCATTGTAATTATCTTCTTTTGAATTTCTGAAGAAAACCAGACTCGATCATGCAAAAAGCAAGTAGATAATAATGGCAACACAAAAACACCCACATCCACCTTAGGCCATATTTTGGCAAAGAACTGTCAGTGATGGAGAAAAGCTATGAAAAGTTAATCTTGGGAATATTGTGATAAAAAATTCACAGCGAAACTGAGGATTCTCTAGACTGATAAAGTAATAATACTCTGTTTTCCGTAAAAAAGTGCAAACTTTTTTTAAAATTTATAGCCATAATCATGTAATCTGTTGTAAAGAAACCTTCCAGATTTTTCTTCCAAACAATGAAGGCTGTTTTATGCCCAGTTTCCCATCTGCCTTCCTGTTTGAAAAACAACTAGTTATCTGCTTCACATTAGTAGTTAAACAGGTACTTCAGGTACTTGAATTTCCTGCTGAATAAGCAGCTATCAGGAAAAAAAAATGTTATCATATAGCACACAGTTTGGAGGATAATATAACGTGCCTAAAACTTTTCAGTCTTGGTGCAGCATTGCACTCAAAGTCACTGAAACTTCATGCAAAGACAAAGTGTCTGTGTTAAGCGTGATCTGAGACCACGACCACAAACTCCAGGGCTCTGGATCTATTATGAAATAATGTTTTTTAAAAAGTTCATTTTTCCTGTGATATTCAAATAGACTGAAAGTGCAAGTAATTCTTGTTCAGTCTGAGTCCCACTCATGTAAAACTAAGTTTAAAATGATTGTTTCTATATAATATTTCCAGATATTTCTGTCTCGTTCATTTTCCCTGTGATATTCAAATAGACTGAATGTGCAAGTAATTCTTGTTCAGTCTGAGCCCCACTCATGTAAAACTAAGTTTAAAATGATTGTTTCTATATAATATTTCCAGATATTTCTGTCTCTCCTGAGTGGGGAATATAGGTTCCTTCTATCCTTATTATTCATTTCATATAAACTTGAGCCATTTGGCAGCTTTTGGGTGAAGGCATACAATACTATTTAAAGTATTAGCCTTTTTTAATCTACAGCTCTTTGAATTTGTTCTCTATCAAATTTTCAATTAGTTGTCCCCCTTAAGTCAGGTTGCCAACAAGAAATTATTCATTCTAGCACAGAAGCTCCTCAGCCACAGGAATGCATGACTATAAGGCTGGCTCAAAAGATCCTCATTATTTTCTGACAACTCCTTAGGAACAGTTGTTTGAAAACTCTGTGAAATAGGTTGCATTTGAATAATGTAGAGGTGCCTGTAAATGCAGCCTGATTCAAAGCAAAAGCAACAAAATGTCAAGGCTGGCTAATTTTAGTAGGGGTAAAACTGAATAATTTTAAACTCATCTTTTCAAGTTTTCAGTTTCCAGCTCTGCCTAGATCCATCCTTCATCCTTTTTTTCTCTCTCTAAAACTTTATTTCTGCTTATCCCTGCCCTTCCATTTAAAGAACACCAAGAGTAAACCCACTCTAACCCCAGCTCCAGCCCTATGCTCAAGCCCCCAGGCCACCCCTCATTTTCTTGTCCACCACAAAGCCCCAGATGGAAGGATGCAGGAGGGGTCAGTACTTCTGCAGACAGCCTCACTGATCTTCAAATCTGGACATTGAAAGCAACATTGCTAAATAAGGCCGCTCAAGAGCTGAAGCACTTAGAAGTATTTTGGATAGGGTGTAAAAAATACTCTCATTGTTTATCCCAGGAGTGTTTGAATATTTTTTAAAAGTATAGGCTTTATACATTCAAGCTTTTCCTCTGAGGGTTAGAAACATAGTTCCCATGTAAAGGAAAGCTGAATCTCACAAAACCGTGTGATTTGGGGGCTGTGGCCTGTTGGAGACAAATATAATGTATTACAAGACTCACCCATGAGAACTGGCAAGAGTGAGTGAAATGCATTTCAATCATCATAACAGAATGTTTGGAATCAAATCTATAAAATCAGAATAAAATGTGACAAATATTTCTGCCAGTCTCAATTATATAGAAGTTTTTTTATATGCAGTGTACAAGCCAAATCTCAGTTGGCATCGTCCCTGTAAACCAGCATGAGGAAGAAAGCTCTAGACAAATATGAATAACACTTTTTAAAAACAAATGCTTATCTCAATCTCAATAAATCTCTTGAAGACATGATAAACATTATTTCTTATTTTATTTTCCCTATATAATGTATCCTTAGTGATTTTTTAGTGATCTGTTGTAGAAACAGATTTTTAAAGATAGAAGAATTAAGATGTAAAAATGAATTAGAATTGTGAGGTTTTGCTATGCTTCTGTTCATAATAGAAATCATAGTCACACCAGAAATTAATCATCACAAGCAATAACTTCAAAGAAAGTGAGAATCACAGTCTATTTGTCTATAACATGTTGTTTTTCTTGCAGTACTTAACACCATGTCTTATTGTGGCACGCAGCTAAGGAGCTTTCTTTTTTGTGACTATGCTTTGAACTAAGTTCTAGTTGAGAATCACAACAAAATATGTTATGTGAAACAGATGTATCTGTTATTTTAAAAATTCCAGCCACTTGTAAAAATGATGATTTGAGTGCCCAGAACCACTGTTTGGAAAAAAATATACTGAAAAAAATTGGCATTATCCAAATCAGTCCCTTGCATAAACACAGAAGTGGAGCAAAGTATTTACTGGAAGGTAGCTTGTGATCAGCCTTCCTCCAGCCACACTGTTCATTGCTCTAAGTCAGTTCTCACTCTGCAGACTGTTTCAGAGAAATCTTCATGCAAACATCTCTCTTAAAAACCTGCTCTTTTCTAACCCCATTACATTACAGGCACTTTTAGGAATCATTCTATGTGCTACTTGAAGCAGCCATCTGCATTTGAGTTATATATGTACAGGTAAAGTACAGTAATGGTCATTGGTGTGTGCTCCTGACATACATTCATAAACACAATCATTTGACATAATCATTCAATTCAAAGCATCAAAGTCCTAGAAAACATTTTCAATGTATTTGTCTCCTCAGTCACCTTGTAAGGTTCAGAAATTCCTGGTTTTTTGTGGAGGGTTGGCTTTTGGTGGAGGGTACTAATGAGTTACATCCAGCCAGCAGGATGGACCGTGTATACAATGAGAAACATGTGCCGAGATGAAAAAGGATTTAGTAACTGCCCAGAAGTGCCTTGAAGGACTTCATATATAAAAGAAATATGAATAACAAAAGAAAAAGCTGAAACCACACGTGAGACCTCAGCATAAAGAGATACTGACACACTTCCTATTCTGGTTTACTCTGAAGAGCTAGTTCTCATTTGGTTTGCTAAAGGCTTTTGCTCTCATTTAATGTGATGGTAGGTGTTTTTAGCATTTGCACTCCCATGTTAGAAAAATGACCTTTTCTGTACTATACAAGGCACAATTATATACTGGAGATTAAAATATTTTACAGATGCACATTAACAAATCAAATATATAACGCAAATACAGAGAAATAATAAATGTACAAAGTTCACCTGCAGATTTGCTTGCAAAATAATGAGTACATTGCAGGGAACTAGAGCCCTAAAGGAGTATTTCCTCTGCATATTATGGGAATATTATAGAAAAGTTAACATGGAAATGATAGTATGTAGCACTAACAGTTCACAATAGACTCTGCCAACGACAGGCTAATTAGAGGATCTGTCCATGAGCAGCTATGGACCACATCCAGTGTTAGTAAGACCAGTGCAAGCAATGTTGTATCTTCTCTGTTGTCCACAGATGAAAGATGTGAAAATGCAAAGGCAGTTCAAAGGAGGGCCAAAATAATGAATGAAAGTATAGGAAAAATAAACCCTATTATATGAGTCTTAAAGAGCTCAACTTATAAAATAAGTGCTTGATCATGAATACATGAAATAGTGGGAGGCCTTTGAACCTTGCTGACAATGACATAACGAGATCCAATGACTAGAAATGGAAATTAGGCAACTGAACTTCAAAGTAGCTGAAATTTCACAAAAGATGACATTGCAGAGAAATTACATCGATTAAAAAGTTCAACAATTTAGCTTTACTAACACCTTGAACCTGTGAAGTGAGATTAGATACATTTCTCCAGCACAGAATTACTTCATCTTTTGGAAGACATTTTTTGGCTTGTGATCATGGTTTGAAAGGAAGAATAAGACTGGAGAATCTTCCTGGATTTGAACTCCTTGAATTGGATTAATATCAGGCATGTCTTTTATTTCTGAGCCCCAGGGAAACCAGAACCTGCATGCACATCCCCCACAAGTTCTGTAGCTCTGAATTAAGATAAGGATTAAAAATTTCATGCTTTTGGATTTTTCAAAATGACTGTAAAGTATTGAAAATAGGTGTTTTGCCATGACACATTTTTTGGTCCAAAGTGGGGCAAAGGTCCTCACCCTCCAAAAGCAGCAGAGTTTAGCTATGGGGAAGGGAAGACATAGAGAAGTATCACCCTCTGAGAGTCCAAATTAGTATATTTTATAAATTAATTAATTAGTTAATAATGCAAGTTGATGTAGGGAAATAAATTTCCTCTCTAGCGAAGTGAGGATGTCATAAACAGTAATTTTCCACAATTCTATAACTCAGGAAGAGTAATTCTGCTTTCTCCATGTCATTTTCACTGCAGAAAAATCAATTCATTGTTACAGGTAGCAAGCATTTCTTTTCCATGTACTGAAGTCCTTGATCTTGTGTATTATGCCTGATAAGGTGTAATATGAAACAATATCAAATAAGTTCTCATGGACTACTAGAGTTTGACCTGCTTAATTAAATTAAATAAATTTAAAATAATGTAAAAATCTTAAATATTGCATTTAACATTTGGCCAGTCAGTGTAAGCAAAAGGTGATACACAATATCTACCTGCATATATTTGCAAATATGATTAATTGCCTAAATAGAGCAATTTTACTAACAGACTCTTTCTTTTCCTGGTGCTACTAAAATATGATCAGATTTCTGTATGTGCTATTACTCATCTATTTCTCATAATTTTTATATTCCTAATGCACTTAGAAACCCAGAGAAAACCAAGAAAAATATTTTAATTATTTCCTGCCTTGGCCCAAATGACTCAGTTATTTCTAAGGTGGATACTAAGGATTTTTATAATATTTTGCACATGTTCATTTTTAAATACATTTTAACCATGTGAGAATCACTTTCACCATTTCATGTAGAAATCTAGTATTCCAGCACTCAAAGTTTAAAGAAAGTCTGTGACAGAAGAATGGTATTTATATATAGATACTTTTTCTACTGGCAAAAAATAGCTGTATTTCGAAGATTTCTGCAAAGTAAGAAGTCTCACAGATCTGTAGGTGCTTAGATGACTTGAGCTGCAAGATTTTTGAGTGACTTTTAGAAGGATCTAGCCAGCTGTGACTCTAAAAATTCCCCTCCTTGCAGAGTACTCCAGAGTCCTCCAATGTCCTAATTCCCAGCTCTACAGCAAAGGGTCTAGAAACAGGGAGATGTGACTTATACTGAGTGGACTCCAAAAATTAATGGAAGTTTTTACCTGAATCCCTCATCAGTCAAATTTGGATAATAGCATGCCATCACCTCCCAAAGCTGCTATGAGGATTTATTAGTTAATGGTTATCAAGTACTCAGCTACCACAGCAATCATGCCATAGGAAATCTCTCAAGTAAGCACAAGCTCTTCAAAGCAGGTTTCCAACAACATGAAACAAAAAGATGAGGGATAAAGTAAATGGTCAAGAAAGAATGAACTATTTCTGAGCAAATCCCACTCACTAAATGTATCTAGCAAGGCATCTTAATGGTTTTTTTTGTTGTTGTTGTTGTTGATGTACATTTTTTTTAATCTAAACAAGAAATTAAATTGGGGAAAATATAATCTGAATAAATTTTCCCACACAGAAATTACAACATTTCTTAATTATGAGTACAGACAGAGCAACTTCCAGAAAACTCTTCTAAACTTGAATATTTATATAATCTTTCAGAGAAATGCACATTTAGATGTAATTTACCAAATATCTTTAATATCCTTCATGTACCACCATCCAGATGCATTCTACTACTTTTTATGTAAATCTTTTTATGAGAATCTATTTGCTAAGATCTACAGTGAATTTATTTTTATTTTTAATAAGTAGTTTTATTAACCGAAAGCTCAGCTCTAGTAGCCTATTCCAGGAAATATGGCCAACTACAAAAAGATTAAATTTTAAAAAAACACCTTACAAAACAGATAAGTATATGCAGAGGTCTTCAAGTTTTTCAGCCCAGTGTGAGTTTGTTTTAAATTCTCTATTTCTAAAATTGGTCAACTCATATTTGAACTTGTTCAATTCAAAGTAAAATTTTGAAGTACTCAGTCTTGGGTCAGACACAAGTGTGGGATATGTTAATTTTTTTTAAGAAAACATTCTAAAATTAAGGGGTTTTCATCCAAAAGGAAAGCACATGCAACATATCAGACCTGGCACAAGAAGCAAAAAAAACCAAAGAAATCATGACTCTCATCTCTGGAATTTGGGAATTTGGACTCCAGGTTGGGTCCATTTTGTGAAAATTGAAAAGACATAATATGACATGTAAAGTCTGGGGAGTGTGATCATTACTCTGACACTCAGCAGAAAGAAAAGATACAGGAAAGCAACTGCCCCAACAACTCAGCTGCTCCTTCGTGTACCAGCTAGACACAAGACACTAAATCTTATATACTAATGTCACTAAATGTCACCATATCAGCTGAATTAGAAGACACAGAAATAAAGTAGGGTTTGAGTATTTTTGAGGCAGAGGAATCAGGAATGTTTTGCTGATCCTTTTGACAATCCCACATTAACACCAGGCACACCTGTGCTAGGGGCCATTCTGCTCCAAAAGCGTGCTCATGTTGTTGGGGAATTTAGAAATATTTCACAAAGGTATGTTTGGGTTTACTTGAAATGTACCACTGAACTTCTCCCCAACCTCAAACTTTATTAGAAAGATATTGTTGCAATTTACACAAACCAACCTGAAGATTCTTATTCTACAAATGCATTGATGTCAGCAGCTTTTACCCAAACCCCTATTTGATAACTCTGCTATTTAAACCCACAGGCTGAGTACAAAAAGCTACCTAAGTTGAAAGTAGCTAAGCTCATAATGATTTGTGCTGGTTTTAATTAGTATATTCTACAGGAAGCTGAATTGGAATAAAATATTAATAGATATTATTTTCATTGTTCAGCAGGCCTGATAGGTTTTTATTTCTTAAACAGTGCTAAAACTTCCATCTGATTTAAGTCACACTTCTTGACAGCACAGTATGCAGATTTCAAAGCTTGTGTCTCTGGGAAAACAAAACAAAATAAAGCAAAGCCTACACAAATGAGTATAATCAGTAATAAAAACTTGATTTGTTACCAGTCAAAATCTCTATCATTTTTTTCAGTAAATTTTTGTACCTCACAGATAGACATCTTTTTTCAGTATGCAAATATCACATTTCTAATCAACTTGAATAAAAGGGAATGACTGTAATGGAAAGGAAACCAAAAATATTGATAAATTTGATCAAAGTATAATTTCCTGGTGTAAAAATAGCAAAATTTACTTTGGTCAAAAAAAATAATACTGTACTGCAACCTCACCTGATCAGTAATTAAACAAAGGCTCCCATAAGTCTTCCCTGGAATTATAGTCTTTTAATTTACCTCTGAAGAAGAATACATTTGGATTAAAAATATATGTTCTAACCTAATTTACATTGACAGAGTTGATCTATTACTGTAGAGTCTGTGACCTTGATAACACACACATATTTTAGTATGGACATGATCTCCATTCAAAGAATTGCAGAGGCACATTGCACACAGAGCTTCCCCTTCGGATACATCAGCCTTATTTATATGAGCATTTCATACAGGAGGTTCTGGCCTTGTAAGTGACACTGAGGAATGTATAAAAACAAAATTGAGAAGTCAGCAAAATGCCTTGTAAATAGAGGGGCATACTTTGCTTTTCAAAGCAGTATTATGTGCAAGAGTAAGGTGAGAACTGTCTTTAAATGATTGAAAAATAACCTTCCTAGAAAGGTTTAATTACAGTTCTGTAATGCTACAAGCACCTTATTATTGCTTCAAGGAAGAGATGCAGAATAAACATGTTCCACATATACTCAAAATTCCATTATGGATTTACCCATAAAACTATACATAATCAAAACATAACTTGGAAAAAAAAAGGATGGGCAAGGGATGTGGGATTTTTTCACTCACCAAAACACAAGGACAATGTCTGTCAGACAGGATGTCATCTGTAGGGGCAAAGCATAAAAAGTGTATAAATAATAGGTCTTGCCCTGCCATTTACTCATTCCTTTCCTCAGCACAGGGTTTGGATAAACCCAGGTAAGACAGAAGGTTCCTGCTAAGCACTCTTACTTTTAAATATTTTTATAACCTTTCACTGAAATTGGAAAAACAAGTTTTCATTCCATTTATCTCAAAACTGAGTTTATTCATCATCCAAATTTTGTTGTAAAAGCTGTCTTTTTTGTTTACTTTCCCAATATAATTGTATTGTTAGGAAAACAAGTTTGGTGATTCTGGCATCTCATCCTGTGCTGGTGGCTACCTGTAGTATTTAAGAATGTGAGGGATATTTCCATGCTGTCATGACTAACAAGATAATTGACTAAACAGAAAAACAGAAGATGCAGAAATTAATTGAAGTAAATTGGTGATGTGAATGTAGGACATTTAATTCTTCATCCAAGAACAAACAGGGATAAACAGAAAAGAGAATGTCCTACAACACAGAAAAGTCAATGTTCTCCCAACAAGAAAAGGTGAAGTACAACCCATTCTTCTCTCTGCCTCATAGAGAAAAATTATCTTTGCCTTTATAATTCATGAAAGGGCACTTTTATTGGCCCTATCAAGCCTCACCTCTTCAGTATGGGAGGGCTGCAAGAGTGGCTTTACCAGGCACAGGAAGCCTCCTTTCCAGCAGAAGAGAACTCCAGGTCCAAGGCTGCCCAGTGTGCCTGTGTGCACTGAGCCTGTCCCACAGACAGCCTGCAGCTCCAAGGCAGCCATGCAGATGGAAAGCTGGCAGGAGGTGAACCATGCTGTGTTTACATCTGTCCTGGGATGCTGCACTTTCAGAGACACAAAGACACAGCCATTGAGTCCCCCCACTGTAAATGAGACATTTTCCCACAGGGAACAGCTTGGGTATTAAAGCAGTAATGTACCGTTTACTGGGCAAAGTACTACTGATGGTAATCATAAAGCTAAAACAACATTTTCTGAAGAAAAGAGACTTTGAGGGAATTTAAAAGCTAACCATTTCAAGATGCTGAGAAAGTTTTTAGGGAAGTAAGATTTTTCAAATTCCTCTAATTGAAACAGAAGGTCAGTTCTTGCACGTTTTAGCTTTTGTCAATGTCTGTTGCTGGAGTGATGGCTACACAAAGAAGTTGTGAGACGGGGCACTCCACAACAGTAGCATTACCTTATTGTTCAGCCATAAAAAAGGCACATATTTGTCACAAACATTTTGCAAGAAAAGTCATTCAGGAAAGTTTCCTTGTAATCAAATAGTACTTTTATAAATGGTCCATTTATGAACTTTCTGAACTTAGTCTAACAAATGTTTAATTTCAAAAATCTCAAAACAAACTGTTTCAAAATGGCTGGGTTTTTTTCCCCCACTTTTTCTTCAGTTGAACTATTACTAGGTTCCAGTGTTAACAGAGTCTGCAAGTAGATGCAGATAAACTGAAATTATTTTTATCAACAATTAAAGCAAATAAGTCTCAGCAAAAGAATGCCACAGTCATAGAGTCATAAGCACAGCACAAAAACACTGTCCCTCAGAAACTGCCTCACAGCTCCAGAACTTTCTGTTCTGCAAAACATGAGCAAGAACAGACTTCTGGAACAAAACCAAAAGTCACGTTATTACTGCTTCAGTCAAAAAACAGACAAAAACCCCAACCTGAACACAAACCAAGCAGATGTGGAGGCATTTCTGCAATATACACCACAAAGATCCATCCTGCAACAGACAGTACTGCTGTCATCACTCCATCAAAAGTCTTCCTAAGAATTCCTGTAGTTACTCCTCCTCAGCAGGATGATAAAGACTTCCCATAGCACAGCAATAAAAAAAAGAAACTGAATTTGCAGTGGTGTAATTTTACAAAGGAAGCCATAGTGTGCATCTTCATTCTCTAAAGCAACAATTAATGAGAAGAATAGGACTCATGTTGACTCCAGTTTATGCTAAACTGGCACTCTGCAGTTTTACAGAAAATAATTATAAATGTGTTCATTTATCATGATGGTGATTCCATGTAATATTTTAATTATATTTTATTTATGCACAGAGCACTCTCAATGTTACGGCTTCAAATGTTTGCAATAAAAATCCCAAATAAAAATATTGTATGCTTTCCAAACACAGAAAAAGTATCAATTGGTTTGTAGGCTGATTTGATTGAGAATTGGAAATAGCTATTTTTGACTGATTTCTTGAATGAAAAGCATCTTTTCGGATAAAATACACTTCTTTTTCCTGAGAAACATGATAAGCCAGCATAAAAGCTATTGAAAGGGGAATAAGCTTATAACAGAGGTATTTGTTTCATAAATTCTATCAACAAGATTTTTTGGGGCTATACTGTTAGTGCCCCATGCATTCTGGTTTCTGGGCTCTCTCAAATGCTGTCAATGTTCTTGTGCTGGGACACCATTCCTGTGTACTGTGGACTGTTGTTTTCAGGATGTACATTTTTTTTCCCACAGCAACACTGACATTTTTTTACAAAATGTTATTTTTGGTAGGGAAATGTATTTAATGAAGTATATCTTTAGAAACCTCATACATATTTTCTATTTACATATAGGTCTTATGTTTTAAAATACAAGGAAAAAACATTCTTCATGTTCTTCACAGTAGTCCTATACATAGGCATACTTAAATCCCTTGAAACTACAATGTAAGAATAAGGACATTGTTCCCAAAATATTAATTTAGTTTTAAGGAATAGATAATGAAAATAGTTAAACATATCCTGAAATAATATGCAAGCTCTTTGAAAACCTTTGGAAGTTGAGAAAATTTAAAATCAGGAGATATATATTTCCTCATTGAAATGAAGCAGCAACCTATTGAAACAAAATTTTTGTGTGTGTGTTGTCATTTGAAATAGCTATTGCCACACAGACAGAGCTGCTGAATATGGGTTAAGGCAGATGAGAATGAGCGAGCATGTTGTCTGTCAGTTCACTTTGAGGTGGATTCTTAGACAGGAAAGGATGAATATCTAGCACGCTCACAGAACTGATTGGCGCCAGGGCTGTTGTGGCCTTCCACAGGAAACTCACCAAAACCCCACAGAATATCTGCCCACTTGCATGATTTCAACCTACCAGTGCCTCTGATCTTCAGACAGCTTTGTGGAGCATTTAGCAAAGCTGCAAAAATTTGTTTTACAGGGGAAACCACCTGGGCATTGTGCTAGCTCCGAACCCACGCTCCGTGAAGGAAGAGCTCTGTGAGTTGCCTTTGATTCTTCCTCTACTGTTCTGCTTTTAAAAGGTTTCTGCTGAAGAGTTTTATCTGAGGGATTATCTTGTGTTCCATAGTCTGTTTTTGCTCCAGCAGATGCCTACTATATCTTGAAACCTGTGAATTTCATGGGATGAGGGTCCTAGAAACACCCTGACACCATGAGTGGTGGCTTTTGCCTTGAGCTTGCCTTGTTTAACAGTTTTCTTCTCAATTAAAAAAATCTGTAGAGTCCCTATAAAGCAACTGATTTTGTTTGTTTGTTGTTTCGGGGGTTTTTTTTCCTAATTCCACTGCATTTTTTTTCTGCATTACTGATTTATGTTTCTGGGTGAAAGTTAGGTATTAGAACTGCATTACAAAGTTACACTTAGTAAACCAATGCAAATAGTTTCCTTAATAACTGTCTTAACAGAGAGCTTTGGCATCTTCTATTAGAGATATATTTTGTTACTGTGAAGCGTCTGGTTGCATTTCTGGCAAGATCAGGAATCAAATTAATGTGCTATTAAAATAAATTGAGCAGCATGCTAATTATTGCCAGAAACGAAGCCAGATTGTGTTCAATTAAATCAGATAAATAAGTACTTCCTCCTACATGTAACTGTTTGTTGTTGCTGTAAAGACTACCTTTGAAAAAATTTTTGACAATGCCTATTGACAACTGCTTTTCACTTGCTGGTGAAATGACTATTTCAGTTTCTAACAGTGTTTCCTATTGTACCAAACACAATTGGCCTGGTGCTATAAAGGGCTTCAAAATGAGAATGAGCAGCATAAAAATTAAGTTTCATAAGAATTTCCACACCTTAACTGTAGTCTTAAAACTGATTTTCTGAACCAGGAATATGGTAGTGTCTGTGGCAACTTCTACCCATTTCCGTTAATCTTTAATGTAAGAATACAGATGGCCAAATGAGCAAGAATACAGTGAAAAGTTTACACAATTCCTCCATAGTGTCAGTCTCAGCATGAAGATCTGGGCCCTGGCAGACATTTTTACCTATTTATAGGCTGAGTTAATGATATATAGAAGTGAAAACCAAATTCTTTAGTTCTTCCTTCAGAAGTACTAGACAAGGAGTCTGGCTATGCTGTCAGTAGGATTTTCAAATCCAGTTTTCAAATGTATCTAAATGATTTTAGAAGGCTATATCCCATTTTCAGTTTCAGAAGCAAGTTTCTTGTTTGTTAACTCACACTTGATTGTAAGAAAATGTCATTATTTTTCTGCATCAGCTCCATGTAGGTTTGGTTTTGGTTATTTCCTGTTGGGTTTGGGTTTGTTTGGAGTTTTTAAAGAAAATGTAAATGTCCCAAAGAGCCTGTATATTTTTTCTTAGTCAAATAACAATGACAAAAAACCTTAAAGCACTAACAAGGATGTACTGTCTAGCAAGATATTATATTAATAGAACAAACTTGCACTAACTATCCAAATGAACAGAGACCTTCTCAGTTATGAAATGCAACATTTTAAAATGCTCAGCATTTTAATATACTGAGTCACCCCAAGGATAATGCAGGTTCCCGTGATTTGCTCCACTCTGATGTTTGGACAAACAACTCATGAAATTTCCTGCAGGGCCCTGAAATTTGTTTGCACTGCACATCCTTCTTCTGAAAGTAAAAGCCCCAGGAAATCTGCTGCCTTTTGTGCAACAGAGCTAAACCAAAAGCAAAGCTACACATCTTCACTTTTGCCTGACTTTCATTTTGAAATTTCATTTAAGCAAGTATAATTGAAAGGTTTTGATTATTTTTTATTTTTCTTGGCAAATAGTACTTGGCTGAATTTTTAACTGTGCTTCATATGTTGACTAGTCAATTTTTAAGACAGCACATAAAAGCTAATTCTCATTTTCTCATTACTGTCAGTTACGCTTTTTACAAACTCTTGGTGGCTTGGGGCCTTTTATTTTTCTTGCTTCTTTTTAAGTTGCATAAAAGCATCCCTTCTTATGGGAGACTGGATATTTTTTTGTTGTTATTTTGACTAAGATGGTCCTTTAAGGACAGGGGCATGACTGGCATGTGCCCTGCTTCAGTTTGCTTGGCAAGGGGCCTCTGTACCACAGGGTTTTAGCCAAAAGAAAGAGCCAATCTCCTTGAGTCCTGCACAATGTGCTGCATGTCCTTGTGTCCCTGTGTTTGATGGGCAGGGGGAGAGCAGCAGTGCAAAGCTCATCATGAAGTCCCAGCATTTTTCTTGTCTGTAAAAGGCTTTGTGTTGCTGATGAAAAACAGACACACAATTATGATTTGTTGTCACTTCTTTCATCCATGGACGATCTGCATTTATAGCTGGGCCAATCTTGCTAGTCTAAATGGTTGCAAAACCTTTTCTTAATCAATAACAGGCATGGTTGGTAATTTTACTAGTCGTATTTATTCCAAGGATTTTATTTCCAAAGGGCCCCACACCCACAGTAAAGGCAGACACCCAAATTCAGGAGGGGTAAATTGCCAGAAAAGTCACTTATCACAACACCTGTGGAGAGAAACTTAGTATAGTGTTACTTCTGCACTCTGACTGATTTCCAGCTCCATTAAGTTATAAGAAATAAGGAGATATTTCTGTGATTTAACTAAATAGGGTTCTCAGTTGAATCTGTTAATGTATTCGAAGTTTTCTCTTTACTACATTTTTCATCCCCCTTAATGACAACTTCACTCTTAATACTCTCAAAGCAAGCTTTAGAAAAATAAAGGTTTTTTTCATGTGAGTTTTCTCTTTTGTTCCCCCTCTAACTTAGACTTTGTATTTTAAGATCCAGTCTGCATCAAAATGCCTATAAATTTTCCAAAAAAGGGATTATTGAATAACTATGTAATTATTAAATTCATAAAAACACACTCATTTGCAATACTGTTAGTTATTAGAAGTTTACAGTTTGGCTCATGCCGTCTTTGAATACTTTGAAATAGGTTCAACAAGTGCAAAGACACAAAGAAAATGATGGCCAAACTGCTTCAAAAGCGATCACACATTTGATAGCAAATTTTCAGGTAGGTTTTTTCAGAATATAAAGGACTTTTCAGATGTTTGAAGCACAATGTTAATATTTAAGACAGGAAAAGTAGCTTTCATTCTTGTAGTATGTGTCAACAGAGGTCAGCACACTTTGGTGAACTTTTTTAAAAGAAGCTTTTTAGGGAAAAGTGTTGTTTCTTGCACATCTTCCAAAATTTTAATCCTTTCTTAATTTTAAAATGTAATTAAGGACTTCTTTTTATCAGATATCCATCTGCTTTACCAACACTGCCTATCAACACTGTAATTCACATGCCATCATTGGCAATTTCCACTATCACAAACTCATTATTATGATTTCAGAGAAAGAACCACCCCCTCTAGAAATCTACCAAGAATACCAAAACCACAGAATAAATACAATCCATTCAGAACAGCAGGAGAAAATTAACTCTAGAAAAATAAAACAGTTTGGTTCACTGCCAATATGATTCAGCCACAGCTAAAACTGGGTTAAAACATTTTAAAATAAACTGAATGTCCACACTCATGGATAAATAGAAAGCTTAAGAATTTTTGTCTGTAAATGTACGGCCAATTTAAAAAGAAAATGTAAAATAGGGTGAGGATAATAGAAAGCTCAGAAACAGTTGATACACATACAGTTGCAAGTCCCTGCCATTTGATAAGTTGCTACATATTAGGAGAGCAGACAATAACACTATTTTTTATTCTCACTGCAGTTATTAAGCTGAGAGAAAGTAATGGCAGCGGACAGTGATAGAGACAGAGTAAATGGAAAAGTTATAAATTCCATTTTTATGTCTAAATTATGTGACTACTGAGGCTTCCATTAGGAAATATCAGGCAGAGACAAGCAGACAATTGGAAAATTGATTGAGTCATCAGCTTAAACATCTTGGCAATACAAGAGCTGACAATTCTGAAACAGCTTTTAGAATTCTAGATTCCTTCAACAAAATGGTAAAATTAAACTTTTGAAAACTGTATGTGTGTGTATTTGTTTTTGTGTATACATAAGTATTTTAATTCCCTCTTCTGTGACCAAGGAGTATCACAGACCCATAGTGTTTAGATTTGGTTTTCAGAGATACTACATAAAGTTTATGCTTGGTTTTTAAAATTTAAATTTCACTTCATAAATTCCAAAAATAAATGCAGATCTGTATGTACAAATGCCATTGCTCACTGCACAGGCAGTAATGGTAGAACAATTTATGCAATAAATGAAAATTTGTCCATGTACAAAAAGAGATACCATTAAGGCTACTTGTAAAAACATCATCACAGTCATCATCATATCTTCAAACACCTGCAGATTAGCACCTGCCAAAACTGAAGCATTTTCTCCTTAGAATAGCAGATAATTCAAGCTAAGTTCTTTTCTAGTTAAGCAAAATTTTTTCTGAAAAAAAAGATGTAAAAGTACTGCAAATTAATACATACAGACAATTCAAGCTAAGTTCTTTCCTAGTTAAGCAAATTTTTTTCTGAAAAAAAGATGTAAAAGTACTGCAAATTAATACATCTAGATTTTTAAGTCTCTAAATAAATAGTGTGTTTATTTTTTCATCACAGACTATTTTGGATATGTGCATTTCCCTGACTCAAGAATCATGAACACGAAGTAAGTACTGCACCTGAATATTTGCCAGCTTCTCTTTGCCACTCAATACTTAGTTGTTATTGCATTCAACTATTGATTATTGATGTTAATTTTATGCTTCACTCATGCTAAGGGTTACATGGCATCAGTCACAGTCTTTCCATATCTTCTAATCTGTTACTGCCTTCTACTTTTGTCCTTTCTGAAACTGCCATGTCCTACTTTATCTCCTGCTTCTCAAATCACCCCTCCAGAATGATTTCTGAAGGGTGACTTTAATTCCACTACACTTGCCTCGACATAAACTGAGTGTAAACCTCTAAATATTGACTATATAAACCTCATCTGTCTTTTTAGGAGGCCATTTCATGGTTTTTAAAGAAGGCTAAATAGCCATCAGCTCCATGCAAGTCATGCATTGAGGGGGTGCGTGGGAGGAAGTGAAATCACAAACAAATTTCACACATGCAACTGAGGATCTTCCACTACCTGGGAAAAACAGATGTAGGACTCTAGACTCAGCTTGTAGGAACCTCTAGTAGGGCAAAACAGTGAGGCTTGATTTTGAAGCCAGTTAAAATACACTGAATGCATGACCAGACCCAAGCTCACATAGAGACTCAGCAGCACTGAGTCAGTCACTCAGTCCTAGCAAGGACTGCAAGATTTCCAAATCCCACTTGGATGTCCTTCACTGTGAAACACTGCCTCCTGTGTTTCTTTTCAAGTGGAGCCTTTGAACACAAAGTTTTTCAAAGCAGTTCCAGAGTCACATATTAGTGAATAGTTTAAGAATATCTTTTCAATAATCTGGAGCCAATGGATTTTTTCCATGGGTAATAAGTGGACTTTAAAATTATTATTGTGTCAGTTTATCTCTAAAAATAATTCTCATGTGTAAGCATCCAAAATTAGCAACTCATCTGGGAGATGGACTCAATAACTTTTCACTTTCTTCATGTGTTTTTATTTTTTCTCTTGCATACTTCTCCAAATTTATGTCTGCTTCTTGCAAAAATATTAAGACAGAAATGAGAGGCAAAGACTGAAAACGACTTCTGTGTTTTCTGTTGAGATATTTTCCCCGAAGGAAACCTAATTTTCTAACAAGGTGACCCATCTTTCTTCTACTATGAGGCATCTTGTCTTTTACCCATAATGAGTGCCTGAACTTCTGCTCAGGTTACCTTACTTTCACCACTTGCACTGCTGTTGCAACATTGTACCATGGATGCAATTCCTTTATCTTCATTTTAGGGTGGCTTTGCTTCTGGGTAGCATCACAAAATTACTGTCCATTTGCTGCACTTAGCCATCCCCACCCTCTTCTCCTCTGTAGCAAACATCTAAAGCACACTGACTCATACCAGCTGCCTGGGAGTGTATGTGTTGCATCAGGATTCAACAGCACACACAGAAAGGAAATATTCAGCACTGAAATATATTCCCTTTGCTGCAAATCAATTCAGTTATAAGGAACAGAGCAATTCATATGCTGCCGGGAATGTGTGTTTTATTTCAAAACATGTCTCAGGTAATTGAGGGCAATTACTGTAATTGACAAAGGGAAATAACTCCCTAAATCAGTCTTTTGTTTTAGATCCTTGTGTCTCAGACTTTAAAGCTTTACCTTCTTTCTCCTTTATATTTCTCATGCTTTACCCTTTGACTGTCTTTCCACATTGCCTCTTCTCCATGGGTTTTTCCATGTTTCCTTGAGTACTCCCAAATGATGGGAGCCCACCCCCACAGAGCCTTCCTGTAAACACGACCTAATTCCTTTAACAGATCCTCTGATTATTAACACAAAAATGTATTTTTGACAGCTTTTGGGAAGCTTTAGTTTGATGCAATATGTAAGTGAACAAATCATAGCACGGTTGAGGTTGGAAAGTACCTCTGAAGACCACCTCATCCAGCCTCCCTACTCAGCCAGGATCAGCTAGAACAGCTTGTCCAGGGTTGTGTCCAGTTCAATTCTGAATATCTGCATGGATAGAGACTATGAGAAAACTGTGCCAGTGTTTGAGCACGCTCAGAGCAAGGACATTTTTTTCCTTGCATTTAAACAGAATTTCCTGTATTTTAGTCTGTCCATTGCCTCTTGTTCTGCCACTGCACGCTACAGAGAAAAGCTTGGCTTCCTCTTTACTCCTTCCTCTCAGGTATTTATGAACACTGATAAGATCCCCCCCAGGCCTTCTCTTGTCCAGAGGGAACAGTACAAGCTCTATCAGGCTGTCTTTGCATGAAAGATACTCTGGTCCTTTGATCATTGTCATGGTCCTTTACTGGACTGACTCCAGCACGTCCATCTTATTCTTTTACTGGATAGCCCCAAATTCCATACTCAGGGTGGGGCTGCACTGGTGTAGAGTCACCATCCCCAGCCTTGCTGGTGACACTGAGGATGTATCTTGCCTTCTTTACTGCCTCATGCTCAACCTGGTGTCCACCAGGACCCCTGGGTCCTTCTCTTCCAAGGTGTTTTCCAGCCTCAGCATGGATTGGTGAATGGAGTTGGTTCTTACCATGCACAGAAGTTTGCATTTCCTTTCTTGAGCTTTGTGAGTTTCCTCTCTGGCCATTTCTCCATTCTGTCGAGGTCCCTCTGAATGACAGTACAAGTGACTGCTGTATCAACAACTCTTCCCAGTTTTCCATCTCCTGAGAGCTTGCTGAGGCTGCAGTCTGTCACATGGGTCAGAAATTAAGATATTAAACAGTATTGGCCCCATTGTCAACCCCTGGGTACACCACTAGCAACTGGCCTCCAGCTGGAATTTGTGGCACTGATCACAATCCTTCAAGCTTGGATATTCAGACAGTTTTCAATAGAATCATATCTGTATATGCACATTCTATTACACTGTAACAATTTTTTCCTATTCTTTTCCCATTATTCTAACATCATGTTAAACGGGATGTTATCACATCCTGTACTTACTTTAATGTCCCTGACATTCCCAGAGTGAGGCTTGATAGAGCAATGCACCCTGTGATTGGTGTAGGGACTGTGCACTTTGGGAAACAGTAATTTTGCTTTAAGTATTGAATTTTGTTAATTTGTAGTTTTCTTCCAGGGGCACAACTACATTTGACTTTTTTCATCTGCTGGCTTCAGGGAAGAACTCAAATTCACAGGGAACATAAAGGAGGCCATGTAATTTCCTGCTTAAAGGTTTGCAAAGCCCTCAGGTTTTGCATGTCACAGAGGCTACAACAGAAGCTATACTTTAGAAGTTGTTATTTTTGGCAGCAGCAAGAGGTCATAGTTTGGGGAGAGAGTGGGGTTACTGAAATCTTTTAAGGTATGGCACTCTTTCCTTCTGACTTGGATCCATCAGAATCACCTCACATTTCCACAGAGAGAAGGGAACCTGCAGCTTCTGCCTACCCACCCTAACAGGAATTGAAAGGATCTGTGGAAAACTCTTATTTTCTGTAAAAAGCTCAGCCTCTGCTTCATTTTCTCTTATGGTTATTTTTAGGCACCCCTGACACCAAGAAAATGTCACTGCAGAAACATCCTACAGCAACCATGACTTGTAAAGAAACAGCTAATTCAGCTTAAATGAGACAGCTCACTATGGAGAGCAACACACCAACAGCAGCTCACTGCTTGATGAAAGCAATCTTGGAAGATTTACCTCCGTGAGCACAAAAGGCTCTCAGTTCAAAACTAGCTCTAGAAGATTCACCTTGACTGAAGTTCCTCTAGTAACTAAATTAAAGATATGGAGGCAGGTTTTACGCATGAAGTTGAATTTGTCTGTGTGTAGGAGCACTGAAATAAAACCAAGTATAAATTTGTGTTCTGGCAGGTAACAGGGTTACCAGCTGATCAGAGCTGATCAGCTGGTCATCTCCTTACAAAACAAAAGTTTGTGTACAATACCCAACATCAGGTAATTCTGTCTGAAAAATTATACCTATGCTGCACTTGCAGATATTTTTCTTCTTCAGATGGGGAAAGGAACTGCTCAGGGTTTAGCTAAAATGAGGCTTCATTAATACTCATTTTTGAGCTATGACAAATAAAACCACTTAATTTTTAAGGAAGTTAGATTTTCATAGGGCACTGGACTTACAAACAAGAAGAGGCAAACACAGATTAGAAAATTAAGAGGTACTGAGGTACTGACAGGTTTATATATATTTTGTTATAGATTTTATAGATGTAAAATATGTAGCTAGACAGCTCTCTATCCTAGCTTACCCTTGTTTTTTAAACTGTGATCCTTGTGTGTCCCTTCCAACATAGGATATTCTATGATTCCATGACTGATCAGTGGCAAGACTCACCCAGTGAGGGTCTGTAATTTTGTATGCTTAACAAAATCCAAAAGAATGGTCATGTGTTAATTTACACCATGACACACATTCTGTAAATGCAGAAATGTATTAATCACTGAATGAACTACTGTAGCTCCTTCAGCTGGCAGCAAAACACATGGCTGTGGACCTGCCCAGTATAACTTTGGTGGAAAAATCCCTTATGTACAAAGTCACTTAGCATTTATCATATCAGAGTTACTGTCAGTAAAATAATACAAAATAAGTGATGCAAATGTTTTCTCTCCTATCATAAGAAAAATAAAAAGACATTACCAAAACCTCTCAAAACCTTGCTACAGTCAGTCCTCTGGTACAAAAAGTAGACATAACCCATTATTCCTGGTATTTTTAATTAAGACCATGATATTTTTAATTATCTCAAACGGAACTCTCTTTGTACATCATAAAACAACATCAAAGAGCACAAACAACCTTTGTGGTTCACCCTTCCACATACTCTTGCTCTTGCAGTGCAGTACAGAAATGGGGTTAACAAAGAGTTTCTGGAACAGTGCACTCATCCTCATCTCTGTTTTTTCACTTCATTTTCTCACAAAGCTGACCAGAGGGAAGGAACACACAGCTGCGATTACTCTCTTCAAGGTCTAATAACAGCCATGCAATATATCACTTTAAAATACATTTTTTAAATGAACAAGTTGCCCTCGAGCCTGAAGACTGGTGAAATCTCCCATGTGAGATCAAACCACCACTTCTGGTGTCAGCTGCAGCCCCTGCTGCGGCTGCTCCTTTGAAGTGCTCACAGGTAGGGGCAGCTCAGCAGAGAATGCCCTGCTGTGCTAAACCAAGGAGCTTGAACCCAGAGATCTTATTTTCTGCTTGTTCTGGAAAAAAATCCTGCTGAGCTGCAGGCATACAAATTCAAATAGGAGGGCTATAGGTACATTAGAAATATTGCAATTGATTAAATGACATTTTGCATGGGAAAGGAGCTCAGATTTAAGCCAGGGTCTTTGTGTCTAAGTGTTACATAGCTATAAACGGAATTTCAACCTGTGTTTTAAAGCTGGTGGCTTACTTTTGCTGTGGCAGTGGGTTTTAACTACATCTGAGACTGAAGATGTGGCATCACCTGCCTCTAAAGTAGATACAGAGATGTCTCTCTGCATTGAGAAACAACTCTTCAAGTCAAGTTCCAGCTAAGCTACAGCAAATTTAAAGCCAGTCTTTTAAGACAGTGTTTTTCTTTGTCTGCAGAGAGAAGCTTCAACCCCAGCTGTGAGTGCTTCAAAGGCATAGATTCCACAGCTGGTACTAGAGCTAGAATTAAGATGCCAGCTTCAACATATGCTAGATTTTATGATCCAAAGTTTTTCATCATCAGTTTTATCAATGTATACATTTTAATAAATTAGAAGACATCTATAACACTAATTTGCAATTTTAAATACAGCTATGCTCTAAAATATTATTTAAATGAAGGAGACATTTTAGAATTTGTGAATTATTTACATTTTTCAGAGGTTATCTTTTTCAAAGGATCAGACTACCTCCTGTAGTTTGGTAAGGTGCTGAAAGTAAGACTTGCCTTTATTAGCACATCTAGGCAGAACTTTCCTATGATCAGTCAAGGCTTCTGAAATATTTATGCTGTATACTGAGGAATGATTCCATATCTTAGCCAAGTACAATGTTCCAGCTGCAGAAAGGCCAGTGCTACTACATGCAAAGGTGGCATTATTTCCCAGACTTTGTTCTGAAATAACTAAAACACTTCAGGCACACAGCTTGGCACGTGCAGGGAGAGCCAAGAGTGAGAGTGCAGCTTTTGCCACCCTGTAAGTGTGGCAAAGCAGGTGAGAACAGGCTCCTCATCACAGAGACACTGCACACAGGGGAAGCTTGGCTCATGCTGGGTTACAGCACAGACTTCATAATATTGCTTAAAAGAAATCACACTGATACATGTTTCAATAGTATTTCCTAGATTAATCCACAGACACACCCTCACTCCCTTTATCCCTGACCCACAGATAATGTGGTTCTGTCATTCTCCATCTCCTGAGTCTGGACCCTAAAGAAAGGATCTAGAGGTGGGCAAGGGGCACAATAGGAAAATTCCTGCTGTTCCCTTGCCTTCAGGGTGTATTGAGCCAATAGGACTGGAAAAGTCTGTTAAGAACTGGCTTTTGGGAGGCTATCAATTCCATTTTAGTCATGGGGTTTATTTAATCTGAATTGAAGCCTACTTTGAAGGGTTTGCCCTTTTATTTTTAATGAAAAATCTAAGTCAATAATTTACATCCTTGCTGGCAAAAACATCTCTTAAAAAATCCTTAAGATTTTCTTGGTGAAATAGCTTTATTTTGCTTTGTCTGAATTATTTCATAAACAAAGCATTCTTGTGCATTTGGCTTTGTTTATGTGTTTTCTTTCCTTCAAAATGAAATGAAAAGGGACAAAAATTTAGAGAATGAGATGAAATCAGGAACAAAAGTGAAATTAAACTAGAGTCAGCTCGACGCTTCCTGAGAATCCTTTCTGCATAATCATTACACCTCCCATTTCCTCCCTCCCATCTCTAGGCAAGAGGCAACATTCCATTTTATTAGCCCACAATGAGAAGAAACACAATGTTTGCTATCTGGCCAGGCTGGAATTACTGTCAATTCAGCTGCTCTGTGCAAGAGACATTAAAGAGCATCTCTTGTTCCATACTGGGGTTTACATTTTGTCTGCAGCTATGAAGCTTTTTCAGTCTTTTTAACAAGGGCAGCACAATGTCTTTGGAGGGATTATATGGTTGCCCTTTCTTACTGCAACTTAAAGTATAATGGAGAACCATGGAGTAACTATAATGCTGTAATTAACTGGAGTGGCTCTGCTGATGTTATTAACCATGAGCATATAATTCAAGTGACTTCTGAATGGCCATAAAGCCCCAGGAGTGACATACAGCTCCATATCCACTTCATAACCATCTGTTATTATCAAAATATGTTGGTTTTTGGTGAAAGTTTTAAAGTAGTGCCTCTCTGTGAGATGTTGGAAAATGCTTTTCTAGATGGTCTGTGACTGGGGAATTAGGCAAAAATTATAATACATTTGTACTAAATATTAGTTTTTATTTTACTCTATCAGAGCAAATACATGCTTGTAAGTCTTATCATCCTTTTTTTTTCCTCCCAAATGCAATATTTTTTTTCATTCTAATTCTTCATTCTGAGCAATTTATGTTCATCTGACATAACTGTAGCCTGCATTAGGGAGAAGTGGAAAACATACAGTTCAAAGCCATTATGACTCTCCCTGCCCTGTGGTGCAGAGCTCAGCTTGTGAGAGTTGTCGTAGCTCTATTAAGGTCAACATTCCAGCAACTGGTAGAGCATCTGATCCTCCTATGGTTTTGATCTGACCATACTCATTATTTCCTTCCCATCTGCTTTCCTTTACATGCTAAACATTTATATTTCAAAAATTTTGTACCTTTTAATTTACGCAAGCACTTAAAAGTGGGACACAATCAGATGTAGGGCTGAAGTTTGAGCCTAAAGTAACCGGACCTGGTTTATTACAGGTCTCTGAAAGGCATTTGTGGTTAAGTGAATGCTGCTGCTGCTATGGATAAAGAACCTCTGTTGGTTTGAGGCTGTATTATAATCATTACTAGAATCAGAGTTTGTGTAAAATTCTCAGAGAGTAAGCAGTGAGAAGATGGTTGTGTTGATGAATGACAGTGAGACCCATAGGGACACCAAATGCACATTACCAACGGTGACTTTACAAATGGACATGGTTTGTTGAGACACAGTAGTGTCTGGGGCAGAGGTGAGGGAATTAAATGAGCGTGAAGTGCATTAAATATCATGTTAAATTTTATTGGACTGGTAGAAGCTCTGATAAAAACTGTCCCAAGGGCTGCAGAACCAGCAGTCAAGGGAATTGATAGAACTGTCAGAGCAAGGGCTTTGCCAGGCAGTGACAGCCAGCTTCCTCCCAGGGTCCAGACCAGACAAACTCACGGCAGTGAGACAGGAGCAAGGCTAATGTGGCAAGTCAGTTTGCTGGTTAGGATTTTGACCTTATCTTATGGGGTTAGTAAGGGTAAGACATAGCACTGTGGTTGCTGGGCAGGATTGAAATCATGCTGGAAAGTCCTTTGTGGATTGGGGTATCAATCAACAGGGTTCATGGACAGACACTGGCATGGCCTTGGCTGAGCTGGAGCCTGGAATTTCTGTGAATTCATTGTGTAGGGTCTGACAGCCTCCTTGGACTGAAATGGGGATCCTGGGCCAGGGTGATGGGCCAATGGCCCCAGGGCTGGCTGGTCTGGTCAGAGACTTTAAGGACTGTTAGTGTGCTCAGGGTCCTGGCAGCAAATGATGCGAATGGGGATCCTGGGCCAGGGTGATGGGCTGGGCCAATGGCCCCAGGGCTGGCTGGTCAGAGACTTTAAGGACTGTTAGTGTGCTCAGGGTCCTGGCAGCAAATGATGCGCCATGACAGGAGCCTCTGAACTACCTTTTGGGTTCAGAATTGGGGTTGAGGCTAAAAGCATAGATTTATGAGACAGCTTCAAACTGTGTCAGATAAACCCCAAGAATTAGGATGTGGGCTGACAACAGCAGCATAGTGGTTAGGTCTATGAAAGGTTTCACTCAAGTACAGTTAAGGCTAAGTTCCACTCAGGGAATAAATAAATATTGTAAAAAGCACAGTTTATTTCTAGATCAGTATAGACTAGGATAAGAGCTGTGAATTAATTTAGCTGCCTGATGGGTTGCACAGCAATGGCAAAAAAAGAAAAATGAAGACAGATTTCTTGAGTTTCTTACTTCTGGGCATGAACAGGAATAAGCTGCAGATTGATCTAAAGCAAAGACAAAGGGCTTACCTAATCTTCTTCCTTCAGAAAAATAGATGGGGTTTTGTGTATGTGCCCATGGTCAATTTAGCAAGGGCAAATACTGACTGTGGATCCCCCTTCCAAAGAGGTTTTGGTTGTAATTGACATTATTGAGTTTAGATATTACTAATACTCTGTTTCAAGCTGAGACCAAAGTGTTGGCTTTAGAAAATATGTTGCACTAGATGGAAAATTATCCAGTCTTTCACAGGACTTTTCTGAAGCCACCCCTTTGGGCACATGATCATGTAAGGCCAGCTGGGTACAGGACCACAGATCTTGGCCTCAAGAGTAAATCAGCTGGTATCATTTGGAACACCCTCAGGGACAAGCAGCAGAGTCTGCACTTATACTGTGCCAGTGGGTGAGCTGAAAGTAGGACACAGTATGACATTATACAGACAGTGAAGAATCTCTGAGTCTGGCGTAGCAATAGCCAAGGCAGAAGAGGATAAATGGTGCCTTCCTTTTGATTCTCCTGGATGTCTTTCCATAGGTTCAGTCCCATATTGTAGTGGGAGAAAGAATACCAACAATGGTAATTTTGGATGTATATTGAATGAAACTTTCATTTGTTGTAAAAGGATTGACTTAAAAACACAGCATAACTCTTTTCAGCTTTCACCAAAGACACTGGTGAAGTATCTTTTTTCCTGCAGAGGAGCCTATCAGTTCTCATTTTACTGACTTTCCTACCCTAAGTTTCTATTTGCAGATATTTTTCACACACTTTCTTGACATTTAACCTTGGGACTGGAGGTCAGAGCTGGGTATTGCCAGGCACATAACCTGAACAATGGACACTATGGATAGCTTTATTTTAAGAATCTTCTGTTTGCATTGTCAATCTTTAGTTCATTTTGCTGAATTCCTTAATTTGTTTGGAATGTACATCTACACATTAACATGTCCATACTAAAGTATTTTCCAGCATGCTAGAATAAGGGCATGCAGTAATGATACCACCATTGAAAAAGGAAAGATGGAAAAGCAGTTTGTTCACAGTCCTGCTTTTTGACAGTCTTCTATTGCAAAGAAAATAATTATAGGAGTCTGAGCAAACCTTTTGAAAGTCAGTGGGAATTTTCCCATAAACTTATTTGGCATTTATTAGATTATTAATTAAATTGATGGTGGAATGATGTAATATTAATTTTCTGCTGTGAATTGCAGGAGCAGTAGAGATGAAACAGATTTTTTTTGAGAAAGTTATGACAAAAAGTTAACACTATTGGTTTTTACCAAATAGCCTAATCACTGTACTCTCCCCAGATACAAAAGAAGCATGTTTGTCCTCTGCTCCTGTAAGCAATATCTGACAGCAACTAATGATATAAAAATAAATACAAAAAAAAATTAAATTATTACAGTTAACTGGAAGATACTAATTAACCCAGTGTGGAGTCAAGCCCCATTCCCAGTCTAATTTCAAGACTACTTCATGATAAAGGATGGACAGTTTGAGGACTGTTCAAGTTTTATCATCTTCAGATCCTCAGGCAGCACAGACAAACTATTTGTCTTTAACAACTTTGTGCTGATCCTTTATGAAAATCCAGTTATTTACAAAATAGTTTTGTTTCTCTGTTGAATGGCCTTCAAGAAGAGAAGAACTGAGACAAAGGTTAAACATCAGGCTGCAGCTGAAAGATTATTTATAAAATCTTTCCTAAAAGTAACGTCGTGCTGCTTGTGAAACGTGTCTGGTTTTACCTTTGCCTGCTACCAGAGTCAGACACTTATTCACAAAGGCTACTGAAACAGCAAAGCCTATTTCCTGCAGCCCCCTCCTTGAGCAAGTGTTTCGTGCAGACACCCAGCCATTCCCTTAGGCACGCTCCTGCTGCTGCTGTTGTTGGGCAGCCTGGGCTGAAGTCCCAGCAAGGCTGAAGTCCCAGGAAAACACGAGCTGGGGTAGCAGCATGAGCAGGTGTCCAGCCGTGACTGCTGTAGCATTCACACCTCCAGAGTGGGCCACAAACGTGGCCAAAAGTGAGAAGAGGGTTAGTCTGGGATTAGTCAGGAACAGACACCAGCTGCAACGCAGGACAGGTCAAGAACACAAGCTTTTATGCCAAGATGGATAACTGAGAGCGAGGAAGGGAGAATTCTTCTCAAGTGGAGGACTTTTGGTAGGATTTTTATTTTCAGAGGCGCTTAGCTACAGACAGAGAAAAGCTTCTTCTCAAACATGAGTGCTGACACTGAGTCAACAGCAGGTTAATTCAGCCAGGTAATTTATATTTTAAGACCCCAATCTGAGTGATATGAATGTTCAAATAAGTAAATATAGTCTATTCATCAAAGTCTCTTCACTTTCTCTGAAATTAAGCATTTCTTACATTCGATTTTTCAGTGTGAGTTCTACAGATTGCTAAATCAAGACATCAAAACATTATGAAATTTACATATAATTAATAAATACAGTTTTCCAGTCAGAAATCCCCTGCAGAAACCACTGGTTTATGATTTGTTGTTTTCCCCAAAGAAATTTGTGTTTAGGAAATGCCAGTGGATGTTTTCCAAAAAAAATTACAATGAGGTAATTTTAAAAATGAAAAATAATAAAATTAATTCTTTTTGTTTGTGTTTTGCTGATGATTCAAAAAGTCTATCAACATGCTTATAAAAAAAAGAAACCGCTTTGAAGGCACTTTCTTGCTTTCATTTTTACTTGGAAGAATTACCACTATACTTACCTCTAATACATCATGGAAGCCATTCCTGTGATAACACTTGGAGCAATAATTTTTATCCTCCCTTAAACTGGATTTCATTGGCAACCTGTAAACACAGTATGACACTGTTGGATTCACAGAAACTAAGCATGTGGATATAGGTTTAGAGGACAGTAGCTGTGGAGTGCTTCAGTGTACCCTGCTCTTTTCACTAGTTACATATTTCTCTCCAACCTTGGGCAGGGTAATTTTATTCTCCTTGGATACTAAGAGTCATATTTTAGGCTGTGTTCTGTGTCTATGAGGGGGGATCAAGGACTTACATTATTACATTTATATGCAGATTAGTCCACCTTGACTCAGATGGAGTGAAATTAAATTAAAGGCTGCTTACCTGCTAGCTCATTCCTGACAGCGGGTAGCAAGGAACAGCAGAAATGGCATTTTCTTCAAGTTCTGCCTTGTTACCTCTCTGTCATATGCAGTAGGTAGGCTCAGGCTGTTTTATGATTTGCTGTGGTAGAGAAGCAGCAAATCATAAACATAATGGGAATAAGGAGGGAGTTTTGATCCAGGCACTTAACTCTAAGTCAAAAGTCTGCTGAAACAGTAGGTTTACCTGGGGCTGTAGGGCAGATTACCAGACTCTGGCCTCTGGCACGTGCTAGAAAGATCTGTACATGTAATGACAGCACCCCGGGCAGTGCAGAGTCCCACAGCACCCTGAGGTTCTCCGGCACCCATTCCCTGAGACACGGTATCATCTGTTTGCTCCCAGGATGTTGCTCATCCATGGAAAAGGGAGATAATAAACTCCTTTGACTATTGAGGCTGGAATTCCTGAGTATTCCCTAGGTGAGTGGAAACAGTGGAAAACTAGAAGGCTTTAGCTTCCATTTTCACATGAAGCAATCCCCAAAATGTCTTGCAGGTGGTGACTCCAAGATTTCAAGGACTAGTGAGAGATTTAAGTTAAATATTTTTCCTCTGACTTCCCCAGGTCATTTGGGGATTTGCACCCTTCATTACAAGATGCAGGGACCGAGATCAGTGATATATTCTGCTGTACAAACTTAAAGAGTAAAAATAACTTGGTAGGTACAAACACAGAAAAAGTCTAAAAACTGTACTGCTTATGACAAGAACAAAACAGAAAATAATTTTAAATATATATATGAACATTCAGAAAGACACACACTGTAGGTATACTTATCTTTAGATGGGATGTTTTCAAATTTTGTGTCTTCTGAGACTGCTTTTGTTACAAGGATCTTCATGAAAATTAAAACACATTTGTTGCCCATTCACACCTTTGCTCTGCATTCCAGAAGAAATCCTCTAGGATTTAGATGTGAAATATCTCAATGGTTTGCACAGAAGCCACAGAATGCAAAAATGCGTGTAGTCATAGTGATGCAACCCTAAACACCTACAAAGTGTTAATATCATCCGAGAAACAAATTCAGATGAAGCATTTTAGTTCAGTGACTTCCATTTCTATGATCACAAACCACCAGTTCTTTAAAAGCACCTTTTCTTTACTATTATTATGTTACTATAAACCACTTTATATGCATAAAGAATTCCCTCAGTCATGTCCACTCAGTTTAGTATTTACCTGCTTGGACTGGAAAATGTGAAAACACTGTCCACATGATAGATTTGGTTCCTTTGTAGTCTTACTCATCTTATCATAAAATACATGATTTCCAGTGAGTTTAGCAAAACTTACTGAGACAATTTTTATCCATTCTTAATAAGCATTTCTATTTCAATCCACTGTTTGCCTAATCTCTCTGCTCTATACTGTGCCATGGCAGAGCTGTTATTTTAGATAAGAAAGTGCTTGGCATAAGCAAGCAGAGTAGTATGAACAGTAATTACAGGTACCCAGGCGTCCCAGCAACATTCAGCCAAGTGCCAAATATCTGTGGTTACCTTTCAGGTACCCACAGCTCCTGTCTTCCCTGACAACATCACTTCAGCCTGCCAGTCACTGCCTGACAATTTACCAGTAGTTCATACTGGTGCAATTATGCAGATGAAACTCAGTTTCTTCTTGCAGAAAAATCCCCTTTATTCACAAAGCTCCTTTTAATAGGAAATATCAGAAGGCACTGTGTTAGACCTAACTGGCTAACAATACACTGACACTCAGTTCATTGTTTGGTAAATGGCCAGGGTTTATGTCTGTCAAATCTCTCTATATTTGGTTAGTTTACATACTTTGTTCACTGATTCCCATGGGACAGATTTCTTGTTTATTAGAAGTGCAAACAGTTTTCTTAGTTTGTTGTTGTGTTAACTGCTTTCATTCTTATGATTTTTCACATGGGAAGTTAGCTAGCTGCACTTAGAAGTAACAGGCCAGCTGGTAATTTAGCAGAGCAAGGCCTGATTTTATAAGACCTTTCTTTTATAATATCTCTATTTGTATGCAACATCAGACTATAGGAACCTGACTAAATTTGGGTTGTCCTGTGGTCCAGGAGTTTAACTGATTCATTCTTGAAGTCCCTTCCAAAATGCTGTGGAATCTTTAAAAGTAGGTTAGTCTCAAATGTATGGACTTGAGGTGAGAGATGCTATGGTTAAGCAAGTACATATTATTAATTAAGCAATGATACTGCCTTGTGCAATGCATATCACTAAGGAAACATGTAGGAAGGGTAATGCAAGGAGGGGCAGGCTCATTGTTCTTGCCACTTTATTCAGAGGCAAAGTTTTGCCTTGGGAGGACACACCTCCCCAAGAAATCTTTGCCATATGGTTCAGATTATATTGCAGCATTTGACCCATCTACTCCATTGCTGTGTGAATATGTTTTATCTGATTCAGTACAAAAGTTGTGGGAAGAAAATCATGCCAAATACTGAATCTTTTCCTGGCATTTCTTTGCAAGGCGTGGTGTCATGTGCAACAAGAAAGACCAAATATCAGTATCAGAACAGCAATGGCTTAAAAGGAGAAGCCTCTGTCAGTATCTGAAATTTTTCTCCTCCTGGAAGATTACAAGCTTTTTGCTTGAAACATACCTTAGTAGAGTGTCAATCTTTACTTCAGCCACAGTGGCTTAGCATTTGTTCTCTTTTTCTCTCATCCAGTGCAAAGTCGCCTGGCTAGAGTTCATTACAACATTTCCACATGAGTAATGCTATATTACAAAAAAAAGTGTATCCTAGTTGTCAGCCTGAATACCTGTACAAACCAGTATTAGAGAAGTGGCATTCATAACATTCACCAGGGACTTGATTCCCTGATAAAACCAGTTTCAATGTCTTGTACAATTTTGTATGTGGAACTAGAGTACTGCACCCAGTTCTGGAGTCCCCAGCACAGGAGGGACACGGACCTGCTGGAGTGAGCCCAGGGGAGGCCACCGAGATGATCAGAGGGGTGGAGAAGCTCTCCCATATGGAAAGGCTGAGAGGATTGGGATTGCTCAGCCTGGAGAAGAGAAGGCTTTGGGGTGGTCTAATTGCAGCCAGTACCTGATGGGAGCCTACAAGGAAAATGGAGAGAGACTCTACAGGGGCGTGTAGGAACAGGATGAGGGGAAATGGCTTCAAACTGAAGACAGCAGATTTAGATTTGATATTTTAGGAAGAAATTTTTTAGTGTGAGTGTAGTGAGGCACTGAACCACATCAGGTATTTGTGGATGCCCAATCCTGAAAGTGTTCAAGGTCAGGTTGGATGGGGTCCTGGGCATCCTGGTCTAGGGAAGCTGTCCCTGCCCACAGCAGGTTGGCTGGAACTAGATAATCTTTAAGGTCCCATCCAGTCCAAGTGATTCTATGTTTATATGATTCTTGCAAGGAGTTGCCACTTTGCAGCTTGTTACTGCAGTTTGGTACTACCGTGTCTTGTTTCTATTTGACATTTCTAAAATCTGAATTTAAGCAGTACAATAATTAATTGCTGTTCAAAATGCTTGTGTTTCTGTGGGGTTATCTGAACTGATGACATGAGGAATGGTTTCTGTATTTACACATAGCATTTTAAAGGTTGCCAGGGAAACCTAGAGCGCTCTTTTAGGAAGAAGAGAATCGAAATTAATTGTGCCAATCATAAATTCTAATTAGTTTTGCAAGCGGTCAGTTACATAATTTTGCTAACATAATAGAACTTTTAATATTTATTATTATGTTCCTAGCATTTACTTTAGGTAAAAAGAACAGAACAAGTGTCCTCCAACATGGCACACTTGGAGGACTATAGTAGTTTAAGTGTGGTAATCAGAAGAGCACCTGTTTTATGGAGTATTTATTGTAAGTCACAATAGTAAGTACAATGTTGCCATGGATGATCTTATTACTGATTCATAAAACTGACCTTTAAAAATTAAAAGAACAAAAAGGCTCCATTTTAGGGCAGTAGTTGGGATTATATAAAAGTGGATAAAAGTGGTCAGGCCTTTGCCTTGGACCTGGATGATATTTATATGCCAGTGTCAAAACTGTGATCCTGAACCCCCTGTGATCAGCTGAAATGTCAAATGGCTCTTCCCTCCTGCTGCTGTGCCTGCAGCAGTCTGCCCCTGGCTGGGGAAAGATGGAAAGCAAATATGGAAACTTGTGGGTTGAGACAGACATGGTTTAGTAAGTGAAGAAAAAAAAAAGAAAAAAATAAAAATAAAAATAAAAAGCCTGAAACAAAACAAGTGGGGTAAAGACAATCACTGAGCAGTGGCTGTCTTCCAAAGAGAAAAAAAAAAAACCAAACTTTTTTTTTTGCTGAGTACATGCTGTGCAGTGTGGGCTATCCCTGGGTTTAGCTGGGGTCAGCTGTTTCAGCTTTGTCCACTTCCAGCCTCTGACCACCCCCAGCCTACTCACAGATCCTGGTCACAGATCCACAGCACCCAACAGACTGCTCTCAGCACAATTAACTCCATCCCAGCCAGAGGCTGTACAGCAAAAACATCAGACATACCTAGGGAGGGAACTGTGCCTCTCCAAAACTCTAATATTGTCCTTTGGCATGTAGTTACAGTGTTCAGGAACAGGCATATTTGGACGCAACTTTTGGGAGATCCAAGCCCTCCTTGTGGATAGCATCCACAGGATGAGGACTGCAGGGTATTCTGGTGAGAAGCCTTCATCACCTGCCCAGGCACCATGCGGAAAACCTCCCCTCCTTCATCAGCACATAAGCAAACTGTGAGGGAAGAACCAAGGGGTGCAGGTGCCTAGCTGGGGCACAGGAGCCCACACTGTGTTCCTGCACCTCTTTTCTTTTCAGTGGAGACCACTTATCTCAGCAAGACACAGTAACAGTCACAGTACAAAGCTAAATACCTTCTCTGACTACTAGATGATTTAATGCAAAAGGTGGTGGATAGCTACTCCTCATTCTTCCTCAGAGGACAGTGTCTTCCCAATGCTCCCAGCTGTGTACTGCAAGCACTGGCTGCACCTCCTCTGCAGCCTGAGCAGCCACCAAGACTCATTTCAGGCAGCTGCTCTCTGCTAGCCTGAGTCAGCTCCCTGTTTATAGGAGACGAGCAACCCCAAGCCGGGAAATAAGGTGCTCTGACCCCAGTGATTCCAGAAGGCTGAACAGTTGCTTTATTATATTACACTAATGCTATACTATATTAAAGAGTCCACAGAAAAACCTGTGACTGTCTCCAGACAGTCACGACACAGCTTTGACCCAACTGGTCAATCAATCCAAACCATCACCAGTGTCCAATTAACAAATCACTCTCGGTAAACAGTCTCCATAACACACTCCACATGTGCCAAACAACAGGAGCAGCAAGTAGAGAAAAGAATTGTTTTCTCTTCTCTTTCTGTTCTTCTCAGTGCCTTCCCCAGGAAAAATCCTGAGAGAGAGAATTATGTCTCTCTCTGTTCAGAGAATGTGAATACCACAGCTGTTCAGCAAGCTTGAGAACTCAGACCCTGCTTTGAGGTGTCTAAACTGACAGGCACCAGCCAAAGAAGTTAAATCCAAGATCTGAAAGAGACCTACAGCCCTCTTGAGCAGCATCTCAGGCTAGGCAGGATATACCAGGCACCAAAAACAGAAAGGCACACCTGTGTTCAGCCAACTTTGAAATCCAAGTTTATCTTCAAGAGTGACCTAGCCCAATCAAGCTAGGTTCATAATCTCTCTTACCAGCAGGTATCATTTTTAAAAATGAACTCTCTTCTATGTACTTCCTTAGAAGTTCTTGATTATGTTAACTGTTGTTAGATTTAAACTATTTCAAAGTTACTTCCTTCCTCCTGACTGCAGTTTTGCTTAATCTGGTCCACAGCAGAGATGGCTAAACCTAAAACTTGATAGCAACCCCAAACCCTGCTATTAAGTAGATGCAACCAGAAGGCAAAATGAACAGTACAATGCACTTTCAAACCACCACTTTTAAACTGAAGGACCTTGTGATTGCCAAGTGCCCCAAAGTCCAATCACACTGACATGTGTGGGGCACATACCACCTTCAGCAGCTGCTTCAGGAAACAGGATGGTTTCTGGATGAGAGCATCCCTTAATAGCCTCCCTGACAACAATTTATTTAGAAAACAGCTTTTAAGCCATAGATTGATATAATGAGAGTGCTAAATAGTATGATCCTTTTGTTGTATTAAGTAGCCCATAAAATACAGTATTGACCTCTTTCAATAGTAGTAATTAAAATGCAAATATGAAATACAAATGTGGTTTCCTCTCCACAGACCTGAGAGGTGCCTGTTTTTAAAACTGGGGACTGACCCTCTTTAGATGTCTACAGTCAGCATAGATATGCATGCTCCTTGTTTTATTCCTTTCTTTCTAGAAAAACTCCTTTCACCTTCAGATTGTTGTTTTGTCTCCATTTTTCAGTTGCATCCACCTATTTTCTCTTGGGTTTTGCATCTTTTGGACAGGGACTAATTTTACAATTGTGACTCATCTGTCACAGGAGGACTGTTCTATATAAAAGCTCTCAAATATATCTGCAAAACCAAATAAATATGCAAATAACTGTAAAAATAAGTAACAATAAAACCAAATAACCAAAATGATGTTTAAGCAATTCTGGATATTTTGGGCCAGATTAGGCAATTTACAGTCTGTCATGAAGAAGGATTTGACATGAATACAGCAGAACCTTTGCAATGTAGCAACTGACTGAACAAAACATCAGGCAATATTTCAGTGTTACATGCAAAGTTTTGCAGTCAGAGGAGAGCTAGTAAATATGATCACTATTTTTCTTCTTGTTGCTTCACTGTTGAAACAAGAAAAGAGAGACAAACAAAATAAGAGGAAATGGACTTTTGGCTCTTTTAATCACCTGTACTTAGCCAACTTTTATTCCTAGCAAGTAAAATTTACTCTGGTAACAATCCCCTTAAATGCTGTGAAATAAATAAACTTTCAAATGGTGTGTCTTAAAATTTACATAATGATTTCATGGTTCTTGGAAATTATAAGATCTTTGAAACAGACACTTTTATACAATCAATTAATCATAAATTAATCATAACATTGCAACAGAACAATCAAGGTGAATTCAGTTGACTTTAATTTAAATGTAATTTCTATTTCTATAGGTGCTCCATTACAATTGGTCTGCATTTAAATATGAGTGAATCATAAAATGAAGTCTATCCTTACTTTTTCACCCTAAAATATCTTCTGGCCATACATAATATAACTTGATTCTTGAGAGGAATGGGTGTTGCTGTTCTGTCTGTGCCACTAGTCTGCACTATCATAAAGACGCAATTTAGGATTTTGTGTCTGGTCAGTCTGCTATGAGTACCATAAATGGAAAAACTTATAGAACATATCCAGCTAAATGAAATTCTACATTTTGTTTAAGTAAAAAGAGGTGGAATTGTTCTAAATTGCATTAAAGAAAGGAGGAGGAAACATTGTTGTTGTAGTGTTGACCAGAGAATGAGGAAAATTCTGTGAAGGAAAGATGCTTTGGCCCTATAGTTAAACATGGGGATTTAAAAAGTAGCATACCAATATTTTAAAGAAAAAATGGTGAAAATACTTCTTATTAAGCAAGGTCGGGGTTTTATTGACATAGAACATTCAGAAGGTCCTAAATGTCCTCAAGGCCTCAACCATGACAAGTTTCTGATAAATCCTGAGCTATTTATGCTACTAGCCACCAGTAACGTGTATGTAGTTCTGATGGACTTAGAGATACCAGTAAAGCCTCAGTGCTGCCTCTCACACAAAGACAAAAACCACCAAACAGACTAAAGTAGTTGCCTGCTGCAGGCAAAGGAGAACCTGCAGAAGGTCACTCTGCAGGTGCATGTTGGGAAATTTGCCACAGGAAGAGGCAGGGAGGAATGAAGAAAATTCAAACACACAAAAATTATGTTCACTGTATGTATAATACTCATGCAACAGCCTTTTGCATTTGTAATACAGACTGCCTTGGGGGAGCTGGAGGAAGAGTTTTGCAAGAAATTAAACTATTCTTTTAAAAGACAAAAAATTATACATGAATGATAAAGAGCATTGAGATGACAGAAATCAGTTACCTGTTCATATTCCACATGCTCCAGAGACATATCACTGCAGTACAGATTTAACCACTTATCCAAAATTCTCTATAGCTATAGCAACTGCTCAAGCATACTTCTCCCGCTAAATCCACACCTGCAAATAAACATATCTTGTCTTTCTTCTAAAATTTGTCTTTGCATTTATGCCCTTTAGTATTTCCATAATAAACTGTCTAACATGACAGTTAGAAAAATTCATTAGCAATGTCTGCATTTAAATATTGATTAAAATGTGCGTGTGTGGGTGGTTTTTGCTTGGTTGGTTGTTGGATTGTTTGTTTCAAATAGGTTTTGGAGCATGTTTGTAAAGAAAAACTGAAACCTGATTTGACAACACTGATTATAGGATCTATGAATTTAAAAGAGCTTGGGTAGGTCCAAAAGGACACGACTGACTTTTCATTTGTAGGAGTTATTTGTGAGGTAATCCTAACTCATTCTGCTGAAAACACTGAAATGTCCAGTAGTCAAAAGGTAAAAACAGAAGTCATCTCAGTTTTTGTTTCAAGGATTTATAATTCAGTATTATTTCACCTGAGTAAAATAAGGAGTTCTGTTTCTAAGAGAGGCTCAAGGGCAATCAGAAGCAGAGAGGCCAAGAGAACTGAGCTCTGTTGTTTTGGTATCTACACCACTGGTGTTTAGCAACTATTTCACCAGCAACAGAGATCTTGGATAGGTGCCCCTGGGTTTTAATTCCTATTCAGCTGAATTCAATAAGTACCCTATTCTAATGTAACCAAAACAGTGGACGCAGGAATTCAGTTTCCAGCTTTTCATTCCCTCGGCAGGAAATCATTGCTCTTTTTTCCAAATAGCTGAAAACAAAACAAAAAAAATATCAGGAAAATATTCAGAGAATGAAAATGCTTGAGATAGAGAAGGTAATAATTTACATTTGTGCATTGAAAAGTTTTGAAAATTAGTTTTGGAGCTCTGCTTGCACTTGCACTTCTCGCCCACTTACTATTGCTCTCTAACAGTAAACTTTGTTCAATTCTGTCAGAGCCAACAGCAAAACAGCAGAATATCACCCAGCAGATTCAAACAGCAGGAAAACAGCTTTGCCAAAAAATAAGTGAGTAAATAAATTATTTTTTAAATCACTGATAAGTAATATAAATAAAGGTTTTGTTATTGATGTGTCCATGCTATTATCACACACTCTAGTACACTCTTGTGTGGTTTACAGCTTGCTCACTGAACAGGAAATCATTCAGCTTCACCCTGTGCTCAAAAGCTGCAGCCAATCTAAGTTATTTTGTAATTGTAAGAGTGGGCTAGTTGAAACTCTGAGATTTGTGGTGGTATTTCCCAAACTTTAGGCAATTCCAAGGGTGGATGTGTAGATATAGATGAAATGAGTGTACATTAATGCAGCCTTAATGTGATCCAAATCTTCATTGCAAAATAGCTTTTGATGTTGCTTCTGAATAATAAGTACTGCTACTGCAATGATCCACAAATGTTGCTGGGCAGGCTGATACAGAGCTGCAGTCTGGGTGAAGCCTAGGGACAGTCTAGCTACAGTCCAGGGGGTAAAGAGAGTCATGGTGGGAGAGCCAACACCAGAGTAAGGCTTATGTGGTTCTTGCACACCCAGTGTATCTCATATATTCTTCATAGCAGAGGAATAGCAGGGTGGAAGGATTCCACAGCAGGTCTAGAGAAAGTGTTTACTTATTTGGCAGAATGGGAAGGGAGCCATGTGGAGTGGCACAGCTGCATGTGGAAAGAGAGTTTTGGCTCCTATCTCCCTAAGGAAATTCATCCCTCCAATAATACACTGAATATGTAAAGCATCAATAAGGCTGTTGCAATATTTATGTCTAAAATTAATGTTTGCAAAATTAGTAGAGCTCTCTGCACACAATCTTGGAGCTGTAAGTGAACAAAAATGTAAGGTTGACCCAAGATTGTTGAATTTCCAAATCTGCAAAGTCATTTCTCAAATGCACTTATTATCCTTGCAACTTTCACTCATTAATTTAAACTGGATTCGATGAGAAGTTTCATAGAACAATGGAAATTTCTACTATTTAATTAAGTGGGTTTTTTTTTTCTTTTTTTTCTGTATTTAGATCTTGCCCAAACATACATGAAGTAATGAATCTGAATATACATCCAAAAGGTAAAATTCCCTCACTGCTGAAAAAGAAAGTACTGTAGCATGTCTGTGTAGCCTACTTCTTACTCAGAGCCAGCAAAAGTCTGTGATAGATCTATATATTTTAATATAATGAAAATTAAAATGAATTAGTAGAAAAAATTGAAAATAATGGATATCCACTAAGGAGATACCCAGTAATGCAGACAACAAAAAGGTGTTTCCTTCCACTGTGCACCAAAAAATGTTTGGCTTCGTGATGGTATACACTGCAAAAAGCCAGGAATAAGTTACTCTCTTGATGCAGACTGAAAATGTTAGCTTGGCTGATGGCTTCTAGAAAGAAACTGAGGGAACCTTCATTTTCCCTCTGCTGCCACCTTTGAAGGTCTCTCCTACTCTTGCTGTTTGCTGTTCCAAAACAACAAGACAATGACATAGGATCTCTAAATGTGTTTCCATGACAGATTATGGTCAGTAGCAAGCATGTGTTTGAAGTACACTAATTTCAAAAGTAAATCACTGCATTTACTTAAATTCCTTGTAAATGACACTGCAGTTCACAACTGTAGCTGAGCTGAGCCATTTAATGCAAAGCATATAAAATTATCTAACTAAAAAGTGGCACAACTAGCCAGATGAATTTATTTGATGTACCATATGTTTATAGTGTTATGTGAAATTTGTTTAAATGCATTCAATATCCATATAATATAGAAGACTAGATTAGATTAGATTAGATTAGATTAGATTAGATTAGATTTAGGGCTGGAAAGAGCAGTCCTGGGAAAAATAAAACCCAGCAATCTATCATCTAATTGCAAATCTTTTTTTTGTTGTGGAAGCTGGTCTTAGCCCAAATGCCCACCATAACTTGTATTTATTCACATGCCTTTTTCATGTCTCTGAAGTGAAACCTGCCTAACCTTTTACTTGGTATTCTAATTAAACCTGTATTATTCAGGAAGCTTTTTTGTCTAGCCCCTCTATATGCTTAAGGAAGATACCTGTATACCTGAACAGGATAAGGTTTTGCATCATCATTTTGGGCAAAACAGTAAAAGGTGACTCTGAAAATGTCTACACAGTTCTTCCTTGCAGCATTTCCAGATTCAGGGTTTTTCCTACTCAAGTGGTTAGGACACACCCTGTCAGGATCACAGGGTTTATTAAATCACAACCCACAATTCTTTATCACTTTCTGTCACTGGCTGAAATACCACAGTGACTAAAAAAACCACTGTGCATTCATAGATTCAGAGAAGCCCAGTGGGAACAGATTTACCTTCTGCTTTCCCACTTAAAGGGTTATGTTTTTGATGTACAAATTCCTAACCTGTCACCCTTTTAAACAAAACTTTTTTAGGTCACCATGAAAAGTCAAGGTTGCACAAAATGTATGCAATGTTTTATTCCATTGCAAATTAAAGAGAAGATAACTTTTTCCATTTTGTCCTTTGACATCAGCATTCTCTGTCAGCTGGCAGAAACACACCCACATGTATCCCGCAGAAATATAACATCTTACTATTATTATAAGTGATAGTCTCTATTTATCAGTTTCACAGATTTCACAGCAAAGCAACGAAAACTTTCCAGACTGAATAAAACATGATGAGTCCCTATAGCTTGAGGAGACTCTAGCCTATGCCAGCTTTAAATCTTTAGCTTGCAATGAAAAAAATTATGCCAGAAGTTCCAGCTGATTGCAACTACCATCTTCATTATGAAAATGATATTCTGAAATAACAGGAAGAGTGGTTTCTCACTGGTTTGCACTCCTCAGCTAGCACAGAGCAAATATTTGGGCAGTTACCTTATGCAGTGCAGACCCATGGAAAAGCAGCACCCGTGCTGCTCCCTTCACTGGCCCACTGCAAAGGAGGCCTAAGAACAAAGAAGGCAGATGGAGTTCATCCCAACTCCAGAGATGATAAAATGACCTGGACATCAAATTGTAAACTGATATTGGATAGCAATACATCACCCCAAAGGCTTGTGTCACACAGTCCCTTTTTACCATTAAGACATTAAATGCATGGGCAATAGCATTGATGTTCACCCCTGCTACTCATTTTTTATTGTTGAGGATAAATCAACCACACTTTTTTTATGAACAGAAATACAAAGGCTACAAATTAAGACACAGCCTTTTTTATTATTATCCTGGTGCCACCTTTATCTGGGCTTACTTCTGATTAGCACCAGTATAACTAAACAGAAAATCAGACAAGTAGCTTGCATGAATAAGTCTCCTTCCCTGTCACCCAGGAGTGATCCTCCGAGCAGAGATCAAAGTACCACATACATTGAATAAATGAACATTCAATGCCATCTGCTGGGGTATACGAAAATATGCAATACCAGGCTCACAGGACCAGAGCAATAAATACAAAGAGGGTGTTTAGGCAGAAACTTGATTCTTCCAAAACACAGATGTAAGGGAGGGTTGTGGGATGCTGGCTGTCCTTAAGACCCTTCAGCCATGGGGTACAACCCCTGGACAAGAAGTAGTTCTGGTTTTAACTCTCTCCTTGGCATAAAATCAGTTCAGTGCACAATCATCCCTTTTTTTCTAAGCATTACAACATGCAGGTATTATTTGTTATTGGTTGGTCTTGATAGAAAGACTTTCATGCTCTACGTCTGAAGTCAGGCCATTATGTAGACAGAGATTCAAGATTTTTGGGGTTACAGGCAGCCTAAGAAAGACTGAAACAGTCCAGAATGAGAGCATATACTGGGCAAGGTCATACCATGGCTGTTTTGTATTAAAGAGTCACTGGGTCAAATGTGTAAATCAGGTTAAGGGCAGAAGTTGGGAGTCTCTGTTCACCAGCTCTTTGGTCCTGTAGCTCACGCTCTCCTGGCTCTACCACGAGACAGCTTCACCAGCAAACACCACTGAGAACAGTTTATAGCCTGATAGCTGGAGTGCTCTCAGATTTGGGATTTTCTTCTGCTATGAAGGGAACAAAACACATTTCTATTCACAGAGGGATTTCCAGACCAGGAGTCCCACAGATCTCAAAGTTCTGTACCAAGAAGCAAAACTCAGGAGAGACAGAGGAGCGGAAGCACATCCTTTTTTGGGTGTTTTTGGTGGGCGAGGTCATGATTGTGAATCCCATTTCCACACAGCTACTTCCTCAATGCATTCTATAGGTTCACAGACTCCTGGGTGGACCTGCTTAATGTCTTTTTTTCTGTATCTCTAAAATACTGTAAATAAATACTCTAAAATCTGCAGTTGGCAGACTTTTATTCCTTTATATAAGTTGCTAGCTATTGTATAATTTACTGCAGAATGGGACCTGCTGACAGCTTTTCTCCATTTCATACAGAAAAGAGAACTATTCCTGCTAACACCTTTCATTCTGTAAGTACCACATGTTCTTCCTAAAATTTTACCTTTTTTTCACTTTCTGGTGTATGTTAATATCGTCTTGGCTATAATACTAACAAAAAATGCAATCATCACTGGGTTTTAATGCAAAATAAGGCATAAGAATTGTGAATTATAGATGAGAACTTTTACTTTTTTTTAGTGGGATCTAGACTGGAGAAGTGACTCACTTGCCAATTCTCCATTAATGGGCTGAACCTAAAATATACCTCTGTCATAAGATCAGGTAAAAATAACAGGAGTCAAGCTGAACAAGGATGTAAGTCATAAATCTCAATATTAAATATGTAAGTAATACAAATGAAAGCTGAAACGCAAACAGAGAACATTTCAATGTCTTTCCATTTTTATTTGAAATCTCAGTTTGTGTTTCAGTTCAGGTGTATAAGAAAAGATCACAAATACCTTTTAAATCACAAAAAGATGAAAGTAAAGCACAAGTCTATGTTTTAATAAGCAAGTTGGACAAACAAAGGATGACTAAAGAAGTTTGATGCAATCAATACTTTGACTGCTTCAGATTTCACAGAATGATTAATAACAATCAGATGCTATATGGGATTAATACCAAGTAAAAGGCAAAAACAGCACAGAGCAGAATGGGGAAAGAATGGTCAGGAAATTATTTACTTATGTAAGACACTTAAATAATTATTTAAGACATTTCTTAGATACCAATTTATTCTTTTTGGGAATTCTCCAGAGTCCTGAGTTTCTAAAATTATGGAAAAGAACAGTGGTAATCGCAATTTCATCCAAGAAAGAAATCAGATCCTGAGGACTTATTTGGTACCTGGAGAGATTATTAAACAAAGTCAATCTGAAAGCATCTTTTGAAAATAAAAAGTCTGATTATGTAAAGAATTGTTAATGTGACATGAAGAACATCTCATCAGTTCCTGAAACTAAAAGTAATTTCCTTTTCAGCAGAAATAAGACTACAATGATGAGAAAGAAAACAGTAAATGTGATATATATTGCTTTTTATGAGGCCTCTGGTATTTCCCAGAAGACAGTCTCACAAGTACACGCCTGGTCTAGATGAAAATTATTTCATCTAGATGAAAGTGCTTGCACAGCTGATTGAAAAAATAGCCACTCAGCCTAGCTGACAGTATTGCTATTGAACTGGAAAAAGTGGTGCAGAGAAGAGCCTGAAAACCCAGGTACCCTGCAGGGCCTGTCTAAGGTGTGGTGACATTTTTATGTACTGCCATAAAGACAAACCTCACCCTGCAATGCACAGTAAAGAACACTTCTTGGAGGTCTGCCTCATGTTGTAACAAAGATGCGTGCAACCTGGAGTGTGGTCACGGAAAGTAACACTGGGGATTTGAGATTCAAAGTATTTTGAGTTAGTTGACAATCCAGGAAAGATTTAAAGAAGTATATTTGCTTAGTGAGAAGAATAAAAGAATACATAATTATAAGCATTAACATAATAAAGTTTGAAATAAAGTGGATAGTAATCAATTTATTTAGTGTTCTTGGAGAGTAAAACAAATTGGCTTCAATTCTAGCACTCAAGAAAAAGCATGAAATGAAGGGCAGTTAACTGGTAGAGGATATGTCAGGAAGCTATTGATGCCCCATTAGTAATGAGAACAAAACAAACATCAGGGAATAAATTTGAGAGTAAAATAAATTTGCGAATAGAAGAAACATCAAAGAGGACCAAGTGCATGGATGCACCTACACTGTTGGTGACAAAATATGAGTTCTAGAGGCATGGGGTACCCTCAGCTGAGTTTCCTCAGCAGCAATATTGGCTCTGTACTGAAGGAAGCCAGAGGTTATGTTTCAGTGAGCAGACAGTGAAGATGAAGGGTGGATCAGCACTCCAGAACACAACCTTGAACAAATCTCTACAAGTGTAAAAACACATCCAGAGACATCCTGAGCCACTCTAAGCACCCTATTTCCAAGGACTCCACTGTTCAATACATACTCACTATCACAATCCCTTGGACTGCACATTTGTTAGCACAGATTCCCCAAAACACCGCACATTTTTATTTTGAAGTGTGACATTTGTGGTGGGCTAGTTAATATATTCTTGCAAGTAACATATGTAAACAGTCAGTACAACACAAATACCACATGGAAAATATTATAATAAAAGATATAGTTTCAAATGTCTGCAATGATCATAAATTAAACACTCTCATTATATTTTCAAGCGGCAAAATTCAGAGAGAATTTAAACTGTTTCCCATACGGCTATTTCATGATTCTAAATTAAAAATTTAGGTACTCAAACCACTTCCTCAACTACTTTCTAACCCTTCAGTTTCCATCAGAAAATTTCCCATGCACCAAAATGTCTGGTTATGGCAATCATATATTTCCACAATGAAATCAATCTTGAACTTAAATTTATTTGTATTATCTGTACATCTCTTCTTCTATCCAGAGTGAATACTTGACAATGAAGGGCAGGAGTGACTTACAGCTTTCCTCTGAGCTATCCGAGGAGGAAGACAATATGTACGAGACTGTAAATTCTTCAGTGCTGGAGGCCATTCATTCTTTGAGAATCCTTCCTGCCAAACCTCTACAAGAATCTGAATATGCAGGTAACATTTTCTGTCTGTGAAAACTGAGCAAAACCTAGAGTTATAGAGCATCAGTACAGACTTGGAGTTTTCTGTCCAGATTTTTTTTTAATTAAATGGTTCAACTGGAAAATAATACCGGTAGGCAGAAACATGGGAAGAGCTTTGTCTGCTCCTTCATATTTAACAGTTACCCTTACTTTCATTAGATTATGCTAAATTAATAATTACACACTTTTTTTTTAATTTTAATATTACCTTCATGGATAAATTCTATTATCCCATTCCACATGGAATGTACAAAAACCTGGCTGATCAAACCCACAGCCATTTCAGAAAATCTCACTGCTATTTAAGCCTAGAAATCTTTAAGACAGAAAACATATTAAAGAACACACTAAACTTTCCTCCAGATGTAGTGTCCTTTCTAAAGGAGTTCTCTGATGCTTTAAATAGCAGTAATAAGCAATTACTATGAGCATATTTCTCAAGCATTCTTAACTTTGTAAGTTAGCTGCATTAGTCACCTTTTGGTTTACTAAAGGTATTCTAAGTCACATTTAATGCCTAAACATACAAAGCCAATTAATATCCCATTTATGGAAGTGAAATGCCATCCTAGCTGTGCATTGCTCCAATCCAATATAAACACTCTAGAGGTCTTAAACAGCTTAAAGAAATGGGGGAGTCCTAGGTGAGAAAGACTGGGAACCATAAACCAGATAGCTCGCTCCAGTTCACATCAAAGTCAACAAAGACATTTTCCACTCATTTTTGTGGGAGTTTGTTTGATGTCTAAACAAATAGATGGCTTTTAAAGTGAGTAAATTCATCAGTGTGTGAAAGGACCACAATCAGTCTGAACAGCCAGATATTCTACATTATGTTCCAAGACTAATTTGTCCATTTTATTTGGAAACCTGAAGTGAATTCCAAATAGAGTTTTTATCTTGGTTAAACCTTCATTGAGCAGTCAGCATCTTTTGTTGTTTACGTAAGATTGTCCTAAACTAGCCAAAAGACATAGTTTCTGTTTTGTGATTTAAGGTAAAACACATTAAACAAAAATCTGATTTTTGCCTGTGTATTATGCCCAGTATAATGTGGCAAGATACAAGAGGGAAGAAAGGACTGAAAAGATATTTTAAAAGGGTAAAATTCAATGCTAAAATTTGTGCCATCTTTCTAGATAAATGCTAGTGTCCTTGAGATGTAAAATTAATGACTGAAAAAGACATGTTAGCATACAGCCTGAGCATTTCTTTTTGATGGCCAGTGATACAGTTTTTTATTAAAAGCTATAGCAAAAATTAAAATAGTACCTAGGGAATAAAACCTCTACAACCCTCACAAAACCAGAACAGCATCACGGCATTGCCAAGAGCAAAGGTTCAAATGGAAAACAAATTCAGCAATCTAACCTCAGTTAAGGTCACATGTCTGCCTTAACTGTTTACCAGCTTTTGAAGGCTTTTATTTGTAACCATGTTAACCATAAAGCTATTACCAGGGTCATCCTTACGTTCTCAATACAGCTGCTAAAATGGTTGTTAAGTTCTGGAGAAAAAAAAAATTAAAATGCTATATAAATGGGGAGACCTGACCTGAAAAACACATTTTGAACATTAAAACCCCTCATTTTCCAAACATTTTACTGAATTACTCAGGCTTGATTGTTCTTCCTCTTTTGCAGACACACGCTGCTTAAGGCCTTCAGGTACCACTTCCCCAACAAGTGAGAACCCATCTCATCCCCCTCAACACTCAGCCGTAAGTAAAGATACTAAACCTTATTCACAAACAGATTTCCCCTTTTCTGTAATATCCCCCAAAGTGCAGTCTATTTCAAATCTTAGCCACATCACGTTCATCTGCAGCAGGCAGCCCAAGTTCCTGTGAGCTGTTCCTGTTTCATTTTGCACGGATGCCCTCGTCTCCTGCTTTCACTCCTTGGCTCTGGGCTTCTGCTAAGAGTTAGAGCATCCCAGCCAGGAGCAGCACCCTTTCTACTGCCATAGCTTCAGGAATGATAGCTAACATCACATCTTTCTTTTGGTTTATTCACAGATTCACCCATTTGATCCGGAGGGAAGAACAGTGCCAAATGTAAGAGGTATAATAAAAAAAATAAAAAAAAAACCTACCCATTTCTGCAAACAGAAATAGTAATTTCTACTTCCATATTTACCTTTTGTACATGGGCAGAGATCACACGTGATAGAATAGACACGGTTTTCAGAACAGCAGCTGCTTTCCAAAACAATCATCCTGCAAATTTTGCAATACCCTTTCAACTATCTAACACTGAAGTAATTATTTACAGAAGGAGATATATTTTATCTCAGGAGTTTCCTGATCCTACAAGGGGAGGAAAAAAAGCCCTTCAGTTTAAAAATCAGATTTTCCTTTTCACTATGTTGTAAGGACTTAAGGGGCAGGGAGAAGCCAAAGTCTCCTGAACTTTTTCATCAAAAGCCTGCAAGATCCCCACTGTGCATCATTTCTAATTATATAATTCTTTTTCACTCCCTATCCTTCTCAGGGTTTTTCCATGAATATATTGTAAAACATAATCTAATAACTATTTTTAACTAGTAATACCAACTTCAGCAATTCCCACTAGGGATTTACATCCTAGGGTGACTATTTACAAAGGCTTTCTGACAATGTTCTGACCTACTCAGAATATGCTAATGGTGTGGTACATCACTTAGCATTTATTTTTTCTCTGCTGCTTTACCTTTAACCCTAAATTTGCTTAAAAATCTTTTAATTTTGAGTCGAATTTGAGTATCTGTTATTTTTGCTCTGTTTCTTGTGGTGAAATCATAGACATGCAATCTTATTCTTCAAGAACCTAATGAAGTGTCCAAATATAAAGTCCTCTGATTGACAGTTTCACTCAATTGTAGGATTGTTTTAAAAGTAGGTTTCTATACACTTTTTTGCATTTCATTTACTTTGGATGCAGCAGTACCTCATTAAGTCAACTACTGAAGGATTAAATATCTGATTATCTTTGAAAAGAAATGGTATTTTTTATCTTACCATTTTCAAATCTTAGAACCACAAGGCAACATGGTCAAAAAATCTGCAATTGCCAAGCCAAGAAAATATGACCCTTTTATGTTTGCTGTAATGGCTGATTTTTAGAGTATTATAATGTGATCAGCCAGAAAAATAACTCAAAGAATTCCATGTAAAACAGCATTTGCTTTTTTCCCCCTCTTATTTCACAATGTAATGCAAAATGTAGAGAGAAATAATTCCTACAGATGATGAGAAAGTAAGCACCATATATGTTGAAAATGAAAGGTTAGATGGATTCTTGTAAGCAAACCCCATGCAAAATCCCCATGTAAAATCCCCAGCCTGGAAAAAATCTGACTTGAGATAAATTGGAGTAAGCCAGCTTCAAAATCTGCAGAAATCAGTGGGCAAGGACAGTTTGCCAGTTTATCTAAAGCTTTGAATTCCACCAGGGTTTCGTAGGTTGGATTTACATGTCTCCATGTGATGTGTGCTGGTGTTAAGATGAACCAAAGCCAGGAAGATAAATTAAACTCTGGTATTTGAGAATGCAACTGATACATATTTTTAGTACTTCTTGAGTGAATAGTGCTTATAGAGAACACTATTATTTTTACATAACAGCTACACTGTTTTTCAATGTATCCTAACATTTTTTCTCATGCCCAGTGCTATTAAGTGGCCTTGCCATGTTAAGATGAACCAAAGCCAGTACAGGAAGATAAATTAAACTCTGGTATTTGAGAATGCAATTGATACATATTTTTAGTACTTCTTGAGTGAATAGTGCTTATAGAGAACACTATTATTTTTACATAACAGCTACACTGTTTTTCAATATATCCTAACATTTTTTTCTCATGCCCAGTGCTATTAAGTGGCCTTGCCACAAGATGGCATAAATAGCACAGAAGACTTTTTTCAGCAATATTTTCTAGAAATGTTAAACATTTAAGGTATCATTATTTTATTCAAAGCAATTTTTTAAGGTTTATTTGAAGGACAGCTTGAGATCTGTTACATGTCCTTTGCATTATTTAGTATTTCAGCACGTAGAACTTACAAAAATAATTTCAATATAGCAAAAATAAAGTATGATGTTTTTTAGTAATAATATTTAATTTAAATAATAAGTCATACTTTGGTATATTTGTAAAAAACAGAACTGATTTCATTCGTTTTCAGTATTTTTATAAATTTCTATACAAAAATAAAAACAGACAAAAAATGCATCCCTAACTCAATAAGCATATATATATATATATGCATATAAAGTCTCTGAAAATTATTTAAATTTACAATACCTGAATAACTACCATCCTCAAATGTTTCATTCTGAAAGCAAGAGCAGAGTTCTAGAGTAGAGCCAAGGGAAGGTAAGGAATGGGGTTGGACTGCCCAGAATAATAACAATACCAGAATGAAGCTGTAACTGCATTTGTGAATTATATGGGTAGCACTCTACTAAGAATTGTTTGTAATTATTCTTAGGAGGAAGAATGAAAATACATGGATACCAGGTAAGCAGAATCTCTCATCAATTAATTTTTTTTACTGGTTATTTTGCCATTTAATAGATTTTTAAAGCAGGCTGCCATTTTGCTAGCACTAGCTAAAGGAAAAGAAGACTCCTATCTACATTGCCTCACTTGCATTCACGTGAGGATGTCTTTTATTCCTCAGTGATTTTAAAATGCCATGTTACAGAATGATGTTTGGTGCTGTAGAGCACATAAACCCTTTGACTCGTGACACAGGCATGTCTACTTAATCTGAATTCTTCATATTTCTCTCTAGTAAACTAAGGAGGGGAAAAAAGCTTACGGGGATTTTTGTTTCCTGTCTTTTCCAGGAGCCTACACCTCCCCCACGGTAAGATCACATCAGAGATCACTTACCTGTGCTCCCCGGGGAACTCAGTGCTAATGAATGCTCACATCCATCTGTGCTGCTCATGGTAATGAGGTGACTGGAAGTGAGCCAGCATCCTTTTACTGCTGGCTGTCTTTGGACTTAACAGGTTCTGATATGGAATTAGGGAGAACAAAACACGAGCTCTAAGCATTCATAGCAGGAGCTCAGGCCTGCATCTTCAAAACCAGCTTGGCTGTGCCTGCAGACAAGTCAAAAGCCTAGAAATATTGAATCTAGTCCAACCCAGATATAAATTGCTGAGGAAAAAAAAAATACTCCACCAATTCTATTGGTGCCTTAGGCTCTGTCCACTGTGATAATATTGACTTCATTCTCACTTAAATCAATTTGCCAGTGCTTTTTGCTACACATCTAAATCGTGTGGAAATCAACTGGAATATTTCCATTTACTCCCAAAGAAGATACACCAAATTCTATTCTACAAATATATTTTTCTATGATATGCCCATGTGTGGAAATCAACTGGGATATTTCCATTTACTCCCAAAGAAGACACACCAAACTCTATTCTACAAATATATTTTTCTATGATATGCCCACAAATTAAAACTTAATTGCTTCTTGATTTGGTCAAACTCAAATAATAACTGTTACAGTTAAAAAATCCTTTCAAAAGGTCATCTAGGAATGGCAAGTTTATTCCTCCATGCCTACAATGACTGCTCTAAAAGATAAAAAGAATTTTAAAATATGATTAGCATTACATGTTTGGATTTGACTTTAAAAAATATGAAATAGCATAAAAGGGCAGTAAGACTTCACAAATTCAAAACCGTAACAATGCAGGAATAAGAACATTCTCAATCCATTATTCTACAAAATTTCAAAAATTTGTTTCTGTTTGTATTATAGTGGCCAGAATGGTTCTTAATTCTCTCACCTGACTTAATTTGGGTATGTACTGTGCAAACACACAAGGCTCCCTCCCTGGAGCCCACCACTGAAGGCAGCTCTGCCAGGCACCTTGGATGCACCTCCAGCTTTGCCCAGCCAAGCTCTCCATGCTTACAGCTTCCAGCTGGAGCTGGGCTGGGACTGCCTGGTCTCAGAGCACAGACAGGGCATGCCCACATCCCTCAGTAAACACCAGGCTCATGGTGCCTGTGAGTCTTCTGGGATGAAGAACATTTTTTCCTCCGTCTGAAACTGGATTGTGTTCGCTGGACCATATACACAGCCATATCCACCTGGAAATATCCACACTGCAGAGCTGTGCTTGGCACACACTGGTGAAACACACCAAAGCAGTATTTAGTGGCACAAAACACAGTGCAGTAATGTCTTGCAAATGTAGAATATTATCCAACATTACTATTGCTGTTAAAGGGCCCAGAAGAGCTCCTGGATCTGAGCTTGGCTCAGAACAAATACATTGAAATACTCTCAGAAAATTCCAGTCTCTTACTTCCAGAACTTGTGCTTAAAACATGGTCCATGCACCTCCTTTATTCCCTAATAGCTCTTTAAGGTCTCTTTTGACTTCTCTAGGCCTCTGAAGATGCTGCCAAAGCAGTATCAGCCCCTTCCTCCAGAGCCAAGAATAAGCAGCCAGGTCTTGCACAAGAGGAACACGCTCAGCCGAGATCCCACCTTTCCAATATCAGCAAATATCACAAGGTACAGTGCATTCCTCATCTTCGTTCCCTGAGAATCAAAACACTCTCCCTGCTCAAACCACAAAATTTTACTTCTGTCACACCTCTGCTTTTGCTTAAGGAAGTTATTCTTTAGACAGCTGTGAATAATTGAGAGAAGTGGTATTTAGTGTAATGTGAAGCTGGCTTTTTTTAAAAAAAAGAAATTACAAAATAATGGTAAAGGAGTAGAAAAGCAGACAGAACTTTCATGAACACTTTGTTTAAGATTTCTTTTCCTTAATAATATTTAGAGATCTTGCAGCCACTTCTAAGTACAAAAATGCTATTTACTTTGCACAGTTAGTAAATCAAGTGATGAGGAAAGACACTGACTGCACCAGAGATACAGAAACTCACTCCACATCCCAAAGATATTACATGCAGCAAAAGAAATGACTCATCTGTAGGCAGAAGTCTGGCTTCAGCCCATGAGACCAATGAATCCAAGCTACAAATCACTTCGTGCCCTTTCCATTTTGCACTCCTCAGCCACACAACAGCCGTGGTCATTCAGCACCCTGACGTGGCAGTGAGGATGAGCCACCTGAAGCACAAACACTCGTGCCCAGCTATGACCCAGCACATGCTTATGCCAGGTTAGGAGTCCAGCTGCTTTTTCCACGCATGTACCTGGCCAGATGAGCCCGAACACACTCTGCTCACTGCCACACACAAACAGGCATGCATGTGTGCCTGCTGTGTGGCCAAAATTCACAGTGTTGGACACATCTTGGGAACAGGAATGACACAAATCCAGGGGCCACAGGGTATGGTGCTCAAATGACTCCTACAGCAGCCAGAAGTTGTGTCAATCTTGTCCATCCTCCCTTAAATTATTTCAATTCCAGCTCATCAGGATGGAATTTCGCTTCATTTTACAGAGGTCACTTCAAATCCTTTGGGGGGAAAATAAGCTTACAAATCAAGAAAATAATCTTTGGCTTAAAGTATGTATTTAATGAGTGTGCTCTAATTATGGGTTATTTGGGTTGTGGTTTTTTTCCTCAATGGTGCTTAAATTTTTTCATGGCTTAGGTTCCAAAATATGTTGTTTGCTAAGACATTTTATTAATATGAAGTAGCTTCATATTCAGATGCAAGACATAGAGCTGAATAGTTGCAAATCCCACAACTGATTCCCTTCCTTGGTAGGGCAGCATAGATTGAAAGCTTTTTAGAAATGTTATAATCCATGTTGCTGGTAGATATCAGTATGCAGAGCACGTTGATTTAAAAGGTCTTATTATAAAGCCAAATTCTGTAATATAAATACATATCATGCCTATTGTACTAGGGATTTTTATTACATTAGTAAAACAGAAGTGGAACAGAATAAGACAACACAATATCTGGGGAAGGCACTTGACAAATTTCCCACAAGCACTTCACTCAAAATATTTCTCTCATCCTCAATCCAGTCACAGCTTTGTAAGGAGAAAACATAGCCATGAGCTGCAGAGGGAAGGAGTATGGCACCACAGCTCACAGTCCTTTGACAGACTGTAAGCAAAGCTGTCCAACCATGGATGTGATTTAGGAGTGCAAATCTTGTTTTCCAACAAAATTTGGAAGACTTATAAAATTTAACACCTCATTATTTATACACTCTAAAAATAGCTTCATAAAAAAAATAGGCAAGTGCAGGGTCCTGGAATGTATATTAGAAGCTCTGGTGTGATTGAAACTTTTATATGCCTGTGGTAAGCAGGCCATGCAAGGGCCATGTCCCTTGGAGGTGGAGGCCAGCCCTGCAAGCACATCTTTAAAATCATGGAAGTTTACCACACACACAGTGTCCTGAATATGGGCTTTCACACACTAAGTAATGGCCCTGGAGACCAAGCTAACAAATTGAAGAAACAACTAACACAAAAACAACTATCCAAACCAAAACAGTTCCTCTCCTTCCTCCTAACCTTCTTGAATAATACAGATAATTTCCAAATTTCTTGCCTCAAGCCTCCATGCTGACCAAAGTTTTCAACACAGACCTGAGGAAGAGAGCCCTTGTTGCTGTTGAAAAATAGCTCCCAGGGTTTCCTATACCAGATCTTTATCTTCTGACTGTTTTAGCAAAATATCTCACTGTCATATTTTTTCAGTCCAGGAGATAGGCTAAACAGGGACTAAATCTCAGAGCCTTCCAAAAACTACTAGATGCTTATTCACACCTTATGTTGCTAAATAGCTTGTAAAATCTGGTCCCCTGTCTCTTTTATTAGGAGATACACACTGCTAAAAAGCATAAGCTTTCATCACAATCAAAACATCTAACAAAAGATGCCAGACTCAATACCTCGTCCATTTTTTTTGGAAGAAGAATATTTCCTTCCCAGGAAAGGATGATACTCCTGTTGATCAGTTGTATCAGGAGAAGGCAGAAAAATACTTTAACGCCTACTTAATGAGGGCCATGAGGAACATTCTCCACTCATCTTTCCCTGTTTTGCACCTTCTTTCCTCTACACTTTGCATTTCAGCTCTGTTTCATTATTTAAATTATTCAGTCTTCAAGGAACTTGCTTCCATTTATAGCTAATTCTAAAATGTGTAATGAGACCTTTTGGCATGAGATGAAAAGTGCTGAAGTTGATACTCCTTTTTTTCCCCCTTCTCCCAGTATAAATCCTTAACAAAGTTGTCTTTTACCATAACGAATTCAGTGTATGCTATTCTTTTTTTAAGGAGGTCCAAGATACTTCTCCTGAAAATAATTCATGCAAAAAATAACCAGCCTCTCAACTTCTCTAGCAGTAGCAAAATCCTTCCCTTGTCAAGATGTAATCATCAGTGATGATGTACTCAAAGTGATTTTTATTTTATCATAACTAAATGTTTTGCATACTATTCTTTCTTTTCCAGACATTCATCTGTTAAGGAATCAAATAAAGTAAGTATTCATCTTTGTATGTATTAGGACCATCAAAGCCAAACACATTCCATGGCTACAGTATGTAATAGTATTTTAGCCTATTAGGTTAAAAAAAAACCAAAAAAACTGTAAGTCATATTACCTTTGTGTCATAAAAGTGTCCATCTTTAATGTGTGTTGCCATTTCAATACTGGTACTTCCTGAATGGGGTCAGTTTCTGAATTTGTTTGCAGAAATAAGAACAGGTACAGTGCAAAGCTCCCTGTCTGACTATCCACATAAATAATTTCTCATGACTGCCTGATGTGGATGCCTGTGCAGAGGGAGCTTCAGGAAACACTCTTCCTCAGACAAACAGAGATTCCACACATATTTTTACAAGCAGAAAACTGACAGGTCAATAGAGGAGTGTAATTGCATTAATGTAATATAAATACTTCAAATATAAGATGACCCATTTCAATACGAAACAAGAATGGACAAATTTTAAATCCAGTTTTAGCAGTGCCTTCTATCCCCCAGCTCCCTTTTGCCTCTCCTTCCCCACTCACTTTCTACTCAGACCAATGAAGTAAAGCAGAGGAAATGGTTTTAGCAATAAGGGAGTTTAGTTATGACAAGTGGTTTGCTATAAAACTTACTAAGAAATACAATCCCTACAATCATGCAGTGTTGAAGGATGTTTGTAAAATTTGGAAAGAGGTTATCATTTATAGCATTTTGTGCTTCTTACTGAATGTTTTAGTTCCTGCACTAACGTGTTCCTACTGAATTGGTTTGGGGTTTTTTTCTCATTAAAGGGAACAGAAGAAAGGAATCTCTAGTAGTTAATCCCAAATGTTTCCTTCCACAGCAGGTTGAAGCACAAATCCACAGAGTTGTCTAACTTTTAAATCCATTGAGTTTTCCTTCCCCACAGCCCTGACTGGGAGGCTGCCCCAAACCTCACTCCTCTTGCTTAGAAGCTTTAGTTTGAAAAATGGTGACAAAAACATGGTTTGATAGCAATGTTGTAATCAACACTTACTGCTTAAAAAAATGATATATTGGCAAGAAAGATAATTTTTTTTAAAAAACCTTTTTCTTGTACTGGATACTGACTCATTACAAACTAAATATGAAAACACTTCCAAGAAAAATAAATATCTTACAGCTGTAATTAATATTTCTGGCTGGACACTGTACAGCTGCACAAATACTTCAGCTCTTAACAGACTCTTAATTTGGTTACATCTTAAGGGGAAATATTCTATGTCTCATGACATGGAAAAGGTAAAATTTAATTTTGATCACTTCCCATTCCTATAGATATGACGGTCTAAACAGTTTCAGTGTGACCTGGAGAAGACAGAGTGTGCCCTTGTCAGGGTTTCAAACACCAAAGAGCAGGTTGGAGAGGACTGCCCTCCACCACAGCCCAGTCAGGCTGCAGGAAGGGATACTGAGGAGCCTCTTGAAATTGGAAAGAACAAAGGCAAAATGCTACCTAAGAATGAACTGAACCCTCTGCTCTGCTCAGAAGGACCTGGGGACCAAAGGCTGAACATGAGCCACTGGTGTACCCTTGAGAGCCATAAAGGCCAAGAGCATACCAAGCTGTGTCAACAGAAGCACTGCCAGGAGAACAAGGGGAGGAACTATTCCCTTTTACTCATCACTCAATAGACAACACCTGGATTGCTGCTCAGGGATGAGGCTGACAGAGCAGAGAGGGTCAGCACAGGCTCACCAGGACATGCAGCACCTGCCCTGTGAAATGGGTCTGGTGGGACTGACTCCCTTTGCCTGGAGAGGGGACAGCCCTGGAGGAGCCCAAGAGCTGCCAGTCAGTGTGGTGTCTGATTTTTGTCAAAAAGGCAGAGCATGATGTTCACAGACTGCACAGTGGAAGTACAAGAGGCAACAATCCTGAAATGATGAAGGGTTCCATCAGAAATAGGGAAGAAAAATTAATTATGAGGGTATTGAAAGAGGTTTCCCAGAGAGGCTGTGAGATCTGCATTCTGGGAGGTTTGTAAGACCTGGTTAAAGCTCTGAGACCCCAGGTCTCATCTCACAGTTCTCCCTGCTTTAAGCAGGAGCTTGGGCAAGGACCTGCCCAGGTCTTGTCCAGCCTGAATAAGACTTGAAATTACTAAGTAATAGGTAAACATTATTGGGGAAGTAACTTATAAGGAAGGCTCAACATATCCACCAGAAAAACCCCTATTTTTCTCTTTAATATCTGTGTGTGTATTATAGTCTTAGATGCATCAAATTAACAAACAAGATAATTGCTATTCCCATCATTTTGATCTGTGAATCAAAATAATAGGGAAATACAGTGAAAGTTTAGGAGCCAAACTCCAATCTTTAGAAACCTATTAGTCTTAATTTTAACATAATATGCTGAATTAAGACTCTCCACACAGTGATTTTAAATGAAATATCTGCCATGACAGTAAAATAATTGTACTGTCAGTTAAGGAGCCTGAAAAGAAGTGACTGATTTTAAACTTTGTGTCTCTCCAGTCAACCATAATCCATCTCAATTTAATACAAGATCAAGGAAGGAAAACCATATTGTAAGTTAAATTGATACACAACAGCCATCATGAAATGGTGATCTTTGCAGTAAACCACATGTTCACTTACACCCCTAAAAAGTTCAACTCTCATTGTTGCTAGCAGACTGAGATCAGTATTCAGCCCAGGTTTTTGACAAAGTGATCAGGTATTAATGATTGAATGTCTATAAATTATTTTAAACTGGTGGATAGTTGGGTCTGTTGGGGTAAATTTTGTTGGGTCTATTAGGTAAGTTACAAATCCAAAGAAAAATATTTACTATGTTATCATTTTATATAGGCACCTGGAAGAGAGCAAGGTCAGTATTCAATAATATGATCATAATTTATTGTCTTTTCTTTATATTCCAAAATTAAAATATTCTATCATTTAAATTCTAACTGAAACAAGATACACCCCCCAGGTATATATCTGCTGAGAATGGAGAGATTTAGAGAGACCTTAACAGTTGCTGATGAGCAGCAGAAAAAAGGAAACTTAAGTTGGTTTTAGCTACAGCTGTTTGGGGAATCAGGTTATCATATTTGTCCTAAGCAAATGTCTTAAGGTTTTGTGGAAAATAAGAGTGTTGGTGCCTAAAAAACCCAAAAGGATATCCAAAAGATATCTGCACAGAGCACATCACCCTTCTGTCAATCTTACTCTTCTACCATTATTTGAGGGTGAAAATTTTGAAAAAAAAGTTTTTTAAAAGCTTTAGGCTTTTAAAGCTAAAAGAAAAAAATTTAAAAATTTGAAACCTCCAATGTTTTAAAAACATGTCAATTCTTTAGATGTACATACAGATTTGAAAAAACAGCTCAAACCTCTCACCATGTCCATGTGCAGAAAGGTCCATGATGAACAACATCATTCCAAAATACTTTGAAGATAGATACAGGTTACATGGCTTTCATGGTGTTTACATTTTATATTAATAACTTGTGTTAATAAGTTCATCATTTCCTCTGGCTTTTCCTTTTGTGGATTAAGGCACCATTTCCTGATTTTCAGCAAGAAATAGAATCGACTGCATTAATACATTAAATGCCTATCCTGTCCTATAAAAAGGATTTATGAACTCTCCACATACTTCTTGTTCAACATTCTACATTATTTACTATTATGTGAAGCCATATTTGGCACCAGCAAACCCTGTAATGTCCCCCATGTAACATTCAGTACTAGTCCAAATGTTCCCCACTGAAATCATTAACTGACTCATTCAAGCCAGACTGATTACAGCCCTTTAAGGTTTTCTATTGAACTGCCTCACCCTCATGTATGAATTTACTTATTTATTTCACAGTAGTTTCTAGATGCTGTCAGTTAGAAAAGAGGAAATACTAAGTTCTTATCCTTTTTACTAACAGTTGCAAGTTTGGGGAAAAAGCCTGAAGTACCTTTTCAAGCACATAAGCATCATCCTGAAGCCAGGTAGGAATGGAAGAATTTCATGAGTTTGTACTGGATGCTTCAAGGACTAAACATTTTGCCCTAGAAAATTGTACTTCACTATGCAATAAGAGCAAAATGATACCACTTTCTGATGCCATGCAGTGATATGTTTTGCCCTGATGTATGACAAGAACCATCTTTGGGAATTGCTTTCAAGCTATTGTAATTGCACAGCCAATTTTTATCTTTAATAGCATGCTGCTGTATTACATTTCTGCTGCTATTTCTGTAATAGGGTGTTAAATATATTGCATAAAGAACTTCTGCTATCTCCAGCCTCAGCATTTCCTCTCCCTCTCATTTTCTATTTTTATTTACAAAGGATACACACCTGGCTTTCCAAAGGCTGATTATTCTCCCACAGAAGTCTTCCACAGTTAGACCTACTTTGTTTCTCTAATCTATACAAATCTTTCCTTTCTAAACATCTGTAATCTTTTTTCTACTGAAATATGCAACAAACCCCAAAAATATAGGAGACAGCATAGGAAGTATATGAATGATTTAACATCCTTCCTAGACAAATACAGAATCTCTCATGCATGTTGTTTACAATAATGGCATTTGTCCGGGATAACATTATTGTATGGAGTAAATATGACCATATTTGTGACCCCTAGTATTCTCTTTCTTCTTATGCTTCTGTTATGAGAAGTTATTTGGTCAATATTCCTCCCAGTGTAACACAAAAAAATACTAACTGGCCAGCCACTCAGGAGTGGTCTAGAAAAACAGGCAGGGAAAAACTGCTCCCTGAGTCTCCCTATAGAGGCACTGGGAACATCAGCTGAAATTAGCAGTGAAGAAAAGCAAACTGTGCTTTACTGCACATGCAGTTAAAATATAGAACTCTTACGGAGACTAAAATACCCTAAGCTCTATGCATCTTGAAAAAGTGGCTCGTGAAAATAAGGGAAATCAAAATTACCATCCAAAACCTGGGAAGGCCCAAAGCTGCCATCAGGAAGAGAAAGGGGTATTCTGGGGAAGCACAGCTATGCATTGCTCTCTAATTTAGCTCTTACACTGCCACTATAAGAAATATTTTTCTGACATTACTTTTATTCATTGCTTTTTCCTAGCCCTCAATGTACACGGAACTCTAAAAATATTTCCAGATCAGGTAAGAACCAGAGATTGCTTTGAAAGCCAAACTAAACATGGAAAAATAAGAGGAAGAAACAGATTCAGGTTGCTATGTTTTTATGTTTGCACTGAGGATTTCCAATGCACTTCCTACCATCCTTGACTACACAGCATACTTTTACTCTCCAGTAACTGCCTCCGCAAATGCCCTTTTTTATCAAAAAACAAACCCCTAAGCTGTGCCAAGAACCTATGAGTGCATAACAAGAACTTACGGTAAAAGCAAATACCACCAGGAAGAACATATGGACTGCATTATTTGTTCAGATCAAGTAGGATTCAAATTCACTTTGGTCGCTGCCAGGCTAACCAAGCCTACCTCCCCCAGCTTTGCTTCACAGGCCCCAGCTCCCAGATTCTGGTGGGCTCCCTCCACTGAGCTAATTCCTTCTTGTGCTGGGGTGCAACTCCACACATTATCCCCTGGACACCTACTAAAAACCTTCTTTACATAATCCATAAAGCTCATCTAGGTCTCTGTTTGCTGCTGCCACTTCAGACACTTCCTACCATCCTTACCAGGGCTTTTGCTCCTTTAGGCTGTCTGGGACAGCAGAGTATCCTTTTTCCTCTGTCAATTCCTCCTGAAGCAACAGGGAGAGAACATCTCCTGCTACCCTATAATTGCCTTTGAAACCTATATTTGGCTTAAAAAATGTTGTAAGAACAAATATTAATTTTATTAAATCTTATTTGTTGACAAGGTGTTGTTAGCTCCATCTCAGCCAGACTTGGTACATAAGCATTGCAAGAGAATTTTAATTTTTCTCTTCTTGTCCCACACCTCAAGACACACCCAAAAAAAAAAAATCTGTGACAAATACACAGCATAAGTTCACAAAGCAGCTGTGGTCCTAGCAGTGGGGTCTCTTTAAAAAAAAATTCTGGGGATGCCAGCCACTAAAAATGCAACGCAAACAAAAATGCTAAAATCATGATCCAATAAGCTGAACAGTAAGAATATGTCTGCAAACAAAAATGCTAAAATCATATAATATGATATAATCATATGATATGATATAATCATATCATATATCATATAAATCCAATAAGCTGAACAGTAAGAATATGTCACATTTTGACAAGTCAAAGTGATTGCAAAAACAAAAGGTTGATGTCTGGTGCCAGGCCTTTTGAACAGTGGTTTCATTACTGAACACACTGACTGCCTGCTCAAGATCATGGCTCTTTGTCTACTGCTATCAGTGGATCTTGTTTTAAAAACAAAAGTAATGCAGTTATAAATCAGAACATGGCACAAATATGAATGGAACAGTGAAAGGCAGTGAAAACCGCTTCCCCTCTGTAAAAGAAAGTCTTCCTAGTAAATTTAATATTGTCATATGCTATACACCAGCATAACAATAAAAAACTGATAAAGCATGAACAGATAAAGCACAATGAAACACCACCCTGACAAACAGCACTGTCCCTGGTGACAGTAACCAGAAGGAAAAGATGGAAGCCATTGATAAACACATTTTTCTCATTTACTTTTAAAATGGACACTGGATCATTTCTCCTACCAGCACTGTGTGAAAAACACAAAACTGTTGTCTGTTATACAACAGAATATGGCGGGTTTTATCTTCAATTAACAATTTTTCCCCATGTCACATAGCTGCAAATTACATTTGATCTTTACATTGAAAGGAAGCCCTTGCTTTTCTGAGGCTGTTTCTGCACCCTCAGAGTCAGCCCAAGCCTCCTGTATTACACGACTTCTTGTGCTCCTGACCCAGCCCCTGCACTTCCTTAGCTCCACAGAGACCTGGGTAGCTGGGTCTAGCTTGTAAAGACAGAGAATCACATTTGCTTTGGGAGAAGGATCTCAGCTACTCCTGGCTCCTGTGCCAGCACCACTGCATGGGCACTGCATGGAACAGGCACACACAGCCAAGGACCAACAGCTTCTCCTCAACGTGAGAGCAACCTCACCCCTTGGTCCTGAATTTGTTAACTCAAACAAGTCACAGAGAAATCTGAAATCCATCAGCATGGCAGAACTTCTGAATCATTTGAGGTTTCAACAGCTTGGGAGAAACAATGCTAGCTGGCAGTGGAATAATGAGAGGCTTTAATGTGATCCAACGTAACAGCAACTGGGATCCAACACAAATAAAAGGGACTCAAAAGGTGAAAGTTGAACAGAATGAACCATTATCCTTGTGCCATATTTAATATTTCATTTAGCATTTTCTTTTTTATTAACAGTTTATTATTTTGCTATGTCCACAATAGCCTGTCAGATCGAAGTCAATTAAAAACCATCAGGAATCTTATGTGTTAAATCTCTGGGGGCATTAATCTGAAATCACTGATGCTGCATTAGCATAAGACCACTCTTAACAGACAACTCTAAATTTTAAAGATTAATATCACAAAGTAAATAAATTAAAAGTTCTATGCTCAAAATTACTAAGTAAAACATAGTGTAAAATTAAATTATAGCTTTTAAGAATGCAACCTTTTTCCTTCTGAATTTACTTTTACAGGTTCCACATTAAGCGTAGATAATTTGACAGTGAAGAAGCCGCCACCTCCTACATCATATGCAGCATGCAAAAATAAATCAAAACGCTTAACAGACAACTCTAAATTTTAAAGCTTAATATCACAATACTCTAAATTAAAAGTACTGTTCTCAAAATTACTAAGTAAAACATAGTGTAAAATTAAATTATAGCTTTTAAGAATGCAACCTTTTTCCTTCTGAATTTACTTTTACAGGTTCCACATTAAGCGTAGATAATTTGACAGTGAAGAAGCCACCACCTCCTACATCATATGCAGCGTGCAAAAATAAATCAAAACATTTGCTTGTAGAACAGGAAATGCAATCTCTTACCAAACCCACTGAAAAGGTAAAGACCAGCTTTGCTACATAAAAATACAAGTTTTTAGGAAACAGGATTAACACTGTATGGCACCACCCCTGACCCCCCAGGAAAGCTATGGGTGTTCAGCACTATTGAGAAAGTCCAATGTGAGCTCCTGAAACCATGGATAAGAATGTAAATGTCTAATTTGATTAACAATTCCTAACTGGACTTCTCAATATAGATGCATTACCATTATGTACTGTGCTGCATGTGCTTTAAAAGCAGATTAGATACAACCTGTTTTTTCTTCTGCTTGCTGTTAATTTCTATGCACTGATTATCCTGTCTTAAAATTAAGGATTTAAACAAATGTGAGTGGTACGTTGGAGAATATGATCGCCATAAAGCAGAGAAGATCCTGTTACAGAAAAACACTGTAAGTACCGTTTATCTCAAAACATGGGGTGTAAACTCCTGGGGGAAAACTTCTGTAAACTGTCCACAATGGCTTACAAGTTTTGTTGTGAACTAACCATAGAATCCATAATTTACATCTGTATCATTCAGGATGAGACATTCTTGGTTAGAGATTGTTCAAAGAAATCAAAGGCTGAACCATACGTTTTGGTTGTTTATTATGGAAGAAGAGTATACAACATTAAAGTACGATTTCTGGAAGAAAGCCAACAATATGCCTTGGGAACAGGGCTCAGAGGAGAGTGTGTAAGTAAAATCCCATCTGCTGTTATGGCTTATGGCTTTTATGTTAGACTTCACAAGTTCTTAATACTAAATATTAATTACAAACATCCCAACAAAACAAACTTGCTGTTTCATTAAAGTTTCTTTTACAATACCCTCATTTTAAGTATGTCTCAAATGTCAAGCAGCTTCAACACAATTTAACAGCAAATTTTGCATACCATGCTCAAATTCAGATTTTAATCAATTTAAAAATCTCCTAAGTACTTACAATCCTTCTATCTACTGTAAGTAACACCTGCAAAGTAAAAAGGAAAGAGAAGTTCTGCCTTTTCTGGTATACATATTATTTTAGCATATTTTTTTAACTTGTGATAATTTAAGCAGGCATTTTCAAATATATACAGCTCCACATATCTGACAGCAGGACCTGGTGCCATGAAGCAATAGGATAACAGTTGTCATGGATATTCAGAAGCAATTAAATCATGTGGGTCCCTAGCAATCAGTCTTTCAGATATGGTAAATTTCAATTAGAAAATCCCTTTAGACGAGCAATGCTTCTTTACATAATTAAATTCAATTATAGTCATGATAAAAGTCTAATTCTTATTCTACATACATGGTTAAATGATAAACACTGTATCTGCAAGTCGTTCACACAAGGAAAAAAAAAACATTAAAACTGAAAGTCATCTCTATAAAAATGTGATACTTGCAAAACAAAACAAACAAACAAAAAAAAAACCCAACCAAAACAAAAGAACCAAACATTAAAAAATTTTAAAAGACAAACACAGTGTAAAATTTAAAGAATGCTCAGCTGCAGAGCAAAAAAGCAAAGCAACCTATGGGTTATTAGCTATGTAAATCACTGACACAAATCCAACTCAGGTGAAGCAGCAAAAATTCTGTAGATGAATCTTCAATTATATCCTTTTCATGCATGTCAATACTTTTCAGAGCTTACCTTTGTATAGAGAGACTTCAAAAAGCCTGAAATCACAAATCACCCAAGCTGATTTAAGGCATTTGATGGGTCCAAAATTTATATTTGTATTTTTATTAGAGAACATGGGATAGGATTCATAAGCTTTCACAAGAGGAACAAGGTTTACTGGCAAGTCGTTCTTCAGGGGCATCTGTTTAATGACAAAGAGGGGGAAAAGATCCTTTATTATACAAGCACAGTGAAACAGTTTGGAAGCTGAATGGTTGCAGAAATCAAGAACTGTACAGCATCATCCTTGTGTTTCTGTAGTGACCATCAGTATTCTGTAAAGCAATGGCTGCATTTTTGAACTGAAACTCCCAGACAATTTCCTGGAATTTTAGGACTTAGGAGAAAGCAAGTTTAGTTTTCCATGGTCCTGACATTATTTAGTCTTCCTGTAATGGCTCTAATACAAACAGGCTCAGAACAGAAACAATGACAGAAATAAGGCACACTACAGCATCATGTAATATATGTGTATTCTCACTAGAAAATAGACACAGAACTAAATTTTCATTAGGTTAACAGCTTTAACAATTAAGGTAACTGGAAAATTACTTGAACAGTATAACAATTTTTACTGAACTAAAAGGAAGGAGAACACAATCCCTCCCATCTCAGGAAATACCAAAATATATGACTTTGTTGTTTGTTCCAACTTCTGCACAGACAATACATATCTTAAACAGTGGGTCTGGACTGACTAGTCAAATTGCAAAGTACAACTCCAAAATAAAGATTCCAAGTATCTAGTTAACAATACACAGAACATCCAAGACATGGCTCTACCAGGCCAAATCTGTAATCATGACTGCCTACCTTACGCCTTCTTCTTTGAGGATTTTTTCTCTTTAACTCAAATCTTGCCCTGGATCAAGCACAACAGAAAATATCAGAATTGCTTTGCTGGTCAACCAGAAGTTGTGCCAGAGAATCACAGACATGGCAATTTCCACTCCTATGCATTATTCTCAGCAGTAGACACGAAAATAGAACAGGGCACAAAGCACATGCACAGTAATGAACAGTCAGTGGCACCAGCATTGCTCAGGAGCTTCTTCCATCTCAGGCAGTCTCATAGGGTCCCCCAAAAAAGCTCTTTCTTGAAAACTCTCACCTCCATTTTTGCAGGTCATCTAAGGCTTTTTTTTTCCAAAGAAAGTGAAAACAGTTTGTAAGGCTGTGAATTATAGAAAATTGCTGCCTGTAATTTTTTAGTACCCGTTAAAAAGCTTTCTAGAGCACTCTGCTTTGCCCCTCTGCAGAGATACCCTTTGTTACACCACATTTTGCAGTGCAGCCCGACCTAGCTGCTCTATCTAGATTAGCTGAATATTCCCTCTTCACCAGCCAATGAGAAAGAAAACTAAACACCAAAGAACACGTGCAGACCGATTACATTTTTCCACAGTTGGTGATCTTATTCAGAGGCTTGCTCTTAACAGATTTTCTGCAGTGTCTTTTCACTTTTGAATTAGTCTATTTTCATCCATTAAAAACACATTTTTCCTCACACATAAATACAATTATTCAACGTTTTCCATATCTTATTTCAACTTCCGAATTTTACTATACAGCCTACAAGTTGTTAATGTATTGTATCACCAAATGAGATTTTAAATCAACAGTTATTTTTAAAATGTATTTCATTTAACTGTCACGAGTGCTTTTATCATTAGTTCCCATGTAGCCCTATAAGATCATAAGGAGGGAAAAAAGGGATTTATCATCGGATTTTTATCGTAAAAATAACTCAAGTTCCATGCAGCTAAATTAGTATCAAACTCTAGTATAATAAATAGAAGGGTAAAAAAAGAAAATCACCCTCTTAGTGGGGATACATCTTTTGCTACCTATTTAGCCACAGATGTTCACACCTACGTACATATTTAATATGCTATACTGAGCTTTCTAAAGGCCAAATTACATAAAGCTATAAAGATCAGATCCCCAAATGACGCATACATGGAATTTAGGAATTTACATTCAAAACTGAGCACCCTTTACTTGGCTAGTGCCTTCCTCTACTCCAGACTATTTCACTATTTAAGATCCAGAGATCCCTGTAACATTGGCTTTTTTCAGCTGCATAGTTCTTTTGAAAATGATGAAATACAAACCTTGCTCATATTTAAAGCTGATCGTGACATGAAATTTACATATTTTTCTTATCTCATTTTTTTAAACTAGACCTGCCACACACAAAATACATGGTTTTAGCATGTCTGTAGCATCAGTCTCAACTCCCAGTGCAGTGAAAAATGTGTAAAAATGAAAGGCAGAAGTAGGCATCTCTTCAGCTTGGTGCCTGCTTTACACAGAAGTTTAGAGCAGAGCCTGATGTGTATCTCTGCATCTCCCTGTTCCAGCCACAGATAGTTTCTCCAACCTCACCACTGCATTTTTTAATAAAAAATACCTTTCAGATACCTGAATCTTCAAGCTGCAAGTCATAGCAGTCACACCATTTCACTCCATTCATTCCCATGTGAGCCAAAAGGATTAGCTGCACCCACCTTCAGCAGCCACCCAACTGGCCTGGCCCATCCAAGCAGATTAGGGAGCACTTCCACAATGCCTCCCAGTGACAGTGTTATGTCAAGTTACTGCCAGGAGAAGTGGCACAGCAAACAGCCAGTACCTTCAACTGAGAGAGGTGACAAGATAAGCATCTTGTCCACAGCTTAAATGGCAGCTCAGGGATGAAAGGTGTCATTCAGGATGTGCAACACAGCCCAGTTATACCATCTTCCCAACACAATTCAGAGCTACACCTTTCACAAGCAACCCTTGAGACCCTATTCCCATCTCCCCAGAACAGTCTGGAGACCTGCAGAGATAGGCTGACTCTCTTCACACAGTGAAGGGAAACAAATCAAATACTGATTTTTCTTCATCTTTATGTCTTTAGGTGCCTTTACACCAAAAAAAATGTGGAGTTCCATTGAAAGAGCTGAGAACATAAAATTCTGACATATTTTTCACCCATTACCAAAGAGCTCCAAAAATGAACAATGTGGCATTAACCTAGTGAAGCCTAATTAAGTTTCCAAAGCAGATGAACAATTATAGTAGAGCTTTTGACTTCCCAACCAGCAGAAAACATTCAAAAACAGGAAAACAACTGGTCCTGGAAGAATTAATTTAGAAAAAAAAAGGATTACTTGCAAAAGGCATGAAATACAAACCACAGTATTGGTTTTGTCCAGTTTTGCCTCAGTTTTCAGTAGCAGTAGTGACTTTGAACATAAGCAAAGACAAAACAGCAAAGTAAAACAAATGCATATGAGTAAAAATTATCAAAACAAAACTTGAAAAAATTTCCATACTGGCTTTGAGATCAAACAATTTTCATCTTAATACAGGAACAGTTTCACCAAATCATATCCTTAATCAGATTCTGTTGTTATAAACTAGGTGTGAATCAAGTGGGGGTGAGAGACACTACTATGAGACACCACCAAGTGTACAATGAAGAGCCACACTTACAGTAAATGTTATATAAATAGGTGATAAGTATTAATGTCAAAGTAAGCTTTCATTACTTACATTGTGTGCAGTTCTGGTGGTTTAATACCAATGAGTACAAAGACTGGCTCAAGAGGAAAATAGACAGGACAAGAGCTTTGTGGTGTGATGAGAGCTTAGAAGGTACACACAAGGAAGTGTGTGAGAACCACTTAAACTGAAGGACTGCTAATCATTGGAATGGGATTCTTCCACTAGGGCAGATGAGAATAAACACCTTGTGTAGCTTTCTCTTGCTGTTTGATCAGGTCAACAACCTTGAACCAGACCTTTATCACTTTGGGAGTTGCCTGGAGACTGTTATTTTTTGGGTGTGAGAGAACAAGATGCTTCTTGTTCCATACTTCAACAGGAAGCAACTGTCTCAATAAACTGAATGAGAAAACAAAGCATACATTTAACAAGGTACATTGGAACCTGCAGTGTAAAATACCATGTACTGCTAATTAGGTGTAACTTGTGGCAGGAAAAAAACTAGTAACAATTTATAGTTGCTTCATCATTTCAAAGATTATCATCACATCTGGCATCCCAACTTTTTATAGGTGATACTGCATTATCAGGGCTTAGACATGCTCCCTTTTTGCCCTAAGGAGCTAGTTGCTTTGTCCTGCACATGACAGAGACACAAAAAAGAAATATGAGGATCAAAATATGGTGCTTTTCCTTTTAGAATTGCTTTCATCTAATCATAATTCCATGCAAAATGTTACCTTTTTTTAATATTGTCATTTGCAAGTCTTTTAATGTTATAGATTAAACCATCTAGCAATTTTCACTTTCAGTCACTGATTACTATTTTCTCCCCCCAGAAATTTAATTCCGTGGAAGAGATCATTGACTTCTACAAATCCGTTCCCATAACGCTCATTGACGGAAAGGATCAGTCAGGAAACCACAGAGAACAATGCTACCTCACACATCCATTCAAGTCATGCTGACCCTTTCTGCCTCACTGTCGCTGATTCATCCCTACAGATATAAATAGAACACTTCTTGAAACGTCCCAAAAATCAGATTCGCCTCTTGAACAAGGAGCTCCCCAAAACATAATGAAGAATTACAGATCTACTCCATTTTTTGACTGTTGCATTTTCATTTTGAGGATACAAGTAAAGAATATGTCAACATATTCATTCACAGGAAGGTGTTGAGACTGACTCCTGATACTTTGACAATGACTGACCAGTTTGCTTATCTTGCACTCTCTCTTCTAACTTCAAATGAAAATGAAATTTGCCCTTGCTTACCTAAATGTCACTTAAACTCTGCTAAGTAGCAAAACCTAAGAAAGTATACCACAGTCATTAAATAAATATTCTTGCTTTTAAAAATACACATGAAACACTGTGTATCAGAATTCTGATAGTGTGAATGAAATGAAACAGTGTGTCAGAATTCTCACTGTCTAACAATTTCATGTGGTGTGCATATGTTTGCTCAACAACAAGCTGTGCTCTGCTGCCACTGAAGTTAGTGTCAGTTGATGCTTATAGGCACTGGAGATTTTAAAGCTAGCTGTAATTATGTAAATTCTATTATTCAATGAGTACTTACTCTTCAGCTTAAGTAGAAGATACTTGTATGCCATACCTGAGCCTTCAAAAACTTACACAGTAGGACCATTATGCAAACAGTCATTTTGAATTCATACCATATGCAAATGTAGAGATAAAAATCTGAAGTAGAAAAAGTAGATGTACTTCAAAACCAGCAAGAAAACATGCTCTAGTGTATATGTGCAAAGAACGTGACAATGTGATTATTTTTCCAGAAAAAAATACAGAAATATTTGTTCATAAAATTTGAGTTTTGGAAGCCTAGCTAAATTCTGTATGTATATGAAGGCAAACTACAATTCCATATGTATATGAAGGGATTTTTCTGCACGGCATCGATAACCTTCCTAACCACACTCAGAAGTTTGACTAGGTTATTACAATATACCAAAAAAGGTATATTACAATAACCTAGTTACTTTAGAACCTCAGTTACTTTATCCTTATAGAATAGCAACAAGAACAAAACCACTCAAGCCCAAAACCACAACATTCCAACCCAATTTATGACGTACTATGTAGCAGTACAAACTAGCTCTAAAAAAATTCAGCAGTTGAATGTTACTTTCTTTCAACCTTTTTATTTCTCAATGCTGAGTCAAAAGGGAAGAAAACATCCACTGTAAACTATTTCTCTCAAACTGATGACACTGTTAAACTTGAAGGAAATTATTCTGACTTAATTTTATCTAATAAAAGTAACAAAACAGAAGTTGCTAAAATAGAGTTTAGCAGAGTTCATAACAAAAAGCATGACATAATCTGCTTTAAAAATGTCATAACCACAATACAATTTAACTTACAAAAGGTTTTCATGTTGAAACAAAAAAAAAATCTAAATTAAAAACCCCAAGGCTTAACAATTTAGATAACAGATTATGGCAGTGACGTACAGAGCTTGGCAGATGTTTACTAAAAGTAAACAGTAAACTTGCTTACAGAAGACAAGCATTACTAGTATACTTAAACCACCTAGAATCCACAAAGCTGAGCAGCAACACTTTCTCCATTTCCCTCAGTACAGCTTTCATGAGCAACGTTCTGATTTTGCCAGTGACAACTCTTACAAAGCAAATTCAAAACTGTTTATTTGGTAGCTTCTACAGAAACAAAATTAATTCAGCCAGTAACCTGGATTGAAGGAATTAAAACAAATGAGAAATGCTAACCATGGGGTTTTTTGTGTTAACCATTTCAGTATTCATTTTATATGTTATGCTATAATTTTAAAATGGAAACAATTTTCACCATTGAAAATGCAAATAGCACTGTTAGGTTTGGCATCAAAGCATATGAAGTGGGGAAAAAAAACCCTCTAGTGTACCCATCTAAAAAAATATAATTCCATTTGAATACAAAATGAGAACTGTCATTTCCTTATTATTGACAAAACAGGAAAAACAAAGTTTGTTCTGTGGAGTAGTTTAGTCTGATACAAATGATACAAAAATTTTCCATGTGTACAGGACGAAAAGATCTGACTTAAAGCACCAGCTATCGGAAGGATTTTAACACTGTATTGCAAAATTATGGGAAAGCAATAAGTGGTTTTAAAAGTAAACCTCAGTCAGATGGAGTTTTAAAATATTTACACTCTAATGTAGATATGATAAATATTTTATCAAAACAATGTATAATCTGCTGGAGTATATAAAAAAATATTCCCAGCCAAACTGTTTACAAAAATGCACCATCAGTGAAAAGAGTTAGGGACTACCAGTTTACCAGAGAAGTCCCAGTTGAAACACAGAACACACATCCAGCATTAGAGTCAGTATTGATTTTCATATTTCTAAAACTGTAACACATTATTTTAATTGTAAGTATGTGCTTCAATATACTTCATTCTATATGATTCTAAAATGATTTAAAATTGACACGATGAAGAGAAACATCCACAGCTTACATACAGAAACAGTAACTTCAGTGTCATCCATCCCTCTTTTTTACTAAAAAGCTCTAATTTGGCCCTGATTTAGAGAAGTGTTTAAGCAACTGAGCAATGTTTACACTGCACTGAAGTCAGTACGCATCAGACATAATCAGTAACTAGGCACATGCTTGTATGAATTTGAGGCCTACAAAAAATAAATTGTAACAACATCTAAATTCTTAAATATGATGAAAGATTGCACTGAAAATCTGGTTCAACACTGTCAATGTAAAAGCTGTGCAACGTGGCTTTTCAGTTTGAAAAGTCTTCAACAAGCTTCCAAGTAAATAAGCTCACCAACTAGAGTTCTAACCAAATACTGAGTCTGTAAATGCTTCTATCACACACAAGGTGGTACAGACTTTATGCTTGGCTAATACTATTTTAGAACAGCCTTGAGGCCATAGAGAAGCACTTTCCACTATCAGCCCAAGCCTGAAAGTATCTCTGGCTTGACAGCACAGAATCCTGACAGTGTTCTGCTCCCTCGCATCTACGCAATACAGTCTAGGTAAAGACTCAGTACTAAACAAAATTAATTTTTTTTTGTGCTATCTGACCTACCAGGAGTAACTGATTCCCTAGATTTTTCATTTACACCCTTGTACCTCCTCTGAAGTCAGCAGAAGTGTTTTTATTTCACTGACACACAGCACTTGCATTGAAATTTTACTTTTTACGTGTAGTGCTTAATTTGCTGCTAAAACCTATGACTTCCACTTGCTGTCCACAGAGGACCAAAGGTGCATTTCCATACAGATGTGCTCGATCTCTGAAACACCATGCTGTAATAAAGCAAACTAAATCCTGTTAAATTTACAAAGATCTCATCATCTAAGGTTTTAGTCCATACAGACCTAGCACAAACCACGTACAGCACAGTATCCTAAGGTAACTAGAAAGATGTTTGCATAGCAAATCTTCAAATTTCTCCTATGGAACAGATGAAGCTGATCTCCAACACAAATTTCAATCACAAGAGTGCAAAGTGGTGCTTAATCCTCACTGTCAGCTTCTCTGCCTCTCTGTACCTCTACTCTCTTCTTCACTTTGCTAACAGCAGAGGACTTTTGGCAAAAGAAAACAGTTATTTCCATCCTCCATTTCAAGCAAGTTAGTGTCACTCATTAAAAGCAAGAGGGGAAACCTCCCCTGGGCTTTCACCTAATGTTTTTTTGCTTGAAGAGAAAGAACATCCCAACCCTTGGTTGCCTCTATTAAGTGTCTCTGTCCATGACTTATCCATTCTTCTTGGTCCATATATACTCTCCCACAAAACCAACACTTAAAGAGACACTGAAGTGCTTCAGCTGGTGAAGTTTCCACCACTTGGTAGTTGTTTTTGTGGGTCTTCTTTAGCTTCATTTTTAGCATACTCCGCTTTTTTGCTTGGTTTCCTGTCTCAGCATTCTGAAGAGTAAGACGCTTCCGATAACGTTTGACACCAAGACAACTACTTGTCCTTTCTGACAGAACTACTTTCAGGACTTGACCTTTATACTTGTTGATAGTCTTCATGACATTAATTATCTCTGGTGAATCAACATCAGGATGGTTTAGTACCACAACTGGCTGATTACGACGAGGGCATTTTATCAACTGATTCGTTTTCAGAGGAAGAAGTCGAAGACGTCTTGCTGTCAACAGGTATGACATATCAGAACTTGAAGTGGTTTCCGACTGAGCTCTTGTTTTCCTCTTAGGAAGTTCTCTGAAGCTTGTTTGTCTTGCCTTATTTTTGGGACTTTTTGAATAGGGCTTGCTTTGCTTGCTCACATCACTGCTTTTCTGAAATGCTACACCAGTTTGCTTGCTGTTATTTTTAGCACTTGCCTCTCGCTTTGGTCTTCGCCTGAGTGATATAGTTTGAGACTCAGTACTTGGTTTGCTCTGATTAGGCAAACATGGGAAATTGCTGCTGAGTGTCTCAGAAACACTGACGGGGACCGGGCGAGGCAGAAACATTTCATTGCGATGCACAGGAGCTGATGTTTCACTCCTGTTTTCTATGCCACACGAGCTTTGACTGCCTGTAGCATTCAGCACTCTCAGCATCGTCCCTTTGGGGATAAACACTGGGGTAGCAACATGGGAATTTTTAGTTACCCTATTTTTAGAAGTTCTTGCAAATGTAAAGAGCTGATCTTCACTGTGTTCTTCACTACTAATCTCACTTCTTCCACCATGTGCTTCAGACAAAGTCGCAGGTTGTTCCACTTCAGTGGCACAAACAGCTCCCTCACAGCTTGCTGAACTTTCTGGAGGCAAAAGCAACTTCTTACTAGAAGCCTGACATCTCAAGGGCACAGATTTCATGTTAGGTTCAGCAGCAGACATGAGTTGAGCAATCTTTCTACACAGCAATGTTGCTGATTTCTTCCTACGTGTTGTGTCATCCCATCTGACATCCTCTGGAACATTTTCAGTCCCAGAGCTAAGAGAAAATACAGATGAAATAACAGGTCCTTCAAAAGGACTGCCTTTATTTTCCATCTTCTGTAGTTCAAGTGATTCCAGAAGATGACTACTCTTTTGGCTTATGGTTTCAGTTCTCTTTACTTTGCTCAAACCAGATGGTATATCCTCAAAAGCTGGGGTTTTAATAACATGTAAGTTTTTTCCTACTTCAGAAGACGTAATAGATTTTTTATCAAAACCCTTTCCAGCTAAATGTGCTTCTGTAGAGCTGACTGGTAAACTCCAACGTTCTTTGTCATCTCTCTTCACAGACAATGTATCCTTTTCTTTATGGACAGCAGAAAAATTCCTGCCCTCCTGAGCAGCTTCTACTGAAGCATTCTTGGAACTTTTCCCTTCGGAAACAGAAGCGTATTTTGGATGGTATGTATCTTCACCTTCTTCATAACAATACAGATCACTATGCAAACTATTTTTTCCATCTACTTTCCCCCTTGAGGATTTAAGATCACATTTTTTTCCAGTACTGTTCATCACCAGAGATGGAGAACAAAGTTCTATAACACCTGAATGGACATCACTACCTTTCACCAAATGAAAGCATAATTTTGATGTATCTTCCCTCTGTATAGATACAGAGCTATAGCCTGAGACCTGAGAATCAGAAGAACAAAAACATTCAGAATTCTTGTCATACGTACTATCCAAATTAAGCTGGTTACTAACACTGGATAATTTGTTTACATTCACTTCCATAGTTAGTAACTCATCTGGACACACAGAAGATGTTTTCTTTACTTCTGCAGATCGTTCTGTAGCTTGATTCTCAAGTTCCTCTTCTGCACAGTTCACAGGTTTATAAGTTGCTTCTTTCATAGGAATTAGTTTAAGAACCAGCTGCTGTGCTCCATTCACTATTTTTAACTCTACTATCTGAGCTAAACAGTTGGAAGGGACTACAAGTTCAGATGGTGCAATTACTGTTAAAGGCATCCCAGGTTGTAAAGGCTCTGTTTTTGGAGAATAAACCTCAACCTCCACACTTTGATTCTCACAGACACTCATTTCAGATGGCTCCAATATTGTCTTATCCTGGACCGATGATGTGTTTATGCTACATTCTACATTTTGAGATGAGCAGACTGTTTTAGTTGCTTTACTTGGAATCTCACAAACCATATTTGAAGACAAATTTGAAAGTTCATTTTGGAAAGGAATTTTATTGTATTTCTGCTTTTTATATAAAGTGCTTTGACTCTGCTTCTTTTGCTTGTGGTTCATGAGAGTATTTGACAGTCGTTTTCTGGGTGTTTCATGTACTCTTCTCGTATGTTTAACAATATAGTCATGTCTAACAGCACCATATTCACAGTACTCACACTGATATGGAAAGGTTCCAGTGTGCTTCACCAAATGTCTCTGGAATTCTCCTTTGGTGTAGGATACATAATTACAGTGGGAACAAAGAAATTTAATTTCTTCATGCTGCCCTACATGCTTTTTATACTGTAAAGGATCTTTTGTTGAAAATCTGCATTTATCACAGTAGTATTTGCCTGGCAGAAAATTTTTTACTTTAAACGTTTTCTGGGTTTTACTTGGGGTTTTTCTTTCACGTTCTTCATAGTCTGCAGCATTGGCACCCTCAGGAACAAAATCAAAAGCTGGTGGTTTAAAATGACTGCACTTCTTGCAGATGAAATTTCTGTCTTCAGTCCACTCAAGCTTCTTATGTTTCTCTATATCCTGCATTGAAATTTTCTGAACATTTCTGCACTTTATACAGCTTATCAGTGACAACTTATTGTTCTCAGCCTCAGTTCCTTGGTAAAAGCAGTTTTGATCATCTGCCCCTTTTGACAGATTTGTTTTATCATCAGATTGCTTTGGGGATGTAGTTAAAGAATTATTTTTATCATTAATTTGGCCAGAGTACAATCTTGGTAAAATTTCCCTCATTTTTTTCAACTGCATTTCAAATGAAGCAACTCTGCACCATCTTCATTAAACACAAGAGCAACAGACAGAATGTTTTCTTGGTATTAGTCCTGTGTATATTTCTTATCAATCAATCATTCAGGCAACCAATCTGCAGAATATAAGCTTTGGAAGAAATGATGTTCAAGCAACTGCATCCATATTATATTCCATGTTCTTAGTCGATCAGCTTGCAACACTAAAGAATAAAAAGCAGAACATTAAGTCAATTAAGATTCAATGATCACTGAAATACAATGAACTAAAAATTGAACTATTAGTGGACTACAGCTGAATTACAGAGTGCAAGTCTACTGTCAATATACCACTGATTGTATTCTGCATATACAACCAATAACTCTAAAACATACCAAATTAAATAATCCTTCAACATTTGCTCTCATTCAAAACATTCCCAAATTTGTATAATTACCTGCTATGCATCAAAACCTGAAATACCTTATGGTATTTCTCCCATGTCATGAAAAATTTTACACTTAAGAAGCGTATTTATAAGCCAAACAAGATACTTGATAACAGAACTGAGCAGCAGAGTATGATTTCAGTTCATACATAGCCCTCAACAAGATATCATGAAACATGCAACTTCCATTCATATGTGAATAGCAGGGAAAGAGAATTTGACTATGATGGTTATTAGAAACACAGAACTATCAGTTTGTTTTTAAATAAATTAATTTTTAAGCTAGCATGGAAATTTCTGACATACAGAAGGAAGTTCTTTTTTAATCCGTGCCAATGTTTCAGATACAAACAGTCTTGAACACTAATTCATAACAAGATGTGATTTATGCTTCACATGTTCTGAAAGCAGTGAAGTCAAAACAATCTGTGGCTGCAAAATTAATTACTTTTTCTTCTATTAATATTACAGTGTAATCACTTCTATATATGTGGACAAGCATATAAATAATTCACTTCATCCTAATAAAACAGGATGTCAATCAAGCAAAATAAACAATGCAACATAAGGCAGAGGGAGATCAGTAATATCACTGTAAAACACCAAATTAACACATGCAATATGTTTGGCCCACAGGTTCCAGCACTCTGTCTCTCTACTATATTTAACAGGAAGATGATCTCAGCCTTTAAGCTTTTGGCAAGACTATGAAACCACTATTATTTGGAAAATAAACAATTCAATTAGGCTTTTGAGACATACATGAAGTCCAATCAACACCCTTCTTATTCTAACATCATTAGTTATAGACATACTGTTGCACACACTTGCAATCACAAACAGACTCAATTGCATGAGGTTACTTCTGTTTTCCCATACACCCCACAAAAGGCTTCTGCAGTCCAGATCCTCACCAAGTGTACCTACAGAGATTAGGGCCTGATTTGGACTCCAAAAGCACACTGCTGAGTTCACTTAAGCAGCTTCCCATCACAATAATCATATGGTAATCAAGAAATTAAACTACAACACTGGAAAGACATTGAGGTGCCTGAGCGAGTCCAGAGAAGGGCAACAGAGCTGGTGAAAGGGCTAGAGAGTACATCTTACAAGGACTGGCTGAGGGAGCTGGAGGAGTCAAAAAGGGGGCTCAGGGGAGACCTTATTGCTCTCTGTAACTACCTGAAAGAAGGCTGTAGTCAGGTGGGAGTCAGCCTCTTCTCTCAGATAACAAGTGACAGGAAAAGAGGAAATTGCCTCAAGTTGCACCAGAGCATGTTTAGATTGAGTATTAAGAAATAATTTTCATTGAAAGGGTTGTCAATAATTGGAACAGGTTATCTGTGGAAGTGGTGCAGTTACCTCCTGGGGATGGAGTTAACATCCCTGGGGATATTAAAGACATGTAAACTGGGCACTCAAGGATATGGTTTAGTGGTTAGCTTGGCAGTGCTGGGTTACAGGTCGGACTTGATGATCTTGTAGGTCTTTTCCAGACTAAATAATTCTGTGATCTTCCCAGTGGCTTGACAGGACTAAATATCTGATCCAAGTAGGTCTTCCAGCATCTTATGTGCTCACAACCCAGAAAGCAACCCTGCATTCTGATGCACTCTGCACTACATCAAAAGCAGCATAGCCAGCACATTGAGGCAGGCAATTCTCCCACTCTGCTCTCATGAGACCTCACCTGCACTGCAGCTGCATCCAGCTTTGGGGCCCCCAACACAAGGAAGATGTTCAGTGGACCCTCCTCTGGACCCATTCAAAGCTTATCACAGGGCTGAAGCACTCCTCCCATGAGGACAGGCTGAGAGAGTTGAGGTTGTTCAGCCTGAAGACATACACTTTCAAGTAACGAAAGAAGACTTTGAAGAATGATAGAAAGGGACTTTTCACAACAGCATGCAGTGATAGGACAAGGGGGAATGGCTTACAGCTGAAGAAAGCTAGATTTAAATTAGATATTAGGAAGAAATTTATTACTGTGAGGGTGGTGAGGCACTGGAACAGGCTGTGTAGAGAAGCTGTGGATGCCCCATTCCTGGCAGTGTTGAAGGCCAGGCTGGATGGAGCCCTGAGCAATCTGGTCCAGTGGAAAGCATTCTTTCTCATGGCAGGAGGTTGAACTAGGTCGCTTCCAACACAAACCACTCAGTGATTCCATGATCTTCCTTGTACTCCATCAGTATTGGCAACTTCTATATCAATGCTGCCCTAACCATAGGGCTCTTCAAAGTATTCTTATGTGACCACAAACAACAGTAAAAGTAAGTCAGAAAACTGGTTAGGGACAACATAACAAGCTTTTCACTCTTAAGCAGATGATGGGTGTACACTAAAACTCCTTAGTGGGTAGTTCTAGAACTGTAGCAATCTCATCTCATTGCAATGCAGACAGTTGTGAAAATACACACAATTTGAAAAACAAATCAATGGCAGCCTTGCAGGAAGGAGGAAAGCATACACGACTGCTGTATCATGATCTGGAGAATTTTCTTCAACCATCTAATGTGGATGACATCATGCGCTCTATTACCCTGATTCTAAAGAAGACTGAAAAGCAAAATGATTGTGGTACTTGAGATGGAACATCCTTCCCTGGCTACTACCACTTTCTAGACTTAAGACTAACCCGCAGAAGTGTGGTGGTAGGCCTATGTTCAGGACATCCACTGTTTTATTTCAGGAGAAGATAGTAAGAGATCCTGATAAGCTCAAGATCCAGACCAAAGATGCTTCATGCATTTCTATAGAGCTTTAAGAAAGAAGTAACATGGCATTTGAAAGGAAATGGGGAAGCTGTATCAGTATTTGCCTTTTTCTGCTGTTAACACTTTTCCATTAATACTGAAACTGCCCTCCATGTGAACTGAAAGCTAAGTGTGGGGAATTGATGCCATCAACATCCTTGACCACAAGAAAAGGTATAAACCTGAGAATTTTCTTGTATTTTTTAAACTCAGTAGATTTCACTTTATGGGAGAACACGGAAAAGAATCCTCAACCTTTAAGGGGCAAGAAAGTACAAGAAAGAGTCCAATATTTTCAGAACACTTCAAATTAACAGTTCTGGGCTTCTCAGTCCAAGACTATGCCAGAAAAATTTAACAGAGGTAATTCAAAGAACAGGCTAGTAATACTTCCAAATTTTTCTAATTCAAGCAGGTATATGTGGGAAAGTCTGGCGTGGTTTAAGCCCAAAACCACGTTTCCACTGTTACAAATACTGTGTTGCTAGAATGCAGGTTTCAAGCATTGGTGTGCCTGCATTCCCTGTGTGCCCAGGTTGTTCCCAGGCAGCAGCCAAGCAGCCACAGAGCCGCTTCCCGCTGTCCCACCCTCCCCTCCCTCAGCAACAAGGAAAGTAGAGGAGAGAAGAAGCACAGGAAAGTTTCTGGGTCAGGACAAAGGCAGTTAAACTAAGGAAAGAAGCAGGGAGGTGACATAAGGGAAATCACTCACCACCTTCCACAAGCAAACCAATGCCCAGCCAGTCTCTGAGCAGCAGGCACCCCGGAAGGCAACCCCCCTTCCACCCTTCTCCCTCTGCTTCCAGTTTTCATGGCTGAGCACAACATTGTATGATGTGGACTATCTATCCCCAGACCAATTCTGGGCAGCTGTCCCAGCTCTGTGCCCTCCCAATCTCTTGCCCACCCCATGCCTACTCAATAGAGTTGGGGGGGAAGAAAACCTTGAAGCTGTGCAAGCATTGTTCAGCAACACCCAAAACACCAGTGTGTTATCAAGACTGTTTTAGCCACAGCACTGTACAGGCTGCTTTCAAGAAATTTAACTCCATCCCAGCCAGGCCCAGCAAAAGGTAAAAAAAGGAACTGAATAACCAGCTGATGTCAAAGTAACATCTCTGCTGTCTTCCTCACTAGTTTTTTGCCATGTACCCTGAATACTGACCAGTTAATAACAAAGGTTTTGATACAAACAGCTCCAATTTATACTTATTTTGGCTAAAACAAGCCCAAAATTATATTGTAATTTCATGCCTATATTAAAATATTTTTTTCTGGTTATTTCAGAAAGCCAAGATCATCAATGTAGACAGGGAGCTGAACATTACATACATTCACTCCATACCACTGGGGAAGGTGGGGAGGGGGAGTAATTCCCCTAAAGATTTGTTTTGGTATTGGAAGGATTGGCAGAAACACACTTCAGAAGATTTAATTAAAAGATAGACAGTTGATTTTCAATTATAATCATATGCAGTGCACACAGACCAACCCAGAGATATCATTAAAGAAAGAACTCGAAGTCTACAAAGAGTCTCAATGGCAAACACAGGAATGGGATGGATGAAAAATGAAATAAGAGACACTAAGAGTGTCAAAGTCAATTCCAGTTACTGTCTTCACAGGAATTAATTCAGAAAAAATATAAAAATATTACGAAACACAACAAAGTACCCAAATTAGGAAACATTAAAAAAAATAGAGACGCCAGTTTGGCGAGGGCGAAAAAAAAGCACATGGAAAAATGACATCACAAGAAAGATAAACCAAATTTTCCCATTCACTCCTACCAAACATCTGCAATTCAGTGACATTAAAAGGTCATTCAACAAAACAAACATTTCCACCTTTCACACAAACGTATCATATCTTGAACATTGCTGCTCAAGACACAAGAGACTAACAGATGCACAGAAATTAAAGACATTCCAAACTCTGGACATCCCAGGTACATAAAGGTTAAAAAACAAAGATGCATTAAAACAAAGGAAAATAGGACAAAACATACTCTGCAGCCTGACTATGCCAAATTCAACCAGTACAAAGGTTTTTGCACTGCAGTAGGTTACAAACCACTGATGTGGCCACTGTCAGACTGGAAATTTCTATTTATTTCAAATACATCAAAAATTTGTTCATCATTTCAAAGAAGAATATGTACATTCTAGGGCTTTAGGTTCCTTTAGTTCAAACAACATGCTGCTACCAATGAAAAGGGTGTGATGAGCAGGATGCATTTAGCCTATGTGAACAAATAAATGAGCCCTTACTTCAGCAAAGCACAAATCACTCATGCACAAAGATCAAAGACTGCAGCCAATAATCAGGGCTGAATTTTGGTACTGAAAAGCCCATAGAAGTCATCCCTAAGAAAAGCAAGTTTAAACAGAAATGGAGGACACTGTGCATCACTGCATCAGGAGGATGCAGTGTATAAAATTTGAGCCACTGTGAAAAATTTCAATTTCTATGCATGCTTAAAACTACCCTGCCTGTATTTTGAATATATACATATACACATATATATACACACACACATATACATACTGACTGTTTAACATCAACCATCTCTGTTCAACAGAGTTAACTGTTCTACTGACCCAACTACACAGCTGCCAATTACCAGTCACTAATTTTAGGCCTAATGACTGGGAGAGAGCCAAAGTGCTTCACTCAAGTATTACATGTTGCATTAATTAAAATAATTAATTTTGTATTAAAAAACAATTCAAATACACCAAAGAAATTTTTTCTACAAGTATTTCTTCTTAAAAAGCCATTTTGTCTCACAATAACAGCTAATCACACAGTCGTAACAGTTCTTGGTTTTTAGCTGAAATTCACATGAGGTTTTTCAAAGCAAAATGAATGAAGAATGACAATGCAGACAATTAAGAAGAGCAAGAACCATGCACCAAGTTTTTAGAGCTCATTTTTATTAAAAAAATATACAGTTCTTTCACTCTACAGAAAAAAATCAATTACACTTAAAATGTTTATTACTTACAAAGTCATGCAAAACACAGACTGAAAGGAAATCATTATTTTTTGAATGCCTAAGTGAAAAACTGTCCAATATGCTAACGTTTTTTGGCATTGTATGGACGCAGGTACATGTATGTGCCATGCAGCATTCTACTGAAATGGAGGTCTGCTTCCCTGCGGCTCTAGGAACAAGGCCTAGCCTTATTTGTGTCTGAAAGAAACACATTTCTGTCATATCATTCAACTGCTTGGTGGTCTTCCTGCAAAAAGCTAAACAAGGCATTACCAAATAACTACTGGATCAGAAGCAGCATTCTAGAGGGCTCAGAGACATTTATACAGTTGTTTATCATTACATGTATGATCAATTTTTTAAAATCTGTGCTGTTCATTTAATCATTTCACACAATTTTCAACGATTTTCAAAGTCTTTCTGCATATCCAGAGCATAGTGACTAGTACAAAGCATCACCCTACTCTTGAGCTCTAAGGCCTGTAGGAAATAACAGCAAGGAAGTATGGCACTGAAGAAAATGGGAGAAGAGGGGGAAGAGTCCCATTAAAAGCACATATCCCTCAATCTCAAAGCAATCATGTGGATGTTAAAATTGATTTCCAGATTTCATTCCTGATACACTTATCCACATACTGTTTGTACGTGCAAGAAAAGAGCCTTGACTGCAACCACCTACTGCAGTAACAATGCACAACAGACTGCTAGAAAAATCCTGTAAAACACCACTAGTCTTCTTAACTGCAGAGCAGACTTTCTAAATTAAATGTACATTGCAGGACATTCTGGCTACATGTACGATAACACCAGATTATATATTTAGAAGAAAATCGGTTTATACGTCTAAATTACTTTAAGTGTCCAATGTAAGACTTTTCAATGATAGACTGTCTTGCAACAAAATTCAATATGGTATTCAATCAAGCCAATCTTATGCCCAAACACTCAAAAGGACCTTATTCGCACACAAAACACAGGATGTTCTATTTTTCTCATGAATGCATTTACTAACCCGAGAGCTCCTTTTCTTCAGGATGACCAAGACGACAAACCTGGACAACAGCTTCAGTCCAGACGGGTCCAAAGCGGCCTGATGGCGTCCACGAGACAGCAAGCACCACAAGCCTCCTTTTCCTGGGCACCCAGCCCACCCAGGCACCAGCGCCGCCGCCCCTCCTCCCCCGGCCGCTGCCGGCCGTGCCGGGCCCGAGCGCGGCGCCGCGGGGGCTGCGGAGCGGGAACTGACCTCACCGCGCCCCGCCCGCCGCGCGTAGAGCTCTACCGAGCCCGGCACCTGCCCGCGCCGCCGAGCGCCCGTGAGGAGCTGCCCGGTCGGGCTGTGCCCGGTCGGGCCGTGCCCGCTGGCCGTCCCGCCACGCTGACACTGCAGGCCGAAGGATGCGCTGCTGTTCCCGATAACCTCTCTACGCGCCTTCCCATTCCCTTGTGTCTCGCTAGGGTATGGTGTGGGGACACTGACTTGACACTCAGTCAAGTACTGCAATGGCGTGGTTGTGTGTTTTCAAATCCTTTCTATGAAATCCAGATGTCTTTTGACATTAAAGTGTTCTTAGCAAAATTTGGAGGGTGAAAAAGAGGATTTAACTGACTGCGTACTGCCCTGTAAAGTACCTTTAATGTCACTGCAATATCAAATCCCTCCACTTTAAAAACAAACCACATCTAACACAGTCTTGCCAGAAGAGGTCTTTGGAATGAAGCCTTTTCGTACGTGTCTTCAAAGTTGAGCTCTGTTGCTGTGACACATTTTCCAATCTGTTCTCTACTGGAATGATTTGATAGTGCTTGATCTTGTCTAGGCATGGACATACATCCTCGGGGGTCTTGGATTTTTGGGACAGGCTCTTCAGGTCTCAAAAAAACGGAAAGGGAAAGCTATATACAGGGAAGTGTGTGGAGAAAGAATCTTCTCAATTAGAATTGCGTTAGTTCCAAAGTGAGATCTTGCCTTCAAGAGTCTTTTGATTAGCAGTGTAAGAAAGCATTCTCAATGCCAGTTTGGAACACTGTAGTTTACTGAATATATTTAAACTTGCGAAGAAAGTTTTCTGGCTGATGGAGCCTGTTGGGATTTCTAGAAGGTTTTTGACAACGACTGTCAAAGGAACAGAACTGTAATGGTGTAAGGCCAAGTGTCTTGGCACGAATAGCTGGTTAAAGGTGGAGCGAGTGTGTGGTCCTTGTAGCATAGTGCACTGCTGGATCAATCTCTACTTGGACCTGCTCAACATGCAAGTGACTTGAAAAGGGAACTGGGCACTCAGGTGACAGCCTTCTGATCATACCAAGCTATTGAGGGACCCGAGGACAAAAACCCACTCAAGATCTGGGAAGGACATTGTGCAGCTGAATAACTAGACAGTAAAATGGCAGATTCGATTTTGGATAGATTAAGGTGACGCACAGTGAAGAAAAACATCCTGACTTCAAATAAAAAATCAACTCTAAGCTGACTACAGGAGCAAAATCTTGGCCTTAGAAAAGGTTTTTGTGAAAACCTCACTTCAGTGCTTAATCGAGTTGATAAAAATAAGCCTTATGCTGAGATTTGAAAAAAAGCAGAGAACAAAGCAGTTTAATGTTGCTGTGTAAATTCATGGTTAAACAGATTTTAAAAGCTCTTTGAGTTTTTAAGTTCCCTCAGCTCAGGAAAGACAGAATAGTTGTGGAAAAGGTTCAGTGAGAGGTAAAAAGCATGATCAAAGGTACTTTACTCTCAGCTTCATGAAAGGAGAAACTAAGAAAGTTTCTATCTGGAAAAAAAAGAAAAAAGAAAAAACCAAAGATGACTTGTTAAAACAAAGGGCTAAAAATCATGAGTGATCATTGAAATTTTGAGCAGTTACAGAGTTACAGTTGGAAGTTGTGTCTGTGGATCCCATGAAAGCCACCAGGGACAATTTGCAATTACTGACTGGTGTCAGCTATTCTGCAAAGGTGATTATGTAGTGTTATGAAACTTTACCCCCCTAACTGTTAAATCAATCAGTCTTTGTAATATGAACATGTATTCACTTTGTTACCATGTGTTAATTCACATAATACAGTGAAATGGAACGAGATAGTGGAATTTTACTGGAGACTTTGAGTTTGTTCATACCCAAGTAAAACAAACTAAAGGGCAGCCCAGCCCTGGAAATAGGGATTTTGCTTCTTGGTAGCATAGAACTGTCCATGAAAGATAAAGGACACCCATGGACCACCCAGATAAAGCCAGAATTCTAGTCACTCTAATATGTCTTTGAAACCCTTCCAGTGTTATCTGGCAAAACTGACCCCAGGGACATCTGGATCAATAGACAAACAGCAAGAATGGTGCAGAAATACAGTTGCCTGGCAAAAATTTACAGTTATTAGAAATCGGTAGTGTGGGTTTCAGTTATTAGTCAAATCATGCTCTACTGGAGTGATTGAAGGGTATAAGAACCCTGTGTAAAACCACATTCAGGGTGACCCAGTTTGGCTGCGAAACTTCATGCACATGAATAAATATTTACTCTTGTAATTCTATACTTTGTTTCCTGGCCTCTCTTGGTCAGCATCAATTGTTGCAAATTTTCGTAAAAGTGAACTACACTTAGCAGATCGGTTTTTTCAAAAACAGAAAACCTAGGAACATTCCTAAAATACAAGATTATAATATTTTGCACAATAACTCAAGAAATAGTTTGCTAACCAACAGATTTTCTCACCTTATCTGTCTGTATCTGAGAAAGTCCAGACTGCAATAAATGTACTTCATATCAGTAAAATGGAATCAGTTATCTGATACTCAACATTAATTAAGTACTTTTCCCTCTCTTTCTTAGATTCGTGTAGCTAGCCAGCTCTGAGGTTAGAATGACAATTTCCTCTAACAAATGCAAACAGAGTATTCAGTATTTAAATAAGGTCAAACAATGTCATCCAGAAAAAAGCCTTGTTATGGAACTCTTGAGAGACAATTTGCATCTTCCTCAGTGTTTTACAGCTACATAAATTCAGTCCCTCCCTTGCATTTTCTAACCTCGAGTTCAAAGCAGCTCGATTTCCCGTCCCTGTCGCATGAACGCTCTCTTCTTTACAGACATGAGTCTGTTATAGATGGATAATGAGATGATTGACTCTCACAGTTAAGGGATAACTATTGTGTAAATACTAAGAAAACCTTTAGTGATGTACAGTTATGTTATTGTAGTTTAGATGTCCTCTGTTCTCCCCATAGTTCCGTTTTCCACCCCATATTGTGACCATCAGACAGCCAGGGTTGTCTTGGACAGGTAAAAAAGATGTTCACATGTGTCCCTTACCTGGGCCAGTGGGGAATGGAAAAGCTTGTTGCTTAGGGGGTGTGGCATGGCAACATCTGATCTCCAATCAAGTTACAAGAAAGAAATCTCCACCGATAAATGGCAAAGAGCTGACTGACAGACTTTGGGAGGAGCCAGGCCTGGCTGATGCAACCCCGAGGGGTATAAAAGACTGATATATAAAGAGCATCCATCTTGAAGAGGAACCAGCCACGTGGTATGCACGAGAGGCAGTTCCCAGTGCTGCAACTTTTTCCTTATATAGTCCTTTGTTGTGTTTTTGTTAAGGTTTAATAAACCTTTTTAAATTTTCAAAGTGATCAGTTGTTTCTCACAAGTCGGATCCGATCAGATCAGATCCAATCATAGCACCTCTTTCTCACTCAGGCTCCAGCCCTGGACCAACTTAGAACACCAAACAGGGAGTAATTCCCTGCAGTTTCCACCTTATCTGTCCCCTTTGGTTTGCCATATCCATGCCATCTTTGGTGAGCTCTGAATTCCCAGCTCTTGCCTCCTCTCTTGTTCCTTCTCAATTTGTCCTGTGATTGAGCCACCCGCAGTGCTGGTTAGGCATTCCTGAGCTTTCCTGCTGAGGCTCCTAAAGGGAGGGCTGGCACTTGGTAATGCCAAGGCTTGTTACCCATGTAGGGAACGCTGACAGCAGTGCTGCCAATTGGCAAACAGAAGCAGCATCCAAGCAAGAAGCCTCTTTAACTTCCTGCATCCTTTGCAGCATTGCTGTCCATGAAATTGGTCCTGTCACCAGGAATTCACCACAGCTCCTCAGTTGCCTCTGCTTGTCCTGTTGCTGTCCTGCATTCCTTTCCATCCCCTAACAAAATTATCTGGTATGAAATGCTGATTGTTGCTTGTGGATCCATGAGAACCACAGGCAGAATCACAGAATCACAGGATGGGTGAGACTGGGAGGGACCCCACTGGGTCATCTGGTCCAACCTCCGTGCTCAGGCAGGGCCATCCCAGAGCACATGGCACAGGGTCATGTCCAGATGGTCCTTGAAGATCTCCAATGTGGGAGACTCCACAACCTCTCTGTTCCAGAATCTGTTTTGCTCAGTCATCTGCACAGTAAAGAAGTTCTTCCTCAATATTCAGGTGCAATTTCCTGTGCATTAATTTCTCTCTATTGCCTCTTGTCCTGCTGCTTGGCACCACTGGGAGGAGCCTGGTTCCATCCTCTTAATGAAGCCTCCCTTCAGATACTTACAGATATTGGTGAGTCTCTTGTCAGTTGTCTCTTCTTGAGACTGAACAAGCCCAGCTCCTTCAGCGTTGAAGCTCAACTACAAAACTATAAAGCAGCTGTGTTTAGAGAAGGTTCACAAGAAAGTAAAGAAGATGAGTAAAAGAGCTACAAGATGAATCAGGTCCTCTAGGTGCTTCTCTTGGAAGAGTTTTGCTTTGTGTGTTACTAAATTCACAAGCCCTTCTGTCACTGAAAATGTTGGCATAAATCAAACTCTCTAACACTATTATTAGTACTAGATTGCAGGCATTATTTTATCACAGCACTGGATGCTTGCCAGTGCTTTCCCTGAACATGCATAAGCACTTTCAAGACTTTTCACTATTTGTACATTTTAGCAAATAAAGAAATTAATGTTCATTGGCTGTAATTTATATAGTTCTCTTCATTAATTATTATTCTATCTTCTGTTGGTTGTTGATTTATTTGTTTATTTTCATGCTACTTACCCCATATTTTCAGGTTTTTTTATTATCTTTTTTGCATGTAAAGAGGGTTTCAATACAATTGCTGAATTGTCTTTGTTAGTTTCGTCTTTCTGTCAGGGTTCTGCAAAATGTCCTTGTGGTTCATCAATTCTGCATTCCTAGTGTCCAGTTTCAGCAATATATCTCTTGCCCAGGTCTGAAATCACTGAAGCATATCTAGGTTGATTACAGCTGTTATAGTGAAACTTAAGGTTTCAGTAATTTTCCCCAACCGTGTTCCCACTACAGCAGCTAGTGGCAAACTTTGTTGTGTGAATTAATGCACAGAGGTAACTAGGGTGATCACTGAGCCCCAAGCTGAAGTGCAAAGAGTGGATTTATTTCATTATTTCCCTAACAACACTGGGTGGCAGAGACACAGGCTCAGTTCATCCTAGGAAATGGAGGCACATGAGGACACAGGCTGTGTCAGCCTCAGTTCAGGCCATGAGGATGGGCAGGGGGTCACTGCCTGCCCTGTATATCAAAGGCTTCACACATGCACAGTTTATCCCGAGGCTGTGCTTCCATGATCTCCCTCTCCCAGCAGGAGGCTCAAGTATGTGTGTGAGTGTGTTATCCCTACACAGCACCCCTGCTTCCTCAAAACAGGTAGAGGATCAACAACACTAGGCGTAATAAATGGAGTTTTCCCACACTGACATCCTGAGCAGAACTATTCCCTCCTCACCAAATCTTCCAGTTTTAACCCCTTGCTCTCAGCACTTGCTAAGTGCTGGCTACAGTGGCATATGAAAGAGTGGAAAATGAGACTTCTTATGATGCATTGAAACAATTAATTATAAAAATGAGTTAAAACTATTGGAATTGTTATTAGGAAAGTTATATAATTTCCAACACTTCTCCCCAAGAAAGTAAAAAAAAAAAAAAGTGCTGGAAAACCAGTGGTGATAACTGAAGCTGAAGAAGGGCACTTTTTTGAGACAAACAGAATTTCTCTGAGCCATTGCAATACTTTCACATAACAGCTTCTCCTGTCCCCTTTCAGGACACTGATAAAACTATAGCCAAGTGGATATGGTTTTTTTCACTCTATAGGCTGCAATAATGCAATAGTACAGTCTACTAAACTCAGGGAATGCACTTTGTAAGCTAAACTTCGTTGAGTGGAACATTTTGGCTTCCAGGGTAAAAATATACCACTTTGTAACCATTCAGAGCATTTAAAAAAGATAAATACCACAATGACAGTAGCCAGGATTTCAAACAGCAAGAGCAGAAGTTTCAGTTCCTGAGCTCCCCAGCCCCGCATATTGCAGTCTGAGACTTTGAAGGAGCCAGCTGAGTTGTTTCTGTGGCTGTTCTTGGTGCTGCTCACGCTCTTCCAGCGGCTGAGCAAAGCGCGTGCAGCACCCGGCGCATTCCCGGTGTTTCCGCAGGCACAGGGAGGAGCTGCCGAGCGGATCCGCTCCCGGTGCCGGGGCAGGCCCGCGGCGGGGCCGCAGCGGCTCCGCTCGGCTCGCGGGGCTCTGCTGCCCTCCAGCGGCCGCCGCCGCGCCCCGCACCCAGCCCGCTGAGGGCCCGAGGGAATCCCGCCTGGAGCGGGAAACGCGCCTCCCTCGCGTTTTCCGGTCCTCGCGTGCCGCGACGTTTCTGGTATTTCCACTCCGTCCCCGTTCGTCGGTGACCTCACCACAGCACGGATCCCCTCTGCCCCGAGCGCGGAGCAGGCACAGCCGCGGCCCCGTCCCGGGCTCCGTGGCAGCGCCGCCGCTGCTCGGGCTGGGTTAGCGGCCGCCCCAGCGAGCAGCCCGGTTTTACGGCTTACAGGAAGCACTGTCATGTAGACCTCAGCTCATTTATCAAATCCTTTCATTCGGGAAGTAGATTTCAGCGTAGGGGTGAAGGCTGTGGGCTGTGCAATCACACAAGCCTGGATCCTTTGGGAACTCAGCAGATGCAAGTCAGGCTGAAGAGGAGAAGAGCCAGCTGAGAGTGTGGTCAGGGCAGAAACTTGGAACGAGGTTTGAACCACTGGAGCCGCTGCAATGGCTTTTCAGCAACAGCCTGTGAGCAGGCATTAATTTGGGCGTAGCTTGGACGCTTTTTTGAAGTAAGCAATGATTACCTGCAAGAAGGAGACCCAGGGCGAGCTAGAGACCCTCCTGGCAGCATGTTCCCTGCCGGTGGCTGAGCTAAGAAAAGCCTGGGGTAAGGGCCTGGGGACTGCAGCCATCAGCCAGCACATCTCCAGTGGCAGCCCCCAGGAAGGAAGACAGTGGTGAGCATCCCAGGGTACCTTAAAAAAGAGAATGGGGAGGAAGTATGGACTGAACAAAAGCAAATATTAATATTCGATCACTTAGATTGAAAACACACCCGATTACAAGTCAGCAGTTCTCCCTCATCATTTATTTTTGTGGTTCACAACTATTCCTTAAAAAATATTTGAAACTACCTATGGATAGAATAACAGTCTTCAGCAGGCAGTAAAATGAGTTCATGGTATGATGTGTCCTGTAAACCAATGCAGCAGGAGAAATCTGAAATAGAGTCTTGCATTTTATGCAGAAATTAGAAAATTAGTGCTTAGCCAAATACCATTAAAAAGTCATAATACTCTTTTCAGGCCTTTCAGATTTCAAATTCCATTGCCTTAGATTTCTCTAGGTATTGCAACTATTATGAGTTTTTTCAGATAACTACCCATTCTGTGAAATTTTGTTTTGCTATCTGTGACGAAATTAGAGACAGGCAGAAGATTTTTCCTCTTAAATCTATACATAGTTAAACCCTGTTAAAGCTATAGAGGTCTTAAATAGCATTCCTTTATTTAAAAGAACTTTATTATGTGACTTTTTCGAAAAGAATCTTAGTTTGATATTAAAAAAAACAGTAATAATGCAAATTCAGACTGCTCAATGAGTGCCTTTTTCTTTGGAATAATGAGGAAGAGCAAAATATGAGTTGGGGGCCATTTTTGGTTTTGTTTTTCTCCAGTAACTCAGAAATCCAGGACATCATTAGCACTTGTGTTTTACTTTTGTATCTATGGATTTTAATTCCTGAAGAAGTAAAGGTGAAGAATTAGTAAAAGGAGTTTTTTTTATTGTTGTCAAGATTCTAAAATTAGTAAATATATGTTTCAGTCAAGCCTGAGAACAGCATTTTATTTTTTTGGCTGTTCGGCATCCCAAAGCACTGGAGCTGCTCTGTCAGCACAAAGTACCATGAATAGCATGAAACGTGCTTTATGAAATATGGCTCTTCAGTACAACCCTATGTCATGATGTGGTATCAAAACTGCTTCATTTTGGGGGCATCTTTTAAGGGGCATCTTTTAATTTTTTAATTCATTTTCTTCAACTCATCTTAAATAGATATGAAAACATTAACCATTTTTTATAGCTTCTGGCTTACATTTTTTCTTGCACCTGCAGATGCTGTGAAGTGTTGCTGACATCTGATAGTTAAGGGTGCCAATGCTGTACCTGTGCAAGCCTATTACTATAGAAGTTATTTCCCAGTTTATCATTTGAAACAAAAAGATCCTGAATTTTAGAAAATGCTGCAGAGTCACAATTTTTTAGTAATTAAGATACCTGGGTTTTAAGTTTCCTGCTGCTATGCCAGCTTTAGCGATAAATGAATTTTAAATATCCCTTTGATGAGTGACAGGTGTCTGTTGAGCTCTCGTTGTGGTGAACTACCATTTCATCTCCATTCAAAAAGTCCCATTGCTTTTTTACATCAATTGTTCTCTCTCCAATCTAATATTAAGGAAGAAAGGTGTAATGTTTCATATTTGTACAATCACAAAAGAAATCTTACCAAATTCCTTGATCTTCTGACACAGTCATAAGCATAGTGAGAGGAAAAGTTGTATCATATTACCAAGCAGCTCAAAAACAGACCCTCAAAAACCTTGGTGCTCACATCTCTGAAAAACAACTTTGTAAGCATCAGGTACAGCACACTGAATACTATAAACTCATGATTATCATCTCTGCTGTTTATCAGAAATAAGATCTAATAAAAAGTCACACTTGCTCCCTATACACTACACCTGCAGATATTTCTATTTTATATGTACCCAGAAGTGAAGGATGATAATAAATTACTTGAGGAGAAGAACTCTGTTGGGAGAAAAACTCTGCTGGCAGAATATCAGATACCTGGGGGCTTCTCTTTGAGGACTGGTACACCTCATTTCTGCAGCTTTTACATACACCTCAGGAAGGAAGTAGATACAAACAGCTTATGGTGGGGAAAAACTTACATGTATATGTATCCTGATTTTTTTTTTCCTATACATGTGTTCAGTCTTGTAATCACCACTGAAAAAATGTGCACTGTTGTAGAAAGGATTTCTGTTTTTAAATAAAAGCCAGTTAATTTACTTTGAACAGATAATGGATGCAGGTAGTCTTTTGAATACACCTAATGAGCGTATTTGGCTTTTTTAAGTCAATTTTCTGTCTCAAAAGGCATCCTTAGTAATATTTTTAGTTGCAGTAAATAATTTCATAAAATAATGAGGTTTTCAACAGAGAATTTGGTCAAGTTAGAATTCCAAGACTAGAATACATTTCCTAGCAACTGCAGATTGGCATTTTTTTCAAGAGAATACAGTCTTCATCTCCATTTCTGGAAACTATTCCATGCAAAGAGAACCAGCACAGTAAAATTCTAATGGAGACACTCCTTATGCTGTTACTTTACACTACACTACTTTTGTAGTGCATTTTAATCTGCTTTTTTATTGCTAAAACATGGCCTGGAGTTAAAATTGATTAAATTTACTAAGTCCTTAAAATGAACTATTTTTCTGCATAAGATCTTGAGTTTAGACTTGTAGCTTTAAACAGCCTTTTTATTCTAGAAGCAAATTAATAATCTGTTTTCATGTTACTAATGAGAGTTTCTGAGAGTTTTGCTTAAATAAATGGCCCCAAGACCCCATTTACCTCTTCAAAAGAACTTTAAAGCACTTGCCCAAGTCACATCACTGACCTATTTAGGAACACAGAATGCTGCATGGATTGCTAGTGCATTTAACTATATTTTGGCAGAACTAAAATTAAGAAGTGCAAATGGCTCCACTTTCCACTGCAATGCAATTTTACCAATATTAAATTTATTTAATTCATATTCCTAATTTTTTGTAACAAATGTTTATCAAGACAATTCATAACACAGTTAGAAACATCATGAGGTATGTGTTCAATATTGTGCTTAAAAGTCAGTCATCAACTGACCAAGACAAAATATGGATGTATGATCCATTCTTTTTATGCTCAGAAGTGTATTTGTTTCTCACTGTCATCCTTATTCCAAGTTTCAAAGGTGGGCTTCAAAATCCACTACAGCTGATGGAGGTATTTCCATTGATTTTCACTAGGCTTTGGTCAAGCCCCAGATGTCAATGAACAAGCTGAAACTCACTGAATCTCCTTGTTTACAGAAGTGATGAAGCAGGTCAAAATCCTCATTTAATCTCACTGTGGGGGATAGGCCACTGATGAAAGAGCACACTGGCAAAAAGGCGGATTTTGAAGAGACAGACCTGAAACAACCTGCTGTGCAAGTGCCATTTAATTACCTTGGCTCTCTGATCTTAATTCCTCTTGATACAACCTGCTACAGACTGAACATGTCAGAATAAACATAAGGCTTTTTCTGTTCCCTGTCTTTGTTTTCAATTACCTTTGATGTTGGCATAATGGATGAATGTACACGATGTTGTAGAGTGCAGTGGGAAGACCTGTAAGTTTGAGGGGAGTTTTACCCCATGGGTGAGGCTGTGTGGCCCTGTCAGACCTCCCAGGGAAATCCTTGACTCCGGCTGTTTCCCTCCACCCAAAAGCCCAATGACTTTGTGTTGCCCTTTCCACTCATGGACATCCTTCTAGGTTTGAGGTCAGAAAAAATTGAACTGTCTCCACTTTTTCTTACTACCCCAACATGTACACATCTTTCTTAAAAGTGCATAGTCAGGTGGATTAGTACATAGGTTGTGTAAAACTAGGTGACTTTTAAAAGACACCACCAGCATTGACTCTGCCAGTGACCAAGTCAATCATCATTTGATGAATCTGTTCAGAAGGTGAGTCTGAGCTTCCATGTGCAGAGGAGGAGACGCCAAACTGCAGGATAAGCACAGCTGATAATATGAAGCAGGAATTGCATGGCAGGCACACTGGTTCTGAAATGTGGAATAACAAAGGATGAAAAGTCAAGTTATTACCTTTGCAGACCATTTCTAAGAGAATCCATAATTCTCACAAGTTCACAAACCTAGATGAGACTTCAGGTGAGCGACCTCCCCTGAGAAACCAACACAGCTTTGTTGTCTTCAAATCAGTGATCATTTACATCAGCTGTCAGTCCAGGAAGGTAAACTCCCAAAACTTGGGATGGTAAACTCCTCTGAGGAATTTACTTCTGTACTATGGGTCAGTATAGAAGCCTCATGTGGTTCTCGTTGATGTTCATCTCCAGGAATGTTAGCATAACATTTGCAAGTAGAAAGTATGTTTGATGGTATATTCATAATCCCAGTATGATCTTCAATTAACACTCTCTTTCATGATGAAAAGACCAAAAGCTCCCAAGACCTCTTGTTGCTCCTAGCAGCACACACACACAAATTCTTCTATTGCAAATATATCTGTCAGCACAAAAGAAGAAACTATTCCTGTCAGTGTCAGTTACCAAATGTGTTTCTGTGTTTAGAATTCATGATAATTTATTCTAATGATTTTCTTAAGAATCTCTACAAACTGTTTAAATTTCTATTTGTTCTCATATCAGCTGTTATACCAGATAGGGTCTAGATGTATACAAGATAGGGTCTGCTGATTTTAGCTACTGAGTCCTTGGATGCAAAATGAGCAGACTCACTGAAGCAGATGAATAAGCCTCTACAGAACACCCACAACATTACAATATTTTTCTCCATGCTACTGCAAGAACACAAAGAGGAAAAACAAACTCAAATAGAAAACAAAATTAATTATCCTGGGTTTGTCTGAATCAGAATTCTGAGTGACCTGAAAGCCTGAAAACAGTTAAATGGAAAAATATACTCATTTAATAGTGCTGTGCACCTCCACTGGACTACTGCAAGTAGAGAAATTATATATGGTCATAAAAAAATTAATTCAAAAGTCTTTTTGCTAGCTCTTTGGCATATAATTGCACAGACAATCTGAATCAGGTATAATTTTGTTTCAACCTCAGGACAGGAAATATCTGCCTTTTTCTTCTCTTCTATTTTTCCTGTTGAAATACCATGTGTTGTGCCTTCAAAATTGTTTATAGCCTTTTCTCAGAGCAGTTTCTTTAATGAATGTTTAGTATTGTCACCAAGCAGTTAATCCTGAATTTTTGGTCAGAACAGAAGGTGCTCTTCATGGAGAAAGACAGGACAAAAAGGGAAAAAGCCTTTGTTGGAATTTCCAGCTCTGTGTCACTGACAGAAGAGAGTCTTTTGCACATCCGTATGCTTAAGGCGTAAATGCCAAGATAGGCAATGACAGGAGAATTAGTGTCAGTATAGCATGTTATACAGGTCTGTGAACCCTGCATTGCCTCAGATCCCTGAATCTAAAAAAAATACTGCATCATGACCAAGTGCAGGTTGTCAGATGACAACATAAGTTTTGTAAAAAGCAAGAATCTAGAAAATAGGGAAATTTCATACCTAGTAGGTTCCACATGGAATATGCATGCTACTGAAGGAAAAGTAGATAGTTATGAAGCATTTTCAATGATGAAAGCAAAGTGGAAACAGAATAAAAGTTTATAGATCTAACTTTACAAAAAAAAAAAAAGATACTGATGGAAATCTCTTTGATAAAAAAAAGTATAAGGACATTTTGTTTTAAAAAAACTGCATATTGTCTAAGGTAGAAATCTTAGGATTGTCTTGTGTGATGAAAACTTGGTTGAATTAAAATATGGCTCTGCATAAAAAGAGGGGATATTAACCTTTCCTATTCAAATTAGGCATGCCTTTGAAGAAGAATTTAAATTGAGTAGTAGCCTGGAAGCTTTGATTTACATCAAATAATTGGATATGAACTTCCCGCATGTAAGGCAGACAGCAACTGAAAATTATCTGAACCAAAACAAGATTTTCAAAATCATCACTGAATTATTTGGAACAAAGGCCATGAGTATTGGGGACAAAACCAAGAGTGAGAAAAATATTAAAACACAGATTATTCACACAGGAAAATCTTCTATGTAAAACAATAACCTCTCTGATTGCCACTGGAATTGAAAATTTTATTGCAATAACAACTAGATGGTCAAGTGCTCAGGTCAGAAAAACAAAACAAATGCTAGAAAAGACAAAGAAAAGAATAGAGGATACAACAGGAAACACTTTTTTTCCCCCCCATGTGAACCCCATGTGCCTGCACCTTGGGTATTCTGGGATGTAATCTGGGAACTAGAATGGGTTCAGAGAAGGGCAGCAGGGATGATAAAAGTCTGGACCAGCTCTGTGAGGAGCAAGTGCCAGCATGAGAAAGAAACTGCTGAGAAGGGAATACAGTGCAACACAGAGAGTAAAGGGAGACCAATTGTGTTTTAGTTCAAGAGACAGCAGTATTATTCTCAAATAAAACAAGCAGGCAGCAGATGCAGAAAACATAATAGGAGGTGGTCTTCCACGCAATAAGTGAATAAGATATAAAAACTATCAAGTAGTGTTGTTCAATGCAAAGTGTATATGGATTCAATAAGTAGTTGGGCAAATGCAAGAAGATATATCCACAGGGAGCTAAGTTAAGGGAGATCACTCTATGAAAATACCACTGCATGATCACTGGTTTTGTACTGTACACCAAACATCTGCTGTTGTTTGCTACAGATTGGTGGGTTAGAAGGACCATTGGCTTAATGTGTTGTTTTTATACTCTTAGGCTGCTGTAGTTTTCTGCTTCTGTCTTAACAAATTTAATTTGTATTGTGCATTAAGTTGATGCACAAAACAAATTATGTTCCACCTGTCAAAAAGGACAGGAACATTAGAGAGCTGTTGCTAGGGTTTTGTAAACTAGAATTAAATAATAAGTTAATGATAGTGATTTTACTATCAAAAACAGCAATAGGCATTTCTTGCATAAAGGCAGGTTTGTTACCACATAAGCAGAAGGAATATTAAAAAGTGATATAACGAGATTGCAACTTAGAAATCCAAAGGTATTTGTGGTACTTTAGCATATGGGAATTTAAGTTACCCATTGATACTTGGCTCAGATTTCAGAAAACAGCATAACTACTAACTTTATAAATGTTACATAATATGAATATTTAGCTTATCTTGTTCATATTATCCCTTTTAAAACCAGTTTATAATCCATGAGTGATCAAAAGCTTGGGACACTTTTGATGTTAGATAAGGCAGAAGCTTAGAGACAAGAAGTTCATTAACTAAGCACAGAAATGAGCAGCAGTGTAAGTACTCTAGGAAAGTAAGCTAAGAAAGTGAGAAAAACTCAGTGAGAAGGTCTGTCCAAAACTGTCTTTCAGAAGTAGCAGCAGATTGACCAATGACTGAAAACAGTTAATCCAAACCTCTCTGTCCTTTACAGGTGCTTCAAGAACACATACAAAGACTGTAGTGATACTGCAACACGACCAGCACAGAAAACTCACTCCTTTGATTTTACGGGGATTAAAGTGTGTCCTCCAAGTATCTATCTTCAATAATTGTATTCAGTTTCTTGGCTGAACTAGTTTAGGGGAGAATTCACTGCTCGTAGGACCTGTCAGTGCTGCTCAGCAATCCTGCAGTGATTGCTCCTCAGGACAATTGCACTGCCTTTGCAAGGCTGTGGAGGCAGTAGGTGGGGGATGATGGATGTGGGCTGTATATTCAAAGGCTGATATAACCTACTGAGACTCAACATCTTGGGCTGCTTCTAGTATTAACAGGCAGAGCTGGGATCCTTCAGAAAGAGGTTTGGGAGTGAAATTCTAATTTCATTGTAGGGGATAGAATGTAAGAGAATGGAGATGGTGCAGGGGGCAATCTGAGCAGTTGCAGCTGTGCTAATTAACAGAGATTGGGAACAGGCCTGCCCTGAATAGGCCACAGCTGTGTCCAGTAAGGATGAGTGCTATAAAAGAGTGGGTTAGCTGGTTGAGAGGAGAGTTGGAGGTTGTTGCTTGTGCTGCAAGGGGCTGCTCATGAGAAATGGCCAAGAAGTTATGGAGCTTTTTGCAATAAGATGACAACATTTCACCACTTTGAATTTCTCTCTGGAGTGCTTATCTCTCTGCACTGACTGTGCAGGGAGCTAAGGCACTGGGCTTGCTATGCTAATATTGAGCTTTGGGACACTCTTGCCCTTTGAAGAGCTGTCACTATATGCCAGAAGTCTGTTGGATTTTGCAGTAACATCACAAAGCCCCTGAGAGTTTGTGATGGGGAGGCCAAGAGCAGAGGCTCCAGCTTGGGTGGAAACAAACCACAGAAGGTCAATGACTCATGGGTGCAGGAATGCAGCCTTGGGAGCTGGGAAGAGCTGGTTTGGGGAGCTGGGCAGGGCTGGCTGGGGGAGCAGGGAATTGCAAAGAGAGCAGAGATGTAATTTATGTACGTAAGCCATCCTGTACATAGTGAAAACACAAGATAACAGGGAAGTGTAGATAACAGACACAGTCCCTGCTAGGGGACAAAGGAAGAGCAGAAATTGGTCCAGCACCTTCTCTTCCAGTTAGAGAGGAGTAATGTTACTGCTCCATCATTGCTACCACCTCCCTCACCTTTTGTAATGAAGTAACACTTTTTGCTTTGCCATCCTCTTCCTTTTGCTCCCATGATCCAGCAGTTCAATATAATGATTTTTCCTTTTTCAAATCCTCAGGTTAAGTAAATAAGTACATTGAAGAGCAGTTTGAATTCTGTTTTCTGCTTCTACTTTCCCACAGGACAGTGTGATTTATTACCCCAGTGATTTATTATCAGATCAATGTGAAATTGGGTGCAAGAGTTATGATGATGTGCATCCACTGGAAATGTTTAACAGTTGAGAAGTGAAATTAAAATTATGAGATGGCAAAGTGAACTGTGAAAATACCTGTTGTTATATGAGAGAGAATATGGAGAACCAATGGTTCAATGAATGTCACTAGTTTTTGCACGGTGTTTAAAAAATGGCACTTGTACACACACAAAAAACTATTTCCAGAGTAGATACCTGAATTCTACCTATTTAATGTACAATACTTAGCAGTGACTGCTGACCTGCAGAACTGTCTCTTTATTCCTTCCTAGATGGAATAGGACATCCCATTGCTAAGTGGAGTAGATTTTGTTTGTCTCCCTAAAAGGCGTCATATGTTTCAGGAAAAGTTCCAGATAAAGTAAAATAAATCTTGTTTCCTCCCGTACGACTATTCTGACATTAGAGAAAAATATTCTCATTTTGAACCATGGCACACTTCAAGAGCTTTAGTAGCTAAAGTCTCAGAAATTCAGTGTACAGCCTCCTTTGCAGCTGCCATCATGATTTCCCTAGTTACCTTCTTCATCATGCACTCTGCCTGATTTACACCTTGGAGCTTGCTGCATTTGAAATTATGTTGTTATTGCCACACCTTTGAAAGATAGAATCTGGAGTTCAGTCATCATAATGCAAATATCACCCCAAAGCAGGTGCCTCCCACACTGTTCTCAGCCAGGTGCCAGTGATGCACTGCACGTGTGAATCTCATTTGCATGTTTGTATTAAGGATGCCTGTCAAATACACAAACTTCATAGCTCACCAGGTACAGCCTGGGGAATGTTTACTTTTTTATTAATAACCAACATAATAGAACAATAAAGTGCAGGATGTATTTGAAAACAATGAGCTCTGTTGAAAGGGGTGAGAAGGCCCTTAGTTTAGGGGAGAAGTGTCACACCAATCTCCAAGGATGTCAGAGATGGAGAACTTCCAGAAAGGGACCAATAAAGATTTTTTTCTGATAAATGTAACCTCTGACATAAAACCTGGATGAAGAGAGTAGTTTCTGATTGTGTGGACCAGCATAGAAACTTAATTTTTTTTTTTTTAATTTTTGATATGAGAATATAAAAGCACAATTTTCTTTATATTTTTCACTAAAGTAATTTATAAGAATACTCATAACTGTGTAGCTGTCCTGGCTGTTTGAGAAGTTGTAAACAAATACTTTCCACACGAGTTATCTAAATCAAGTGAAACAGGATATCAGCCTTTGGATAATATTACACAACTTTTGCCCTTAAAAGTAGGAAACTGAAATTTTCAATGAGGACATTTTGTTCCAGCAAGCTGTTTTGGGATATTCAGCTGGCAATGTTTTTCCACAAAAATGCTCAAATCAGTTTGAGATCTAGAATCATATGAGTCAAGACAGATGTAACACACTGAGGACTGTGCCTGACACCCAGCAGTCCCCAGGGTATATCTAGCACTTGTCACTTCTTCATACAGCTTATCACACTTTTTTCATTAATTGTTAGAAAGCATTAGGAATTCCTCTCATGCCTTTTATCCAGTAATCATTATTACAGTCATTACCAAGTTAATTGCAATAAGCAGTCATGATTTTAATACTTTTCCTGTCACCTGTTTAAAAGAAGTGCATATAAGCATTAAATAACACAGCTACTTAGTAACAGCATTGGAAATGGAATTCAGATATCTAATGGAATTGTACTACTCTCTAAGCTCACAATGTTAAAATGGAACAAAAAGCAAAGTAGGAAATTGGAATGAAGGCAAAAAACGTGTTCTGTTTTAATTAAGGAACAGTTCTTAACAGCTCAAGTTAGACTAAAGGCATACAAAAATATAAACTAAGATAAAACTTCCCATTGCATATTATTTTAGCTGGAACCACAAAGTGCACTAAGCATATAAATAAAAGAACAGAGCATGTGCCTCAAATAGGGATATATAAAAGAAAGATAATGGATAAAAGTAAAGAGAAAAGAACTGTGTTAAATTGAAATGACATTGTCTCACATTTCTTAATGCTGAGTGAACTACCTCAGAACAAAAACAAAATCTAAGAAACATTACTGTTCAGGTGCTTTCATCATGCTTAACCTTTTTTGCATCAGATGAGAGAGTTTACTTCTTGAAAAGAGACAGTTTAATAGAACAAAATCCATCATATGCTTTATATTGAAGAAAAAAAAAAGCACCAAAGTTCCAGTAGTTCATAAGAAGAATACAGTAATACATTATAAACTGCATGCTAATCATAGGAAAAAATATTTGAGAGGATGATGGTCATACCCAGTCAATACACAGCCAAATCCTTCTGGGTTTTACCTTGTATTTTGAATAGTGTAAATACAATTATACAAATATTAGCATTTGAAAAACAGCAGGAGAAAAGGTGCAGGGTGGTAGTGGGCCAGGAGGATGCTCCATGCCTGCACCTCTGCCTGTGTCCTGCTTCCACTCCGGGCTGTTTGGAGGACAGTGGCAGTCTGAACCCACACTTTTTGTTCCCTGTCCTCGCCTGTTTTCCTGCTGCTCTGATGATGCTGCCCAGCCCTACTCCATCAGTTCCCAGTGCAGGGCTGAACATCCTGGGGTGAGATGCAGCACTGAGAGTTAACAGAATCACTGTTAATCATCATTTTGCTATGGCTCCAGCTACGCTCCTTGCTAAAAAGTTTCCTGCCAATGATACACTGCAATAGTGAAGGCTACAAATGTACTGCAGCTGTCAGCCAGCTGTAAACAACAACCAGTTGCATTCAACGTGTCACACCAGTGCAAGAATAGAGCCTGAGGAATCTATTTTGTTTGAAATAGAACCAAACTTTAGCCATAGTTCTGTCCAAATGATTAAACTGAAGTTGCAGTGGACTTGGAAAAGAATGCAGGCTTGCTATTAAATAAAGATTGAGTATTGAAAATCTTCTTGATGATGATGATAAAATGTCAAATTAATGTACATTTGCAGTCAGGACACAGCTGTGGAAAGTTACCTCAATTTAAATCACTGATTGATGTGTGGGAAGTACAACTGTGATTTGAGTTACTTCCTCAAAGAGGAAACTGGACTAAGAAGTCAGTATAACAAGTCATTTATTTACTCCCCAACTCCACTGACCATGGCTCAAGCATGAGGCAAACTTTGCAGTTAATTACGGATGATTGAAACAGTGGAAAACAAATCTAAAAGTAATTCTAAATGAAGCAGAAACAGAACACAGATTTTGGGGAGGTGGTCAAGAAGATCCAGTTAAGCATCACAACTCAAGTGGCAGCTGTGGCAGCAATCAGCAGGTCTGTGGAGGCTACAGATGTAACACTGAAGGGAGGTTGTTCCTTTGCCAGAGATTTGCAAATACTTCATATTGGTAAGAGTTCCTGACAAAGCAACACGACTTCTAAGAGACACTGAATGGTGTTTATAGTGACTGTAAAAGGTAAATTGTAGAGGCTGATATTATATTATTCTAACTTTTATCGGATTTATATCATGCCTGAGCTACTTCTTTGTTACTTCTGGCAGAAAATGGCTTTGTCCTGGCAGCAGCAGGATGCAATGCATTAACAGCTGTGCTGGAGCCTGCTAAAATAACAGCAGACTTTCAGATGCAATAGCTGTCCTTCAGTTTCTCTTATAATGCTTTATTAAAATGCCAGCTGGAAACATCAACCATCTCCTTTGTTGCCAAATAATTACCAGCTTTAATAAAGACAGCACTTTAAAACAAAAACTTGAGTGGGCATTTCTGGCTAATGTCTATACCTAAATATCAGTTTCTTCTATCAAAAGAGGACAAAGTCAAGGTAGAAGTTAGAGTAACATGGCCTTCATGTTTTATAGATGTAGTCCTCCATGAATGTCTCTACACTGTAGTTTAATTTTTCATTTGATAAATACTGAATTCCTCCCTTGTTGGCACATTTGAACTTTGATGAAATTGAGATTTTGTGTAGAAATATTTAACTAGCTTAGCAGAGGTGCCATTTTAACCTTAGCGGAAAACAGAAAGTTAAATGTGTCCATTTTGTTCTGAGCTTTGACAAGAATTAAAATAAGTGTCCTTCCTTTCTGTGCAACTTGCTTGGAGAAATGCCATCAAATCTTTCTACATTCTTTAGCAATAAATAAACATTTTCAGCATTTGATGCAGTTGACAAATAAGACCAGTTCCTCCAAACTGGGATTCTTTCAAGATGTGTTTTATTTTCCCACACCACCTACCCCCAGCCCATGTGGAACCCATTCTGGTTCTGTCTTCTGGAAGTTAATACAGCTATTGATTACCCATTTCTTAAAGCAGCACCATTTACAAGCCAGTAATAAGCATCCTTTCACATAAGGTTAAACATTTACATGAACTGATTTTGGAGAGTTATCCAGGAAAAAATTGTCCTTATTTTCTTGGGTATGGCTGTTAGCTTAATTTTTTTTTATAATGTTGATTCCAATCCTTTTGGAATCAACAACACTCAGAGGACTTGTTACATTCCAACACTCAGCAAAAATGCTGTAAAATTGTCCAGAATTTCAATTTATTCAAGGACAGTATTTTAGTTCACAGTTATATCTATGTATAACTATGTGAATCTGACATTCACAAAACACAAATAGTGAGATTAACATGCTTCTGAACCGTGAAAGATAATCTCTGTCTGACCTAAATCACTTTGGAATAGCAGAAGTTATTACTACAATGTGTTTTTCCTTTTACATGACTTACATCCTGTTTTCAAGTCCAGACTAGTCAGGATGTCTCTATAGCCTTTGAAATCTAATCCCTGTCTTTTCATAGGACTTTGGGTGGATTTGGCTAGAGAACTTTCAATGATAAGATATTATTGTAGTGCAATTTTATTCTGAAAACACACCAAAATTTTCGGCCTAGTATTCGTCCTCTTGTGGATCCCTCTTTGACAGCCAAAATTTATAAATTATGATGATCCTTGACAATATTGTGTTTTATTCAAATATTTCATCATTTAAGGGGAATTTTGTTCAGATAATGTGAGGGATGTGAGAGCTAGATCCCTTGTTAGACTGCCTTTTAAACTATTTTCTTGCAAGTCTTGAGGCAATGAACCGATGCCTCCTGGATGTCATTTTACTATCTATTTTCAGCACAGGAATGAAACCTGAGTTGCTTATATTAGTATCAGGAAGAACATAAATGTTGAAGCTGTGGGAAACAAAAATACCAAATCTGAGATCCACCAGCTGGGTTTTCTACAGACAACGATGCAGCCTAGTTCAGAGCTATTTTCTGAAAGCTCAGCCTGCTATTCCTGTAAATGAAAATAATTTACACACTGAACTTTATTGCAGATTTCTTGTAAATTGTCTGAATAATAATCACTCTTGGGACAATATTTCTGCTTTTATTATCCTTGTGTGCTCATGGGTGGATTTCTCAGCATTGCAGTTCTCATATTTCTGTGGTTGTTTACTTACCTTCCCTTTAGCAGAAAGGGAATGATCATATGCTGTGGCCTCAATACGACACAGACAGAACACGTTTCAAAAACCACATGCATAATCTTTGTGGAGAACTCACACATCCTGCTACAAGGCACAGAAAGCTGGTTTCTTGCTAAATGTAATTTTCTTCTTCCACAGGACAGAAATAGAGTGGCAGAGGAACAGAAAAGAGTCACAAGCAGCTGCAGCCCTCTCCTACATCCTTGTGCATGATTTTGCCATGTCAGAGGCAGGTAGCTGACCCACCTGAGTACTCTGGGAGACTGTTTGGCAGGATGACTTTCACAGACCTTGACTGTGCAGGTGTTGTAATCAACTAGAAGGACATCTGAAATACTTGAACATTTGAGTGCAGATAAGATATTGTTGTAGTGCAACGATCAATCTTAAGTCCATCTTAGTTGACTGCCCTGTGAGGTGTTCTCCTCTTTCCAGTGCATCTCCTGAGGTGAAACCAATTTCATGCAGGACAGCACCTCTTGCCAAGGCTTGCAGTGCTGCCCTCCTGGTCAGCATTTGCACCCCTTGGCTGCCACTGCCTCTGGATCAAGAGTGAGCTGCCCTGAATGTCCTTGCCTTGTATGTGTGACTGTGGTTTGGGTGATAAAGACTGATCAGAGGGGATTGCTGACTGCTGAAGGCATGCAAATAACTGCTGAAATGTCATCTTAGTGCATCTTGTGCCTGTGTTCAAAATGGCAACTGTTTTACTGTCAGTATTGCATAAAGAATGTGGCTTAGAGCAGAGTGCAAAGCTCCCCAAAATGTGGGGTGAAAAAGCACAAGAGGAAACAATGCTCTGTCTAGTTACTCTAGCTTTTTCAGATAATAAATAATTTTTTTCATTGACCCTGTGTCCTTGTGATAACCCTGAACACTGACCACAATTTCTTAAAATTATGTACTGTCTTTTTGCAGCCTTTTTAAACTTCACAAGTATCCATCGGTCCTTCCATGAGCCTCAGAGTGTCAGGACTTGCCATTTAAGAAGTGCTGCTGGGCAAATCCCCTTTTGGTTCTGTGCCCAGAGAACACAGAGGAAAATGTCCCCCAGGTGTGCTCAACACTGCAGTGAGCAGCTCAGAGCAGTGCAGGGGGCTCACACACATGGGTGGCAGCGCTGGGCAAGCAGTGTCTGAAAAATGAGCTCCCCTCTCTGCAGCAGGGCATTGTCAGCCCAGTGCCAGGGGGGCTGGGCACCGTGGTTGGTGATGCTTGGTACCAGAGTGAAACCCTGAAACAGAGCTCATGTGTGTATGAGGTGATTATTCTCTTTCTCTCCTAGAACACTTAGGGCTCAGGCAGCATCAGACTTTTAGTATAGACAGCTGTGAGCCTGCATCTTAGTGTGCTATACAAAATTATAAGTTAAGTTTCTTTTGCCATTTCTCTGGCAACCTCTTCAATTATGCAGGGAAAACTGCCTTGGCATCTTGAGTGTGAGAGTTTTTAATTTTACAGAACAATCCCTTAAATGGCAGAAACTCAAATATAAATGCATAATGCTGGACCTACTGCACCTACCTGAGAGTGTACACGAACATCCATGGCAATTATTCTTGAAAAAAGAATTGGATGGTTTCAGGGTTTAAAATATTTATAGTAACACATGCAAATTTAAAGCAGGCTGTGCAATCCAGTCATTAGGACTCTATGCATAGGCGTCCTGGCAACAGTTTACCTCTCTTATGGACTTCCTGATGCACTTGAGCAAATCACTCCATTTCTGGTCCTATGTCACCCCAAGAATGTCTGAACTGTTGTTAGGTACCACCAGAAAAAGGAGCAATGTGTAAGAAGGTGGCAAGTATCTTAATGCAGAAAACACCACATCAAGAAACCATATATCCTTCTAGGAATTACTGATTAGAGTGCCTCAGAGACAACTAATCCTCTGCACCAAAACATATCTCCAAACCTCAAGTTGAAAGTCTCAAAAATAACTCATGCAGGTAGTAATTATTCTGCATATGGTGGAGATTTGACCAACTAAAACAATACAGTGAAAAAAAAATCCCATCAAAATACAGAAAATGATAGAAATAGAAAAGCTTCTTTTGTATAATTTCTATTCTCTTCATGGCAGAAACATTTTGTACTATCAAGTGTCAAATGGGGATAAAAAGAATGAAGTGCTCCAAATTGCTTTAGTGTATCTTTCAAAAATTAAACATGCATGGAGTTTTGTAAATTCTGATCACACTGGAATACACAGGGAAGTACAGACATGAATTAATCTACCCATGAAATTCAATAACACGTTTACATGATCAAGAATGAGACTCATGGAAACAAACAGTAAATATATGCTTAGAAAATAATTAGAGCTACTGTTGTTTTGACTGACAATGAAATCAGTCTTGCAGTCATCTACTGTTCTTACTCAAGCAGGAAAAACTAAAATTGCAGATAAACTGCCTTAAACAGAGTAGTGTTAGAAACAATAGTAAATAAGCAAATGTGAGAAAATACATAGAGATGGAAACCCTCAACAAATATTACAGAGAGAGATATAAATGCACAGTTACATCATTATATAGAGAGATATTGATAACCAAATATATCACTATATGAGTATGGAGAAATACATATGTACTTAAACGAGCCACCCTCCCCAGTTGGTTACTGTTTAAAATAAATGCATAAAATTCTTAAGAAATCAGTGTTCTTAGAAAACTGAAAGTACTGAGAATATGAGACAGGGAAAATTAAGATAAGCGAGAAAATATTTCTAGGGCTGTATGAAGAAAGCTTATAGAATGAGTTTAAAAGTTTAACATAATAACTGTGGGTGGGATTTTTATATCTCCTTGAGAAATTATACTACTGTGATACTACTTCCACCAAATTCAAGTGCAAGACTGATAGCTATAATGCTAATCATTAAAAAAATTAAGCTTCTGGTTTGTGCATTTAAAGCATTTTAGATATCATGACCAATAAAGACATGAAAGAGGATTTTTATTTAAAGGCTGAGATTCAGAAAAATAAAATAATCTGAAAAAAAAATTGAATCAAATCAAACCTCTTTAGCAAATAGAGAATTCATACATAATCACATCTACACTCTCAGATATAAACCATAGAAAAGGGATTTGCTTATGAAGAGTATCACATTTTGCAACTTATTCATAGTTTGAACAGAGGATGCATAAAATGGAGAGTGACATAATGCCAGAATGTGTCACAATAATGACAAACCTACAGTTAGACCATCAGGCCTGCTTGAGACATGCATGTGTGAGCCAACGCTAACCTTGGAGTTCTGTGGTTCTCTAATCTAACAGCTCCCCATAACAAAAAGGACATGACATAACTCTGATACTTTGGCACCTCAGTAATTCAACTTGCTCCTAAAGTTAGATTTTTAATGTTGAACAATATTTTTTGACACTTCTGGTCCCTAAAATACCATAAGTGTTTTGCTGAACTAACAAAGCAGGGGCTACCCAATAAATCAGAGCAGTGACATGCAGTATTGCTCTATAAATCAGCAGTTTTGTTCCTGGATTATCCTGTAGGCATCTGCAAAGACACTAAAGAGAAAATAAACACATTTTCAGGCTTAAATCACCTTCAAATAATTCTCAGGTGCTGGAAGAAAATATTTATCGGCTTGTTAATTGAAAATGGCTCTGATGTTAGAAGGAGATTTCACTGTAAGACTTATCTCTGAAAGACTGAATGAAAACTGGAATTTATTTCTATCAAACAATTGCAGACCACTATTTTTTCAAGCAAATACTGTGACTATTGAACTAGAGCAGTTGCAATTATGTTTGAGAAAAGTTCTATTACCTGACAATTTTGTGGACAGTTTGTTCTACCTCTTCACTATTTGTCTCCACCCATAAGCATGATACAAATTATAGTTTCAAAGTTACAAAAACAGACAGTCTTTAATTTCACATTGTGTACCAGTTTATATAATCTGGCAAATCTCCTGTCTCTATAAATAAAAATGCTCTAAAGAGATAAGGAAGAGAAGGCCGTGTGTTTCTCCCTTGCACCATTCTGGGAAGGTTTGGCACTGGAGACCTTTTGTCTGTCCTTTTCTCAAAGAAAATATTTTTTTCTTTTTCCAAAGAGTCAATGACTGTTTACATGGTTCAGAGAATTTGTAATTATCGTGGCAGAAAAAGGCAATAATCTGGTACAAGAATGAGGGTCTGTGTGATGGTGTGTTAGCATGCAATTCAGGCATTTCATTCCATTCATTCTTGCATAACTAGCCAAAAACCTATTCTTTTAAAGCCATTGTACATCTTAAAGGAGAAAAATAATTACAACTATATGTCCAATATTAAAAAATACCAGTCATATCTCTAAAAGAAATTATACTATTGTGATCAGAAATCTATATTTAATACAAAGAGATATTTTTCTTTTCTATCCAGCTGTTATTGCATTTTCAAAAATCAGGATTATTTTAAGATGCTTCAAAAGCGTAATGGTTAAATCTTCTTACCCACCCTAACAGATTAATGTCAGCTAAAGGTACTAGCATGATACAAGCATGGCTTCAAAAGCCACTCTTTTCCTTGGGTAGACTCTCCTGGCTGAAGCATCCTGACAAACAGCCAAGAACCTGCTTCCTTAGGGCTCCTTTCAGGCAAGACATAGAGGGTCCCAGCACAGAAACTAAAGAGAGTCTTTCTAAAGTATCTTCATGACAAGGACATGTGCCTCTGCTTTTGTGCCACCTTCCTTCTTATTTTAAATACCTTCTCTCTTCACCTGGAAAGTTTTTACAAGAGTTCACAGGCAGAAAACAGATCTCCTTTTAACCTCCCCGTCCCCAGCTCTCTCAGTAGCCTCTCTCTTTTTCTGGTCCTTTTGGAACATCAGCTGTCCTGCCAAAACAGTCTTTGGGGAATCTCTCCAGGCCCTCGCACTGCTGGAAATGCTTGTCCTGGTATGTTCTGGAGTTACGTTCACTTTTTCCATGGCAACTTAAAATGATATCCAGCTTCTTCTTCTTCTTCTTCTCCTTCTCCTTCTCCTTCTCAGGTCCTTCTTTGTGTTTGCTTTGTAATGGAACACTGACCTTCCAGGAAGACTTGTATCTGCCAGACCCTGAGTGTAAGCCCTTACCCTTTCATTCTCTGAATTTCATGCCAGCCCTAGCTGTACAGTGGTCAAGGTTTAGTTCTTCCTTTATGTAATTCTGGCCCTCTTCTGTTTTGACAAAGCATCCAAGTTCAATGCAGTCAGGAATTTTAATTTCTAAGCTCTTACTGAGTCTGAGTCATGAGAGAAGATTTCAAACATGAGCAGTCCTAGGAATGACGCTCAAGATCAGGAATTTTAATTTTTAACTCTTACTGAGTCAGTCATGAGAGAAGATTTCAAACATGAGCAGTCCTAGGAATGACGCTCAAGGAGCTCCCTTGGCCATTGCTGCATGTCCTGATACATTCCTGTGCAACACAGCCCCTGTTCCCTCCTTTCTCACCAGTTCCCCATCCATTCTCACACCAGTTCCCGTCTGTGATCACCCACCCACAAGGGGAAGGAAGCTCCTGATCCACCCTGTGACTGAAAGCCAACTTCTCTGGGTCTCTACACCATCTTTTATGCCTTACTTAGACACTTCTCCATGCAGTGTCTTTGGGCTACATTAAGACTACTATGAGAGTTCTTGATTAGTAAAACCTGACAGCATCAATTAAACTAAAATTTAAGGACTTCTACAGAAATGCCAAGCACATTTCACAAAATAAATTAGTTGATAATGCAGGGATTGCAGAAAGCCATATGAGATTCATATCCTTGCCTTTCTCTAGAAAACTGGGAAGAGCTATCAGGACAGCCTGGTGCCATCTATTTTGGTATATCTATATGGCATTTTACCCTAATTTCCAGGTAGTTTCATGTCTTCATAATTATTCTTAAAATATGCACAAATTATTTATGTACTCTATGTGCTTCAAAATTTATGCACTTACTCCTGTTGCAGTAATTGTCCTAATTTGTTTATTTTGTCAGGCTTCAAACCAAGTATGGTTTTCTGAATTAGCAGAATTTTTAGTGCTTCAAGAAATCTCCGCAACACAAGCACAGCAGAACAGGCAAACAAAAATTATCAGCTGCATTTTAGTTTATTTGTTTTAGCATCCGTCAGGTCAATTAAGGAATAAAACTGATTAGACTTGAAAGAATTTCTTTTGATCCACATTCACCATGGCTGGTGCACACCACCACCAGGCTGAGGGGAAGCAATATCAAATGTGACATACAAAAGCAAAAGCAAACATTAAGCTTCATTGTACAGATAGATAACAGGAAATAAAGCAGACATTTGAGTTTCTTTGCTCCTTTGAGTATACCAAAACCTGCCATTTTGCTCCCCAACATGGAATAAGGACCCAAGAGATTCAAGGAGGGATTCCAGGCTGCAGGGCACTGAGTTGATGCTCTGTTCTTCTCTGCAAGATCTGGTCAGGGCTGTATGAATCTCAGGAAGGGCTCTAACATTTTCTCTTGACATCATCAAAGACCCTACTCATTGTGTGGCCAAGAGGAAATCCAAATTTAAACCTCTAAGGCTCCACAAGCACAGATTTATGGTGTGTGGGCTCTGGCTGAGAGGAATTGCCTGTACAGCACAAGGCCTCCTCTTTTTCACTCCTCCCAGCAAGGAGGTTGGGGTGGGCAAGGGTTTGGGATGGGATACAGCCAGGACATCTGACCCCAGCTCACCCCAGCTGATCCCAGGAACATTCCATAACATCCAGTGCCATGCTCAGCAATATAAGGTGGTGAGTTTTCTGTCTGAGAGGGTGTTGCTGATCAGCAGCAGACAGCTGGTGGAAAGTGATTGCTTTTGCATCCCTTTGGGTTATTTGGTTTGGGTTTGGGTTTTTGTGGGTTTTTTAATCCTTTTTTTTAACTCTTCACTTCTTATACTGTATTTTTTCTCAAAGCATGACTTTTCTCATTTCTGCCATGTCAGTTCTTTCTTCTTTTCCCCTAGGAGCTGTGAGCAAGCAGCTCTGTGAGGCTGAGCTGACACCCAGGGTGAGCCCATCACAGTCCTTCCTGGCACCCAACACAGGGCGCTAAGTGTTCAGAAGAACAATCTATTCAATCAGAGCATGGTAAAGGAAACTAATTCTTTATCTATTTAGCAGTTGCTGGCTGCAATATTGAGTTACTTGTTCTTGACACTGACTTGTTTGATCCCTTCCTGCTCCATGCCACATTCCATGTCTTGCTGTACATCAAATTAGAACATGTGTGGAAGGCTGGTTTTGGTTTTTGAAGTTTGCTATGCTGTGTATCATTTGTTCACTGGTTTTGAGAGTAATCTGCTATTTGGGCCTAGCCCTGCAGTCACCCCTGTACCTTGGGCATTGTCATAAAAACAATAAGCAACTAAACCTTTTCCCTTATTTAATTTGAGAGTTAATTAATGGTCAAGATTAAGAATAGCACCTTCCCCTTCTGCAGTGAGATGCTTTCTGCCTTGTTACAATGGCTCCTCAGTCGCTCCAGCATCCATGGGTAAACAGAATGCACATACTGGTGTGTCTCAAGAACCTGTTCTGACTTTTCCAAGATACACCTACTTAGGAATTTCACACAGAAACATGTTCTGAAGCAGTATGGTTATGGGTAGCAAAGTGCATGGAAGAATGTAGATAAGTGCCTGGAACAGTTTTCACCTCTGAGAATGTGGCATTTCTCCCCAATGTGGAAGGATGGAGATATCTGATGTGCACACCAGGGAGAATTAATCTTGGGTGAGATAAGCCATGATTTGAATTACATGGTGGCATTGCTGAATGATGCCCCTGCTGTATGAGACTGCATGTCACCATTAACAGCAAAATATCTTCATATTAAAAAGGCTGATTTGGTCTAAAATGAGCAGCAAGCAAGCAGTGCATCAAAGAGTGGAGTCTACCGACAGGATCTGGCTTTTGAGCACTCTTTAAGCCAAACTGACTCCATGTCTGAGCCATAGAGCAGTGTTGTGTTCAGGGTGTCTCACCTGTGCCACAGTAAGAGCTCAGTGCAGCGGAGGGAACAAGCTGGCATGGGTGTGGAGCGAGGCAGGGCTGCTGGGGCTCATCAGTCACTGTGTGCACACTCCTCTAAGAACAGACAGCCAAACCCAGACAAATGAAAGAACACAGTTACAAGCCTAATTCTCATATTTTCAAAAACCAGATCAGCCTGATGACCTCATATGTCCAAAAGGAAGGCCACACCACCACCTGTCCATAAGGAAAATCCATCTGGATCAAGACAAGATGCTTGTTTATATAATAAATGAGTTTACATTGATTACACAGCGCTGTCCTTCTGTCCCTCTGCCCCAGTTTTGCTCACAAGCCCATGCCATAATCCCACACAGAAGACTGTCTGTCTGATCAGACCAAACTAATGGCATTCTGGACTGGTAGGAGAAGCACAATACATGCATATTCTCGCATACACACAGAGTTTAACTCTGTGTTTACAGATGATTTGGTTTTTCACAGCAGTAAGAGCATACACTAAGTACCTTATGTTTTCTGCATTTATATGAGAAAAATTTGTTTAAAAAATAATTCTGGAATGGAGAAAAGTGAAGATGTTAAATACATCCCAGTTCACACAATTGTTCTGAATTGAAGCTGCATACCCCTAACTGAGAGTAAGCTCCCTATTTAACACACTATAAAGTCAGACATTGTTCACAATTACTGTCATCTAGAAAACAGCACACACTGCTCTGGGAATGCCACTCACCAGGCTGGGAAAGCTAGGATTTTATAATTATGATACAACAATTAGCAAAGAAAATATTTCAGTGCATATTTACTTCTTCAATAGACATAACACTAATAATATAATATTATAAACTATTTATAATCAATTTATTATATATATATATTGGATTTGGGCTCTTCTACATTCATAGCTGTACAATGTTGACTTTCACTTTATCTGTTGATAAAATTCCTACTTGTTTCTAAATAAAACATATAAATAAAATAGTTTTCATCCAATTTAATTTTCATTAAGTGCTGATTTATGAGGCACATTGCAGGTACAAGCATGGTAACGTGGGAATGCTGCAGCTAAATCAGAGTGTATTATTTCAATTTGTGATGGCAAAGTAAGAACCACGTGCAAGTCTGTTTGAACACGATAAGAACAGGAACAAACATTCAGTCTGTGTTTTGCTGGGGATTATCAGCATTTTAATATTATGTGGTAGGCAAACCATTACAATGGGAGTGAGAACAGATGGGGAGAACACTAATGTTTTCCTAGACTGCAGAACACAAGTGGATATTGTACTTTAGTTGTCACCAGACTCCACCATCCATGTGCAATCTCACATTCAGCTGATAGGAAAAGTGATGAAAGATAATATTTTAATAAATCAAAATGGCATCATTCATGCTGCAATTGAGGACCATCATCCCCCTTAATAAGTCCCTGTCATCAGCTATGAGATTCAGGTACAATGGAATCAATGGACAGCAAATAACAAACTCAGAGGTATTTTAGATACAGGGGAGAGAAAGATCTCTCAGCTCTTTTTCTGGAACACTAAGAGAAAAAAAAATCAAACCTGTGATTAAAAAATAATATCAAAGCAACAGCTGTGCTGTAGGATATTTATTCTGAAATTTATTCTTAACATCTGCACTTGCATTTCCAACTGCTATCTCAACAGATCAAGATATGTCGTCCTATATATAAAAAGAGTTGCTTGGGTATAGAGTGTAATAAAATATATATATATATATATATCTTGTATCTTAGAAACTATAGCAATATGTAACCAGATTTCCCAGAAAGTATCTTGCAAAGGCTCATAAAAGGCTCACAAAAGAGACCAGAGCCAGAGCCAACCCTGACAATCTTGCAGTCCTACAGGTGGACATAGGTCAAGACAGGGAGATGCCAGTGAGAGATTCAAGCCTTTACCCCAGCCCCTTGTTAAAAAAAGTGGTAGTGTGTGAAGTTTATACAGCATCTGACAGCTTCCCAGAAATATGTTGTAAAAGTATGATACCCTTTTTGAAAGCTTTGAACCTCTGATGGCAGGTCTGGCTTTAAAAATACAATGTGCAGAAAGTCCTGCAGCAAGGAATAAAGGAAGAAAACAATCTGAAGAAAAGACTGGAGCAAGGGGAGCATGAGGTAAGAGGAGATCAGACTGCTGAACGAGATGGAGCTACAAAGACCTTCAAGACAAAGATGAGGCTTTTGAAGTGGTTGAGGAAACAAGGGAAAAGGAGAAACAGTGGCAGATGTTGGAGGGTGTTGTGTTTTGAGTGAGGGGGAGTGGAGAGAGACAGTTCCCAGTGAGACTGCAAGGAAAGAAGTTATATCAAGGCAGGAAAGATGCCCAAAGGACTGTGGGTATGGTTAAACTGTATTTACCTGAGAGGGGGGAAGGAACGGAAAGACTTTCACAGCCAAGTCAGCATGTAGAGGAGGGAGGAGCTTCCCTCCTTCAGGAGTCTGAGTGACAGCACGGAGCAGTTGTCAACAGGAACAGATTAAAGGCAGCAGAGAGGATTAAGGGCAAGAAATAAGAAGCTTGGTGGCACTAGTGTGCTACAGCTGAGCTGCCAGGGAGCCATTCACTGCCATGCCAGGGATGTTCTGCATCACAGCACAGGACACACAGCACAAGGACAGGAGTGGATTCATGATTCCCCAGTGAAAAACTAATAACTGGAATAGCTGGAGCAGTTCCCCAGGATTAACACATAAAGAAGGGAGTTGAGCTCTATACCACAAACTCCTTCCTTCAGAACTTTTGCTGTCTTTGTCCCATGCTGTGAACCAGCTCTGTGGACTGCCTGGATCCTTTCCAGGCACCTTCAGTTTTCTATCACCTCTGGCAAGCATCCTTTTCTAGAGGGTAAAACAGTTTCTGCACACAGTAAAAATTGTCTGTATTGCCTGTATGTTCTGTAAGGAAAAACAGTTAGCAGTTATTGAGAAATTGTTTCAGAGGACATCTCTTCTGCTTCTTGCCTCCTGGAAACCAGGTGTTCACTCCTGGGGATACCAGGAGCACCGCTGGGAACAGTGTCACAGACATAAAAACTCACCAGTTTTGCTTGGTAAGAAGGGCAAAAAATCCTAAAACTCAGACTAGGATCCCAGGAGACAACACAAGCAGGGATGAGATTGGCAAGTGAATGAGCATCAGTTTAAAAAAATCAAATCTACTGGAATGTCTCCATGTCTCAGTACAAAGGGATACAGAAAAAGACTATAAATATTTTATATGTAATTTGCTCTACATTTTAACAGTGACTGGAGTGATTGCTGAATCTTGTCATTCTGAACAAGGACTGTCCCTGCAGACAGGCACTGATTAATGATACCATCCTCTGAAATTTGAGCCACAGAGACCTTCAGACTTCAAGAACAATTTAAACTGAATTTATGTGTCCTTCCTTGTTCACTGAGCCCACTGTTTCATTGTGTCACGTTTGCTCACAAGAGAAGACTTGAGACCATAACTGGCTGATATTTTTCCTGTTTTCTTGTGGCACATTGACATAACATTTGGAAAAAAATTGTGATTTTGAGCAAGAAATTTTATTAGGTAGAAGTGGTCACTGATCATACATGAAGAAAAATCTATGCCCCCTGGAGAACTGCATGTCTTTGCCATTGCCATTTATGCTTCTATTTACAGTCCCCATTTTTTACCTGATCTCATTATCAGTGTATCACAGTGGCACTCTATTAATGAGACTAAAATATATCTTCATCAAGAGGCTGAGTCAGACTTTAATGTGCTTTAGAGAGAGATCCCCACAGCTGGACAATTTCCATTGTCTAGGAATATTTATAAATGATTGAAAAATTCCTTCCATGTCTTCACTGACTTAATGTGGTCCAAAGCACAGATGATGGTAAGTTCTGAAATCCTGATCATAACAAAAAGCCTTCAAGGTCACTGTTAGGGATGAGCATTGGAAATTAGGGTCTCTGTCAAAGGGTGGCAGTAACATGACTCAAGCAGATATCCAAGCTTATACTTCATTTAAATTTGTGTCAAGTAGATATAAGCAGAAGTATAATATGTTGTTCAACTGCTCTTTTCACTTCTTTAAAGTTTTCATTTTTACTATTTTAGGCATAATCCCTAAAGTAAAACTCCCAAGAAATTCATATACTTTTTTTACCAGCTTGAGTCTGTCTGTCTGGACTCTGCCCATCTCCAGGAGCAAAGGAAGTAAAGTTATGATACTTCAAGCAGAAACTCTTGTTCTGGAGACATTTCTTCCCTTGGCAAGCAAGATAAGCATAGAATCCCACAGGAAGTATCAGGTTTCTGCTGAGCATACAGCAAAAAGGCTCTACTGCTTAGACATTTGAAGGTAGATATATCAGGTTACAGAGGCTATGAGTTCCCAGCACTCTCTTGTTTTTTGTGGTAGTTCTGCCACTGGAAAATCCCTTTCTCCAGCTCTAGAGACAAAGCTCTCCCTCCTCATCCTGCATGTGGTCAACCCTGACACTAATGCTGGGAAGCATGAGTCTTGTCTCCCTAGCTTGTGACAGATTAAGTAGACAAGAAAAACAATTAAATAGGTGGCAGAGACCAGCAAGGTTGTCAGCTGGTCATCATTTCTATAACCAAGAATTAAAAAAAGAGAGACTATGGTTACTGAACAAGGCTGCCTCTTCTCCTTGTACCTTCAGCTGGGCATGTGCTGTGTGTCCCATCTCTGTCCCAGGCACTCCCAGGCAGGTGATTAATGAATAGAGCTGAACCACAAGTTAAGAGCCTTGCCATTGCAACCACAAATCCAATATCCAATAGAAATGAGTTTCAAAAAGATTATGACAGGGAGGAGGGGGGAGCTGAGCAAAGGCGGCAGGGGGACTGAAGTGTGATACTATCTAAAGAACAAGGCTAAATACAATAAATTTCGTGCAGAAAGCCGAGCAGAGCAGCTCCTGCTCTGGAGGCTCTATCCAGGCTCCCGACACTAGGTGTCATTGGCACTGCACCTCCTGGGCACCGGGGCAGCTCCAGCAGCACGGCTGCCCTTCTGCCTTGACGCAGGGGCCTCTCACTCCCAGTGCTTAGGAACACAAACCTTTTGTTCTTCTTGTTGGAAATGCTTTTGCTCTTTTCTTCAGCCTGTTTTTAGTACTATTGTTTCAGATGCACACTGATGCCTAAAGAGAGAGGGTTGGTCGTGGAGGAAGGCTCAATTCCTTGAGCCAGAAGGGATAACATGCTGCAATGCTGCCCCTGCATTGTGCTGAGATACATATATAGAGATATATATATATATGTGTGTGTATATTTATATATGTACACGTATATATGTATGTATATACAATATATGCAATTCTGCCCTTCCATTATGTATATATATATATATACATAATGCAAGGGCAGAATTGCATATATTGTATATACATACATATATACGTATACATATATAAATATACACACACATATAAATAGGTAGATAGATAGATAGATAGATAGATAGATAGATAGATAGATTGATCAACTGAATGCAAGGGCAGAATTGTATATATTGTATATACATACATATATACTATATAAATATACACACAGATAGGTAGATAGATAGATAGATAGATAGATAGATAGATAGATAGATAGATAGATATACAAGGTGCATGTGGGCAGGTCTCTGCCTGTTCCCATCGTGGGCAGGAAGGCTGGAAGGGCCTCCCATTGTTCCAGTTCCACTTGTGCTGCTGCTGGAGTAGGGCAGCGTGGCATCCCACTCACACTCAGCATGCCTTGCATTTTTCTCTGAGAGTGATGAAAGTCTTCCCTCAGCCACAGCAGCATTTTGGTCACATGCAGGGTTGCACCTTTATCGTCCTCCAGCAAGGTGCAAAGGAAATTCTCCTGTCTTCTCTCATACTGACCCAGATGTAGCCAGGAGGATTGGAAATATTGTATTAAGGTGACATCATCAAAAACACTGGTGAATTAAAAATAAATTTTAAAAAAAGTCCTACACAGCTGGCAGATGGATGAATGTTAAAGAGAGGGAAAAAAAATAAATTAATGAGTATCCAATTTACCCAGTACCTTCTCAATAATGTTTTTCTAAGAAGGTAGAAAAAAATGATGTGTAGATGAATAGAGAACTACTATCTCCAGGAAATATTTGCATTGAATCCTCAAGAACCAGAGGTTGTAATCTACTCCAATACAGAGAAATATATTTAGAAACTCTGGTCTTACAAACCATAGAAATCTCTTAAAGTATTTAATGATTTTTAAAAGCAAGTAACTCCAAGATTTGATTAACTAGAGTTTTTTGCCCTACAAACACTGAAGGTCACAGTTTCATACTGCAGTTCTCACCCACCAAGAATACTTCAGAAGAAATTTTTTTTTTTTTTAACTGAGTGGTGCATTTTCTGAATCCAAAGAGTCTGAAGGATATGCTACTGCGTCCAATTTTGGGTCACCTACTACCAGAAAGATAGATGAGGCATCCCAAGGGAGGATCACCAAGGACATCTGAAGCTGAGGCACCTTCCCTAAGAGCAGAGGGAGCAAGGGATGGCTTCAAGGCTTCTGGAGGGGAGGGGAAGGGAGTGGGAGGGGAGGGGAGGGGGATGCTGAGAGCAACTTTCAGATTCACGAGATGCTCTGAGATCCAGCTCCACACTTGTGTATCAGCCTTAGTTTCTGAACAGCCTGGCACACATTTCTGCTATCACAAGAATAGAGTGCCACAAGTCTTTAGTTCCTCTGTGCCTTTATCCCTCTCTGTGAATCGGGAAGAACACAACTCCCTTTTTCACCTTTGTCTCTGTCTCCATCTGGTGAGCCTCTCACTGTCGGTGTGTGGTATCTCAGGCTGCTGATCAGGGTTTCTCCTCACAGCGATGACACAGATAGATAGTCAAAATCATTAGAGTGCTCAGTTAAATCTCCATGAGTGGTTTCAGAGGTTCAGGGCTGCCATCTGCAGTTTTTAGCTGCAGTTTTAGCTGTTTTCAAGGATTAGGTTTTTCATAAATCAGATGTCACCAGAAGCTATTATTCTCCAGGACCACTGCACAACTTGTAAGAAAAATTCCAAGTTGTCTATCATCTGCTTAACAGGCATAATCTTCCAGACATCTCCATTTTCAAATAAATTGTATAGAGACATAAAGGAGGCATTCTTCAGCTGTAACAATGGATTTTTCCATTTTGCCTATGGATAGTTTTCCCTAAAATTGTGACAATCTCATTATTTGATTTTTCAGAAGGACTCCTTTTTTTACTAATTTATTAATGCTCCTTGATCTACAAGCAGCACAGCAGAACAGTATTTTGGCAGCATCTCAAACTATATCTTTAGTTTCATGATGTTTATTTTTATTCTCAAAATAATCCTTATGCCATGGTGTACCTTTTTGTGTAACATTAAATATTTCCTAAAAAGGATTTTTTTTCCTTTTGGTTCAGTGATGCAAACCCATGATGTTGACCCATATAAGGATGGACTACATTAACTTTGCCAGATCTGAAGTACTGGCAGTCTTTTTCACTCATTTGTGCAGCTAAGTGAAGCTACAGAAGCTCTCCAGCCTCACTACCTATTCCCAGAAAGGTACAAGAACAATCATCATGGGAAGTTCTTTCTTCATAGGAATTAATCAGCTTAACCAACAGGATTTGTTTTCATATACTCTGTCTGATTTGCTGTAGAGATTCTGGTTTGCTAGAACAAAATGTCATGGTAACACAGTTGAACAAACACTCATGTTTCCCCCAGCCCTAAACAAGAACCATTGTGAGCTTTCTTCTGCTTCCTTCAGAGAGGCCAAATAATTCACCTTCCATGCAAGCCAACAGGCTGCATTTCCTGCACTTCCTGCACTTTAGGTGTGGTTCCTGAGAGTGGAATGCTCAGCCCCTGCACTGCTGCAGGGAACATGACTGACCTGACCTGAACACCAGGAGGAAATTTTTTGTTCCCAGCCTGCTGAGCCTTGCTGCCAGGAGTACAGCAGCAAGACAGCTACATGCCTGCTCAGGAGTGCCTATATAGAAGCCATGGCTCCTGCAGAAAATCCCTAGCCCAGAACACTGAGGGAAAACCTGTTCTCTCAAATTTACACTGACCTCGTGGCAGAATTGCTGCTCCCCAAACTGCTCACTCAGTTCTGTGTTCTTCGTACTTGCCTGGTTCAGACACACTTCATGTTCTTGAATCATCTGCATTTCTCAGTCCCCTTGCTCACATGGAGACAGCTCTGCTAGGCTGAAATTAATATTGCATGACTGCTTTCTGAAGGAAAAAAAAATTAAAAAAAGGAAAAATAAAAAAAGGAGAAAACCCCTCCTTTCTCCTTTTATTTTTAGACTATGTTTCAGATGATCCTGGGCTCATTTCTGCATCAACTGACACTTGCCATTAATCTCACAGATCTGTGAGGGAAACAGCTCTTAAAAATTAAAAGAACTCAGTATCTCTGATAGAAATGCCCTGGTAAGTAAGATGAAACCAATGTCAGAAGCGAGAGCTGCTTCTCCCTGATGCTTGCTTGCCTGTCAGCATCGCCTCTGCCCACTCCCCCAGAGAAGTCAGGCTTTCTGATATGTGGGAGGCTTATCAGATGGTGTCTGTCTAAATCAAAGACCAAATAATGCTGTTATACAGCATGTAGAGGTGTTTTGTTTTGGTCCTTTTGCAATAATTCTGCCTAAAAAATTATGCTTTCACAGTCAGAATATACCTTTTATAAATACTCCTTTAACAATGACTCATCTTTCTTTGAAAATAAAAAACCTGCTGTTTTCCTTCACTTAGGAAACTAAACATCTATTAAATAAAGGTTGTTGTGCTTAGAAGCCTTTCAAAGTGCTAAGGCAGTGCTCCAACATACCCTGTTTCAGTATATTCCACCAGGTTCAGACCAGCTCTCTCATTTGGAAGCACTACCATGTGTAGGCTAAGGATCCCTGTTAGAGGGGAGTATTCCATGCTGGATCACAGAGCCCAGGAGGGGAGGCTGCACCACCTGTGTCTCCTGCCCAACCAGCAGTGAGGCTGAGATGTATTCCCATGTGTGCAGAGCACACATATATGATATATTTACTTATATTCATGCCCAGACACACAGTTGACAAATACACAGAGCACTCACATGAACACTGGGAACCCGCAGGAAATCTGTTTCTTCCCCCTTTCTTTTCAAGAACCTCTCTTCTTCTCTCAAGGCTCTTTCTTCTCTGGCAAACCACAGAGCTGGTAACTGTCACAACTACACAGTGTCCATGCACAGTTTGAACACCAACCAAAATTAGTGTCCCTCAAGGAAAGGGCCCAGTATAAAGCAAACAGCCTTCTGTTAGCCTGCCAAAACCAAACAGCATCAACACAGCTCCATACTGAACACTGCTTTCTTAGGCAGAGTAAAGGAGACTTGCTGTGAAAGTGATGGTTAGCTATTAAGTGAGGGTTACTGGAGGAATTACAGGTGCAAAGAGTGTTACAGGGGACAGGAAAATGCTGACAAAATGTAGTGAGAAGAGTATAGAAAGAGTACACCAGGCTTTAGAACTCAGGTGTTATTAGTTCCATCATTAGTGTAATAAGTTTTTTCTGCCAAGACTTTAGTGTAGAAACTATGTCTTCTTTTCCCTAAAGAGACTAGGACCTCAGTCTTGCCTTTTAAGGAAACTTCTAATGTCAGAATTTCCACTTCAGTATTAAAAAGGGGTCTGTACATGTGTTGTCTGAGCTGGAATGCCTCAGGTAAAAGCAGATAAAGGAGCATGACAGATGAACAAGCTTGTCTAAAGTAAGCCTTGCTTTGTTGCTTGTAATATTCAAATACTGAACTATGTACTGATGTTACTGATAGGCACAGGAGTGTTGCTGTAGAACACCTGGCAAACAATTGCAAATCCAGATTTCAAAGGTGCTTTGTACGTATATTAAAAAAGGATAATTCAATATGAGTTTATCTAAAGTATTTCTCATGTGTGCACATAAAGCATTCTGTACTAAGATCAAGTTGTGCGCAGTGTCATGATTACAAGTTCCTGCTTCTGCACTGCTGTGAGAGACAGCAGCAATCCTGTACACAGAGTTTCACTAGGAACCATCAGGATGTTTTTTGGAATTACTAAGATGCCAGTTATGAAACTACATTTGTGGGAAAAAAAATAAAAATAAGGAGGCTTGCAAAGCTCGGGAAGATGTGCTTATTAGTCAGTGCTTATTCATGCACTGACTAATGTGAAATGTCACTTGTACAGAAATCAATGTGTCTCCACAGCCTGCAGCAGTGGCCCACAGGTGGTCTCCAGACAGTTACAGACTTCCCTGAGATCAGAAACATTCTGTTTAAGCTATCTTGATATTTTTTACAAAGCACAGTTCAAAATTATAGCTCAGTCTTCCCTAGGGTGTTGTGTCACTTTCCTGAACTCTTTGGGAATTTGCTGTCTGTGCTCCTTGCTTTCTTCCTTGTCCCATTTCTTGCCAGCATGAAGGAGCAGAGGAGACAACAAGTGCACAACAGAAAATTGTGTCCTTGGGCTCCTACAACACTGACTGGCGTTTAAGTTGAATCTCAGAGTTTGGAGGAAAGAGGATCCAGATGTGCTAAATAACAAGATACCTCAGACTGATAATGAAACTCTGAAAAAGGCAAAGATCATTTTTGGATGTTTGAACTGCAGTATTACAAGCAGAAACAGGAAAATATCAATTTTCTTGTGTGAAGCATTTCTGCTGTCTTCTCTGGGGTAATGCATCTCATTCCAATCACTCACACTTGAGACATAAACTGAAAACATAACTGACATATTGCCAGGATGACTCTGAATTTGGAGACCCCATCACATATGGGTGGCTTGGCTTATTTAATCCATCCAAGCAGAACTGAGAATTTTATATGATCATTGATTACAAATACATAATTGCATTGTTATGAAAAGAAAATTCTGCCAAAGTGAGAGAACAATTTGTCCCAACTAATTATAGGCGCATAATAAACAGCTTTAGGGCAAAAAATTAGGGAAAAAAAAGAGAGAAAAGCTCTGAATAAGAAGTCAACTGAGCTTGTGACTCAATCTTCCAGGTGCAATAGGGGATACAAAAATGATGTCAGGGCACAGAGAGGCCAGGTGAGAGATGCCCAGGGGGTTCACCAGGGCTCCAGGAGCAGCTGGGGACACCAGGCCAGCCTCAGCCCTGGGCATCTGGCACCTCCCTGGGGATGGGAACAGCCCAAGATCAGGCCAAGCCTTCAGCCTTGGCGGGGGGCTCACTCAGGGGATCCTGTGGCTGGGCAAAGAGCACTGGACCCAGCATCACTGGGGCTGGGATGGGCATTCCTAAACAGGGCTGAAATGGCATCCTGGGCAGTGTGGGGAGGGTCCCCAAGGGGCTGAGAAGGGACTATCAGGCCTCTTCTTATCCCCCTCCCAGGGCTCCTGTGAAAAGAAAAGCCACAACATAGTTATTAAATTGGGGTTTGAATTGTACCACTCCTGTAACAGTAAAGATGATAACTGGTACAGGATCACTTCCAGTCCTATATTCCTATGTTGTATAATGCAGTGGGGCAGAAAAAAAGGACTCCCACAGTCAATTCTTCCCAAAATCAATAGAATAAACTTACTGGATCAGGCACCTAAAAAAAGTCAGTCTAAAAAATGGTGCCCAAATGGGCACAATTTTCTGCTTTCAGAATGAGTCACTCAGATGAAAAAGGCAAATTGTAACCAGCCTTTGTTGGTGCTGGGTACAGTTGTAGACTACACCTCCAAGACAGAGAGCGCAGTCAGAGATGAGGTGTAACATCTGCAGCCTCTCCCGAGAGCTTTCAAATTCTGCTGATCTCCTTGATGCAGCAGAGCAGTCATGTTCTCTTGACTCAACTCTAAACCTGCCTCTGGATATTAAGGTATTAGTACTTAATAATAATCAATAAATTTCTCAGCAGCAGAAATTATGCTACATCAATTTTAGCACAGCCTCTGTCTGGAAGACATCCAGACATCCATTATGACCAAAAACCTTCCTTGGCAGAGGTCACTCACCCACTGGAACAGCACAACCACCAATCTTAGAGGGCCCTTGGTACTCCTCACCTGTCGTGCTTGTTTTTGACCATACTCTTCAGGTAAATAATATGTATGAGAAAGGGGGCAGGAAATCTACAGGCTAGTGAAATCCTGTGAAAATATTAATGAAAAAATCATGAGCTGAACATCCTGATGGGGACACATGGTGGCTCATAGAACTGTTTGCTCAATATTACATATATTCCACAACCCTATCTTTGCAAATTTTAACAAGAGACTCAAAAATATTGGTCACTGTGACTCTAGAGGTTCACAGAACATGTGAAAACAATGGCTAGCAAAACCCACTTTGTTAAGCACACTTCTACTCTCCTGTGACAGTATCTGGTTCTTTAAAGACACAGTACAGCAGCACGTTTGGCTTTGGCAGGGTTGTCACTGTCTTCCTGGTGCTGAGTCCAGCAAAGCTTGATGTGCTAAACAATGGCTTTTATGCACTGATGGTCATGGCTGTTCTTATATTAAGAGAACCAGCATCTGAATGATTTAACAATTTCATCTGCCAGAAATGTTTTTAGACCATAAAACCTCAACATTCCCGAAATAGCAACAGAAAAACAGACAAACAAGCAAACATCATAAACCCAAAGCTTTTAGCACATAATTTACTGTGGTATCTTGGGGCTCATCAAGTGAGTGATTTTAAAAGTTTTTTAAATAAGAACTGGTTGCCCTAGATTAAGAGTGTTACATTAAATTTTGATGTGCTGCCAAAGTAATTTGGATTGAAGAGGAGGGGGAATAACGCACTTTTAGCTGCTTTCCTTTATGTGTGCAAAAGCTGGGTAGCACATAAGGATGCAAGAACACAGGTTTCCAGACAAAACCAACAGTGATGCAAAGCAAGGTGAAAATCCATCCTCTGAACAATTTAGTCTTGCTATTAAAGCAACAAGAGCAAGAGAATTTACTCTAAATTCTTGAAATGTTTGTGGTGTGGTCCTGTATCACAAGTTTCTGAGTTAAGTGCCCTCTGGACATTCTCCATTTAAGCAAGTTCACTGAAACGAGGCTTTGACAGTTCAGAACTGGATGCAATATTACATAGGTATTAATAAACATTTATTTATAACTCAGATGTGGTGATCAGCCTTTTAAGAACATAGGGTGTTATTTATAATACCTTTTTGAATGAAATGGCATGAATTAATAAGGTGTGTACCTCTGCACGTTTTTGTCTCTGCATGCAATTAATGCATGGTTTGCTGAAGAATAAATAGTGTTCTGGTAGAATTTGGGGGTTGTTGTGGCTTAATTAGAGTTGTACTGTCTGACCCTGTACTGCCCAGGGAGGATGGGACCAGACCATCTCCAAAGGTCACTTAATCATGTTTTTATCCAACATGCAAACCTCTTTATTACCAAATAGCTATTGTAAGTCAGAGAAGCATACAGATCAGGCCCTCAGTCGGTACCATGGAAATCCTTGATGCAGTTGTGTTTTTGGGGCAATTGCAGCCCACTGCTGACACTCTCTGCCAGCCCAGGTAAGCTCTGCCAGCCTAGCAAGAGTCACTGCAGGTTCATAAAGGTTTCTGAATGACACGTGACACTGTGACACTGCCTTCTTTCATGGATCGCTTGTGATCTCTACAGCGTGACAATATTTCTTGACAGCTTACTTTATATTATAATTCTCTGCATTTAGGAAAAGCCTTTCATCAGTGGATCTCACAGAGCTGTACAAGTGATAGATTTTTTTTATAGTCTGTTTATATAAAAACAGATTTCATGTTCTGACTCTCCTATTCTACTTGGTAGTCAAAGCTATTTCTTTTTTAATAAGTATGTCTCACTTAACTGCTTCTCATCAGCAGGATTTTAAATGGAGTCAACGTGTGAGTTTCTGTCTGCTTTTTCTCTAGAAGAAGTTGTCAGGAGCAGAGTAAATGATATTCATATGGGCCAAGAAACAGCACAGGATCACTCTCCACCTAGATTTTCTAAAGCAGGGATTAAGCAAGAACCAAAGGGTAAAATCCAAAACTTTTTTTCTCTGATGAAGAATTAGTTAAACCTGTAAGGAAAAAAGAATCCAACTCCTACAAAGGAACTACAGTTCAATCTACTGTGTTTTTTAGATGATACCGAAGCATAAACATGTGAGGAGGCATTATTGGCAGATGTATGTCCTTTTAATTCCATTGAGCTAACTCTTGAATTCATCAGACCAATTTTTTATTAATTCTGGCTTAAAAGAATTGTTACCATTATTACAGAGCATTTCTCTCAGCAACAAGTGATTCTGCATGGTTCTTTTATGACAGAAGTGAAGAACTAACTGGGAACAGGAAGTGTTCTGTGTCACAAATTCAATTATTTTTAGAATTTTGCCTTTTTAATAAGGACTGTCACTTAATTGTCATCTAACAAACAGGCCCCCAGGACAATCTAATGTCCCCACCAGTCAATGCTGTTAAGGCTCCTTTCAAAGGACAGGCCTGACAACCTGTTATCATTAACAGTCATGTGATAATCATGAGCAAAATCAGGAAGTTCTCTTTCTAAAAATTAGAAATCCTTTTTTATATGCTAACATGAATAATCAAAAGAATGTGTATGCCTACAGTAATTCACAGATATGTTACCTCACAGGTAAACTGTTTCAAAAGTTATTTTCCTCCATTTAAAATTATTATGTAGCCCAAAGATGTCCACAGATTGTACAACAGTCAATAGATGACTCGATAAACCAGTTTAGTATCTCCTTATGGTGTTTCCATTATATACACAGATATTGCAGATGATGACATTGGTGCAGCACCACAGAGATTTAGGTTTTAAGTTCTCTTTAAAGACCTGATTCTCCGTGGTTTCAGTGGAAAGAAGGCAATTTAAACAGGATTTAGACATTTAATTCCCTTAAGGATGTAAGCCTTTGTTTTCTATAGCAGATAGATCACCATCGTTTTCCTGACAGTTCCGTGCTGATGATTTTAGCTTTTGGTTCTTCAGGCTCTGTAAAAGCTAGTCATTATGTATGTTGCAAGAATTATAGGATAAATTTGGATCATTATCAACTATATTTAGCAATCCACTTCCAAAGCATAAATAACTTCGGCACTGGAAAAACAATTCTATCATAATGTCTGCACACAGACAAAATAGAGCTAAGAAGCCCATATGAAATTTCCTGGCAGGGTTTGATTTTTGTTCTGCCACTTGGTATTGCATTTTTTACATGTGCATTAAAGCATTCTGAAATCGGGGCGGGGGGGGTGAAGTGTTATTTTTGTCCTGCCTAGCAACTATTAAATTGGTAGATCTTTGAACTTCATGGACCTAAAGTTGTGGAAAACAGGCTTTAGAACCATTGGAATTAGAATTATATCCTACTCAATAGGAAGAGTTTCTTGACACTTAACACATTGAATAGCCCGACTGTAGTAATTTAATAAATTGATTACAACTGGAATTAATCTAATCTCACTTAAAGAGCTTCTCTGTTAAGAAGCTCTGACTCCCCTTTTCAGTGGGGTCATTTTGGCAAACTATGCTCAAAATCAAGCTCAGAGAAGCATGGAAAACAAAGGTCTCTGAAGGCTACTTAAATAGTTTGGAATCAGATTTTCACTACATGGAAAATGATACTAACCTGTCTACAGCTCAATTCAAGTCTGTCCTCATAAATGTTGCACAACTGAGATCTCCCTTTGCTAGACTGAGGAATCTCTCATGTAAATGAACATTTTAGTGGTTTACACAGTGGAGATGAGACAGTCCTTCTTCCAGAGTAATGCTTTGGGATTACAGTATTGTGTGGATACATAGTCACATCTTCTCATGCAATTCCTTCTTCACCATTTCAGAAGTTCCCTGTAGTTAGATTAATTATTCTCTAACACTACTGCTTTTTTGAAGTATTTCGCCTCTTTTTTGTTCCTCTTGCCTACCAGGCTTCTTTTTAATTTGCATATGTTAGTCTTTGTCTGCCTCATTTGCTTAATTAAGAGTATGGTTCTGCTCTACTAATGAGAACAAAATCTAACTTCTAAAGAGCTTGTTAATGTAGAAAGGAGAAACTGTGTTATGATTTTAATTCTTGGAAAGTAATATATTCTCCAGCATAGGATTAATATTAATGTCAGAAGGAAGAAACTTCTTGTGCCCCAAGACATAAGAAATATTCCCTATGCTCTTAACTATGTTATATCAACCTTAACTGTATATAAGCTGCCATTAGAAGGAAGAAGATCAACACTTTCACATGTGGATGCCTCGAGGTAATTGCTTTAAGCTGTTTCTATTGTAGGTCTGATTTTTATGGTGGAGCCACATGCACACCATACCCTCCCTTAACGGGGGTGAGGAAATGTGCATGTGTTCACAACAGCTGAAAATGAGGCAACCTTGTTTTGAGGCTTAAATGGCATCCTTAACATGCTCGGCTTTGACAAGTTTAGTTTGTTTCAAGCTGTTAGAAACCAGAACACAGCTAGTCCAAGCACAGGAATGGCATGGGAAAGGCACTGCATCCCGGAGAGCTGTGTCCTCCCGTGTGCAGGTCACATGGCAGTCAAAATTATTCTGCCTCTTACCAGTGGCATTAGTGGTATGCTACAGGGAGCAGAGGCTGGGTCACCAGCAAAACGTGACAGCCATAAATGGAGTGGCTGATTATCAGCTGCAAAAACAGCATGTAGGAAAGAGCACCACCACCCAAAATAAAAAGCTGATGTCAAAAATCAACATCTCCCATATAAGGCATCAAGAGCTTCATTAAATGAAGGATAATGTCTAACCCTCAGGGGTATCCCAGGTACATGAATGACAGCTGAAAGTCACTGAATTGTTTTAAAAGTTTGGTCATAATGCTGTTAATTTTTTTTTAGTAGCTAAAATCTTTGTATGATGAGAAACTTCATTTTTGTCTGTCTCCAGTATACTCTCACATTTCTCGTGTTGATAACAGCACTGTAACCAAATAGTACAGCCTTTCTTGACAGATCAAATCAACAATAAGCATTTAGAAAGGAATATGTTTTGTTTGTAGCTGTGTCTCACTAAAAGACAGTGTATAATCTGCCTCTGGGAAGAACAAAAGCTTTCCTGGTTTAGAAGCTTTGTATTCCTTTTGTTGTTGGGAGCAACGCAGGTATGGCTTCTCCTGTGCGTGGCAGCAGAGGTGGGAACATTGCTGACAACAGAGTACCTACAGCACAGCAGTCATTGTAACGAATGTAGCTGTCCCCTTACATGACAACTGTGGTTTTGTAATCCCAGATAGGGTAAAGATCCTTTTTGATGCTCCCTGAGCTTTAACTGCTCAACAGTTTTGGTAAATTGCAAATTGCCTCATTTCATTTGGTTTAGGCTGTTGTGAAATAGGGAGGTATAAGTATATATGGTTTCCCAAAATTCCATTACACCTGTTTCAGGCAGGAGTCAAAGAGAGTAATCCATAACCCATATAACGCTGCAGACAGCAGGCAAAGCTCTGTGCTCAAAGACACCACGTTCAGGTAATGTTTCACATGGGGAACTTTGCATGTCCTTGCAGGTGGTGTATACCTTATGTCTTTAACCAGGAAAACAATTGCTTTTCTTCTTACTGAAGGCAATTATAGAGAGTATTCTAATGTATATAACATCTTAAGTGTTATCTTTGTAAGTGATTGAATTCAGCCGAGGAATTCGACTGGAAGTTAGCCTGAGGCAAAGAATTCCATGGGTTAATTATGCAACATTCCTTCTATCTCTTCTAAATCAATTGCCTCTTGATTTCAATGTCTGTCCCCTTAAGAGGGTGAGAAGGATCTAATTACCTCCCTCTGGACCACTTGTTACTGCCTATCCCTGTGAAATTCACTTTTCTGAGCCTGTGCTGTATTTGCAATTTAACTGGATCAAAACTGCTTCCTTCCCCCCACTTGTTAATTATTTTGTCATCGCCTCAGATTATTTCTTATACATTTCCTGACAAGATGTCCTAAACAGAATACTGTATTACTGCTGAAAGTGCAGACTGGGCTGATACAACAAGGCTTTTTGTTTGAGTTCCCCCCCCGCCCCCCAAATTTACATATAATTTTTCTTTCTTCTTTGCACTGAGGGTACTGAAAAAACAATTTTTTCAATGGTACTGACAAGAACTACCTTTGCCAAAGCAGTATTTAGTTTAATAACTTCATATCCTTGTATTGCTAGCTCCAGCTAAAGATGAATGGATTCAAACATAAAAGGGGATGTAGCTTCTGGAGAAGAGGGAATAACAACAGTAGTTTGACATCTGTTGAATGCAGTGTTTCAGCCCATCTGAGAATAACATTATACATCTTGGAGCAGAGCACAGAAATAAAGGTCCATATATCCTCCTCAGCCTAAAGTGTCAACAGCTTTTACTTGGTGTTGGCTTTTTAGGGCTCCCACAGTTCTTTCCAAAACACAGAGGTCGGAGAGAGGGCTTCTGCAGCCATTCCTTATTGCTGGGGCATGTGAAGTGCACGTGTGGTTACTATTCCAATTGTCTTACATCCAAGCTTTGCCTCACATTTCCCCTTGTCTCTCTGACAAAGCTAAGAACCTGTAAAAATGAGAAATAACCAAGGTTCAGCTCTGTAACAGCTGAAGCTGATCTAAAACTGTATTGCTGATTTTGCAATGTTCTTGCACTCGTGTAACAGCCCTGTGAAACAGGCCAATACTCATTTAATTGAAAACCAACCTGGCAGCTCCTCCGTTTGGTTTGGCCCAGTTCGAGTCTCAGATCTAGGAATGGGAACACAGGAATGCCAGTATCTGGGCAAGGGAGGTGGAATGAGGGGTAGCCTGGGAGTGCAGGATTGCAGCAGCCCAGAATTACATTATTTTAAACTGGAGGGAATTTGATCTTCACCATCTGGAACAAATTCTGATCCTTCAAATGCCAGTGGAAACAGAATTTAGTACCAAATCTTAGTATGTTTGCATTTTTTTATATTGAGTTATCATGTTATCACTATCATTCAACCTATTTTATTTTTTAGTTTTCAGTGTATTTCAGTATACCAGGGTCAGAAAATATTCATCACAGTTTGTCTTTTATCATTGAATAGATGGTCAGCATCCCGACATTAACTCCACACAAATCTGGTTAGAATTAAAATTGTTAGGTTTTAAAAAAGAGTATTTATATTCTTGGTGTTTGTAATAAATAGTAATAAATATTTTATTAAATATATTTAATTCCTAAATAACTTACATATTCACAATTGGTGCATTATGAAATGCCATAATAGCAGCATCTATGAATGTGTAAGATTAATTCTCATTTCAAACTCCTCGTACCATTTCTGTTTGACTATCTGGGGGCAGATTTCACCATTTAGCCTTCAAAACAGGGAGAAACAAAAGCTGCAGCCTTGGAGGAAAAAAAAAAAAAAACACAAAAAACCAACACTAAATCACAGCATAAAGACGTATTTTACTTTAATTCCTGTTAGAAAAGCTGATGGCTACTCATCATCAGACAAAACGTGTATATAAGTGCAATGCTATGCTAAGTGATGTGGAAATACCAAAGGACTGTGAAATACTTTCTAAGGAGCTGTTAACACGTGCCTCAGGCTATACTGCTGAGTTGCAAATTTAAGGGGCGTGTTTTCATCAGTATTCAAGTCACCTCTTAGTCAGCAAAGAAGGGTAAAAGCTAAAAAAACATGAGAAATTGCTATGAATTTTATAAATTCCACGTGCGGAGCAGTGCAACAGCATAAACTTTCATTTTTCATCACTTTCTTAGCTACTGCTCTGAAATGCAGCTGTAAGTCCATACACCTCCCTCACAGAAATTTCCTTTTTTGCTGGTCCAGAGCCTTAGGAATAACATTAGTATTGAGCTCTCAATATGGGAACATCTTTGATATCACTGCCTAATGGTCAATACCTGCAGGCCTGGAGAACGGAGCCTTCCGGAATAGAAATCAATCACTACATGTTTCACAAGCCATGTATGTATCTGTGATCCACCAGGTAAATAACAAGAAATAAACAATAACATTCGAGCATTCTCTGAAGCAACCTCTCTATGATGTCCAGGACATCACTATGTAATTACAGCTATGAAGATGAAGCACTCTTGACACAGATGCAGAGAAAACAGATTTTCCAAATAACTCATAAATGTCTTCATGCATGCCCAGTGCCAGGCCAAGGATAGCACACTTTTTTCATCTCTTCAGGGACATCAATGCCAAGTGGCATTGCAGAGAAATCCCAACTCAGTCATTCAAGAGAAGAGCTGCAGAGCTGGGACCAGTAACTTCTTCAAGTATTACTAATAAATCTGCAGCCAAGTACGAGCTGGCTGTGCTTCCCCAAGAGGGCAAGCACTTGCTACTTGAGCTTGCTGAAGATCTCTGTTCAAAAACCTCAAGACCTAAAGTACAACTGTGGAAACAAGAAAAAAATTCCTAAGACTTGCTAACTAAGTAACTAAAAACTAAATCAAATATTTACAAAGGGAAAAGTAACAATTCATTGATTCAATTCCCTTCTATGGTTTGAAGAATGGAAACTTCAGGACTACCATCAGTTTTATTGAGAAGATCCAGATTTGGATTTCTCATCTCTTAAATACTTGAGGCACCTATAAAAAAGGGTGGGGGGGGAAGCTTCTGAAACTGACTTTGGATTTTTTACAGGAATTTCTACAGGCACACTTGCTACTTCCAAGCCACAGCAGTTATTTGGTTATTTATGAGAACCTAGTGAATTTTGATTTATAATGCATCAGCTACATAATTTCAAGTAAATGTCAAATCTATATTAAAAATCTTAGGATGTGAGCAGAGGTCAATGCTTTAAGAACCTACAAAGGCAACCCTTACAAGGAAGGAAAGTATCTTCAATGAACTAATGTAGTTGCAAAAAATGTAAACATGATTCTGGGCATGTAAGAGATAATATAGCTTTGGGGCACAAAAAAACCCCAAAAAACCAAACTTATGGCCAATTTAGACTCTGCTTTGTCTTTAGCATGAAATGTTGACATAATAAATACATAAAAATTCATGTATTTCTAAAAGATCCAAGGAGGTGAAGAAAAAAAAAAGTGGTCTCATATGGATGACTTTTTATTGGGCATATGATATGGTAATTATTCAAGGAAAATACAGCTCTTTGAACACTGAATAAGGGAAAACCCAAATACATTTAGCACAGAAGTGAAAAATACAAAAATCTCTTTCAACAATCCCAGTGTAGTTAAGTGCAGCCTTCACTGGTCCTTGAGCAGAAAGGCTGCATAAGCCGACTCAGGACAGGTTCTTGTGAAATTTCAGCATCCTTTCCCCCTGAAATGCTTACCCCTCTCTGCATGAAAAGCTTTACACCCCTGCACTGCAATACTGATCCTTCCTGCATTTGAGGACCCAAAGCTTTTCCCCTCCCCAACCTGTTCTCCCAGCCCCCAAAGGAGATTGCCACAGGGCTCCCCCCTGCCTGTTTTACAGGTCAGTGGGCCAAGAGCACACCAAAAGCTTTGCTCTTTTTATATTCTGTATTCACAGGCTGGGCAAGGCAGTCCTGTCATACCCATCTATCCTGATGCTTTTTTCCTATTCTGTAGGTGAAAACTTACTCACTTTACAACTGAACTGATTGTACATGTGATTAATATTGGAGGGATAGAATAATTCAATTTATCCAAAGTTATACAGGAAATATGAATGGCTGTATGTGGTTCAGCTTAATTTAAACAGTCAACTTGGAGGTCCAACTTGGCCTCAGGAGACGGCTCAGGTGATAAATTAGCAGTTTGTGAAGCACCTCAGCAGCATCTGGAGTTGAATGGCATAAAACTATAGGATACAATTGTAAACATATAAGTGATGAAGATAAGACTGATCTTAAAGGCAATACTGACTGCGGACAGCAATTGCCTTCCCGAGAGCTCTCTGAGAGGAGGAACTCGGGGACCTGCATAGCCTCTCCCGCAGGAGGTGACTCCAAAGGCTCAGGATGGTTCCCCACCGAAACCAAAGCTGTGTCGCCGCGGTAGCACAAGGCTCACTCCCGGTATCCCAACAGCGGCGGCCGGGCCGGAGCCCGTCCAGAGCCGCCTTGAGGGACCCGCGGGAGCCAGCGGCTGCCCGGGCGGAGCGGCGCCGGGAAAGGGCCGGCAGCGCCGGAGGGGCTCGCCCGGGCTGCTCCTCGCACACCAACGAGCCCGAGCCCGCCCCTGCCCGCCGGTGGTTCCCGTGCTCCCCACACACATTCCCGTGCCCGCTGTCGGTTCCCGTGCGGCATTTCCGGGGGAGGGCGCGCGGCGCGGGCTGGCGGGGAGCGGCGCGGCGCGAGCAGAGTTGACTATATATGGTCAAAGGCAGCGGAGAGCGGCGCGCGGCGCGGGCGCTTCCTGGTTCGCGCCGCGGGGCCGAGCGGGGCTGAGCGGCGGCAGCGGAGCCACAGAGCCCGGCCCGGCCGCGCCCGCCGCCCTTCCCTGCCCGAGCCTGCCGCCCTCACAAGCGGGCGAAGATGCCGTACGAGATCAGTAAGCTGGCGGGGGCGCCGGGGCGGCGCGGTGCCGGGCGGGGACGGGGAGCGGGAGCCCCGCGGGCGCGGAGCCTCGTGCGGCCCCGCGGATGGCGCGGAGCCGGCGGCGCTTCGCAGCCCGCTGACAGCAACAAGTGACGGCGGCTGCCGGCAGGGCAGGGCGTGTGCCCGCCGCGGGGATTAACCGCCTTCCTTGTATTTTGATTTTTTTTTTTTTTAATTTTTATTACTATTATTTTTTATGCCCTGTCTTCTTTTATTTTTCCCATAGAAAAAGTGTTCGCCAGCCTTCCACAGGTTGAACGAGGCGTTTCCAAAATTATTGGAGGTGATCCTAAGGGCAACAATTTTCTCTACACCAATGGAAAATGTGTGTTAACCGCCTTCCTTGTATTTTGGTTTGGTTTTTTTTAATTTTTATTACTATTATTTTTTATGCCCTTTCTTCTTTTATTTTTCCCATAGAAAAAGTGTTCGCCAGCCTTCCACAGGTTGAACGAGGCGTTTCCAAAATTATTGGAGGTGATCCTAAGGGCAACAATTTTCTCTACACCAATGGAAAATGTGTCGTCATCAGGAACATTGATGTAATGTATCTTGATTTATTTGGTTTTTCTAGTGTGAAGCTGTCGCTAAGTTTCATTTTCTGTCCCTGCCCCTCCTTTAACAGCCTGTGCTTCATTCAGTCTTGGCGATTTCAATCCAGGTCACAGATCCGTGATCAGCAGCGGGGGAATGAGTAGAGTGCATGACTCAGGCATAAAACCACAGGCAGCGACTGTAAAAGCATGTAGAAAATCTCAGTAAAATGTGCAATTCTTTCCGTCTTCGCTTAGGACTTGAGAGCTGAGAGACTGGTATATTCTGGTTGGCCCTGTTTATCTTCTTAGGTATCACTACTGTGAAGTTGAGTGCTGTGTTTGCCTAATAAATGAACTCTTCCCTCTTTGCTGTTTGGGGCCCTTTTCCTGTCAGGGAAGCATGTAAATACTTGCAAACCTTTATCTTTAAACGCGTTGTTCTTCAGCTTCTTTCCCCCCACCCAGCCCCAACTCCAGGAATAAAACCAGTTATGAATTGCTGGACTCCCATGATGAGCTGGGTGCAAGTTCTCAGCACTGCTCACAGGGAATTTTGCTCATCGATTAAATATTAGAATGCTCCAGTTAATGTTTTCAGTAGTGTGGAGGTTTGGGGCTTTTTGTTTTGTTTTGTTTTTTTTTTTCCTGTGGTGCTAATCCTGGAAATGTGAAGAGAGTTATTTGAATGAATTCTTTTCAAAGATGGCATCCCTTTGAAAAGTATGGAGGAAGCATTGCATGTTTAGGCCACTGTCTTGCTACTGGTTTTTAAAAAATAAATTTTTTCAAAGTGATTGCTTGTTCTTTAGAAATCAAATTCTCCCCTAGGTTTACTTTCCTATTGCAGATTTGGCCTGCAGCAGGAAGGGCTGCAGGGGGAGGGGCAGGACATACCTCTGGAATTTTTAGGTCTCCACAACAATGGATTTGTTTATGCCTGCTCCTGTAAATCACCTTTGTAAACTGAGCTTGTTTCCCTGTTTCATCTCATCATCCCCACTAAACTCAGGCATTTCTTCATTGTCATGCCATAATAGATAAGTGCTTCTAATAACTTAATTCCTTGCAGATTTCTTGATTGCTATCAGTTTTAAATTCATCCACTTAAAACCAAAAGTAAGCTCACACTCCGGTTTCAGTGTGTCGCTGTAATGTCTTTGTAATAGTGTTTTGCTCTCAGTATCAAGAAAAGTTCGAGTTTCTGAAACCAGAAGCCCCAGTTAAACCCTGTAATGGCACACAGTGTGATGAGGGAGGAGGGAAGAGCCACTCTGCTTACATTACAGTTTCTGACCAAGACGTGAATGCCGACCTTCTCCCTTGTACTGTCATTAATGCTCTTCTGACCCTGTTTGGGAGGTTAAATCGGAAGAAAGCAATTTGTTTTACCTGAATCAGCTCACTGAGGATTAGCCCAGTCCAAATGGGAGCCCCAGCGTGAGCTAGGGGTGTGGGGGACACGGTGACCTGAGACCAGGCAAGGTGGGATTGTGGGAATTCACATTCAAACTGTTTAAACTCTGAAGGGAGGGTGAGAATGGAAGTCACGAATCCTTTGGGTTTATGGTGCAGTTCATGCTGATAGGCAGATTTACCCAGCTACTGACAAGAGTTTGCTACTGTTAATAATTGACAGGCGACTACAGAATATATTGTAGCAGTAACACAAAAACTGACCAACGCCTGTGCTATGGCTTTTGTGTGGAGAATGCTGCAGCTTGTAACCTGACTGGCAAGTGTGTCCACTCTTAGTTAAGATCTGTGCCTTCTTTGGGCCATGTAGAAGCCTCTCTAACAGCATGCAACAACAAAATAAAATGCTGGGTGGGGGTCTGTGTGTAGTCCCTCCATGAGCAGTTCTCCAGTGAAATGGTTGTGCTCTAATTAAAAAAAAAGGGGTCATCAAAATGCAGTGATCACCTTTCTCCTTAAGTCTAAAGCTATCTAGCATTTTGAACAGTTCTCTGGTGAAATGGTTGTGCTCTAATTTAAAAAAAAAAAACAAACAGGTCATCAAAATGCAGTGATCACCTTTCTCCTTAAGTCTAAAGCTATCTAGCATTAGCTAATCAGATGAATATAGCATTCAGGGTTAATGCTTGATCTGTGAGCATGATCTAGAGATTTCCTTAAAGAAGTAGTTCTGGAGCAGTGCTGGAAAAGCTCTGTGAGAAAGACTAATGATATTTTTAAGGTTTCATACTTCATTAATATTTTATCTTCATGAGTCTAACACTACTTTGAAGCTTGGAACTGAAACTGCTCACTTTCATATGTGGCTCTGGTTTCAGTGTTTGACATAAGCCACATAAGCTCGCTGCTGGTTTAATGTAGGTACTACATTTGTCCCAGCTCACACTATAATTTTCTCCTTAAATATAATTTTAGAAGTGGTTTCTGGGGGTTGGGCCAGATACAAAAAACATGCAAGTTAGAAAACTGAATTTTACAAGCAGAAATAATACTACTGAATAAATAATGTACTGATACAAAAGACATGCAAGTTAGAAAACTGACTTTACAAGCAGAAATAATACTACTGAATAAATAATGTACAGTTTGACAACCCTAACTTACTATCTGGTTTCTGGAATCTATCTACCATATCTTAAATTTGGGTCTTTATCTTTCATGTAACCCTTTAAGTTAGTCTCTCAGCTTAGTTTCCTGGGCTCTTGGAGATTCTTGCTGTAAAACAGCACCTACCATGCCATTAATAACATCATGCAGTGGGATTTGAGCTCCCTGACCGACCAAGTGATGCAGATATAGAATAGGGAAAACATTGTCTTGTCTTGCTTAGATGAAATCCAGTTGGACACAAAATGAAGAGGGATGTGCATGCTGTAAGTGCAGATGGTTGTGACTTAAGTAGAGCTATAATGCACTCAAGCAATGCATAAAAGCAGGAATGAAAAAGAATTCCTTTTTGCATGAGCAAGCTGAATTCTGTCTCCTGAGATGTAACACTACTGCAGCAGCAAGAACTCTTGTGAGCAGGAGGCTGCTTTCTAACACAGAGCGGGTGTTTTAGTTTTCCTGATTGGATGGCTGAGTCATACCATAACATCAGGTGGTTTTCTGGTTCAATTGAATAAATCAGTATTAATTATAGCAGTTAAAACGGAATTTTGTTTTGATCATATGAGTCAAGTTTCTGGAGTCGGAGCAAACGTGTTATATGGTAGAAAAATATTTCTAAAGAGTAGTGTATTACTATTGTAGCATATGTACACTGTAATTGAGAGGGGTGCAGAATGACTTTTTTATACAACTAATTTGAAAGCAGTTTTTTGCCTTGATGTCATTCTTTTTTTTGTATGGTGCCATTCTTGTATGGTGCCTCTCTTGTATAATACTGATTTGCTGAGACACAGTTCATTTTATTGTCCTATCTGAAATATTAGGTCTGAATATCTGAATATTATGTCTGAAAACATAATTTAGACTATAGAGATAAAATTATAATGGAGAGGCAGTGAATTTCTTCCAGGATTCCTGTACAACTCTTGATACCAGGTCTTCTGGCTTTTAAGCAGATTGCAATTATCAGGAAAGCAAGCCTAGCACATCTCATTGGTTATTGAGTGATTTTGGGTACATGGTGATGATTAACAGCCACGTGTTGTGGTTGACTGCAGGCTTAAGTTTCATACTTGACTACAGTAGAATTTTAGATGTGTGCTGTGAAGCACAGCTCGTACTTAGTATTCTACTTGAGTAACTGCTTCATCCCTGGGCTAGCTCTAAAGAAAGAGAGCCTGATGCTTGGCCTGTTATTTTGGAGGGTGTTTTTCTATTGTTTAGCAGGTATTGGAGAAGAAAGCCTGAAGTGCTGGGACCCTTTCTTAAGAGGAAATCCTTTTTTGTGTCAGTTGTTAGAAAGTAGTGTGTTGCTTATTGATGCTTGGCCTGTTATTTTGGAGAGCGTTTTTCTACTGTTTAGCAGGTATTGGAGAATTAAGGGTCCTAGCACTTCAGGCTTTCTTAAGAGGAAATCCTTTTTTGTGTCAGTTGTTAGAAAGTAGTGTGTTGCTTCAGTGGTACAGCAGTGTTCTGCAATGTGTACTGCACTTCTCACTTTTAGACAGTTCCCCAATTTAAGCTGGAAGGCAGGGTTTGAGAGAAAGGAGTGCAGGGAGGAATTATGAATCTTATTGTTGAATTTCTAATTTTATTCCTTCAAAAATGAGGAAGTACTACTTTGTAACTTCTTTCTTTCCCCTTTAAAATAGAATCCTGCAATTGCTGACATCTACACTGAGCATGCCCACCAGGTTGTAGTTGCCAAGTATGCTCCTAGTGGATTCTACATAGCATCTGGAGGTATAGTATCCATGTGCATGTGCATAAGATGTGTGGACAGAGCTGTTAAAGTTACTGGCAAAACCGCAGTAACACTTCATGTGTGTGTGTGGAATATGCAGTCAATGGGATGTGCTTGGGTGGACTCAGGTGCACGTCTTCTGTCCTTGTTCCTCTAACATCTTTCTCAGGCAGTGAGCCTAGTGATATTCCTGGTCTTTTTAAAATGTAGTATTTCAATAAAGAAAGAATCTGGAAATGAACCCTAAGTACTTAGTGTGATGAAGACTTGTGTAAATGCAACAGAGTGAAAAAGTTATTTCTGAAATACAGTGCTATTGTTTGTGATGTTGATAAACTTTGATTCTTTCTAGGCAGGGGAGGGATTCTAAAACAGTGTGTGCTGCTTTCTTTTCCCTTCTTCCTGACCAAACTTGGCAACATGTATGACTTTGTTACTTTTTAGCCTGAACTAAAATGGCTTTCCTTGGGAAGTTAGCAGGAAAAGAGGCTGAGTCTCAGTTTCCATGTAATGCATAGGAATCAATAGTCTGAGGACATGTAACATGAATTTTTAGTGTAAATTTCTGTGCTGTAGGAATTTTTGACTACCAAAGAACGAAACAAGCCTTTTTTAATAGAAGCTTGCATCAAATAATTGATATTATTTTCAGGAGGACTGGTACACAGTGAAGAATATTGATAAATCCAATACTGTAACTTGTATTACATACAAAGACTTACAGCTAAAATATAGATTTTTTTCAAAAATGCTTGCCATTTTCAATTAGAAATCCTTCAGAAACACATAATGTGCCCAAATACGTATATTTTCTAAGTAATATATCTGAAAATAAAACATTCTGAGCCCCTTAGAAAGGAGGCACAGATTCCTGCAAAGGTCTCAGTAGTTTCTCTTTCAGCAATTTCAAGGGAACTGTATTTTTAAGTGTAAAATGTCCTGTCCTTCTCAGTTTCTTTCATATCAGACAGCTATATTAGAATAAGTATTTTTGGAGTACTGGGGAACCTTTAAGAACACTGATAGCAGAGCTTTTTTTTTTTTCCTTTTTCTCACATTCTTGTCTGAAAGGGATCACAGCCAGGATTTTCTTGGCTCAGTCTTGTGTGTGGACCATGTGTCAAATTGAATACCCACTTAAAATCTAGTTTGTATTCTGTATTGTACAAACTTGATGCTCTAGGTTTGTGCAGCACTTAATACTCAGAATAACTATCTAATTTTTTCTTGTAGTCTTTTAGATTTCCAGTCCTTTTTTAAAAAAACAATAATAGGTACTGTGCTAGGGAAGTGTTTGGTTGATTTTTATCATACCCACGTGAAAGAGTTTAGGTTGCAGCATTTCCCTTAAAAAGTGTCTTCTGTGTCATTTATAAATAGTTTTGTGATAGTGCTGAGCATGGGGTCTGAAGATAGATGACCAGGCTGTTTAAGCTGTTTCTAAGTATAACATGTAAGATTCATTTCTCTGTCTATAAATCTGCATTAGCCATGCAGCCTGCATTAATACTTCATGTGCTTCATGAGACAGGCCTTTGGCATTATGCTTTTGGCTTTTATGGTAATTCCTCTTATTGCAGTCGTAGCAGATGTAGTAATGGGAGATACTGCAAAGTTAAAGCTTGGTGTCTTATCTGTTAATAGATGGAGAAAACAATTAGATTGTAAAATCCACATTAAAATTCTGCTTCAATAACAAATTCTCTCTGTAAAGTTCTGAATCTGTCATTTTAGCAGAAGTGAAGATCAGTCTATGACCAGGTCCCAAAGATGCAGGTTGGCTGTATGTTTAAATTGAATTGTAAAGATGCACCAGTAAATGGTGAACAGAATTTAAGCATTCTGCTGAGGTAAAAGATGCATATTTTAGCATGTGGTTTATTCTAAAACAGTGGCTTTTTTGAAGGGTACAATACACACAGACTTTGCTGTGTTGGTTTCATTAGAGATGTGTAAATTTGTCTGTGTATAGAACACTTCCTCCGGTTACAATCCTGCACCACAGTAATTGCTCTGAATAGCTCTTGTGTTTTACAATACTCAGTGGAAACAGTGACCCAGGAAGCTTTCATTATCTTAAGTCTTAAATTGTTAACTGCTTGTGCAGTGTCTGCTGCTTTTGACATTACTGCTCCTGAATGTTCTGTTGCATTCCTGTCTAGTATTCCAGATAGTGCAGGCATCCACACCATTAAGTGTGTACATGCTTTTGTATAGAAAAAGTACACTGGTGTGCATGAATTGAGTTCTGTGGGCAGAAATCTCTTTGTACATTACATATGCCTGGTATTTGTATGCAAAACAGGTCTCCTTTGAAGGTACAAATCATAGTGCATCAGCCACTGTCCTCTGGACTGCTCCCTTGTAGGTGTAGAATGGCTTACTTCCCAGTGAAGGGCCAGTGAGCTGTCTTGTAGCTGCTGGTCAGGGGGCCTGGGCTGGCTTGTTCTTTGTGTAAGAGATACTTAACACATACCAGCTGATAACATTGAAGTTCCTACTCTCTTACTGTCCAATTTTTTCACATGTCTGCAAATGCTTTCTCTGTTGTATTTGGTGCTGCATGTCTTGAATCATAATATTAGGTTTAAAAGCTTATTTGTTGAAAGGGATATAGGCTTCAGCATTCCTAAATAAAGAGATTTGTAGTAGTTGTAATAGGGTAAGGTAGTAGGTCCCTAGTACAAGTCTTCAGTGTAGCTGAAAATCGCTCTGGCACATTGATGAGTCATGTGACTGAGTCATGCTGGAACAATAGTTATATTCTGTTTTGTTATGGCAGATGTCTCTGGAAAGCTGAGAATCTGGGATACTACACAGAAGGAACACCTACTGAAGTATGAGTATCAGCCGTTTGCAGGAAAAATAAAGGACCTTGCATGGACTGAAGACAGCAAGAGAATTGCTGTGGTTGGAGAAGGAAGGGAAAAGTGAGTAATCCTTTTGTGTTTGTGTGTGTGTTTATACATACATACATACATGCATTTACTGTAAACCTCTGCATCCTAACAAAGCATGTTCCTTGCAGAAAGCTTTTAATTCTTCAATGGAATGAAGTCATTGCTTTTTCCCTGTCTTGACTTCAAGTTGTGCTGTTCTGCAGCAATATTTTCTATGTAGTGTTTGACAGCTTTAAATAAGTTGGAAAATACAGTTCTGTTACAATTGATTTGTTTAAAATTTGTATGGGACTTGTTTCTTAGAGGTAGGTGGGTATTGCATTCGAGGATAGCTGTTTGGTGGATTTTTTTTCATCCAATTCTGATAGGGTAGGAATGGGAAAACAAGATTTTTTTTTCCCTTCTTCCTTCACTTATTGATTGTATGGGACTTATTACTTAGAGGTAGGTGGGTATTGCATTCAAGGATAGCTGTTTGGTGGATTTTTTTCATCCAATTCTGATAGGGTAGGAATGGGAAAACAAGATTTTTTTCCCTCTTCCTTCACTTATTGGACTCATGGTCTTAGTCAATTGATTTAATAAGATTCCCTTCTTCCTTCACTTATTGGACTCATGGTCTTAGTCGATTGATTTAATAAGAGTTTAAAAAAAAAGTGTCTGAATTTTCTCCTACGGTAATGTGTCTATATTTTTAGGTCTTATTATGGTAGTTTAATGAAAGGACAACAAACAGTTGTCCTTTACCTGACGAAATGAGATGCTGATGTAGGTTTGTCTCCTCCATTTGGTGTTCAAAGACTGTCAGAACTTTTAAAGCAGAGTACAGACCAGGTAATCTTATGCCTAAAGGGCTGAAAAGCATCGTGTGATGCTGTTCCCTAGTCCCCTGCACCATTTTTTAATCCCTGTCATGTACTGTGTCCTTGAAAGAGACTCTTTGTCCTCCGTTGCTCCCTCTGCCTCATCTCCCCCTGGGCAGATACAATGTGAGTTTGCTCTCCTTAAAAACGTGGCCAGCTTCCTCTTAGCTGAATGCACTTTCAGTCTAGAATATTGTTGAAGGGATTCTGAAGAAGTCCTTTCAGATAGCAATGCTCTGGCAGTTTAGTGCCTCTGTATTGATTATACCGGGGCTTTTTTAAAAGTGATTTAGAGCAAGAACTGTCAAAAAAGCTTTAACAACTTCTTCCTTAAACCTTTAAGTAATAATATTTGTAAATTATTAGATGGTACCCAATCTAGGCTAAATAGTCGGGTAACTGTGATCCAGTGTCATTGTTATCCTAGCTTTCTGCAGTCTGTGTTGTGGCTAGGCAGATGGAGTAATTTACTGCTTTCTTTTATAAACCAACAGTCATAGTGAGGAATGTACATTGGATCTCTGAATTTTAGAAGCTTTATATGCAAAACCTGGTTGTCCCCTTCAGCAAACGTCTCCTATCGAGGATTAAAATCTCTCACCAGAAAGATCTCAAATAGCCTTCAGGGAACTATGATGCACTTGAATGAGATTGATAAGATGACCTAATTTCTTTTCTTTGAGTGCACTCAAATCTGCAGTTTGCACATGTTCAAGGAGTTAATCTACGTGTAACTTCTATGAATTGTACTTATTGTGTGCTTTTCTAACTAGATTTGGAGCAGTGTTCCTGTGGGATAGTGGCTCTTCTGTTGGGGAGATTACTGGGCACAATAAAGTGATCAACAGCGTGGACATGAAACAAACGAGACCATATCGGCTGGCAACGGGCAGCGATGACAACTGTGCTGCCTTCTTTGAGGGACCGCCCTTCAAGTTCAAGTTTACACTAAGCGTGAGTTGAAGTTTAGATGTGGCTCTGTTCAACTGTGCAGTTTCCACCAAGCTTGCAGGTCTTACCACAAGTAGCTGTTAGAAGTTCTCAGTTCTCCCCTTTGAAGCATAGCTGGTGTCAAGTGGCTTTCTTAAAACCATGTGTAACTAAATGTTCGTCTCAGGCCAAGAAAACCAAAATAAATGGTTGGTTAAAAAGAACACCTGAAACAGTTTTTCCAATATTCTTTTTTCATTGTCACTAAGCTATGAAAGGGATGAAGTAGGCTGTTTTGTTGGCTCTGTTGCTTTCAGAGCTCTGTTTCCCCATGCAGATGTGTGTAGAATTTCTTGAAGTTTTCCAAGGTGTATAATTCAAGAAATGTGGTGATTCTTAATGTAATTTTCCAATCTGTTAAAGAGTGCTCAAATCTGAAATTCCAGGGCCACTTAGAAAGGGTGAGTGTAGATGTTTGAAACCGTAACTTAACCTATATTTCATAAATAGGTACGTAACTTGTGTGGTCAGTTTTCTGTTTCTATGTTCCTTTTAACTTTGTTTCTTATTCTACTTGTTACAATCTCTTAGATGAAACAAAGGCTGGAACTACCACAGTGAAGTTAAGGCCAAAGAAAATAAAAAGGCACAAGCTTCTGCAGCTTTGATGGCAGATCTCTTGCCTCAAAAAAACTACTGTAAAGATACTGGATGTTACTGCAGTAGTAGATTCAAAATGTTTAGTTTGTATTTTAGCTTTAAAAGCAGTGTAGTAGGCCTTTTATTTCCTTACACATGAGCCTTGGGACTAGTCTTCATGTGCTGACTTTAGTAAGGACTCCATTCCAATTCTAGAAAAGGAATTGTTTTGAGCTCTACGATCCAATGAAATGATGTAGTTGCCTAATATATTTCTGAACTTAAGCTGATACTTGCATTTTGCTAAGCTGGTTCTTTTAGAACTCTGAAGTCCAAATTGCTTACCAGTGCTGCTTAGACTGGTATGTGATGCAGTCTTCCTTTTAAAGTGATATTTGGGTTGATATATGGGATTCTGGTATGGGCTGTTATATGGTTTAAATTAGAGCCTGCAGTATCATCGAGGACAAAAAAGTATAGTTGGTGAAAGTAGGTTAGAACCTGCCTTCCATACTACTAAAAATAGTCTTCCAAATCTCTCTGCATGGGAGCTTTGGCCTCATTGTGGTGCTTCCCTATTTAACCTGTGTTTTTTAGTTTGCATGGTTTGAATAGTCTCCTACTTGTAAATAGTCTATTTGGGGAGCACACATCAGTCTTGCCTCATTACTTCACAAAACCACCACTAATGTAGTCTCCTAGAAATGGAATTTTAGTAAAATAGTAACTTATTTTTTTTCTTTTGCAATAAAGAAGGATAAAATAATCTTGTGTGTATAAAACTCGCTGTGCAATGAAGCGAGAGTTGAAATCTGGGGAATATTGCGGAAGTCAGTCACCACTGGGGAAGAATCTCGTGTGTAGGCTGCATCTGACTTTTTTTACTACTTATCCCTGAAACTGGGTAGTCATTCTTCTGGTATGTGCTGAGTTGTTTCAGCTGCATCAGTAATGATGTCACAGTGTCTTCCCTGGACTGTTCTTGGCCCCATAATTCTCTTCAGATAGAGGCTAAAGTTGGCTCATAGCAATTCTCTACAGCAAGCATCTCCTACACAGCTAATTTATGGTTCATATGTAAAAGAACTTCATTGTTACTAGATTGTCTTCTATGTAAAATGGTCTGTTCATTTTTTGTTTCCTGATTTTCACTTTTTTCTACAGGACCATACACGGTTTGTGAACTGTGTGAGGTTTTCTCCTGATGGGAACAGATTTGCTACAGCTAGTGCAGATGGGCAGGTAAAAAACACAAGAAACTTTTTTAATACTGATTTTAGCATGAGAAGATTTTGTTGTGCATTTTGGGAATAGGATTAGTATCATAAAATCCATGTTGCTTCTTTTTTATGCCACAAGTTTAAACTTTTACTTATCCTCCTGTAAATCTGTAATAACTGATGGGTGGTAGGTAACCAGACTATTCTTACTCAGTTTCTTTCCCCATTCCATCTTCCTAGCATCCTCTTACAGGTTATTTTGACAGGAACATATTGGACTTCTGGAATATGTATGTTATGATCCTGAGAGGTCTAGCTGAAATAGTGAATTCAAAGATAGCAATCCAGCTTCATATGTACTCCTTACTGATAAGGGCAGGTGAACAATGACTCTTTTACCATAGGTAGCTTGTCCTTCTCAGGGGAGGGACTCCCATGACAGCAGTGCTAAGCAGCTGCCATCACAGTAGGAGTCAAAACTGTAACATTTACCAGAATTTCAAATGTCTGGATCCAAAGTACAGGGGACTTGCTGTGATTATTTGCAATTTTCGTTTCCATAATTTACTCTTAATTATTCAGTGCAGCATAGCTTGTGCCTCTCGTTAAAAAGGACCCTAGTGTATCAAAATGTCAGATACTATCTTGGGGTTTTTTTCTATTACTGCTTTTCCCTTTAAGTTGTATGTGTTTGTGCTCTTTTAAGATTTTTGTCTATGATGGGAAGACCGGAGAGAAAGTGTGTGCTCTTGGTGGAGGCAAAGCACATGATGGAGGTATTTATGCTGTAAGTATCACTTCATTTGTGCAGATGATCCATAGTGTTTCATTACCCAGTTAATGAACTGCAAAGACTTGGATTAAGAAATGCATTTACTGTCTTGTGGTGACATTTGTTTTTACAGATTAGTTGGAGCCCTGACAGTAGTCAGTTGCTTTCTGCTTCTGGAGATAAAACTGCTAAAATCTGGGATGTTGGTGCTAATTCTATTGTAAATACTTTTAACATGGGATCAAACGTGTTGGATCAGCAGCTGGGTTGCTTGTGGCAGAAAGACCATTTACTGACTATCTCCCTGTCTGGCTATATCAATTATTTGGACAAGAACAATCCAAATAAGCCCTTGCGTGTCATAAAGGTAGGTTAAAGTTCTGTTACTGCATGAGTTTCTACAGTAAATGACTCAGTGACTGAAGTTGGAAAGATGGAATAGTAGCTATTGAAAAATAGCTTTGTTAAATTAGCATTGCCAAATGAGCTGTATGTGACTGTTCCTTGAATTAAGAAGTTACTCTTTACATGGGTGAGACTGTGCTTTGTGCAGGTACGCAGACTGTGATTATTTCATTTTAATTAATGTTCTTGACTTATCTTTTGTTGCAGCTTTTGAGCATTTTTGAGATGAGAAAAGAAATACAGCATAGATTGAGATATCTCTGGTAGTTTTCTTTCTCCCAGAACTAGTGTATTGTGGACAAGGTGATTAGGGTTACCGTGCAATTGAACTTTAATTTTAGGATTTAAAGAGTTCACTGACACTAGACTCTCACGGGAACTTACATTTTTACATGAACTAGAAACAATGTCCCAGATTTTTGCCATCACTGCTGTAATTCTGGAAGTTGGTGTGGGTACATGACCATATTTAGTCCTCTTCCCTGAATCACAAAGTGCCTAAAAAGCAGTGATGAAAAGGCTACAAAAGTATTTTGGCTCATCAGGCTAATAAGGACATCCATGGCCCTTATTGTTTCTCATCAAGGACATAGCAATAGCAGTTCTATAACAGTTAAATAATAGTGGTTGTTATACTGGGTGACTTTTAATGCTTGTGAATGGCATGTTATTTCCTGAATAACCTATCATTCTTCTCAAATAGGTGTATGTATATGTTAAAAATTGCTCATCAGTAATTATTTATGTCCCATTCACAGGGTCACAGCAAATCAATTCAGTGTCTTACGGTGCACAAAAATGGTGGAAAGTCCTATATTTACTCTGGAAGTAATGATGGTCATATTAATATCCTTTGAATGGTACTTGTTCTAGTCTTCTAGTCTGATATGAGAGCTCATTAGGAGAGGTGAAATAAAAAGCTTTGCCAAAGACAAAGTTTATTGGACACAAGTGAATATTTTGTCTAAAATTTATTTTGCTTTCCCCTAATGCCTGTTTTAATAGCTGCCTTTTCACTTTCCTGCTAAATATAAGCCAACTCTTAATTTTCAGTTGTTGCTTCTCCATGATAGGTAGCTTGATAGTATGGAGAAGCAAAAATTTATAAATTAGCCTCTTGTAACATCAAGAAAGGGCAATACATATTTTCCACTTACGACAAAATATGCAGAAAGTTATATTTCCAGCATACTGAAGCTTGTTGTTACAGCTACAGTCCTTTTTCCTGGCTTTAAAGTAGTGTCGTGTTGGGGTAAACTCTTACAAATATGGGTCCTGTTTCTTTTCAGACCTGTTACACAGTGTGAGTAGTTCACATGATGTTACCATATGACATGAGAGAAAGCCAGTGTTACTAGGGCTTCTATCTAAAATTCTTTAGAAAGTATTTCCTAGTCTCAGACTTAATGCTAATTACTCCAGTATTTGCTACTATTTGTGGTAGGTCACTTAGTTCACTACAGAACATCACAGTTTCACTTAATAAATATTGTAAGGTTACCCATGGAGCCTGTAGAGTCTCCATCCCTGGAGATACTCAAAACCTTACAGAACCCTGCAGCCTGTTGTAGCTGACACCAATTTGAGCAGCAGGCTGGACTTAATCTCAAGAGGTCCCTTCTAACCTTAGCTGTTCTCTCAATTATGTAACTTTTTATGGTGTGGAATCTGACTGTACCAGTGTCTTCAAATGTTCCTTAATTCTACTATGCACATTATTGGGATTCTGAAACTGGAGAGAATGATGGCTTTTCTGGGAAAGGCCACACAAATCAGGTTTCTAGAATGGCAGTGGATGAAATGGACCAGCTGGTCACCTGCAGTATGGATGACACTGTGCGCTACACCAACCTTAGCAAGAGAGATTACAGGTTAGTTAAAATGTGGCCTTTTATTGCAGTGTAATTGTTTTACAGCAAGAGTGTTGTTGATTTTATATGGTAAATAAAAATGCTGGAGTTTATTTAGGTTTTATGTTACCGTGGAAACTGTAGAAATTATTACTGTACCAACCCTGTGCATTTTTTCTGACAATGAGAAATGCATCCCAGGCTTTTCAATTTGTTTTATCCCTTCCATGGGTTAGATTAGATGAGAGATACTGTCTTGTATTGAGTGACTTAAGGGCTTTGGAAGGGTATCTCCTTTGTCATTCATAAATACTCAGGGACAGTGGAGATAAACGTGGTTAGGAGGAGTGGGACACCGTTTCTTCATAGAAACCAGAATTTAAAGAATCCTGTTAAGATAATCTACTTAGTTTAAAAATTAAACTGTAGTATAGTAACATTGATTTCAAAGGTGTGCTACCTGATCAAGATAGTAAAGTTTTAAACACAAAACAATAGCAGACGTTTTCAGTTAGTAGATAAGAAAATTAAGTTATGCATGTTCTTGATGATTAGTGGGTGATTATTCCATGTCTACCATTATTTTAAATTGCCCATTCAAATAATTTCTTCCTGTTTTGTCCTTCCTGCTTCTTCACTTTGGCACATCCCCGTCCAGTGGCCAGGATGCTGTGAAAATGGATGTTCAGCCAAAATGTTTAGCTGTGGGTCCTGGTGGTTATACTGTAGTGTTATGCATTGGACAAGTAAGTATTAACATGTGGATTACCAACTATTGCTGTGTTGATAATGCCATGTATGGTAACACTTAACTTAGTGTGTCCTTACCTTGCACAGCTGCAGAATTTCCTAATAAGGCCTATAGGGAACATAACTCAGCAGGATACTTGATAACCCTTGTCTTTTTGCATCCTGTACCAATTTCACATTTAAATTTCAGAAAGTCCCTTGTGTGGATGCATCAGTATTTGTTATCAATACAGCTTTGTGCTGGAAGGGTAAACCTCAGAATCACACTCTTGCCAGATCTGTTCAGTGACAATTTTGGCAAAAGGATGTTTTTCTCATGCGTTTTATTTTTTTTCAATTAATCCAACTAACCAATTAACTAGTGCTGTTGTACAGCATAAGCAGCTCTAGCTCACTTTTTGCTAGTGAGATCTCAGAAAACTGGAGACATTGCACTAAGGCTGTCTTTGTCAAAACATTATTAACTTCTAATGATTTAGGCTTTCTGCATGGGGGCTGGTTTTGTTTGGAATATTTGATAGTGTTGTCCAAACCTGTTTTCATGTGAGATAATCTCAGTTAACCGTAGCATGGAACCGGATAGGAAAGCCTTTAAAGTTTAACACTGTAGCAATAACTTGCTACAATTTGGTCCTGCCTCCCTTTAACAATTAACCAGGAAGGGAGTAAGCACTGCTAAAAATACTGGTTTCTCTATGTTTATTTCATGTTCAAACCAACTGAAGCATAGCTGAAGGCAGTGTAGAATGCACTGTAGTTTAGAACACACAGATACTGCAGTACAGCAGATTTGTTAGTCATCACGTGTAGGCTTTTCTTCAATTTATTTTTTTTTAAAAATGAAACTGTTCCCTTAAGATGAGAATACAATAAACATCTGAGTAACTAGAGGGAATTTATATTTAAGTAATACTTTTATATTAGGTACTTTGAAGAGGGGTCTTAGTTTCTGGTTTTCTGCTTACAGATTGTCTTGATGAAAGATAAGAAAAAATGTTTTGCAATTGATGACCTTGGGTATGAGCCAGAAGCTGTAGCCATTCACCCCACAGGAAGTACAGCAGCAGTGGGAGGAGCGGTAAGGTTGCACTTCCTAAGACTGTACTACTTTGAACACTGGAGCAATAACAGAAGCATTTAATAATAGTAGGTGTGTTGTGTTGAGAAATGGCAGGTGACAATTTGTAACAGTATCAGTACTGCTGAAGCATGTGTATTTGGTGTTCCTGGGCTTTCATTCCCTAGGTTCTGCTGCAATTGTGACCTAAAGTCTATTTCACTTCATTTTTAATTGAATCTTTTTTCCTGTATTTGCTGGTTTGAAATTGCCAAATTGTTTTTATGCAGTGTGTTCTTGAAATTGGCAGATTATAGAAAATGGGTTTTTTCCACACTTGGTGGATTGTAGCCAGCGTGAATGACTGGTTATCTAAACCTTTTCTTAACATAAGCACTACCAGACAGAATTAATGCAAAAAGTTTCAGGAACTCCTCTTTCTATTGCAAAATAATTTTTCTACCTTTTCTCCTTCTTTGCTGTTAATTTGCAGGATGGGAATGTCCATTTGTATTCAATCCAAGGAACCTCTTTGAAAAGTGATGATAAGACTTTGGAAGCTAAAGGTCCTGTTACTGACCTGGCATATTCTCACGATGGTGCCTTTCTTGCAGTCTGTGATGCAAACAAAGTTGTCACTGTCTTTAGTGTTGCTGATGGCTACGCGGTAAGAACAACTGTTGTAATGAGAGTTGTCTTTGTTTAAAAACAAATAGACTGACAGCTCGTGTCTAAATCTGTTGTACTGAAAAACGTAGCTGCTGAGGCTTAATTGTAAATCATTGTTGTAAATTTGATGTTTCTGTAACTGTTTACCTGCTATTTTGGGCTAGTACTGGTATTTACAGCAGCCTATGTGAACCCTCTGCAGACCATAAGAATAGCTGAGGAAATGTGTAGCATGGGTTGGCTGCTGGGAGAGCACTGAAACCCATCTAGTACCAAATGCATAGTTAAAATAGGGAAGGAGCTGGATTTTCACAGACTACCATAGATAAATACAAAAAATTCCTTTGGATCTGCTGAAACACTAGTTTGTTAGTTTGGGATTTTTAAAGGAAGTAACAAGCCAGGTCTGTTAGAGAACTTGTGTGCATTTTTGTAAAATGGACAAGAATGTAGGCTCAGTTTGATAAGAGTCATGGAATACAATAAAATTCAATTACATAAAGCAGATTTGGCAATAAAAATCTGCTGGCTCTGTCACACAGTTCCATGGTAAGGACTAAGCTATGAAAGGGATATGCTGGGACAGGAAATCTTGCTTTATCTGCCAATCTACTGTCTTTTAACTAAAAACAAAAAAATGGGCGATTTCCACTTTTCAGTCAATGCATATCAGCCTGTAAACTCTTTAAACTTTGACTAAAACAACAGTGAAGTAAAAATGCAGGATGGCATTCCACAAAAAACATTTCATTTTGCAAGTAAAAATTGAAATAATTTTGCCTTGTGAAACATCTGTGGGATTGTTTTAGAAACCTCTAAATTGCATATGCCCTTAACATATCAAGCTTTCATAGAAAAATGTCTTAGTGTTTTGGTTTTTGTTTGGTTGTTTTTTTTTTATTACAAAGGGAGTTTGTATTTTATTGGCCTACTAAGTATTTAAATAAATCACATAAAATGAAGCCACCACTTGGTTTACTTAGTGCATCCATCTGCATCTGAGATGTACGTTGTCTGGAGCCTTGCAGTAGCTTGTTCTGATGCTGCACATTGAAAGCTAATGATTTCCTCAGGCAGCTTTAACTATTGGAATAATCCTTGTCACTCTAATTTTCAAATAGGAGCATAATGTCTTTTACGGACACCATGCAAAAGTTGTTTGCATTGCATGGTCACCAGACAATGAACACTTTGCTTCTGGAGGCATGGACATGATGGTGTATGTTTGGACTGTGAGTGATCCAGAGACCAGAGTCAAGATACCAGGTATGTTTTCTTCAGCATACTACTTTTGAAAGTTGTTAGTAGTTCTTGGGATCCAGCACTGTTTTGTAGACTAATGGTAAGCAGGGTTTGAATCATCCCAAAGTAATTTAGCCTTTATGTTAATCTCTATCTAGCCACATCAGCTGGCATTCTTCTGTTACTTTTGTAGTTACTTTAAAAATCCAGTACTAGTATTTATTGCAGCTAAAAATCATATTTGAAATGTGCTGAAGTTAGCTTGTCAACCCAGCCTTCCTAACTCTTTTCTGTTACTTTGCACTGCAATACAGATGCTCACAGACTACACCATGTAAGCGGCTTGGCGTGGTTGGATGAACATACTCTGGTAACAACATCCCACGATGCTTCTGTTAAAGAGTGGTCTATCTCCTACAATTGAAATAAGCCCCCTCTTTGGAAGGACCTAATCAGGGACTAGAACTACTGCAGTGGAACATAGCATTTCTTTTAAAAAATCTGTATTGGCCTCTGGGTCTGCTGTCATATCCTCATATCTTTACAGGGTGTTCATATCTGTAATTAAATGTACTTTGAAAGCTTTAGCGAATAACAGTTTGCACATGAAAAGCACTTAAATTATGTCTGGAGCTTAACCTTTGTGCTGAACATTCCAGAGGCAACAGCCAAACCAAGTTGGTGTGCAAGGTTCAGGCGTGAAACATTCGAACTCAATCAGTTGTTCTTTTCTAACCAAGAAACATAAGACTGTACAGCATGAGAGTAATACTTCTCATTTTTTCTAATTACAGAACATTTCTGTACTAACAGTCATAGTAAGAGTATTAGTTGTGGTCTGAAACCAATCAAGCTGTGTGCAGCTACTGTATATTGCTTTGCTTCTCTATACTGCACCAAACTGTTGCCTCAGATTTTCTCCTCCAGATAAGAAGATGGGGTACATACATAATAAACTTTTTATGTATTTCATGTCAAATCTTTGTGGTTTATTTTAAGGTGGAAGTGTGGGATTTTAATGTACTTACTGTTGTGGGTATAATGTTTACAAATAATCATTGTGGCAACTTGTTGCTTCAGAAACACAATTGTTACTTCCATGAATTAAGACTGTCTCATCATTTCAGTGTCAGAGAAAAGAAATCATTCTGTTTTAAAGATTAAAGATATTTTCTGTTTGAAGGAGAAGCATGTTATTGTTTAAAAAATGCAGTACTTCTACCACCTTTTGGAAAATACAGGAATTAAACAAAGTGAAGTGTTGTTATGACTTAAAGTGATTTTTGAGAAGATGGTGTTTGCTCAGTGAGTTTTATGCCTTTGCATGTGCAGAACAGTTGCATGAAAGCGTTACCTCATGCGAAGAGATCCTGATGTTGTGTTTAGTTCCCTTCTCACACTCCACAATAGGTTTAAGTGATTTGAAGCTAGCAGTCAAACAAGGGTGGAGGAGGACACTCTGATGCAAAGTAGTAGGAAGATTTGTTACCATCTCTGATGGCCAAAAAGAGTTGTTGCTGTCTAGAACCTTGGAAGACTTAAAAAATTTTCTCTGCTAAGTCTCTACCACCACCACCACCACCACCTTTCCAGTTGTCTTTGGATTTTATTAAGCTTTCCTTTCTGTGTGGACTCGCGTGTTTTTTTACCAATCATATTTCTAATGACACTAATTATACAGCAAATAAAATGCTTTTGCTGCTTCTCATACTGTGGCCTATTGCTCAATTGCTGAAAAAAGAAAAGCATATAAAAATGAAATGTTGGTGAAACATCTTTTGAAAAGGAAAAAAAAGTGTTAATTTCTTTTTAGGAGTGGTGATGAGAATGTCTCCTAGCCTGCAAACTTAACAGCTGCAGTGGAACAATTGACTTTTTTTGTTTTTTTAAGAAGTGGGATATTTTGCACCTTGGTCTCTTTGTGTTTACTGTGCCTCTCTTTTAGCAGTTTTGCATGTTATTCTTACTAACAATGCAAGGACAAGAGAAGTTTTGGAAAAGGGTGTGTTTGATATTTGGTTTAAGATCCAAATAAGCATGGTTTTCTCAGTGTTTGGCCCCTAAATCTTGTTCTGCTGTTGTATAGGGACTGGCACAGCAAGCAATTCATCTGTTGTTCCTGAGTCTAATCTGGAAGAGTTGCTATTGAATCTGCTCAGTGGCTTCCTGTGGTAGTTGAATCCCTGTCATTCAAGTAACTACAAGGGGGAAGGGAGGAGGAGATAAGCAGTTATCAGAGCTTGTGCACTATGCCTGAAAGGTGATGTGTAGGAGCTAGGAGCTATTTTTTGATTCCTCGAAGCCCTTGCAGTACTGCTCCTGTGGAATGCCTGTTAGCTGGAATCCCTGCATTGAGTTGTGTGTTTGGATGGCAGTGAGGGTGGCTGCTCGTGCTTCAGCTTCCACTGGATTTGTTTATTGGCATATGGCCTGAGCTTCTAATTCCTTAAGAGCTAATATGGTCTTTGTAGTTGGCTAGCAAATCCTGACTAGAAAACTGAAAATATATTTTGCTGTTGGACCAAATGTCTTAGCACAGGTTCATTGTTGATCCAGTGTACACACACCACAAACTGATCTAAGGAGCCTGGCTGCTCTGAATCAGGCCCCTACATTACTTGTGTTTGCCCCAGACTGCAAATGTTTTGTGCTAAACTCAAACCCCTTGGCCTGCCCTCGAACAGAGAAGCAGGAAAAAAAGACAGGGTAGTCTGTACAGATTGTAGTGACTTCAAAAGGAAATGGTGACACTTGACATGAATATGAAATCTGACTCAGAGGAAACCAATTTAAAAAAACCCCAACAACCAACCCCCTACCTTACAAAAACCTCAAAGCACCTTAAATGTTGCTATCTTAAGAGTTGTTAGTTCAAGCCCTGTCCAAACATAACTCCTCAAGCCCCCTTGTTAGAGGCTTCTGCTTTGAACATGAACATGCTTTTGAGCTCCTCCTGGCACTTACTGGAAAGCTGGCTTCACTTCACCGTGACAGGCAGTTTGCCTGCTTTACAGTGAAAATGCAGCTTAATTAGGCCAGGGGTAGATTTGGAGAATTAACGTGACCAGTAATTCCTCACAAGGCTGTGATGCAGGCATTCCTCTCCCCTCCCCCTTTAACTGTGATTTAATCCTGGCTGCCTGTTCCATTTCTGCCATGCTCGTACAGCACATTGGCCTTCCAAGAAGCTGCTCTGTACAGTCAGCCAGAAATTTACCAGCAGCTGTTGTGTGGAGTATCAGCAAATCCTAAATGCAATTCTTTAATTGGCAATTGGTAGAGGGGAAAGATAAAGGGCATCACTGATCTATTTGGAGATGGAGGTTGGTTGTTTTGTTGTGCACAATAGAATTATGGATAGATGTTCCGACACCTCTGTTCCTCTGCCAAATGCTTTTGCTCTTACCAATTAGAATTCCTCAGACTGAGGGTAGCAGCCTTAAAATCTTAATTGCATTCATATTTTTCTGAAGCAAAATACCAAAAATGTAGAATCCTTCAACCTGAAACTGATTTTTCTTTTTTTTTTTTTTTTTTTTTTTGGAGGTACATTTCTATGCAGAGTATGTCTGCAGATAGTGTTTCATGCTTGTTGCACTAGAAAGGATTTGCTGATAAAAACTTCCCTACAGTAAATTTAGCCGTGCCTATCTTTGTGATGAAAGTATACAAAGAAGAAAAAGGTGCCTTCAGTGAGCCTGGGGGCAGAATTATACAGTTAACTGGCTGGGCTGAGAACCAAGTCACAAGTTCACATACATACAGCAGATGTTTGTTCTGGAGGTGCAGACCTTCCCAGAGACTTGGGAATGAAGTTAAGCAGGGAATAGAATATCTCAGGTTGGAAGGGACCCATAACAGTCATCAGACTGCAATGAATAAATGTGTGTGTTTTGCATACTAAAGGCAGTTTGTTTGAAATACCAATATTTTTACTGACAGGAATGAAGTCTGTTACACCAATTCATAGACATGTTGGTGGAAGGACCCTAAAGAAAGGTCCTAAGAAACTGAAAAGGATGGAGATCATGGAATCCCTTTGAGTAACCTTAAGTTCCATTTAAGTTTCTCCTAATATCCAACCTGAGACTCCAAGCTGTATTGTGTGACCATGCATTTATATTATCTGGACATTATATAAAGCAGGAGAAACAGGAGAAGGTTGAACACTATGCCCTTGGTATTATACCCCTGAAATATTTTCTCTGTTACCTGCTGGCCCCTAGCTGGATTGTTGTGAAATTGTTGACTTCTTCCAGCCCACACCTCAGCTCCTAAGGAAGGCTGTTGTGGGAAGCATTGTCTGAGACCTGGATGTGCTGCATCACCTCCTCAGCATTGCTGTCAGCAGTGAGATGCAGAATTATCAAGTGGTCAAGTTTCATTTGCCTATGACAAGTCCGTGTTGGTTATTTCTGTGTCCTGCAAGTATTTGGGATTAAATTCCAAGGGGAAGTGTGCCTTCATCGCTCTGGAGATTGCAGTGGAAGCAACAAGCCCCCGTTACTTGGGTCTTCTTTTTATTCAGTGTTGAGGTCTTTTTCCAGTGATCAGAGCCCTCTCATGATAAACATGGTTTGTTTCATGTATGATATTCTAACTGCCATAATCATGTGGGCCAACTACTTCTACAGCTCCGTGCTAGTCCCATCACCACCCTATGGACTTGAATACATCCAGTTTTTAGGTAGACTTACCCTAACATTGTTTTCTCCTGATGGTTGTGCCTCTCCAGAGCACACTGGCACATGCAGAGGTGCGGGAGCAGGCCTGTCTGTGAAAACCAAAGTCAGAAACTGTTGAGTACTTGAGCTTAGTTTCTATCACCTTGTGCCAGTTTATTTCCCTCATTTAAGAAAAGACCTCCATTTTTCCTTGAAAAATTCAAGCAAAAAAGCTGTACTGCATATGTTCTAAATATCTACAGCACTGCTGTGTTTCTCTGTTAAAAAAACAGAGACAGCAGAAGAAACTTTGTTTTCTTGCCTTGCTGCTTGAGACCTGCAGAAAGTACACCAGGTCTGAGGAATAAACCTCACTTTAAAATCATTCTGATTGTTATTTCTGAAATGCTCAGTCCTGGAGCTGTAATAACTTACATCCTGATGAGAAGAGCTTCATAGATGGGTGTATCTTTTTGAAATTCTACAGATCATGGTTTATTAGCTCTCTGAGCCAACCTGAGAGAAGCTCAATCTAGAAGCCAGGCTTAGCTGATCCCTTTTCCCACTCTAGGTTAGCTGGCAGCCGAGTGTACTGCCCATGGAACTGGGAGCAGTGGGGCTGCTGGCCCAGACCTGCCAGCCTGTTCTGTGAGCAGTCAGCCTGTGCCCACCCCTGAGTTAGATCAGTCAGTTCTGATTTCCTGCAGAGAAACATAGAAGTTTGAAGTCCAATTTACCCCTGACACCAAAAGAGGCTTCTATGATACCCAGAATTGCTTGACATTCCCAATTGCCTGGTCTGTGTGACTGCCAGCAAATCTGTCCCACATGAGCAAGGGAGTCACCTGTATTTAGCAACCCCTGAAAATACGGCTTATCAACATCATTAGGCTGCACTGTCAGATGATCTGACTACCTGAGAGTCATAAACACTCAATGTTTGCCTGTTGATTTGCTTTACTCTATAAAGCTTGCAGGCAGGAAGGGAGAATCTTCTCAGGGTAGCCAGGTGTGAATATTAAAGCCAAATAAGTATTGATAAATGTCTATGCCAGGATTCTCATGCTCTGCAGGCAGGCCAGATCTCTGGACCTGTTTGTTTCCTGGACCCTGTTGCCTGTGTGCAGCCTGCAGGCTGTGCATGACTTGTACAGAACACAGGGGCTTGCCCCATGTGTTGCCTTTGAAGGCTCTTCATATGCCCATTGACCTGGAGGGAAGCAGCACTGGCTTACTGCTGATCTCCTCAAGGTTCTCAGTATCATTCTTAGTGCAGGGACTCCAGAGGTACCCATTGCACCCAGGTACAGCCCCACGAGGCAGGGGCAGTAGATCCAGGAACGGGGAACTGTGGGGAAAAAGCAGCCAAGGAAGTTAAAGCATAAGGTATTTAGACACAGTCTTTCTACAGATTTCCCAACAACATTTATTTGGAGGTGAAAAAGAGTCCTTTCTGCTGAGTATTTTTGATGATCTTCGTGGACAATCCATTTCCAAGCAGTTAAAACCCAAATCTTTAATGTACGCTGCAGACAAAGCTGTGCCTCAGTTTATGCACTATATTAAAATTAAAAGGGAAATGTTAGGTAAGGAAGGAGTTAAGAACACACCTAATCAGATCATAAATGCACATATTTGGTACTTTTTAGACTTAGACATTAAAAATGAAAATAAAATCAGGGAATATAGTTGGAATTTCTGAGTTCAAAGGGACCCACAAGGATCATCAAAGTCCAGCTCCTGGCCCTGCACAGGACAGCCCCAAGAATCACACCACGTGCCGATAAATTATGGGTGAGTACCAGCTGCATCTTCACAACCAGTAATTATCACATTCTAGGACACAATTTAGCCACCGGGACTGCCCTGTGCAAAGGGGAATGATACTTATTGGTAGTAAAAATACTAAAATACGGGGTTAAAGAGCGGTGTTAGAGCTCCGCGGCGAGCGCCGGTGCCGGGCTGCCGGCGGCGCAGGCGGGAGCGGCCCGGGGCAGCGCTCCGGCAGCAGGGGGCACAGCAGCGCTGCTGACCGCATCTCCGCTCCCTTTCCCGCTGCTGTCCGCCCAGAGCGACACTTCCAGGCTATTTCTGCTTCGGGAATGGTTTAGCTGTCGCTGCGTGGGACAGGGAAGGAGAGCAGCCACAGCCGGGCAGCCCTGCTCGCTTGTCGGTGTGGTCCCCACACGGCACCAGCCCTGCGGAAAGCTGTCTCAAGGGGAGCAGGGCTGTTTGGCAAAGGTTTTACATCGTCCACAATGATTAACACCGTTCTTTATTATTTGCTACATAGAAAAGGGTCGCTGAGAGGGGTAGAACTTAAGCAGGCAAAAAGAATCATAAAATCCTAGAATGGTTTTGGTTGGAAGGGACTTAAAAAATCACCCTCACTGTGGACAGGGACACCTTCTGTTAGACCACTTTGAAATAAATAGATGAAAAGGTAAGCAGTGTCAGATATGCATGAATTAGTGTTTACTATATTTATATGCCTGTGTTTAAGGGCAATTTTATGACAGTATTTCCTTACAAGAGCAGAGAAAATGATGTCTGGTCTAACTTGAATCAAAAACAAGTTGATGGGTCCTCAATCTGCAAGGCAGGACAGAGGACCTGGTGGAAAAAGGTGTGTGCACTGGAAGTTTGGCACTTGTAAAAGTGGTCACTGTAGGAGCTGAACAGTGCTAAGAGAATAATTTTGATGCTTGATCAGTTAGAAAAACTTCACAGCTGAAAAGAGTTGAGGTTTGTATAATGGTTTTGATACTGTAACAAAATATGAACAAATGAGCCTTTGTCAGGTGACCAGATCATCTATGACTTAACCAACAAGTTAAATCAACTCCCCTTTATTGTGGTCAGCACAACTTGATTTATTAATGTCTAGGTTAACAAAGTGATTGACAGCAGCTTATAGCAAGGCAGCAAAATCAATTGTACAAAGATCTGGAACTGGAGCTTTGCTGACTCTATTCTGATAATACTGAATGCACAGAAAACGTCACAGCTGGACTGTGCAAGGGTCAGTGGCCAGCTGAGCCAACAAAGGACTCATGTGAAGGGAAGGCTTTCAAGGTGGGTGGATTACACTGCTTGGCAGGGGAGTGCTGCTGGGTTTTGCAGCAGCCTAGTGCAGCTGACAGGTTTGAGCAGCTGCAGAGCCAGTCCTGCACTGGCAGTGTGGGCAGGGTCTCAAGGGCTGAGGGATGTGCCATCAGCAGATTGCTTGAGGGGCACAGGGATACCCAAAAGACAATGCCTGACATGACTTAGGTCTCCCAGCAGCAGAGCTGCTCCAGGCTTCTTGGTGATGCAGCTGTGCCTGAGGGTACATACACAGCAGTTGTCCTTGGTCATAATAATATAGTCATTTCATCCTCTCACATGAGCATTTCTGGCAATAGGAAAGAGGCTCACCACTATTGATGATTCCAGTCACCATCTCTCCGGTCATTTTCTGAAGAGGGATCTGGATAGGCTGGATCAATGGACCAAGACCAATGGTAAGAAATTCATGTCATCCTCTCACATGAGCATTTCTGGCAGTGGAAAGAGGCTCGCCACTATTGATGATTCCAGTCACCATCTCTCCGGTCATTTTCTGAAGAGGGATCTGGATAGGCTGGATCAATGGACCAAGACCAATGGTAAGAAATTCAACAAGACCAAATGCCGGGCCCTGCCCTCTGCTCACACCAACCCCAGGCAGTGCTACAGGCTGAGGGCAGAGTGGCTGGAAAGTTGGCCTGTGGAAAAGGACCTGGGAGTGCTGTTTGACAGCAGCTGAACATGAGCCAGAGTGTGCCCAGGTGGCCAAGAAGGCCAATGGCATCTGGCTTGGATCAGAATATCACAGCCAGCAAGAGCAGGACGGTGACTCTCCCCCTGTACCCAGCACTGGTGAGGCCACACCTCGAGTTCTGTGACCCATTCTAGACCCTGCAGTTTGAGGTGCTGGAGTGAGTCCAGAGAAGGGCAACAAAGCTGATGAAGGGTCTGGAGTACAAGTCTGATGAAGAGAAGCTGAGGGAGCTAGGGGTGTTTAGGAAAAAAGGAGTCTCAGGGGTGACCTTATCACTCTGGAACTGGTTAAGGAATATCAAGAAAGAAATTAAGCCAAGGCTCACACTAGGTACAAAGTAATTCAGCTGAATTGGGTTGTCTTGTTAGGCCCAAGGGAGCACAGCTGGACATGGCACTGTGCTGGGCTATGTGGCTGCTTGAGCTGTGTGCCTGGTGTGAAGCAGGCTCGGTGTCACAGCAGCTGGACAGACAGCAAGGACAAAGTTGCCAACTGGCGCTACTTGTCCCCTGACACCTGGTCCCTGGAGAACACTGGTGGGTTGAGAAACTGTGCCTGCCCTCACCAGAGCTGAGCACACTCAGGGAGGCACTGGGACAGCTGGAGGTGGGTGCATGGCCTGGGGGGTCCCACAGGGAGAGTAGCAGGGTCTGCGCGGAGTTTTTCTGGGGACAGAGACAGACAGTTTTCCCATGCATACGGAGGAGACTGCATAGAGATGGCTGGATTTTTTCAGAGATGTTTTTTCATTCCACCTTTGCCAGAAGATGAGCATTTCTTCATTTGAAAGTTCATAGTTCAGATTTGTGTCATAATCTAGAGTCAAAGCCCTTTCCATGAGCCAGAAATGTGCATTTTAAGGAAGAAAACACAGGCAGCTGCATTTTTGAATTAGGTTCCTGTCGCAGTAACTGGGATTGGGTACAGGTTGTGTATGATCTGTTCTGTGTACCTTATCTGGCACCTCTATTTGTCTAGAAAAATTATTGGGAGCTTGGGGGACACCTTTCATCAACTGCTATCAGCTTCTATTCTTTCAGTTGTTAAGAAGTTAAAGAAGTTAACCTCATCTCAAATGTGGCCCACCTGCAGAAAGCAAGTGTTGTGGCACACACATTTGGACAAGTGACTAAAACAGCATTTTTAATAGCATGTAGTAGAAAACATCTAGCTCAGCCAGCCAGACAGCTCTGTCCTCTCTGAGAAGTTGCTAAATTTCATTTGATAAGGCTTCCAATGCATGCAAGTATAAAAAAATCTGCTACTTTTTGCCAGACTCCAGCCCTATCAAAGCTTTTGAAGATCTTTTTTTTTGTATTTTTGAAGAGGACCTCCCTAAGATCAGCCCTCCAGACCAAAGGAAAGTCAAGCCTGTTTCTATAAGCATTGGAGCTAGACCCATGTTTTGTTCCTTGTTTGGATCAGGTGTATGGCTGGGTGTCCATGTGTCTGCTCTCCCATCCCGTGTGCTCCACTGAGAGAAGATCTCACCCATCACTACTCACTAGCTCCAGTGTGATGGTGCTGGTTCCCAGAGGCTCTTAGAGTGTTGTCACCAAGTCCTGCTAGACCTTTGGTAATGTTGTTCTGAGACAGAAGCTACTTAATTAAAAATCTTTAGGTAATTCCATCTCTTCCTGTTCCCTTGGAGTAGGTTCTGAACGACCTGATCAGTGCACTCTCTTCCATAAGATAACAGATGGTCAGCAGAGACCACCCCATTTCTGCTCTGAAGTTGCCTGGCTTATGAAAGCTTGAGATAAAATACATCCTGTGCTCTTGCTGGTGGTTTTTCCCAGATCCACAGAGAGTTTACTGGAATGCAGCATCCACCAGCACCGTGAGCCAGATATCCCATTTATGGGCTTTTATCCCTTTTTTTGATGTCTCTTCCTTGTACCTGGTGATATGTAGAAATGTAAGACTGGCTTTGAGTGGTTATTTACAGAAAGGTGAGTCGCTTTCCCAGGTATTTTTGTTTTCAAGCCTCTCTATCACCTTGGCATGAAGCTGTTATAAGTATTAACCTCTGGAACACCTTCATTGCAATTGAAGCAGCAATGGTGTAACACTGGGTTTTAGGAAGGAAGAGTGCCAATCACTTATTAAAACTGATTGAAGTCCTGCCAAGTATTTTAAACCTTCTGGATATTTTTGAAGAAGAGGGAAGCAGTTTGGGTAATGTAAACTGAGTGTCAAAGATAACATCTTCTATGAGGGGTTTTCTAAATGGTGCCAGGTTCTGATAAATGTAACAGATACTATTTTTTAATATTAATGTATCTGTCTCTTTTGGCATTGTGTTGTGAAGTTCACTTTAAATCATTAAGCTTTACATTATTAAATTATGATGGCACCATAAAAATGCTATACTTTGAAGAGGGATTAATATATAAATCATAATGGTCCTGATTCAATTCACAGTGCTTTGATTTCTCCATGGAACCTACAATCTTAAAGAGATAGGCTGTTAAAGAGATCAACTCATTTATATTTTGGCTGTTCTTTTAGGTCCAAGTCAATTAGCTTAAAATTCTTCAACCTTGTTTGCTATCTAGGCAAGCCCTGTAATAACCACTCTGCACTTACTGCTATGTAGATTGGAACTGAATTATTTTAAAACTGGAATTCTATACCTTAAAATCTTCTTCCTGTATTTTTAGATGAGTGTGTCCATTATTGGCCAATTCATGATGTATCAAACACTTCCATGCTGCATTTTCATGACCAGCAGTATGCTAGTGCAGTGCAGTGTGTGTTATTGAAGGTATGTAGAACTTGTTTGCACTATTTATTTGTCATTTAACTCCTCCTTTTGCTCAATTATTTGTCTTGTTTATTATTAGTACTTGCCCTTTCAAAGAAGAAAGAGAGCTCAAATGATCACCAGCAACCACATCATGAGTATTTTGGGAAGATTGCCCTTTAGAGATGTGCGGACAGTGTGCCCCCCTCCCATTCACAGCACAAAAGGTCTCACTTCAAATGGTTTTGGTAGAAGAGGAGCCTCCACTCACTCAACACTGATGGATGTCTCTGCTGAGTCACACGCCTGCCTCACGAGCACGGCAGGACTGGTACTCTGCCAGTATGGTACCGTGCCAAAATTGTGTCCTGTGTGGTGTAAGTGGCCATTCATCAAGTGCAACTGATGACATCCTGATGATTGAGTCAGGTTTATTTGATTTTTGAAGAGACCTTTTCATTTGCATGCTGTAAGTGGAACAATCTCCTGCTTGCTATGATCACAGTTTCCCTGTTTCTTTTGCAGCACATACCAATATAATAACCTAAGGTAACACCTACATTACAACCATTGCTGCATGCCAGTAGATTTTACAGGAATATTTGACATGATTTCATGTTCCTGTTACCTTATTTAACACAGTGCTCTCTTAGTACTTTTTTTTTTCTCGTAAATTGTGTCATATCTTTTCTTAGGCAAGAAAAGGCTTTCCCTGTCACTTATTACCTGAGAAGATGGTAATGTATCATGCAAAAAAAATTGCTAAAGGAAACAATTCAGGCCACTTTTCTGTGGGCTGTAATTGGCTACCCAGTGCCCCCTGGTGAGACACCTCCCTACGCAGCATATCTCACCCAAGTTAAGGTCACAGGAAACTATTAGATCACCAAATTTGGCCTGATACATATCAAAGGCATTTAAGTTTCACCCAGGAATGTCTTTCTCGTTACATATTAAGTTTTCAGGTGATAAAACTACACCATTGTCTAGTGCTTGGGGGCGGCTGAGGTCACTTAATTTGTTCAGCCTGGAGAAGAGGGGACTGAGGGGAAAACTTCACTGCAGTTACAACTTCCTTGTGAGGGGAAGAGGGGGGGCAGACGCTGATCTCTTCTCTGTGGTGACAGTGACAGGATCCAAAGGATTGGCTTGAAATTGTGTCAGGGGAGGTTTAGGTTGGATATCAGGAAAAGGTTCTTCATCCAGAGGGTGGTTGGGCACTGGAACAGCTCCCCAGGGAAAAGGTCACAGCAGCAAGCCTGGCAGAGTTCAAGGACAGTGCTCTCAGACACATGGTGTGACTTTTGGGGTGATTCTGTGCAGGGCCAGGAGTGGGACTTGATCCTTTTGGGACCCTTCAAATTCAGAATATTCTCTCTATGGTTTAACAAGATCCCTCCCTGTGCCCCAGCAGAAATATTTCTTGTTCCCACCAGGACCAAGAAACCTGGAAGCCAAGGACCCCATGGCTGCATACAGACTGCACAATCAAGCAGAGCCAGCTACACACTGCAAGATAAAGCATGGTTAACGTGAACAGCTTGCTCACGTCCACAACACATGCTGCTTGGATTTGTACCTCTCCTGAGCATTACACTTTCTGATGAGTTCAACAAGTCTGAAGTTATACAAGTGCTGTGTTGCAACCCATCAGGGGCATAGTTTGATAACATGACATGACCTGGGTGTGTTGCATACCTTGAGAAATTGCCTGCGGGTACAAAGTCTGCTGGGATAACATTGGAGGGTTGTGTGGGGTGGAGGAGCCAAAGTGACACAGTTTTGTCCATAATGCCTATTGTGACTGCTCCTTGCAGTCTGCTGTCTCCTGGACTGGCCCATTGTCATCTCACAGTGGGCTAACTGGGACAGGTCAACAATATGTCTCATACTGACAGCTGCTACAGTGTTGTGCCACCTGAGGTCTGATTTTACCTAAGACCTGAAGGTTATTGCATCTCCCTGTTATTTACCAGAATTGCCATATCTTGTAGCTGTGTCGTGCAACCTTTCTGACTGATATAGGGAAAAGGTGATTCCAGCTTAGAATTTACATCAGTACAGAAATGGCACCTAGAGTCCCAGACAGTTAAAAGATCTGGCTTGTTTTTTCACCCAGAACTCACAAACCCATGTAGAAGTCACACGCCTTCCTGGCAGACACATATGCAAAGCTTTTTGTTGACTAAAGATGAATTTTCTTTGAACATCCATAATGAAAAATTGTTGATGATAGAATAATTCTGTCTTTTCCTCTTGAAAACATCAACACTGAATGAAGGATGAACCTACTTTTACATCACAGAACATTCCTTGATTTTGTAACAAACTGCCAGACCAGGAAATGGCTGGATGTAGAATTCCCAAGAGTGTCAGAAAAAGCTGATTTCAGTAGGGTTATGCTGACATAAATACTGAAACAACATAGTCATTGATCAAGCAAAAATAGAAAGGCAATATTTTACTTGTTTTGATTACTGCTTTTTTCATAGTAACTTCATCACAGCCACTAAAACTACTTGAATTTTAAAATTTATAATTCTCTTTTAATATATATAATAACTTTAGAGAATCATAGAGTGGTTGATGTTGGAAGGGACCTCTGGAGATCTGCTTGTCTACACCCCAGACTCAAGCATGGCCTCCTACAACCAATTGCCCAGGACTGTGAATAGATCACGTCTAGACATAATTACAGTAACACAGATATTTCCTTCTGATGCTCATGCATGACTTTTTATTCTAATTTCATCATTGGCTCTGTGAAAAGCAAACTTGTGCTTTTCGTCATCCCCAGATAAACTCTTTGAGTGTCTATGAGGAAGTCTAATAATTTCAGCAGTGCTGACCTTGGGAATTTGTGTCCTCCAAGATTACATGTTAGAGATCCCAAAGAGATTATTGACCCATTTTGGACTAATATTTCCTTTTTAAAGTTATGTTCATGAAAAGATTTTCAATTCCTTTGTTTGTAAAAGCAATTTTGGAAATATGGACTAAGACTCTCATGGTCTAGATTGGTCTTCCTGAATCTACCAATTTCTTTAAAGAGCTATTCACTGACTGTGAACTGCTTTTGGGAGTCTTAGCAGTACAGTCCACCATACTGTTTGTTCTTTTTTTTTATGATAATTTTTAAAGATTACTACTTTTCCAGTGAGTCAAAAATTCCCCATTTTTTACTTAGTTCCTGTTCGATTCATGACTGCACTCAACATAAAATATCTGTGAAAACCATGAACAAGCAGGAACTCAATAGAATTTAATCTTTAAGTACGTAATTGGGGTAATGCCTGAGAACATGTTATTCATTAAAAAGGGAAGGCTTTTTTCTTCTAAAAAGCCTTGCTGCTGCATACAACAGCTTTCCCTCACCTCACTGTGTTATACAGTTCTGCTGCAGATTTCAATCCAGTTTGCCATGCCTTACATTCCCAAATGTTTCTCACAATTCACCTTGAATATTGAACTTGAGAAAGGACTTAAATATTACAATCCTTTCCCAAAAGAATCAGAGCATGGTTTTCCTTCTGCAGCCTGGTGGCCCAGCTGGACAGGACAGCTCACTGGTCCCTGATGCTCCATTCACTGCACAAGGGATCAGCATGTCTTCCTAACAAGTCCAAGTAATTGGGGTACTGCCTGAGAACATATTATTCATTAAAAAGGGAAGGATTTTTTCTTTTAAAAGCCTTGCTGCTGCATACAACAGCTTTCCCTCACCTCACTGTGCTATACAGTTCTGCTGCAGATTTCAATCCAGTTTGCCATGTCTTAGATTCTCAAATATTTCTCACAATTCACCTTGAATATTGAACTTGAGAAAGGACTTAAATATTACAATCCTTTCCCAAAAGAATCAGAGCATGGTTTTCCTTCTGCAGCCTGGTGGCCCAGCTGGACAGGACAGCTCACTGGTTCCTGATGCTCCATTCACTGCACAAGGGGTCAGCATGTCTTCCTAACAAGTCCAGGTACTCTATAGTTTAGCACAGTTTTAAAAATCTATTTGGAGTCCTGCTGTCACTGCTGTGAACACAGCTTAATAAAAGCAATAATCTGGATATGACAAGAAATAATATCAAAAAATGTATCTCTGGAGCAAACCAGGTTCCTTGTCCAAGTGTGCCCCTTGTTTTTCAGCTGCTTCAAAAACATAAGAGCAGAGCACAGCTTTGAGGTCTTACCTGTGAACAAGCAGCAACATAAATCTGATGTGAAGGAAAGCTGCAGCATGTTTGTGCAACCATGGCAGAGCAAGGTTAAGACAAGTATTGAGGCAAAATATGTGTTGGCAATGCCAAGGCAGGTTATAGGTTAGAAAGGGTCATTGATTTTGCAACAAAAGTACTCTTTGCATGTAGGTCACATGTTAGCCCCAACCCATCAGACACCTGATTCAGTATTGTGGCTTTCCTCATAACAGTAGTGAACTCTTAAACTGAAAATGTAAGAGTTACAGTTATAAAAAACTTTATACAGTTATAAAAAGACTTTCCATCAGTAAGCAAGAATTATGACTCTTGTACATTTCTTAGTAAATTAATGCATTATCACATTTTTCCTTGTTGCTGAGTTCCACCCAAGATTGTCCCTAGTAAACTACATGACAAGATGCAAAGATTTGGAACAGGCCACTTCACTGTGCACATGAATTACACCCACTGCAGAGTATTTGATTCAACAACTTAGCTGTTGCTAGATAATACTGAGACCATATCCTAGGGATGACTAAAGGATACCTACTCCATTTTCTGTTTTCCTTTTAAAACAAAAATCAGCCCAAATCATCACAAATACTAAGCCTTTTGAGACAGAAGGGCAAACACCAAGGATTTTTAACTTTTGGTCCTAATCCTAATTAGAAACCTCACTGGTAATGTTTTCATCATTGTTTATACAATCCTGAATTTAATAGGTTCCACTTAACTGGCTTTAACAAAGAACCAGATAAAGAAAGCTACAAATTGGCAATTTATTAAGTTCTTTCCCCACCACTTCTTAAACTGAGCTGAAAAATTGCATTTTGCTTGAAATGTGAGAAAAGATGCAGAAGACATTATGTAACAGATTATGCCAGTACAATATCCATTGGTTTCAATAGGCCCAGGACTCATATGTGATCTGATTTTTGTTCATAGATATTTCATTATTCATCATAAATCATAGACTCACAAACCCAAGGCCCTGCTGTTTTCAATGTTCACTTTCTGTCTCTCTCCAGAGCTGCACTTCATAATTATATGTAAGATACAAATCTCCTTAAAAGAGAACTCGACGTCCTCTGACTCAGTTGTAAGACACAGATGGGGCCATGTTTACAGCCAGGTACAGTATATCTAACAAATTTCACAAATGCATTCAAGGTAGAAAAAGGCCTCCACCTCCAGTTGTTTTGGAGACTGTGTGTAACAAAAAAAATGCTGTACTGCTTGTGCCTTGATGCAGATCTGCCCAGAGCATTGCAGTGCCAAACGTGGACAGCTGAGCTGCCTCAGGTGCCAAAAGCAAAAAGGCCACGATGGCTCAGTGCTGCCCTAAGGTGGAGAAGCAGGCTGAAAGTAAGTCACTGCTTTGTGTGACAGGAGCACCCAGGAGATATCAGTGCCTGCTTTTTGTCACACAGCAATTGCAACAATTTTGTCTTGTAAAAAAGAAAGTTGTATCAAACTTCAGGGTTGTCCTTTGCAGGGCCAGGAGCTGGACTTGATATTTCTGGGTCACTTCCAAATCAGGATATTCTATGATTCTGTGATGCTCCACAAAAAGCCTGTTCTAAAGGGTAAATTGGAAATGTAAAATACATAAAAAGCCCTCATTTTCTAGAAAATTGTTCCAATTAAGGAACAAGAGACATAAAACCAAGTTCAGCCTTTAAGCTGCCGAATGCTATGAGATGGGTATTTCCTTGCAGAGCTGAGTCTTAGGGAACTTGGAGAACAGTCAGGAAAACCCATCAGAGAGTATTTGATTTAATCCTTACTAATGAATCGACAGGGGTTTCACTAGAAGACTGTATGTGGATTATTTTATTCCCAGCTCCACTATCCATGCTTTCAGTTCAGCAACACTCACTTTTTGAGGCAGGTCCTGTGATTGTGACCTGCCAGTTCTGTGGAAATTTCCTACTCTTGTTACTGCTCAGCCTCTTTGATGCTGTGTCTGTCACAACAGCCACTTGGTGCACTTAGAGAGACAGTACTCCTCATCTTGACAGAGTATATAGACAGCCCTACACCAACATGTTATTATGTTGAAATTTGTCCTCTTTTAACCTTACTATTGCTATTTCAGGAGCAATTTTCATTTATACAAATTGGACCTAGTGAAGCATGCAAATATCAAATAAATGTGAACTCATGGAAATTTCTCCTTGCTGAACAGCAGCATTTGAGCAATTAATGAGATTTGTATTTCCTGTTCATAAATAAAAAAAATCTAATTTTGTATTTTTGCATGGTCTCTTTATTGTAATTCTGTATTCTTCACTTTCATTCAAAATGTTTATTCTTATAAGACAGCATGAAGTGGACTTTAACTATAATATATACCAAATACCTGGTAAGAAAAGACTGTCTCAGACCAGATTAAGACAATGTCACTAACTTCATTTGCTTCCAGTGTTTTGTGGCATTTTTGAAATATTCTAATGGTAAAAAAGGGTAATAATTTAGACAGGAACTTGCTGCCTCTGCCCCTTGGCTGTCACAGCCATTTTGGTATCAGCAGATTTCTCTTTAACAAGAGAAGAGAATGAAATGAGATCTGTTTGCTGGTAGGATTAGAATTCATAGATCAAAGCCACTCAGAGAATTTTGACATCATGCTATACAGCCACAAGAGATTCACATTTGTATAAAGTAAAAAAAAGCTCTTCCCCAGGCAGTTGTTTCCTGAAATGAATGTGAAGTCTTTGTATTACTCCTTGGAAAAAGGATTTGGTACTTTGTCTTTCCTTAATGTTTGTATTTGCTATTTGTGTCATTTACTCTGTGTAAGAAGAAGGAAATTCAAGACATGTAATGTGATGGAAATGCCCCAAGGAAAGTAGCAGATATGGATGCAGACCTGAGTCACAGAATAGGTAAGGTTGGAAGGGACCACTGGTCCAACATCTGTGCTTAAGAAGAGGGGATTTTGCTCAGAACTGTGTCCAGACAGCTTTTTAACATCTCCAGGGAAGAGACTCCACAATCACTCTGGGCAGCCTGTTCCTGTGCTCAGCTGCCCTCTAGTAAAGAAGTTCTTCCTCATTTTCTGGTGTTCAGAGCCTCCTTCTACCTGTTCACCACAGGTATCTGTTACCCCCCTATTAACCCCCAAAAGTATGGCTTATTTTAATTTCCTGTATTACTTCATTTGTTTGGTAGTATTTCGAGGAACACTCTGATAGATTTTCTTTAAATTGAAAATTTCTGAAAATATGTTCATTTGGACTAAACTTTCATGGAGAACCAGGAGAAATTAGGAAGGTAACCCTCTCTGCTTTGCTCACATAAGACAGACCACAACACAGTCACTGGAGTGCTCTTTAGGATATCAGAAACTACTGAAGAGGTTTCTTGTTAGTATAAGAAGGGCAGGAGATAAGAAGATATAATAATGGAGTGAATTTCACTTCAGGGAGAAATTGTATGTCCAAGGCCTGTTCAAAGCTGTAATCTCTTAACCTGGGCTTTCTTCCAAAAACATTGCAGTAAAGCATTCTTAACATTATCATTCTGACTAATAGACTCAGCAGCTGAAACAGAGGATGAAGAATTTTGCTATTAATGCTGATAAACTTTTACACTTGATCCTATTTGTTCTGTGTCAGGCCTATGAGCCCTTTGCTGACTGCAGCGTCTCTGAAAGTGTATTTTTAATGCAGATAGAGTAAAGGGCAGTGCTCCCTTTTTTTCTTAAACAATTTATTTGGTAGTTTATTGCTACAAATCTTCAGGAATACACTTGAACACTGAAACCTATTAAAACCTGGACAAGTATCAACGTGAATGTTTTCCCTCCTATTTACAGCGTGGTTTCTGCCCTAGAAACTCTATAAGGAGTTACTCTACAACTAAGAAGCACTTAATTTTATATATATTCTTTTAAGGTGGACTGTGAGAATTCACACAGCATTATTTTGTTCACACAGTGTTAAATGATCACGTTTCTGAACCTGCTTTTAAAAGATTGTGATCTGACTCGATGACAGTTCTTCACCAAAAGTCCCTGGGTCTGCATGCAGTAAAAAGTGACAGAAATGGCAACTCCATTCTCCAGTGCTAGTTCTTGTGCTGTGGCCACTTCCATTAGCTGGGAGCTGAATATGCTAGGAAAACTTTTGCATTCCCTTGCCTAGAAGTTGGATTTGAGGAAAAAGAAGAGCAGCTCTTAGGAAGGATATTCCTATCCCGAGCTTGAACATTGAGCCAGGCAAAGCATCTCACAGGTGCTGCTGTCTTGGCCCCTAGAGCAGTCTAGTGTTGCCATCAGGTTTGCAGTAATATCTGTGTACATTTATACTTTCCCTTGAGTTGTCCTTCAGACCCAAGCCCCATAAAGCCCCATTCAGTGATACTACCTCAGTTATAGTGAAACAGTACTCCTACTACAGGAAAAAAATTATTGACAATTGTACCATGACAAACAAAGTACCTGAATTGTCAGGAGTCAGCATAAATCAGGAAAAAAATTATTTTTCCCTTTGGAAGAGGCCTTAGTGCAATAGAACAAGATAGGGACAAAGAACGTAGATGTTAACAAAGAAAAGAGTATATCTTGCAGAGGAAGAATTTGCTGAGAATAAAAATAATAAAGAGGGCTTGGTTCTCAGCCAGACAAAAGTTCAGCTGAGAATTAAGCTGTACTTACAGCAACCTGATAAAGGGGTGGGGCCTGGCTTTTCTGGGCTTCTGAAAATGAATCAGATGTGAAGGGTGAACAGAAAGATCATTGTATTTTGGAAAGGGGACCATTTCTAAATGATCTTTACTTTCATGTTCCTATCCTAGAATTAAAAAATAGAATATTAAAAACTCCATCCAAAGATTGCTCATCTGCTCGTTTACATCAGTCATCTCTGAACCCAAGACCATCAGTAAATGAGAAACTTCAAATTTTAAAGAGGACTGTGTTGGTTTAAGGGATTATTACTAGACCTCAGGATGGATAATTGGCTCAAGAACTCTTGTGACTGAGGTGGAAAGTGGAAACAGAATTATTATTTGGCAAAACAAATGCTCACAGCCTGGGAGCTGTGATATAAAAATGTAAAAAATACATATATACATATATACAATACATGCATATATACGCAGTGCATATATACAATATACATATATAATGTAATATATAAGTTAATTATATATTTTAATATTGATTGGTCTTGCAACACATGATTACAATTATATATTAATATATGTAATTTTTTGTCATACACAAAACATAAGAATATATTAAGCCATAGAAAATTATAAGTCTAGAGTGTTTGCAAAATCTAGATGGAAAATCTATTATTCATTATTTAGTATGAATAATACTAAATAATATGATTAGTATTAATTTAGTATAATATGATTACTAACAATTTAGTATGAATAATACCTGATGATAACTGTGGCCTCCATGAAGTTCTAGTCCCAAAACACTCTCAGACAAAGTCCTGGTATCTCCCACCAAAGCTGAAGATCTGTGCTTAGTTTCAATCTGGAAATAGGAGATGAAGTTCAGTTGCATTTGTTATCTCATGGAAATGTACAAATAAGGAATCACTTTTTACGAAGTAGAAACTCCTGTGTAATTTGAGTGTGTGGTTGTTGATGTCAAAGGGAAGAATTTCACATAAAAGAAAGTCATGACACTGCAAGCAGAGTTTATGGTTTTATTATCTATAAAATGGGGCTGAAATATTTATATAAAAACAAAGCAGTAACTCTTTTTGTATGTATTTCAATGTATAAATGTTTTAATTTCCTACTTTTCTCTCCTTGAAGACTATTACATGACTATTCTATTGGGCAATTTATAATATTAATTACGTTTTATGTTCTGGCAATATCTGCTGATCTCACAGCAAGCAATGATCAGTCATACACCTTGTATCTTAACCTGTAATCTAGAATATTTCATCTACTAATAGCTGTGTTTGGAAAACTGTTACCAGAAGGACAATGGATAATATAGAAGTCCAGCTTTATACAGAACAGGTGTATGTTATTCCTGTTATGCAACAGCAGCTGCAAGCCTTGACTCAAAATGGGTTGTGTTCTGCTTGCATGGTGACTATAATTCTGGATATATAATTCTGATACATTTGATGATCAAAGGGCTGGAAAATCTGCCCTGTGAGGAAAGACTGAAGGAGTTAGGTCTTTTCTCCTGGGAAAAGAGAAGATTCAGGGAAGAGCTTCTCCACAGAATTTCAGGTTTTGAAGCATGGCTACAAAGAGGGCAGAGGCTCTCCCTTCTCAAGGAGCCACAAAGAGAAGGGACAAGGGATACCAGTTGTTCCAGGGCAGGTTTCCATATAAGAAAGAAATCTTTCATAAGGAGTACAATCAGTTATGGGAGCAACCTCCCCATGTGGTGGAGTTCCTATAATTGGAAGTTTTCAAGGTGCAAATGAACAGGAGGCTAGACAATCTCACCTGAGCTCTCTTTCTCATGAAAGGCTGTATCAGACAATATTCTCATGTCCCTTCCAACCCAAGCTGTTCTGTGATTCTCAAAAATTTTGTAAAAAAAATCCCTCCTGGTGTTCAAGAATTTAATTCTGGATGTGTTTGAAAGTTCCTGGGCATTATGGGTAAATGCAACATATCTGATTTTTATTTCCAAAGTTGTCATTCACAAAAATGTAACAGGCTAAAAGATCAGGGATTCATAAAGTCAAAAGGCCCTATGAATAAAGACATATAAACACCACTAATACAAGGTCAAGACTGGTGGGAGATTGAATATTTGTACTGTAGAATTGAAGCAGATGATTTTACAGTTAAAGACTAAAGTATTTAGTAAGTACGTATAGAAAAAGGTCATCCAGGAGTGTAAGTGGTTCAAGTCTGAGTAATTGAGTATTAATTAACTTCCAAGTCTGAGTAATTGAGTATTTTGCCATTATAAGGTATAGGTGAGGTGAGGGAGAGCATGGACAGTCCTTGTTCTTCTACATCAATGCCTCTTCTGTATGGGCAATTTATTCAAAATCCATGCTTTTATCTTCAGTGAAGGGAAAAGGGAGAGAGTGGTTTCCTTGGGCCCTTGTCCTCCTGTGTATTTTGGACATTAAAGTGAGTGAATGCACCACTAACACTGTCAGCTCTGAGCTCACCAGGCAAGCAGCCCAGCCAGCCCACAGCGCCTGGGTTTTAGGGAACTACGGGTGTTTCCAGCCTGATAATCACGTTAACTTGTGCCTTATTTTCTTAGACATGTCTAAGACTTAAGAACAGGATAAGAACTGTTCAATTTCTAGTAAACATGTTTTCTTATGTCTTTACAAATGCTGAGTCTGACTAACCAGTCTGAGTTCTAGAAGGAAGTCAATACCATGACACCTGGGTTTTAGGGAACTACGAGTGTTTCCAGCCTGATAATCACATTAACTTGTGCCTATATTTTCTTAGACATGTCTAAGACTTAAGAACAGGATAAGAACTGTTCAATTTCTAGTAAACATGTTTTCTTATGTCTTTACAAATGCTGAGTCTGACTAACCAGTCTGAGTTCTAGAAGGAAGTCAATACCATGACGGATGTGCTTACAAAGTGCCCTAATATCCAGTGAGTCACATCTGCAGATAATCAAGGGAAATTATCACTTCTCAATCGTGGTTGTTAAACACAAAAAATAGGCCACTTGGCCTGTATGGATGAGAAGTGAATTTAAAGAATGAAGAAGCTCCATATGTAAGCAAGACATTGAGGTAAGTTGAAGGATGACTGTGTTTTACTCATAGATGGAAGCAGGCTGCACGGACTGAAAAGAGGTGTGTGAAGTCTAGACATTGTTTCCTGGCATAATCTTCCACAGCTTTCCTAGTCTGCCTCTATCCTTAAGGGGAAAATCAGACATGTTACTCTGCATGCTGTGTGTGAAGGGACAGCACCCTGGGAGAACTCTCCCTGGAGAGAAAACAGATCTTCATGAAACAGAGACACCCTTTTCTGAAAGGAAGACAAAGGAAAAAAAATAGCACATGGGCACTGACAGCACCAAAGAAAATTAAAGTGTGTTCACAAGAGGCTGAAGAAGGATGCCAAGGATTTCTCTAGAAGCCCTGGTTTGTGCAGGCACCAATACTCTGAGCCTTCAAGTGACCCTCCCAAGCTATTTTCTGACAAACCAGAAGAAATCCAACATACACAAACCAGAGGAGGAGGATTTGAAAGGAGCCCAAATGGGGACTCAGAATCTGTTGTTTATTTTTTCACATTTTAAGAGTTCGTGGCATACTGTTATAATTCCATGTGACACTCTTCTCGAGAGAGGTGTTGGGGTGGTCCTCAATGAATAGTAGGCATTTATTCTGGCTTACACTTCAAATTTGAACAAAAACCTATTTCTTAATCTGAGGGTCATATTTCCACTTTTGGCTTTCACTTTGCTTTTTTTCTTCACATACTTCATTTTATTCTTTTTTTTTTTTTTTTGACAGAGAAACTCTGATTTTGAGTTTGAACTTGAATTTCTTTTTTTTTTAATGTGCCCAAAAGAGACACTTTGAGCTAGAAAGGAAGGAGAGACCAGTAAGTACTCATAGCTAAACCTCTGTCCAGTTAGTCTTTGTGCATTGTGTCATGACAGTGAATATCAGAATTGTGGACTTTACAATTGCTAAGCCTCACTTTCCTCATCTCTAAACAAGGTTTTTTGATAAGGGTAAATTATCCATATACTTAAATTATATGTAAATCAGGCACCTAATATATGTATAATCTCTCAGCCTGAAAATTTCTTGAATTTAAAAGGTGCCTGGGGGTCCTCTATAGGTTCATTTCTATCTCAGGGAGAAGCTTCCCCTCAATTCTACATCGTTATACACGAAATCAAAATATTGCTGCTGGCAAGCTGCTGGCTGAACAGCACAGTGCTGGATGGTAGCTGAGGCACCAGGGATCTCAGCTGCTGTGCACTACAGAGTAAAAATGAGCACTTGCAAATTCCAGAGCAGTTTGGGAATGGCAATAGAAGGAACTGAACTTTTGAAGGCAAGAAATCTGCCTGTGGGTAAAGAGAGAAGGAAGGGGGAGATGGGTAATTAAGAACCAAGTGAGAAAGATTAAAGAGTCATGAGCAAAGGGTATTGGGCAGCCAAGAGGGCCATCATCCCAGCTTTTGCTTATCGCAGAATCAGGTAGGTTGGAAAAGACCCTTAAGGCCAGTGGGAGTGAGGACAGCTGCCTAATGCTGCATCAGGAATGTCAGGAGCTCAGTTCTTAGGGCTCTTTCTAAGCATGTGTGATATATTGGTGCCCAGCTCCACAGGAGGATGGAGGTGAACACATGAAAGCAGCATTAAATATAGCCGGACTAGACAGAGAAGACTAAAAACACAAATAGCAGGAAAGAAAATATAATGATAAATAACTCTCTAATTGAGTAAGCTAAATAATCACAAGAGAGTAAACCATAAATAGGCTAGTATTAGGGTGGAAAAGATCTTTACTTTCTTTCTGTCAGCTGCTCCAGCTCGTCATCTATATAATCAAAATATCTTTTAATATGAAAAGTGTTAATAATTGTTATCTAACTCCAACATTCAGACTATTTCTAAACCTTTGTCACAGGCTATGCTTACAGACTGTACCAATAACTGGCTTTATCTGCAGTGCAGGAAAGCTACAAATGGAGCAGAAACAAAACCTTGCTTAAGGTCATGGAAACCATGTTGTGCTTAAAATTTATCAAAGACATGTCACACACAGTTAAATGTATAGGAACTGCTAACTGTAATCTTCAGTCCCCTTTTGCCCAAACCTAATTGAGCTGAAGTTTGTTGATAGAGAATTTTAGTTTTGTGTTCTGTCTAATGAATAGATTAACAGATAGTTCTGTATTTTAGATTATTAAATTATATGGAAAGTAATTTAGGTATAAACTTGGAATATTCATCCTGATCCTTCATCTCCTACATTTTAAAGAGCTTTGTAATTTAGGTATATGTTTGAATCAATTAATTCTAGAATAACTTTGTGAGCTGCCTAGAACTAACTCTTCAAACTACAGACTTGATGATGGCTGTGGTGGCTGAAAAAAAGGCTCTAAAATTTTCACTTTGCCTTGGCAAATTTCAAAATTAGAAAATATCACCTGAAGACTATTTGCTTCAGGCATATCACGTATGACAGAAAAACACCACAACAAAGTACAATTGGCAGAATATGTTTGAGAAGAATGAAATCTTGGAATTGACAACAAATTAACCATTTCTTGCAAATCCATGAAGTTCCGATGACAGCAAACTTTACATATGTATTAGCCAGAAATCCAACAGCTCAAAGTCCAGTCCTGAAATATTCAGTGGCTGTTAATGTGTTTTCCTCAATACTGGATTTGATTTCTACTCTTAATCGTTAATTAAGAAATAGTTAAGATTTGCATGTGTGCTGTCCTCATACTGACCACTGACTAGGGATTTGGACTATAGGAGGCAGTTGTCAGTATGAAAATATTTTCATTGGTTTTATTAGTCTGACTGCTTTTTTGGTCTTTATATACAGGAAAAGATCTAAAAATAAAATGAAGTGCACCAATTAGAGAGCACTTTTGGTAGTATAATTTGTTTCCTTAAGGGAATTTGTATAATTTATGTTGTCAAAGACTATGTCTATTAAAATTATTTTATCATACAATCATGAAATAATTTAGATTAGAAAGGATTTCTGGGCTTCACCTAGGCCAGATTTCTGAAGTAGAAGTGTAGAAATAGCTTCGATGCTAAAACAGTTTTCTCAGAAGTTTCTCTGGGTGCCTCTTTAAATGATCCATTGTGAACATTTTCTTTTTGAATATACAACCAGAATTTCCCTTTCTGCTTCAAAGAAGAGTTTGTTCTTGCCCTTTCTCACCTTCCCCTACCTCACAAAGTGGAAGACAGTGATTAAATTCACTCCTAAGCCTCCAGTTCTCCAGACTGAACTCCTTCAGACTCTGCCTCTGTGCTGGATGTTCCAACACCCCGAGCAGCTCCTGAGCTTCCATCCATCTGCACATCCCTCCCTCGTCCCCAGGGACCAGAGCCTGACAGGGTACTGCAGAGGCAGCACTGCAAATGCCAAATCATCCATTATCACATCCCTTACTGCTGAGGCTGCCATTAGCCCTGTAATCACTTTTTAGAAGCAGCACTCGCTCATATAGAAATGTCTTTGAATACTAAAGAATTAAACTAACAAATTTTTGAAAATATCTCAGAGATATAATTCTTCTTTGAGAATCTAGTTTGGGAATTTCTCTAGATTGTGTGAGTTTAAAGATCTGTATTTATATCTCAGAGTAACTAAATCCCTATCCTAGACTAATGCTGAAATATGAGAGGTATTATGAAAGAAATCAGGATTAATTTATCATGTTTCTAAGGAAATTACAAACCATTTCTTATCTTTCATTTTTTGCCTAATTTTGCTTTGTTTGGAATCCGATATTTTGAAAATAGTGAATAAAGGGCAGAATTTTATGTTGTTTTTTTCTTTAAATTGAATACAATTCATATGATATTTTAATTTTTTTTTTCAAGAGCAATATTAATAGGAAAATGCCCAAGGAAATTGTCCCATTTTTCCCAACAGCCACAAAAGTGTGAGTGTTTCTTTGAGTTGGGTTGAGTTCTTCCCCTTCCAGGAGCAACTGAGCAGAGGAATGCAGCTGAACAGCTTTGCTTAATTAGTCAGTTTATCTGAATTAAGGATGGACTAACACTCTTAGAACAAACAGTATAAAAGAGGTTTGGCAATGATGAAAAGGAAAACTGAAGACTTGTTCTTGAAGGAATGAATAAGAGCATAAATTTCAGCCTTAATTAAGACCTCAGTAAGTAGAATAATTTATCTTTAAAAAGCCTTGCCTTTTACCCATATATTTGTGTATTTTACAAGCTGGGATGTTGAATTGGGGCGTTCTGAACTAGTTAAAAGAAGAGTCTATGTGTGCCAGGGGAAGGTGGGTGGTTTGTGCTGTCTTTATTTTGTGCCCTTTTCACCTGTGTATAAATACAGTATATATGTGTACATATATATATATTTGTTGCATAGATTGTGATCTGTTTAAGGCTTGTATGCCAAGACTCCTTATGAGCTGACTAATGCTGTCTTCTTATAATCACATGGATTTCTCCACATATATATTTTTGTCTTTAATTTTATTGGCTTAATTTATTTGATTTGCATATTTTTATAACATATGTACTACAATTATCTTGGTACACATCAGATTCCAGCTCTTTCTTCCACTTGTATTTCCATCTTCACATTAATCCATTGTTCTGCTCAAATAAGTCACGATATATCTTCTAGGTAAAAAGAAGAATGTTAAGTGATGGTAAATTTCTTTTCTTATTTTATTTTTTTATTAAATTTTATTAATAAAATACCTTAAAAGCGTGAAAAGTTTATGTTCCTTGACCTACCTACAGAACTCGGACAACTTCCAGGAAGGATTTTTTCCTTTGGATATCTTTCTAATTACTACCACTGCTGAATAACTGATATTACAGTTGTTTGAATTAGCCATAAGAACCCCAGAACTGCCATCCCTTGGGACAGATAATTAACCACAATTTATTCTTAAATGAAACTTAACGTTTGCCATAAAATCCCAGGGGCATATTTGTATTTTCACAAATTCTTAGTTCATCACATGGTGCACAATGGAGCACATTTATCAGCATAGCCTAGTCTAGTACTGCTACCTCTCACTTCAGCATGTATTTAGTAGGCTCAGACAGGACTGTTAGAAAGGAATTTATCATGCAAGACTAAACTCTGCATTAGGGGTAGATGTGCTTCCTAAGAAGAAGAAAAAAACAACAAACAGTACAAATATTTATAGGAGCAGAAATATCTGTTACACTGATATAGTGTTATGAAATAATGGATGTAGCTTGTCCTTTTTATATTTTCAAGTATTTGTGCATACTTAATATGATTCTTGAAAGAGAAACCAAGTTAATTTTAAAGGCCAAGTCTTCAATTGTTCAAAGTATAAATACACTGAAAACAAGTTTGGGCTTTTACTTATCTTCCAGGGTTTCCAATTATCTTCTCCTCCTTGGTCTGTGTGCCAGGATCAAGTATGGCTTGTTCTGGTCCAGACTAAGATTAAGATATATACAGAAAAAAATTCCCTGTGGAAAATAAGAACATGTGGCTGGACTGCAAATATGTTTGAGTGAATATTGAAGTCTGTGAAATTTCTTCATCAAAGTTTTTTTTTCTCTGGATTAAGTTTTGTGCATTTCCACAGAGAGTCATTCTGGTACAGGAGTCATGAAGTACATGAGGACGCTGTCTCTCGAGATCAGAGATAATTCACTTGGTTAAATACCTGATATTTTTTAGCTGTAGCTTGTGTCCTTCCAGGATATATCTAAGCTCAGTTTAACTTGACCAGTGTGGGTTTAGCAGCCCTTGATCCTTACCCTACTAGTTCAACAATTTCACCATATTTTCTTGTCAACAGGAAAACTCCTTAAGATTTATTTCAGTGCAGTCTGTCCACAGCCTATTTTTTCCAATCTGCAGCAACTTCTGCAGCGACAGTAGGAGCACAGTGGTGAGAGTCCTGCACCCACACAGTGAGCTGGTGCAAGCCCCCAGCCCAGTGTGACTCGGTGGTGAGGTCTCAGGTCTGGTTCTGTCCTGTGCCCTGCCCCACGTACAGCTCTGTGGGCACGGGGCTGCTGTGCCTAACACTGCCTGTGGTCTCTGAGCCAGCTTGGAGACTCTCCACTCTAATCTCCTGTAAATCTGGCTCCAGGGTGCAATGATGATCACTTGGTGGCTGCAGATTAACAAGATTATATGGGGGCATATTCGGTTAAATCCAAGGAAGGACTTGGATTGGATTAGAAGATTCAAAACTGACTTTATAAAGTCAAGCCAAATTTTATTTTAAACCCAGTTGTGTGAACTGGATAGCCAGAAACATAATAAAAAACTGTAGTTGTTTGCTGTTTCTGCAGTAGCCATAGTGTTCATTTTGGGGTGAGGTGATAAAAATAGTATCAAGCAGGAATCTGCTCGGAGCACACTGAGAAGCTCTCTAACCAGGTGCATTTACTGCATGCCTCAATGCAGCAGCTAGGAGCAGACCTGACAAAAAGAGGCAGCCATGGACGTGAGCTGGAGGAGCAGCTTCAGTGACCTCTTCACTCCAGGGACTTTCAAAGGCTTGCTCACCCCAAGACACAGGCTGTTGGCTGCTCTTGAGTGGCTGAAGAGATTAGGACTGTATCACTCGGCAAAAGTCACACCAAAAGCAGTGTTTCTTTAACTCTGTGTGGTGAGAATGACTCCAAGACTCTGAACCTGGCTCTGTACTGGAGTGTCATGAACAGCAATGCCACAGCCTCAAGCTTTCCTTTGGCTGTACTTTTTTCCTTAGTGAATCTCCTCCTCATTGCTGCACACTCGGTACCATTTTTTCCAGTACAGGTCATGGCAGTGCCCTTCCAGGTCTCCTGGTCCAAGCCTGATCTGTAGGAACTGGAGGAATGAGACTGAATCTCCTTATGCCGAGTATGAGACCGAAGTAAAGTTCTCCATTTCCTGATGCTGTTGCAGGGGATTACAGTGGCATTGCTAGAAACGTTAACACCCTAATTTTTTAGGGGAAAAACAAACAGGCAGTGGGTGTTAGTCTGTTTCCACAAAGAATGGCTGCTGGTATTGTCCTCCCAGCAGGTTTCTGAGTTGTAAATCTCTGAAACTATACATATGTCATGGCTATGAGAGACAAATTCAGCAGCACATTCTGTGACTCATTGTCCATGGTATATGTTTGTCTCTATAACCTTTGCATAGTCCTGAGTTGAAAACTCTTCAGCAAATTCCTCACGCCCAACCACACTCTTGAAAACTACCAACTCTTCAGTACTTTCTGAAATACCTCACTGATGTTTTAGAATGATCCTTACTATGCTGGTCAGGAAGTTCCAGCAGAATAAGATGAAAGTGTATAGCATGACTGACTTACTGGGACTTGCCCTTTCTTCTTTTGTTTGTTTTTCTCGTATTATTTTCTTCACCCCAAGTGCAGTGAACTCCCTACAAAGAAGCTCTTTATCTGCTGGATAGTGAAGCAGAATGCCAAACCTGGGGCCTGTAGTCACTACTGTGTAAATATTTAATACCAACGATAATGGTTCTTTGGGAATAAAGGGTGTATCGCCCCTAATTGTTACTGGCATTGCTATTACAGTCTCCTGGATCCAAGCCAGGAGGTCTGGCAGATGCTAGAGGAAGCACACTTGGACCCTTAAGTGAGGCACTAATGTAAATACAACAGTGTGTCCTCTGTCAGTGCCTGCTCATGTACTGTGTGGTCCCTTTGACTGGACGGTGCTGAGTCTGAGGAATTGCTGTGATAATTGTGAACCCAAGGCTGAATTCCAGTAAAGTTCAGGCAGAGAAAGATACTGGTTTGAAAAGAGTTCTGAGAAAAACAACTAGATTCTGGAGTCAGCTTCCAATTTACTAAATTTGTTAGCAGTCATGTGGCTAAAGCTGAAAAATGCAGAATTTCTTAGATGTGTCAATTCTTTACATTCTACTCAGCTTCTGTGTTCTTCAGAATGCTCTGTGTGTAAGATTGAATGAAAAACAGCAAGTACAGAACTGGGTATTTCAATGAATAATAATTCTGTATTATTGTATTAATGCTTAATTTAAAATGTCTGTTCCTTTTTTTTTCTTAGCTCAAAGGCTTCCTAACACAGGTGTTATTGCCTTTCTAAGGCTTTTGTTGCAGTGAAACAGACAGCATAAAACCCAATGAAATGAAGGAAAAACATGCTTGTTTTCTCTGAGGAATTACCTCGCTGATTTTTTTTTCTTTCAGCTTTATTCTGCTACAATTAATGACTTAATATGAAGGCAACAGATTATCTTATCTGCCGTGTATTTCTTTCCCCACCAGCTGACTTTGTTCCTTACATGCCATTCAGTCCCTTCCCTCCTGAGGGACTTAAGGCTAAGTACTTATCAACCCAATGCAGGAGGGAATATGCAAGAGCTTTCTTGGGGAGCAGAGAGGTGTGTCCTGTGCTGCGTTTGGTTACTGTACACAAGAGGGACAGAGGGAGCCCTGAGCAGCCTCTACCCCTCAGGGAGGGCAGTCACACTCCCTCCGCCCCCATCGGCCACGCACTGAGTGAAATTCCACTTGTGGGCACAGGGGTTGGCTGTCCAGAGCCCTTGCTGCTCACTGGGAGGGAAGGAAGAGCTTCTTCTCTTTGCCATCCTTTCTCTTGAGTGCCAGCACAGCAGAGGATGCCCAGCAACCCCCCACCTCTTTACTGATTCACAAAAGGTTTGTTTTTATGGGGAATCTTCTGGCTGAGAGGAGTCTGTGCATGTAATGTCCCAGCTTTTATCTTCTGGAGGAACTGTTCTGTAACTATGGCATTCCTTGGAGGCAAAAATATTCTTTAGTCCTTTCTTTGATTGCTGTATGTATAGATTAATCATGTGCTAACTTGGCAAGTGGCTTTATTAAAAATAATTTCTTTCTTCAAGCAGTACAGTTATTATAACAAAATAGTAAAAAGCTCATTATAAAAAGAAACAGAAATTCTTGGGGAGTTTCAGCTCCATGGCAAAAATTGTGAGTTGTAAACTTGGGGTCTGACATAAGTATTCTAACCAATATACAAGGAAACAATCTTGCAACAATAAGATCCAAAGAAAACGTATGGTGGTTTCTTAGAGTGTGTAGTAATTTATGTGGAAACTCATAACAGATAAATGGGGACTATTGTATCCTTGTTTGTTTATATTTAAGAGAGATCAAATATTTATGTCAATGGAAATTTTTTCACTCAATCTTATGCAATCTACTCTGATTCTAAATACATTTTGAGAACTGTGAAGGATATTTTTCTTGCACCATATTCTTCTTTACAAAATAAATTAAGACATTCCTTACTCAGCCAAGGGTTCTAATTCTGTTTTACATATGTTACTTATGGTGAGGCAATTTAAGGGGCAAAGATTTACACTGATCTCCTGAAGACACTGAAAAGTACTGCACACTTAAGCTGAGGTTGTGATCTTGTATCTTTTTTTTATCCATTATCTTTTTAAGTGCAAAGGTAGAAGAAAGTAATTTACAGAAAGCACCCTTTGTTTATCCATACAGTGTGAAAGGCAAGCAAAGATCACAGACTGCCTCAAGTCTCAAGTCTCAAGTCAAGAACATCAAAAGAACAAACCCATCTCTTTTAAATAAGCTTTTAAATAACTCTTTTAAATAAAAATCAGTATTAACTGATTTGGAGTAAATTTTCACTTCAACATTTTTGACACCCAACACCTGTAAAATTCTTTTTTCCTGCAAGCACTTTTTGGATCATCTGTCCTCAGAGGTAGGAGACACAAACTAGCAATACCAAAGACTTTCTTACCTGCTTGCTTTTAATTTTGTTTCTATCTTTCTGTTCTAATTGTTCTCATGCTCTATGGTCTAATGGGTTGTCCCCAGTCTTTTTGAGTGCAACATTATGGCTAAATCACCAAAATTCTTTACTTGGAAATTCCACTTCCACTGTCATAGAGTTAAAAACTCTAAGGCTGAAAATCTGTAAATTAGGCAGGTCAAGAACCTGGTTTGACAGTGGGTACATCCCTCTCCTACCAGTAGACTCTCCTAGTGAATGTATTTAATGCTAACCATAAGAGAATGAATCAAAATGAATACAAAATGTGTATAAAATCCAAATCCTTCAGTCTCAAATACCTGTGATGGTTGGTCAGACTCACTCAGCCCCACTGCCAGGGAGGTGGAGAGCCAGCTGATGCCAGGCTCTGCATGCTACCCTGTTTGCTCCTGAAGCAACCTGATACCTCCCAGGCTCCTAGTCCAGATGGGATTGATTCTCTCCCTATAAACCCCTGTTCTAATCTCACTAACCTCATGTTTCTCATTCTTCCCTTCCTCTGCTCCTCTTGTGAGGAAGGGTTTTGTTCTTCTGCCTGTAGGTGAGATTTGTTCTTTGTTGCCCAGTCACAATGTTGAGAGGGCACGGGTAGAAGAGGAGGAAGCTAAAGTATGAAGAAAACAAAAAATGGGAAAAAATCTGCTTCTCAGTTCTTATAATCTGGAGTATGTGGTGGTGGTGTTGGCGTAGTGGGTTTGTTTTGTCCTGTTTTGTTTTTCAAAACAAACCTTTCTAAGTAGCACTATGCTGAAACATGGAGTAGCCCTCCCTATCTATTTCCACATCCTAAAAACCTAGTTATCTCTCTGTACTTCAGGGATGTGTGTTTTGCAGTGAGTCTCAGGTTATAGAAACAAAAAGTCAAATTATAGGTTCTATAATTTTTACATATATAGGTACAGCAAATCACTGAAGAATAATCTCCAGTCCTTCTTCAGAGTAAAAAAAAGGGGCTGATAAGAAATAGAAATTAACTACTTATTTCTGCCACTAGTCTATAACCCCAACTGCTTAAAGACAGTTAATCTCTATTTCTGGATTTCCTGTCAAACAAAACTAATCCATGAATGAGAAGGAAGAAAATGGGCAAGTAATGGAATAAGGGGTTTTCCTTCTTTTCCCCACTGCACTAAAACAGAGGAATCATACCAAGGGATATGTCTTTCTCATGGCTTTATTTTAGCAGACAGAAGTTGTTCCTCATTCCTAAACTGTGTGTTACAGTGGAAGGGGCAATGAAGATTTTGGCTCTTACTACAATTTTACTAGGAAGGAATTTTATGAACAAACATCATTGACAATAGGTAGAAGGAAAAGTAGTAGAGATTTGTTTACAAAGAGTTGTCAAATCAGCAACAGCAAAAGTATTTTGAGGTGTGCCACAAAGTTTGGGGAAGACATTTATTACTGTTCCATTAATTTATTACTGCTTCATAGTTTACGAGTTGGCAAGAGTCTTTTGTGTTCACACAACTATGACACATTTCAATTTAAGTTTAAAAGAAAGAACAAATAAGTAACATTAGAAGCTATCAGGATTGCCAGCAGAAAAAAAAACCCTTCAGATTCCGCAATAGGAAGCTATTCCAGTAGAAATCTTTTTGATTGCAAACTGTTTTTAAAAGGATTAAAAAAATTTGAGCTCTTGCGCAAGTGAAGCAGATAGAACAAGATCAACAAGCCAGGAAAATTTGAAGGGAATTGTATCAACTCTTAGACTTGAGCAAAGAGTTTGGAGTGTACACTGCTACAGAAACCGAATTTAATTTCATGCTAAAACCCCTAACAGTAATGTTGAAGAGTAGAAACTGTAGTTAACATAATGCTTTGTCTGTCTAGCTGTCAGTATTTCAAGGCAATACCTGCAAACATGAAAGAACATGTAGAGAAGAGGACAACTTGAAGGAAGTCAAAGCCAGATTCCTCCCTCCTTGGACTTTTTTAAAAAAAAAGTTAAGCCACATGTGATCTAAAGCTGTGAGATCTTCTCAGTCTCCACAGTTGTTTGCAGTTGTTACATTATCCTTTTCATTGCTTTCATATCTGTAAAATCCCTCACTTTGAACTCCATGAATTTCCTTGGGAATTTGGGTAGAAGAATTTGTATCAGTAGCTCATATCACTTCAGCTTAGAGGCAACAGTGAATTAGGATAGGTTTGGATGGTTGGTGTCCAAATGCAGTTGGAATCTTCTCCATGTTTGCTTTCACCTAAAGCTTACCACAACAAAAGTGTAGATCCAAGGAGCAAGATCTGAGAAATAACATCACATGTAATCTGCTGTCTCTAAAATCTGTGGTCAGTCAGAGATGGACAGACACAAACAAGCCTTGATTAGGCCAGAGAGGGCTGTGGCTTCCGTGTAACTATGTGTACAGGCATGAATCAGAGCAAAGGTGTGCTTGGCAGTGTGGTGCAATCTAATCTCTGATGTGGGAGATTATCTTGTCCTTGATACATCCTGCCCACAAAGGATACTAGACCTTAATCAGCTGATGTAGGTCAGGAGAGAAGTCACAAATGAGGCCTGAATGCCATAGGGCCTGGTATGGTACACACACAGTCTTTGGCTGTTATATCTGCTGTGGATTTTCGGGTGAAGAATCAGTATATGGTTATGTCCCCATAAAGAGGCCAGGAACAGCATAATTTGTATTAATTCCAGCAGGAATTAAATTACTTACACACAGAGAAAGGAGTTGAAGAGTTAAAGCTAGGGTTTCAAACAAAATTGAAGCTGTGATAATTGCAGACAGCAGGATATTGGGACAGTGCTTTGCACCTGGAGGGGAAAAAATATTAATCAAAATGATCAAGGATGGGGGGGCCAGGCAGCAGTACTGACATAATAACACCGTATTATGACCTTGCAGAGATAGGAGGAAAGGCAAGATGGGGAGAGGCATGCAGCAGTACTGAGCCTCAGATAACACCATATTATGACCTTGCAGAGATAGGAGGAAAGGCAAGATGGGGAGAGCAGCTTAAGGAGTTTCATGAATTAATTTCATGCTTTAACTAAATCATTTGAGGGGTAAACAGGAAATTATAGTAACAAAAGAACAGGGGAATGAATGGAGAAGATCATGAAAATTTTCCAAATTTCTGTTTCAAGAGAAATGGAAAATCTCTTATATCTGAAGAATATAGAATTTATCATACCATGACTTGAGGACCGTTGAGAGCATATCAAACTACAGCTGACATCAGCATTTAACCATTTCAAGCATTTAGATTTATTCAGAGTGTTCCATGAAAATAGCATTTATGTTTGTAGTGTATGAACTTATGTGTCCACCCAATGCAGCTTTGGTGGCAGGTCCTGCAGAGAGAAAAGTTACTATGGTATGTCATAATTTTCCTTCCTTTGAGACAATAATTCATATAGAAGTAGGAGAGACCACATTAAATGTAGCACATCAGCACACCAGCTGTTTCTCAGAGGCTGGATAGAAGCTGCAAGCTCTTTTGCAACAGCAATTACACAAGTCAGTTTTTTAGTGCTCCTGCTTCCCTGGGTTATGTTTTTTGCAGTCTAATGAAACAATCAGGCAAGTTTCCAGCTGTTAGTTAACTGCATGTGAATTGTGTTTTTGAAGAAGGGGAAATATCAAACAGAGTCTCTAATAACTAGGGAAACACCATCATGAGATTCAGTTCATACAAATGCATGGTGTTTCACTCTTCCATGGTGATTCTGCTCTCAATGTCTGTTAAAATCTTGAGTACAAAGTTGGAAAAACCGGATGCTGTGGCATTATTATCATGTTTGCTTGCAGATTATTAGCTTGCTCTCATACAGCTGATAAAACAGTAATGGTTCTATTTAAATGTCATACCATTTGTTGATAATGAGTTATTAAACTACAGGGTATATTTGCTCTCACTACTTCTGCAGAACACCATATTATGCCTATTAAACTGTTTCGTCTGAAGCTTAAATGCCACTCAGAAGATTCTTTCAGGGACAGGATTAATTATGTTGTCTGCATCTCTAATTGATACATGACGTATTATGGAACATCAACAAACAGTTTTAGAATTAACCATCCATGGAGCAGACCTCACAGTGGCATTTCAGACAGCTTTATGTTCACAATTCAGCTGTCAGGAGGGTGAGGAGAAGAAGAAGAGCAAATGTGCATAACACCAGAGAAGGATTTTACTACACCTATTGCTAAATGCTCTCAACAGTTTCTATAAGACACGTCTGTTTCTGCTGCTACTGTTACCTGCCTGGCTGACCTTTTGTTTTTGATCAGACCTAGTCTCACTAACTGATAATCCAATCTATTTTATAAAATAAAATGAAAGCAAAAAGGTTAATGAGTTTGCCTATTTGCCTTGTGCCCCTCTGTAGTGAGATTTGTGAGTCATGGCATTGCAGCAGTTTGTGGGGCTCCAGGGCACACTCAACACTCATGAGGTGCACAAACTTTTGCTGTGCAATGTCAGTCTAAAAAACCACTCTGAAAGCTTGATGTGCACACTCTCCTCTTGGAGAGGGGTTGGGCAGGGAGAAAAAGGGAGCAGGCATGCCAGACACTGGTGGTATGTAACATCCTGATGGGTTGTATTCCTCAGCCACAAAAAAAAAAAAAAAGAACAAGAATCTCTATATTTTTGCTTAACTACAATATTTCTTTTTCCAGGACTTTAGAAATAGACGGTCAGAAACCTGTGCCCCTCTCCTGCACAGACACTACAAACCTGCTGTATCACAAATGAAGTAGAAAGAGCATAAGAACTCATCTAATAAGATGGAAGTGAAGGGGCAAGAACTTTAATTAAATCTTTTCTGAAAAGGAAATAAACAACTGAGCAAGGAAATTTTTTTTTAGGAATCTTGAGAAGATTAAAAATATGGAGAAAAAAATAAATTAATTAAATATTGTCCCAAAGGCAAACTAATAACTCAGAGCAGTCTGATAGAAGTCCAGTCTTCAAGATGTGATTGATTGCCTCTAGTCTTTACTTTTATTCTCTACCTCTTGCCCTAAGAGAGCACTTACATTAAGGAGTCTAGACTGCCTCTGTAGGCTGTAGTGCTCCATTTTGTTGATAATTCTGCTTTGCTACTTCTGATGCCCTGCTTTTCCCTGTCCTGGAGCATCTGGCAACAGCTCAGGTTTGCCTGTGCTCTGAGTGATCTCTTGCACCAGTTCCTGGCACTGCTGCAGCAGCTCAGAAAAAGAAGAATTTTGCCAAAACAGACATTTCTTGTCCCTAGAAATTCCTTTTGAAAATAAACATACCACAACACTCCTGGCAGAGGAGAAACCTAAGGCTGAGGTTGCCTGTTACACCATTTGATGGAGATTCCTTGGGCACATTGGGATGATCACGGTGTGACCACAGTGGTGTTTTTGTTTGAATTTCAGTAAACCAAGATATGTTCTGGCTTGTAAAGAAAAGTAGTCTTGAAGCACGTGAACTGGATGTCTTGTAAAGTTTAGGAAAATGAGAACTATTTTAGTGACTAATAGAGATACAGCCTGTGAGATATAATTGCTTAATGTAGCACAACAGGAGTGTGCCCAGGAACCAAGCCAATAACGCAGGAATGTGCAGGTAAACCTGCACAACTTCACTTAGGAAGGGTATGGCTGATAAGTCTCACAACACAAGAATTAGGGAAATTCCAGATAAGTAATCAGAAAATAAGTTAAAACTGACAGCCTGATGTATGAACCCTGTCAAACTCATTGCCACAGGAAGCTGGAACAAACACTATAAGTACATTGGGCAAGTGACACAGAGGAATGGAAAGTGGATCCAAATACATACTCTAATGTAGGAAGTTGTTAAGAAACCTATTACCAGAATCTGGACACATAAACTTTCTTTGTTTCTCACTGCTTGAATAGCCAGTCCTACGCATTATAAGATATGACTACAGGGCTGGACCAAAAGCAGCACTGGCAAGCTTTGTGGAAGTGAGATTCTTTGTGTAATTGTCTGTGCTTTGCGAAGGTTCTGCAAGGAAAAGACAACTCGGGGAAAAGGACACATCTCCCTTCTAAGTTAGCACACCTAGTCCAACATCCATAATTTCTGTCCTTCTCTGTATCAGCTGTGAGAGTAAAGGCCCATTACAGGATCTACTGCTGGCTGTAGTCTGAAAGAGTATCAGCCTAAGGACCCGTTTATTAAGATTAATTTTATTATTTTTCTTGTTTTTTCTGTCTCAGAGAACTCAACTGTAAGCTTTCTAAGACTATTCACAATGGTTTCAGGATCTTTCAAAAATAGCTACATGTGGATCCATTTCTGTGTATTTATTAAGTTTTTCTACATTAATATGCATATAAAGCAATTAATTTTATCTGCCACTTGATGCACAAAGTGACTTTCTATAGCTCTTTGTAATCAGCCTTAGATCTGAGTGTCCCTAGTGCACTTCTATGTGAACTTTCTCCTCACATTTGCCCTTCTTTTCAAAACAACTCAATGATAGGTTGAGCAATACAATTCTCAGATAGTCATATTATTGTGTGCTGTTCTTTCATTTAATGGAATTGATTTGATACAGAAGCAGCTTAATTCAGTATTACCAAGACCCAGTTTAGCATGGTGCTTTAGCACTTGCATAACTTGTTTGTGTGCTTAGATAGCATTTACCTGCATCCTATACTGGTCTGGAACAGCAAATGACCTTTCAAGTAACAAAGCCACAGGAAGTATTTAAAAACCTGATTTTCATGACAACCATAAATGGGAGATAAGGGGACCTTATCTTATAAACAAAACTCTGCTGTGCAGCAATCAGTAATTTCTATAATGGCTTGTGGAATAAGATGACTACTTTAAATATTTTTCTCAGTGGCTGTGTGAGCTACCTATAGATTCCTGTTTCTGTTCTCAGGTTAATGTTTTATTAATTGACAACATAAGTCTTAACATGAAAGTAGCACCCCTTGAACCAACAGCAAAGTGGAATGCAGCAACATAGTGTTGTTACAGGATTTTTTTGCCATACATGGCATGAGTCATGCACTTGGACATAATTCAGTCACTATCACACCCTGTTCATATAATTGGCAATAAAACCAGGAACAATCTCACTGTTAGAGCCTTGCCTTATGTCAGCGTTCTTGCTTTCACACGCTAGTTTACACCATGAAATTACAGTAGCTTGTTCAATTTTCAAACCTTTAATAGCAAGAGTGGGCAGAGATCAACTCCAACTGAACCTTAAAGCCAGTACTTAAGACTGAAGAGACCAAAAGGTCACTACAATGAGAAATGCTGGAGTAAAAGGGAAGCAGAAAAGGTGGAATACAGTAGCTGTCAGTAGCAACACAAACAGAGGATATTGGGCTGTATAAGATGTCATACGAATTTATAACTTGGGGATTTTGTGTTGCCTAAGAAGCTGTGCATCTGTCTGGATACTTGTGAAGTTCCAGAGTAGGCTATCACAGAATCATAGAATCATTTACTTTGGAAAAGACCTAAGAGTGATAAGGTCCCTCCTGAGCCTCCTTTTCTCCAGGCTAAACAACCCCTGTTCCCTCAGCTGCTCCTCAGAAGAGTAGTTCCTGCCCCTTCATCAGCTCCTTTGCCCTCCTCTGAACTTGCTCCAGCACCTCCATGACCTTCCTGAACTGAGGGGCTTGGAACTGAACATAGGATTCCATGTGAGTCCTTACAGTGCTGAGCACAGGGGGATGGTCCCTGCTCTAGCCCTAGTCTTTCTCTCCATAGGAAAGTCTGCACCCAAAATGATGGCTTTCTGTCAATGTCCTTCTATTCTATAAAATGAGATAATGAGATATCTTATTCACTCAAAATTACAGTGACATTAATTTCATTTCTAACATCTTCCTAGGATATGCTGTTCTGCTTACATGATTATTTCCATGAATGATTAGACCACCTAAATAATTAGATGGTTAAAAACTATTACTTACCATTCTAAGCAAAGATTGAAAATGAAGTATGCTGCAGAAAAATTGTTTTACAATTCAACTGCAACTGGAGAAAAGAGGATGTTTTATGGAGAATTCTTTTTGCTGTCACTAGTACCTACCAGATGAGAGTCCTGCTTTTGACAAATAAAGATGCTGTACTAAACTTTTGCAGTATCTTCTACCTTCCTGTCTGGATATCACAGTTCAATTGACTGGCTTTCAGAGCAGAAAAACATGGAACAAAAACACTGCTCAAAGCATTGTTTACTGTCAAAGACAAAACACACCTTAGATCTATTAAGAATTTACTGTTAACTGTGAGCCTGTTTCTATAATTGAGATTTTAAGAGTCTCGCTATTAGTCCAGATCTACTTATTACAGAGAAAGAGAGAACAACAGTGACTCAGCAATGTTACCCCACACTGCTCAGATCCTGCTCCTCTCCCTGCATTACACTCATCCATCCCCTCCCTGCTCCTCCCAAGGCTGATGGTTTCACCTTGGTAGGGGGTGGGTTATGACAGCTCACCTGCACCTCCAAGTCCTTTGGGGCTTTTTTTTTGCCTGCAACTCCACAGCTTCTGAATTTATGATATAATTGTGCCTTTTATGCATGTTTGATACTCTTTCTTTGACAATTTCCTTGTTTGACTTCCAGTCACCTGGTAGCAGCGATCAGGCTCAGCCAGAAGCCCGACCTGCCCTGGTGCTGAGGCAACTCTGGGGCTCAGGTGAGAACTGAAGTCACCAAGTCAGGGGCAGATGCAGCCCTGTCACCAGCAGGCAAGTCCACAGTGACAAGGCAGGTCTGAGTTAGTCAGGCCCACACTCAGGGTAAAGTTCAGTTTTACCTGGGCTGAGGACAGGGCTGAGAACGTCCCTCGGCGTGCTCTGCTGAGGGAGGTGAGGGCTGGCTGCCATGAGCTGCTGAAAATGGTAATAACTAACAGACTTTGATCCCAATATCTTTTGAAATGCAAAGCAGGCACTTCAGCCATCAGCATTTCCAGTGTTTCATAAGCCTTGGCAATGTAAGGGAGTTTCGTATCTTTACGTTCATGTAATTAAAACTTACTGAGTGTGACGAAGCATTTTTTGTACCATTTTTAAACTACAACAAAAGACATTGAAATGCCTCTGGAAATCACAGCTAAAGCTTGAGAGAGGAAGGAGGACCTACCTTATTAGCTTTTTCTTTTACTCCCCAATTCCTCAAAGTGGGGGAAAATATGTCCAAAACATGCAACCATATTTACATATCAAGATTTAATTACACAAATTAAGGTAGTGCTATGTTGAAGCCTATTTTTGTATTACATTCCCTACCCCTACTTTTAGAGGGGAATACTTTGATAATATCTCTTAACCTTCAAGAGAACAAATGGTGAACAACCACTTGCCAGGTTTCATGAATCTGAGAATAGAAGAATAATTTGTTACACAAATATACCTGATTATTTTTAGTCCCTAGATGAAGAAAAATGAAACTTCAAACCTAAAACTACAGCTAGGCAAACTAAAAGAGTTTGACTTATCTTGAAGCAAAGCTGGGATTGGGGTTATTTAAAATAGCTGGACATGTTGGATAGGGCAAAGTTTGGCAAAGTTTATTTTCCTAGCTTGATTTCCAGGACTGACTTTCACAAGAAAGCAACATGAGTATATATTTCTACCCTGGGCTTGTTCTGCATCCTTTTTAGGCACATTTAGCCTTGAGAGGAATGTGTGTACTCCAGGCTCAAGCAGTGCTTGCTGGTCTCAGGGGACTGGAGCCTTGCAACTCAAGACTTGAGCAAGCACGTGACTGGCTGAGGTTGCAATGCATGCAAAGGCATTTTGATCCTTTCCTCTCCACAGAGATCAAGAGTCATGTCCAAGGCTAGAAGTCATTATATCAACGAGGATGATCCTTGAGTCAGGACAGAGAGCTTGGTCTGTAGGGTTAGCAATTCAACTGATCTTTCAAAAAGATCACCAATTCCCTGAAGATTTTGAGAAGTAATAAACAATTCCTAAGTGTAACAAAACTGTTCAAATGTACTGGTCTCAGAAATTTTGAAATATTCTTTGTTGTTCAACCAAAAGGAACTTAGATGCTGGGCACTCTGCCTTCAGGATTGAGTCCAAATTTCCCATCCTAGGAGGGCTTAATTTTGTGGCATCATCCTCCTTTATAACACAAATTTGTGTTTTATAACACAAATTACTTGAAAAGTGTTTCCTTTCCACCTGGAGTGAACCTGTACAAAGCAGCAGCTCTGGTTTTACCTCAGGGCATGACCTCACAACATAAAAGCCTTCACTTGTCAATATTTAATTCAACATTTACTAAATGGTACATAGATGTTAGGTTGATTTCACTGGTAATAACTTTGTAAAGATTTAACTAGCTTTACTCTACATGGAGGGTAATGTTGGAAATAACCCTAACATAATAAAAACCATTAAACTCATGGCTCATAAGATTTTTTCTGAATGATGACACACCAGACTTGCATGTGTACATAAGAAAAAGTGGTTAAAACAACACTAATGGCCAACACAGCAAAGAGTAATTATTAACCACTTTTTCTTGCAAAATAGCTGGAAAATACTTTGCTGGAGCTTATCCTATGAACTGTCATATAAAATCAACAAAAAACTATTTTAAAATATTCAATATTCTTGTTCTGTTCCCCCCAGATATGTTTGATCTCCTTGTATAGAAACATAAGGATTTGGAAATTTTTGATTTTTAAAATGAAACAACTACTAAATAAAAATGGTCAGTGTCCTGCTTTTCTCTCAAAACTGTGGTTTTAGCAGTGCAGGAAGCAGTGCATTTCATCAATGACATACAGCCATAAAAAGACACCAAACTCCATTTTTGGTGGTTTGACTAAGTGAGAAGCTAGATTTTGTCTCTTTCACTAGCAAAGTATTTATGAATATTGTTAATTTTCCTATGGAATTAGCTTAAAACTAAACTGTATGCTACTCCTTTCCTAGCTCAGAACATTTAGATGTAGATGTAGATGTAGATCCAAAATTTTAGCATCAGTTTGAGCCTGCATTTCCAAAGGGACCTATCCATCTTTATGTGTGAATGAGAATTCACACACATAGTTATCTGCTTATCACATTTTCTCTAGCATTTGTGTTTCCAACTTCCTAACAATGAAAAAAAGCATTGCAAGCAGCAAATTTTCACAGCCTTCTGTTTGAATAGTCACTCTGTAAGTTTTTAACATAGGCTTGTTTGCAATATTTTAATTTTTCTGTTTTGCTTATGATTTCTTTCTTGGGTGATTTCTGACATAGAAGTTCATGTTTTGGTTGTGCTATTTCTTGGTCATGTCTGTGTAAGTTGCCCTTGAGATGTTTTCTTTGTATTCTTGATCAAGATGAAACAGGGCAAACAAGTAAACCTGTATCTATAGTTTGGGAAAACTTGGATCAAAGAGGTAGTTTTTTTTCGTTTGAAAGGATTAGTTTTATCATAGAATGGGCTTCAGTGATTGAATTAATGCTCTTTGAGCATGCATATGTGTCCAAAGCGTACATAACTATGTAAAACTTGTTTTATAATGTAGCAGTACCAGCTTTATAGCCCTTCTTGTTTATTTTCCTGTCCTTATGCCAGTCATGGGACATGCTGAGCAACAAGCCCTCTCCAGTAGTGACAGATGCTACTAGGAAGTAGAGCATCTTGGTTTTAGTTTTCATAACGTAATCACCTTGGGTTAATTTTAAAGTTGTAAAAGTTTCAGTTAAAATGCAGATATTTTGAAATGAAAATTAAACATATGCAAGTCTGGAAGGCATCATCTCTCACTTGTAGCTGAGATAGAAGGTTTGTTTGAAACTCACCTGTCTGCTCCCTCATTCTGACTCCAGAGAATAAATCTATTTTCTTTTAGCCACCATGTTACACAGAGCTAAAATACAAAACTGTATTTCCTGTTAATTGTAAGATATTGGATTCCAAGGCTAAAGACACTTTTACATAAAATATGCTAGGGGATCTTAAGGAGAATTTCTTTCCTGTTGCTCAGAAGTGGTGTTTTCTTTGATTGGCATCTTGCAACTGGAGAAGGATGTCTATGTTAACCTGAAGAAAATCTGATGCTAATATCTTTTGAGAACCTCAGCAAGGTTTATGTAACAGGGTCAGAGGTGATCCGTAGAAGCTGCCAGAACAATCACAATTTGAAATACAAACCAAGTACCACATGCTCAGTAATCCCACTTTCCCCAAAAACAAGGTTACTTCAAATCCCAGCCAGAGTTTACAGTTTCAGCCAACTCACCTCTGTACAGCGGTTTCACTACCTAACATATCTTGGATACCTTAACATCTGCAAATTTAGGAATAATCCAACTAAATTACCTATCAAGGTCATTAAAAAAATGCTGATGAGACTGATTTAACGTACCTTGAATTTTACAAGAGAGCAATACATGTGGGATCAGGGAAAAGCCAAAGAGGATAGCACCTTTTTACAATGGAGTGTTCTTATCTCTCTTAGCTTTGGGATGTAAGGAATTTATAACAAAGTCAAAACTGCTACACCCTTGTCCTGATCTATATTTAGTTCAATTTTTAAACTAACACTGATATGGAGCACCTCTCTATGGCAGAAAGCCAGAACAGCAGACAAGGTAAATCTTTTTTATAGACTACTGGGAGGTTAATTGGTGTACAGTATATTCTGTACCTTCTATCATCTTGCAAAGGGGTGAATCCTCACAAGTACCACACACCATCTCACATGCTGAGCTAGTGGCCACTGTGAAAAGCTATTTACAGCACATGGAATGCTGTGGGTGTTCCTCAGTGGAGCCACTTGTAATCAGGTAAAAGTATAAGAATGCAGGTCCTAGCCTTAGGCACAGGCATTTCAAATATCTAATGGTTCAAATTCGGGAAGCAAAGTTTTTTTACAGTTTGTGGTATCTGAAACAAAGACCTCTTGTAGGGTGTCACAGCCATACAAGGCAGTTTGTTTTCTACTGGGCAAAAAAGAGACATTGCATGAATTCCAGCTGAAGCGTCATACTATTCTTTGTTTTTATAGTTAATTATTTATTACTTCTGAAATGGTATAAAAGAGTTAAATCTGGCTTTACATTTAACTCAATGACTTAGTTGTCCCTATTTTAGAGAAGAAGTCAGCAGCAGCAATTCTGAGGAGGGTTGCTTCTGAGCTGCACTGAACTTCACTGGAAGAGAAGAGTACTTCAGATAAGTGGTGAGTAGCATCTAAAAATTTGACTTAACACTTTGCAGCAAATCTAACAATGTTCTCAAGGGGTTGACTTGGAGAGGGAAGAATAGATTTATCTTGGTATAAACCAATGTTTTGAAATTCATAAACAAATAATTTCCTATGCTATCCAAGTACTCAGCTTCTACGTAACTAGTCATTAACTCTGAAATCTGTCTTCCTCTCCTAGTGTAACACATTTCTATGATAAATAGCTTTAATTTTCACCAGATTTTTTTGGAATAAAATCCACTCAAAACTCAACAACAACCCACAACAAAACACTTCACTTTGAGATAGAAACTCAGTCTCTCTACTACTCAGTATAAGAGATCAGATTGTGACTTGTACGAAGTATTGAAATGCAAATATAATAATTCATCATTTTGCAAAGGCACTTTAGGATGGATACTCCAGGTACGGGAAAAAAAGACATTTTTTTTCCCCACTCAATTAACTAATTACTTACGAGGCACATATTTCTGGGAGCTGAGGTGTCTACAGTATTTGAGAATAACCTTTTCTAAATAGTTCAGCACCATAGGAATGCTCTGTGTCTAATTAAAGTCATACTCCATCTGATTCCGTCAATGTTATTCTAATGCTGAGACTCCTAGATAGTTTTCATAAACAATACAGGAAACATTGACTTGTACAGTATCACTAGAGTCAGACTAGATCTAGATTAACAAAACCACTTGAGAAGAAAACAATCCCTTCAGTTTTTAATGGAGTTCCATTGTACCTTTTTTAACCAGGTAGTTATGTCACATACCAGGATCTAATAGTCTGTTACTGCTTTGAGGACACAGACACTCAGAATGTGTTCTTCACTTTGGATGCTCTAATTAATCAATCCTTTAATTAATCGATGGTGGATTTCTTCTATGTGAGTGTGTATGTGTGATTTATGGTAGCAGGGAGAGGAGAACATTCATTGTAGTACACACCACAAACCAGGGGCAGAGGCATCTGTCTTGAAGCACAGGCAAGTCCTCAGCTTGCATGTCTTACACTGCAAGAACAGCTCCATTTCTGAAAGGCACAAGCACTCAGCCATAGAAAACTTCTGCTATAGCTGAGTAGAAAAAAGATAGCAGCACACAAGCTATGGAATAAGAGTGAGATGCAAAACTTTTCTCCTCCATGCTCTTTTCCCAGAGTTTTAGAGCTGAATAAAAAAAAAAGTAACAAAAACAAAACCAAAACAAAACAAAACAAAAAAGGTATTTTGAAACATGGACTTATTTCCAGTACAAAGCATAGCAAACCAAAGTAATTAAGGTGGACAATTTTGCCTCCCAAAGGCAAAAATTATTAGATGTCAGTCTATCATGGACAATGAGATTTACTGAGTCTGTTTGGGTTATTTTTACGCCAGTATTTTCCAAAGCTTTGCCATTCACACCTTTCTGTGGTGCTGTCTCTCTTGGTGCTTTTTTCTGCTTTTAAAAGAAAGAAAACTATATTGTGCTACAGTTGAGAGAGATGTGTCCTGAGGGGTATAAAGCCCTTTCCATCATACTAGAGGTCATACTAGTTTATAATTACATGTGAGTTTTGTCAGCTGGAGGCTGCTCTTCCACATTTCTCCTGTCCATAGCGGTGCAATGTTGCCACAGACATTATTTTTCCATCGAGATTGTACTTGGGAGACAGAAAGGGAAACTGTGCATGCCCATCATGAGGAATTTGTGACAGGAGAATCTTTGATATCACAGATAAACTGCCTGAAGCTTGTTTGTGTTTTGCATTGGGTGGGGTGACCAGGGCCTTGGTGTTGGTCCAAGCTCATCTGATGAAGATGGCAAATGGGCCCTCAATGGCTACTGAGCCTTGTGCTCAGACTGGACAACTACAATTGATCCAGACCAGGTTTTATACACTTCTTAGTCTGGGTTGGTTTTTTAACATCTGTGTCCTTTAATTCAGCTTTTCTGAGGTGATCATCTCCTTGGTGATTTCATCATCTAACTTAGCAAATATGGCTGTTTAGAATCTTAGTCCACCTGAACTGCTCCCTTTGCATATTTGCTTTTTCTGAACAGCTTTCTAACAGCTTTTATTTTTCCTGACTTGCAGTCAGTGCGTGAAAGTTGAATGTTCAATAGAAGTTCAAAATGAAACCTGGATTACAGTAGGTTTATTCATACCTCTCCCAAGTCAGTTTGCTGCGCCAGTCATAATGTTCCTTTTTTGTGAGCTGCTGAGCCTTCCTTGCCAAAGCTAACAATTCACAGGACTCAGCTGGATTCCATGTCCTACCAGTGAACTCAACCCATACATCACCAAATAAACTGTTGGATAAATAGATAAGGAAACTGTAGCTGAAATGGAAGATGCCCTGGGCCTGACATAAATGAGCCTTTCCTGATTTGTGAGTCACCTCCTGACTAACTGTACAAGCCATGGAACAGAAAAATCTAATCTGCTATGACAAAGAAAAATAACGAATTAATATCTTTGGATTGACAACTTTAGCAACTTTACCTGGTACTAGCAATATGAACTTCAGAGGGAAGGAATACTTTTTCACATTATCTACTAATTTTTTTCAGTAAGCAATAAACAACAGCATCAGAGCAAATACGATCTTTTCATTCCCCTAAGTGGATCATCTCTTCCTTAGATTTTTTCAAATTCTAATTTCTTATTTTTTGCATTAACTAGAATGTCTGTTGTGGATATGGTAACATTCCTTTTGCTACAGTCAGCTGATACCTTAACAAAGTAAAAGAGAGTTACCTGAAATATAGGAAGGATAGCTCAATCTCAACACTTCAGCTGATGGTGCATTGCTAGCAATTAAACTTTCCAGACACAACAAACATATCTTAAAATGTTTTCAAGATGTTCTGAAAAAAATTCAGCCTCATAAAAATAAGTTTAGTGAGGGAAGGCAGACACAAGTTATCCCTGCTAGTGGCTTAGCTGTGAGGTTGTGTCTCCTTAGATGTTTAGCAGATTGTTTCCAATTTTGCTGTTTGTGTTTCAGTGCTATGACCCATATACTCTTTATCTTGTCAGCTCTTGAATTCCAGTTTGATGATGCTTTGTTTGTGCTCTGCCAGAACCTTCATTAATTTAATTATCTAAATTATCCATATATGAAATCTGTATGGGATGTGGGACCTTCAGTGAACAGGTCATGACATTATTTTTCATATACTTGTTCAATGTGGCATGGGACAGGAGAACTGTTTGATGAGACTAAGCCTCTTTCCTATAAAGTGAAATACATTTCCCTGAAAGCCCTTTTTGAAGAACAGTTTAGAGGGAATTGACTAAGGTCCCTTGAAGAAGAGGAAAAGGAGTTGTTTGCAGGTTGTTAGTATTGACTGCACTGGTAAAGAGAGAGGGAAGAACTTCACTTTTCTGGCTTTAATGCTTCTAGGATGTTGCTACCTCTCTGGTTTCTCTTACTTAAAAGCTCAGACTGGTTGCTTGGAACCATCTGATATAATGGTCAATGTCTCACAGAAGTGATTCCATCCTAAAACCCTCTTGTAAGTGTGATGGCCTCAACAATCCAGTGTGCTGCTTCACCAAACTGCCTGTCACTGCCCATGCCTCATGGCTCACTGTCTTGTAGACTCCTGTCTGTAAGACAACTTGTATTCAGGACTGGACCTATCACTACCATAATGGCCACGTAAGCAAAAGTCTTGAAAGGCACTCTCATCTCAAGAAGTTGAAGCAGAATAACACACTAATCCATGTTCTAAATTAATTGAACAAACTGGCAGACTGCCCAAGATCATACAATGAAGCACCATGTAAATATCAGATTGTCTCTGAAACCAGTTTAGTTTCTTCATAAATTAAGATTAAAATGCTCTTTAACATTATTTAAGTACATATGGTGACGTACAGGCAAGTATTTGCTTGAGAGAACAGTAAATAAATGGACTCCTCCTTTGCAAATGTGCAATGACCTAACTAGTATAGGTCTAATAATCTTTAGAATCACACCAACAATTAATCCAATGCCCTGGCTGGAATCCAGCCATAGTAATGTAGTTCCACCTGACTGACTAAACTTCTTTTGTAGTTGCAGTGGGTCTGATGCTCCTACTCTAATAGAGACATTATATCTACTAAAGAACCTGTATCTTTTTTGCCTCCTGAACAGTAGCATAATTTCTCTTCTTTTCTCCCTCAGCTATTATTTCACAAGGTAACAGAATGGAGAGCAAACAGCAAAGCAACGGCATGAGGAAAGAAAATAAAGCAGTAAAGAAAAAAGTGGTGAGTGAATTCATCAAATTTTCTGTCAAGGCATTTGTTTGTTATTTATTGACTGGAGGTAGAAAATAATTATAAAATAATTATTTGGAACCTATATGAATACTTACTCTTTTTTGAGTAGCATATGTTTAGTTTCTGTAACTAACCAACAGTGATTGGAAAGGGTCAAAAATTGTGAGTGTGTTAAGATGAGAAATTATGCACATATTAATCACACGTAGCCATGGCATTTGTATTTGAGTATGAACTGAACGACTTGCACCCATTTAACATGAAACAAAACAAAATACAGGTGTCTTATTCATCTCAAATACACTCTATATATTCTGGTGACTTGATTCTCTTAACTTGACTTTTTTTTTTTTGACTCTTACAACAATTCAAAGGGATGGTAAATGTTGTCCAGATCCTCTATCAACATGTACAATAATTGCACACACTCATGAGTATCCTCTGGCTTTCTATTCAAACACCAGTCATCTTGATTTGAGCCAATAACAACTCGAAGCTGCTGCATCATAAACTGTTTTCCAGCCTGTATTGCTCAGTGGCATTACTTACTATGACTCTGAGAGCTCTAAGATAGTTCTGAGGCATGTAACATATCAGAAGTGAAAACAGCTCAGATTTACACCAATATCAGCTACAGTCACTTGGGGACAATTCCCAGATGCACTTAATACTCATCATTGCCATCTAGAAGGTGTCATTTAACTCTTAGCAGTTCAAAATTCTGTGTTTGCAAGTAAGTACCTTCAAATATAATAGCTGAAAGCTTTTATCTTCCCCAGGTGGCATGTCTAATCCCCATCCTTAACACAGCAGTAGTGTGGCGTGTCAGATCTAAACCTCCTAAGGCTGTGGAAGCATCCTTAACATCTTAATTGGCCGCAAGTCTTGTGGTACCCTCACTTTCCAGCCTCGGCAGCACGGGAAGTCTTCCCCACCTTAGTCTAGAGTCTTGCTCACAGAAAGGCTGCCCGGATCTCCAGTCGGGACGGCGGCAGGGGCCCCTGCAAGCCGTGGTCCCCCAGCCCCACTGGCACTCGGCGGCGGGGCCGCGATGGGCCCCGAGTCGTGACAGTCCCCTGCCCGACGTGCTCTGCTGGGCAAATCCCCGCGGAGGGACGGGGCCTGTCGGGCAGCCCCAGGCACGGCGGCGGGCGGGCACACTCTCTAAGTTATGTGCGAGCACGCACAGAGCGAGCTCGTGTTCCCCATCGCTCGAGTCCTGCCCGCAGCCCCGGGCACCGGCTCTGTCTCCTCCCGAGAGCCGCCTCCTCCCGCGGCCGGGACAGGGACCGGGACCGGGACAGGAGCAGGGACAGGAGCAGGGACAGGAGCAGGGGCAGGAGCAGGGACAGGAGCAGGGACAGGGACGGGAGCAGGAGCAGGGGCAGGGACAGGGACAGGAAGAGGGACAGGGGCAGGGACAGGAGCAGGGACAGGGACGGGAGCAGGAGCAGGGACAGGGACAGGAGCAGGAGCAGGGGCAGGGGCAGGGACAGGAGCAGGGGTAGGGACAGGGACAGGGACAGGAACGGGGACAGGAGCAGGGGCAGGGGCAGAGACACGGACAGGGGCAGGGGCAGGAGCAGGGGCAGGGACAAGTAACGCGGGGCAGCTTTCCGTGCTGCGGGAATGCCCGCAGCCCTGAGCGCGGAGCGGCGCGGAAGCTCGGCCTGTGATGCCCAGCCTCGGGGAGGATTAACGGGAGAGGGGGTGATTGCGATCCTCTCTGGCGGGGTGGGGAGGGTGGTGCGCGGAGGCTGAGGGAGCCGGAGGCTTCCCCGAGAGCCGGGCGGAGCTCGGGTTGCGCAGCCCTTCCCCGCTCGGGAAGTTGTGCCGGTGCAGGGAGGCCGGCGGGCAGAGCTGAACACTCCGCACCGCCGGGCCGGGCCCCGGGCACGGGCGGGGGTCAGCGCGGGGCCGGTGCGTGCCGGGCCGGGGGCAACCGCGGCAGCGGGGGAAGCGCGGCCGGCGAGGGCTGGGCAAGGCGAGGGCTCTGCTGCTGCTTCCTCGCTGCTGCCCAGGACCACCCTGTTGGCAAGGGCAGAGCCAGGGAGAGAGGGACGGAGGTTTCCATTCATCGCCCGCAGCCCCGAGGGCAGAGCTGCCGGAGGGACCGGGAGCTCGGGCACCTGCCGGACCTGGGACTCCCCAGCACGGAGCTCCAGAGTCCAGCTTTCCTGTGCCAATTAGCAATATCTATTAAAAAATATTAAACTTCCTTATGCATGCATGCAATGTTTACCACTAACAATTGTGCTTAATTTTAGTCTGAGGAGGGGGCTATAACCAAGGTACAATACTCTAAACTGTGTTTTGAAAACTGAAGTGCAAACTGTCATGGAGTAAATGGAAAAAAAAAAAAAAAAAAGAAAGAAAATTGAGATTCATGGTAGCCAGCGCAAATATTTCACTACTCACTGAACAAGGACTGGAGCTGAGAAAAGCATCTGTAGACCACAATGCACTAGGATCTGTGATTAGACCGAAAATGTGGGCTTTCACAAGTAAGCAGTCCTCGGGTATCTGCAGGTCTTTGCTGTGACTGCCATGCAGCTCTCCTGGCTGAACTCATTGCTGTGGTGATGGTGACACGCTCCTGCCCCTGGGCTGGCAGCAGCGACGCATGAGCACACGCACGGCCGTGAAGCCAAGGAACACCTATGAAGGAGGCGTGGTCGCCTTCTTGTTTCCTGGCCATTTTAAAAGACACTGGGGGTTGTGTTTATCTTTCCTGTCCTTTTACTAATGTTGCCACAGGGTAAATTTTTTTTTGAGCAACAGTTTGATTTTTTTTTTTTTTTTTGCATTCTTGCTTCATTGTGCTTTTGTCTCTATCTGGTGTTGCTGAAACCTGAGCAAATATTTAAAATAGTGAATTAAGAGACAGGACATGGAGAAGTTGAAGTCCATGTTCCAAGTTCCAAAACCTCTGAACTGAGTGAGTCTGAAGTTTTCTGCAGCAGCCTGTATACCTAAAAACTCCATGGTATTGAATAAGTTTCTAAACCCAGTTATCACAGTGTGAGATTTTCTAAGCACTTCTATGATTTGCCCTGCAGTATCTTCCACTCAGCCTCACATGCATATAATTTGCCTGTACTGAAATTTTTGTGCATTTATTGATGTTTTTAATAACCATTAGGCTATATGTTCCAAATAATTTTGATTGCAGGATTTTTCTGATGTGTCTAATGTTGTTGAAGTAGAGCCCTTTAGAAATATTTCATCAAGATTACTGCATAACACTTGGGAACTCACTGTTTGTGAACCCTTTGGGAGCAGCCTGGTAGACCACCAGAAATATTTTCCCCAACATCATTCATTCAGAGTAGTAGCAATTTCTTCTAAGTGCAGGAATGTTTGTGCATAGCAGAGAAATAATGAGCACCCAATATGAGGTGTTATCATCAGAAGTTAAATAAAGCCTTATGTCAAGTTTCTACATTTTGTTAACAAAGTAATGGTGCAAACTCTGAGTGTGTGGGGGGCAGGCTCATTTTAAGAAGCTGGCTAATATCAATAAATTGTGTTTGGCTTATGTAATGATCTCAACGGGATATATTTCATACACAAGGCTTTTCACCCCCTGCACACTTCCTCCTGACCTGACCAAAAGCAGGCTGGTTAATGAACTGTGTAATCTCTTAAAAGGTTCCCACATCATGTGGAAGAAGTTAAAAACACTCAGCCGTCCTGCAGAGTGCATTTTGAATGCTCAGAGTTGGCAGATACGAGCGTGGCAGACCCCACATGTGCTGATTGCACACCCTGCTCCCCACCCTGGCACTGGGCATCTCATCCCTCCTGCAGAGGTCACAGAGCCCGTGACAGCAGTGTGGCACAGGAGCTCTGGCACATGCCAAAGCCACGGCGTGTTCACCTGCCCTGCTGTGCCCACAAGGCTGGTGGAGCTCGTTCCAGTCCCCTGTCACTGCAGCTGAGCCGTGTGCCAGCTACACAAACTCCTCCGTGCTCAGGACCTGCATTTTCCAAAGGGAACACACAACTTTGTGCAGCTGACAGAACGTATTCACTCATTAATTTGGTGTGGTCAGTGATATAACTGAAGCTGAGTTTCTTAGGCCTGCTTAAGCAGGTCTTCCTCCTTTTGGAAGGATTGAGGCTTCAGTGAGTGAGGAGGCTGGGCATAAAGAGCAGTGAGCTGTGCCTGAAATTCTATATTCTTATCATAGCTGGTTTTTTAAATTGAAAACACATTAAAAATACGTCCATTTCAACACATTCAGAGTTGTCTTTCATTATCTACACAATGACATTTGCAATTGACCAGCCACCCAAACAGTTACTTCAATGTCTCTTGGGAATGGCTGGGAATGGTCTCTTCTGCCATACTCTGTGATCCAGCAGAAGTGAATGGCAGAAAGTAATGCTGGGGAAGTTGGAAAGGAATGCAAATGCAAAATCTCTCAAATCAAAGCAGCTCTACCTTTTATTCAACAGCTGATGTGGAAGCAGAAATTGCTGATTTGGGCTAAAAAGAGTATGAGGAGGATGAGGGGAGGAGACCTGAGGAGGCAGAAGTACAGGTGTGCCACTGGGAAAGAGGGCACTGGAGAGTGTGTGTGGCAACAAGTTACTGTTGGAAACTTGCATTTGGATTACAAAACCTAGTTTGTAGGCATCATTTTGATGTTGTTGGTCACAATTTCACTAATCCTTTAGGTCGGGTGTGGGGGGTGTGCACATCATCTCATGAGTTTTCAGCCAAGTCAGATCTACCCACAGACCTGTTGTATCACATATTAGCTGTACCTTACTTCACTGTGTTAGTGAAATACTGTCAACAGTGTCCTTTGCTGAGATTATGCTTCCCCAGCATTTTACTTTTTGGTGTGGGAGCTGCTAGAACGCTTGCAGCAGAACTCTGTGAGGCTGAAAGGAGTTCAAATGTTCACTTATGCCTCCATAGATGTTAAGTGACATGCTGTCACTTCAAATGTAACATTTCTCAAAATGAGCAAGGGGAAGTGTTTTAGGCTATTCTGCAGCAAGGACATCTGCCTGCACGAGCCATGCAAGATAGCTAAGGAGTGTTTAAAAACTGAGGTACATTAATTCTGAGTGTATCAATAATGGCGGTATCTTTTCTTTGTTTTTCAGAATTGGTCTGGGAGTCTTATTGTAGCCTCCTTAACTGGTGCTTTTGGGTCGTCTTTTCTTTACGGTTACAATCTGTCGGTGGTGAACGCTCCCGCAGGGGTAAGTGACTGACTAAAGAGGAATTTGAAAGCAGTAGAGGGCAGCCTTGTCCAACTATTGTCTCCTCAGCATCCTGCCTTTATAGTCTTCCTGATTACATAGTAGGAGGGGATTAAATCTCGTATAGTAACGTTGTTTTGCCCAAAACTTTCTTTCTGCTTCCTGCGAGGTTTTCACATAAATTCAGTAACTGTCCGAGAGCTAAATGCTGCTGTTGAGGTGAATGGGTGCACATGCTTTGCTTCTCATTCTCCCAGGTCCAGGCTAAGCATGACTCTTCTTGCACACTTTTATGTGATAAAATATTTTTAATATCAGACTGGTGAGTATTCAGGGGCTGCATGCACATGTTCAGCAACTTCTGTTCACGTCGTCCAATTCCAGAGGGTTGCACAACATTTCATTCCCACAGTACTGATATTATAAATAATGCCTCTGGTTTCCTCTTAAATAATGAGTCTCAGCTTCTGTGTTTTGTTGTGATTTCTTGTTTGGTTCTGAATTCTAAACTTCTTCGTCTATTGGCTGCAACATGTGGGATAGATTTGATGAATAGAGCACTATAAAATCAATATACAAAATTGTGGGGATTTCATTAAAATATCAGTTATTACAAATGGAAATCTGGACACTTTGTTTTTACACTGGCTGTCTAGTGACCCTCAATTCAGTCAAGCACAGCAGGAAGCAATTCAGTGGAGATGCAAACAATAATATTTTGAAAAGTAGCTAGTAAATATTGGGAATTAACTGTGGAAAATCCATCTCAAAACAGTTCCTTTCCAAAGCTAAGCTCCTTCTTTTATGAAAATCTTCTATTAAAATATGTGGCTAGATTTCCACCTAAACAGGTTTTTAATGTTAAAGGTGGATGCAATATTTATGCAAATAACAAAAGAAGCATTTTGTAAAATTTATGTTCTATACGTGGATTTTATTTGGTAAACTGTTGACCCAAAGAAGTAGGAAGCGACTCGGCTTATAGAAATCTTTAATTGCTTGCTTCATAACTTCTGTGAGTTTTCTTCAAGTTTGTGTGATTATATACTGGTTATTCAAGGCTGGATAAACTGGGTGTTACCATGACATGTCCAGTCATCAATTCACCTTGCAGTCATCAGAGGATAAAAACGGCTTAGAAAAAGTCAGAAAGAAGCTGTAATTCTGTGAGCAATAGTATTGATTGTCCTGATGGAAAAATCCTTCCTGCACTGCCTTGGGGCTGTCAACAGAGCAGTGGGAATGAGCCAATTTCTAAACTTTTAAGTACCATTTAAAAATGGACTGTCCTGGTAGTTAGAGCTTTCTGTCAATTTCAATTTCTGTAAGGGAAAGAAAGGATGATGGGATGTGCTCCTTGACAGCACTCAGAAAGTTCTCTTTGATTCATGCAATAGATTACAGTGGTGTGGGTGGGGAGGTTGAAGATGCAACCCTGTGAAAAATGCTAAATTCCAGGTTTTGTGCTTAATGACACTTCCAGGATTGTCTGGTTTTGTTTGAAATCTTTAGTGTGGCTTTTGTGCTGAAACTGGGCACTCTGCTGATGGCTTTGGCCATACCATTACAGGTATGCACAAAGTCTCCCTTGGTGTTCAGTGTTTGAGTGAGAAACTTCATAACTCTCTTATTCATGTTAAGCCATACTTTAGCTAGGGCTATGGAGTAGTCCTATGGCAAGGAAGCTCTGTAGTTCAAGAAGAAAATACCACTCTGTCCTCTGGCCCTCTCTCCAGCTCCAGCACTGCTGTGTGTCATCCATTTCAGGACCACTTCCCTGTCCCTGTCCCTGGAGCTGCAGTGACCAGGTTGAAGGGAAGAGCAACGGCTGAGGTCATAGCCATGGTGGGGAATAGTGAGCCATATCAAAGCTGTGCTTCTTGCAGCACAAGAAAAGGAACCTTTGCCCCATCTCTTTTCTCCTGTGTATGACACAATCAGTCTGCTGCAAGGTGACCCTTTAGGAATACTGATGTGAGATGACTGAGAAACACCAAAGCTGAGCATCTTGTAGCTGTAGCTAAAAGCAGCCTTGTAAGAGGTTATACTGGGAGTGCAGTAATTCCTACAAGTTGTAAGCTGCATTTTTTTTATAAACTTGGTAGGAAGAATAATTTCTCGTGCTGACATTCAGCTTACTGCTGACATTGTCAGATTGTCCTTCTTTCCATAGGATGCAGGGTATCTTCTGCCCCTGTTTACTTCAGTGCAATCTCTCTTGATGCTGAAGTTCTCCAGCCTTAGAGGAGGACTGTATAATCCTTTGAGAAGTAGTGAAAAAATGTCTGATTACAACAGTTGACTACAACACAGAATGTTTCCAGGATCCTCGAACTGGATGTCAGCAGGAGCTGAGGGAGTGAAGGAAATTAATTTAAGACTGAAGTGTTGAAGAACTATATGTAAATTCTTGTGTCCCCTTTTCTTTCAGAGCCACAAATTGTGTCAGCTCATCAAACCACAGGGGAATTCGCCTACAGTTCCCATTGGTGGGCTTTACTTCAGGTCATCTTGTGAGGCAGAATTAGTCTAACTTGCAGATTGTTGCAAGGGGGAAATCAGATGCACATACTCTGTTCAGAGCTGAGATTGCTTCCCACTCAGTTCCCTGTAGTTCTGTGGGAAAGAGCATGGCCCATCACAGGTATGATTCCCTGAGAAACCCAGAAGTACAAGTTTCCATGGGCTTGTTCAAAGAGTCACCAGAATTTATTAAAAACATATGGGAGCATTTGGCAATAGGAAGACAAAAGACTTAATTGAATACAAGATTCTATCTTTTCCTGAGCTGCATTTCTACAGTTTATTTCATGGACTGATTGTGGGCAATGCCTGTGAAACAATGATGTGCTTTGTGCTCTGTGAGGGAAGCAAAGTCACTGCTACTTTCTGCTCTGCAGCCCTTGCCCTCGTCCTGCAGGAGGCTGCAGCTCTGGGTTCCTGTGGCACAAACACACAGCCTGCTGTGACAGCTGCTTCTGCAGTTGTCACTGTGTGTGAATGACCTCTGTAGCTATGGGTAAGACAAGGAAAATATTTGTTTTGGTTTTAAAATATATCCATTAAATTTGTATATATAAAACTTTATATATTCCTTATATTCCTCTTTTCTTTCTCCTCTCAGCACTACTATCATAATGAACTGAGGCAGATGAGAAAATAAGATACTGATATCAGTCAGCCACCATTTTTGTAGGCTTTGTTTACAGGCTAAAATTTTTGTATACAGGTTTATGCTTTTAGTGTTATTGAGACACCTGATCAAAACCCCCAAGGGAGCTTTTACACACAATTTAATGGATTCAAATCCAGTGGATTTGTTATATCGGGTTTGTTTTGTTTTATGTGCATCTTCTGAAAACCTCTGTGTTTTATTAACTTCCTACTTATTGGCAATGGAAGTGCAGAGAGAGGTGCTAGTACATGCCAGAACATCCATCTATCTGTTACTAGTGAGTGTTTTAGTTTGTACTTTCTTTTCTTGAATATTTGCAGTTATTTGATGTCTCCTTGTAAATAACTAAGCTATGCTGAGAAAATTAGTCATAACACAAGGGGAGAGTAATTTACATACTATTTTTAGCCATTATCATTAACAAGAAATGCTAATAGTGTTCTAAAAGTGTTTTCTCTTAGTAATCATTACTACCAGAAATTAATTTTGAATAGACAAGAAGATGTCTGAATCTAAATATAATCTGAGTATTGATGTTAAAGAACTAAGGTGTTACTGCTTTATTTAATGGCAGATTCATTTGGAATCTTATTCTGAGACTTCTAAATTATTCAAGCACCAAAAATTACTTGTCTTTTTTATTTTTATTTTTAAAATGGTTTTAATTTTTTTTCCCCTGTCTGTTTAGAAACATTCAAGATAGGATGGGAGAAATAACCCTGTTCTCTTTTTAATTCAGGGCACAGGAAGTTTACTAGAAATTTGATAGATGGAAGACAAGACATTGTATATTCTATTGTCACCTTTCTTAGGTATTTTGTAGATGGAGAGGTGATGAAAAAAACCCTCAAATAGAATATTTTGTGTGTCCAAGGTCAGACTTTAGGTAAAGTTTGAAATTCCTAGTTTGAACAGGGAAAATGTAATGGCTTATTATGCTGAGAAGAAACTGGGAAGAAGTAATTAAAGATATAAGATTAAACTTTTGATATTGTATAGCTTGAGAGCTTTTCCCAACTGTGCTGTGCCCTTCTGCTGTAGGGACTGCAACTTCCTGGTGCTGTATCCTCACCAGAGCATCAGGCACCACAGTGCAATTCCTTGGTTTTGAAACAGGAGCAGCATAAAAACAAGGAAGCTTGACTAAAGAGAAAATAAAATGGAAATGTCTCTGCAGGCAAACAGAGACTATTAAAACACTGTCCTGGATCTATGACATCTTTGCCTTATAAAAGGTTAAGAACTTAATCTGATTAAACATCAGGGAAGGGAAGTTGTTAGAAGGCATCCTTCAAAATCCTGTCGTTATGCTCATGTGAGGAAAGCAGAGGAAGAATGTAAACTTTGGCATGTTAAAGGCTAAAGGGTGATCTCGTCCTGGACATTCTTGTCTACCTGTGGAGTTTTTTCCCCATCTGGTTTGGTACTGCCTTGCAGTTATAGCTATAAACTGATTCAGTTTGTTTTATTGCAGTTTTATCTATAAATGAGGCCCCATTTTTTGGAGGAGGGAGACAGAAGAGCAAGAGTGATTCCTGCAAGAAAGCTACTGGGGATTTTCTGGGTTTTTAATTCGCTTCTCTCAGTTGTATTCCTAAAATGTTGGGGGTTTTTCCCACATATTTTTATTGTGTGTTTTCTTTCAGTATATCAAGAAGTTTTACAATGAAACTTGGGAGAGGAGATATGGCTTCTCAGTGGATGAAGGCACTCTGACACTCCTCTGGTCCATAACAGTTTCCATTTTTGCCATTGGTGGCCTTGTGGGTGCCATTATTGTAACCCCAATTGTGAAGTTCTTTGGAAGGTAAGTGTTTTTGAAAACTTGCATTTTCTAAAGCAATTTCTCACTTAGTCTCTCTAGAAGGTTTTACTTTTATTAAAAAAAAACCAAAAAACCCCCAAATCTTTAAATTCTGAAAACTTACTGTGCATCATTTGGGTCAAAAAAGCCATTTGCTCTGAATGGGCAGTGGGTTGAGATCTCCAGGAGTGTGACTTGTCAAGTATGCCAAAGGAAAATACATAAAATAAAAATGATTTCACAAAGGACTGGCAGAATCTCATTTCATGAGTTTACTGAGCATCTTACTGTAAAAAAACAAAGATATCAACATATCGCATTTGCTTCTTAACAGCATTTGCTGTTATATAGTAATAAAATTTTACTCTTTTTTCAATCCTTGTGTCAGCTGAAATTGCAGTTTGAAGAACTGGACTTGGATGAAGTTCCTGTATGGCCTTCCCCAAAAAGGGGGTATGGCATCTATTCTGTACAATGCAGTATTTGACCAAGTCTTGACCATAGAGAATATAAGTATTTTAGGAATGTTTGTGTTAGTGTGTGTTTGCATTTTTGCTGCAGGTACTAAATAGATATTTCTGTCAAATTTTTGTGTCATATAGTCTTTCAAATAGAATTTGAAAGGTAATTTATAATTTCTTGATATTTAGAAGGGCATGTAGCATTCATCATAACTGCTCATTTGGATTTTTCTTAATTGTAAATTCAATATTATTTTATATCTTTTAGTCAGTTAAATCACAGGAGAACATTATCATTGAAGCTTAAATATAAGTGTAAACCTCCAGTGTTCTTACCTTCCTGTTTTTCATCTTTATTATTTCCATTAGATTGGACTTTCCTAGGTCTATTTTTCATATCTCATTTTTCATCTCAAAGAGTGTATTTTCAGGTTCTTCCATATCATGCTTACAGCAAGTCAGTATTCTTAGCTGTTACCCATTTTTCATGAATTTATTTTGTCACTTCAGCACTTGGTTTTCAATTTTTAAATATTTTCCATAGTTACATTATTTATTTTTTTAGGTTTTCGATTTCTTCTGCCAAATCATACATTTGGCTTTAACATACTTGTTAGAAATATGGAACCGTGCCTGACTCAGACTGATTAATTCTCAGAAAATTGTTGAGTCTTTATTAAAATAAAGTGAAGTAAAAATGGGTACACAGAAGGTTAGAATTTTCAGCGAAGAGTAGAACAGCTTGTTAAAATTGTTAAATTGTTAAAATTGTTAAAATGGTGGCTGATCTCTGCCGTAGATACACTTCCACTGGAGCTGGTCAGGTTTCCAGGGCAGACCTTTACACTTGCAGGCTCTGCCCCTGTTTGTTGTGTTTATCTCCATTAAGCCATGAAAACAGCTCTGTTACTGATGCAGGGGGTGAGTGATGGAGCAGAAATGGGAAGGGGCTCTGTGAATAAAGGCTGCTCACCAAAGAGTGGATCTTGATTTTGCTGCTCACCCTGCAGAGTGTTTGTCTGGTCTAGGAACCCAGACTGACACGTCATTATGGTAATTGAGGAGCACACAGTGGAATGTTGACAGAACAATAAAATACTTTGCTGTTAAATTGCTCAAGTGTAGGTTGGAGGGTTGTATCTATGATGAAGCTGAGCTCCATTTACACTGACACAGAATAATGAGCTAAGGGGGATTAAAAGCACTAGTCAGAAATAATGTATGACTTTAAAAGAACACTTTTGAATCATATTGCTGTAAGGTTAAAAACATAAATTCCAAATTACTGGATTGCTAGGCCCTATTTACTTCAAGAGACATGTAATTTTTTGAAAGGGAGCCTTCATCCACATAAACATAATTCCCAAGTTCAGATGTGGCTTTGACTCTTTGTAACTTAAATTACCCTCTTGGAATGAAGAGGGTCTGCTGCTGTTTGTCCTGAGCACCCAGACCAAAATGCTCAAGGGATTGTTTAGGTCACTTCTAGGGTCTCCCTGGGAGGAGGGAGAGGCTGAGCATCACACCAGGCTCCTCTCCTTGCTCTTGGTACCACAGCCAGTGGTCACACTCGGTGCCTTGGGTGAGAGAAAGGAGAGTGCAGGGACTCAGGGTCAGTGTGCAGCAGCTCCTCTGTGCCACTCCTTGCTCCTCACTCCCCCTGTGCTCCAGCCTGCGTCCCCATGGACAACAATCCCCCTGGGGATGTCCCTGCCCAGGCCTGGATCACCCTCTCCTCCTGTGACCTTGTAACACTCTTGCTCCATCTCCCCACAGAAGCCACCCCTGCAGCCCCAACACTTCCAAAGCCTTGCCACAGGCACTGCTCTCCATAGTAACATCCTAAATAGAGTGTTTTCTCGTTTCAATTTCCTTTTCATACTGCCAAAGTCTTTGTTTTTATAATGCTTAGTTAGGCTGTGCTTTTCTCTTCTCAGCTGCATAGGATAAAGGTTTGCTGGCCAACTGTTTCTCAAAAAATATGTATTTTATCTTTTTTATTTAAATTAAAGGAGAAAAAAGCAGTATCTTCAGATGAATGTATAATATTTGTTTGACCTGAATGAACATTTTCTTTCCATTTCTGTCATTATTTGTATCACTTCAGCCATCTCAGAGTGTATATCCATCTGAAAAATCTGTTCTAAACAGTTACAGTTATCAGTCTGATGGTTGTGTTGTATAGACTTTAAATGAATTGTATCTCATTTTTCTATCTTCAAGCCATGTTATTCATTCAGTGTTCAAAACTCACTAGAAAGCAGGAAGCAGGATTAAAAATACGAGTGTTAGAAATATTTCCTTTCAAAAACATATGCATCTGTTGTGAGAAGTTGGGCGACTTTTTCAATGGGGGTGAAATTTCCTGTTAATACTTACATATTGACAGTTTGTCACCTGCTCTAAAAAGGAAAAGGATAGACAGCCTTCCTGGTCACTCCTCTTCTTTTTAATTTATCCCTCAAACTTGAGCAGAAAGTTCTGAAAGATGACAAATAAAATGAATTAAGCTGTTGGCAAATGAGAAAATTGGATGTTTTGAAAAATTTAAAATATATTTTTGTGATTTGGTTTGTACTTTTTAACAAAGTAATAATTTGCCAAAAAAGAGTATTCATTTTATTTGAAAAAACCTAATGTTTTATTTAACTGTTATAGAATGAAATCATTTTAAAGTGGGGAAGAAATATGTAGTCTTGTATTTTGATTAATCAAACAATTTTTAGAAAAAAAATTATTACTTGAATGAGCCCAAATGTTTTTCCTAACTCTACAAGTAGGAAGTAATTTTCCTCAATGTACAGTTTTAATGGAGAATTTAAGGATGAATTATAATGACACAGATGATGTCACAGTTGGGAAGTTCTTGAAGTGTCAAAAACTCTATCATTAAAGGGCCTGTAGTTATATCAGCTTATTGCTGTTTGAAGTATATTCTTTGGGTTCTCCACACAGACATCTTTTCAGAGTATGCTTATTGACATTCATGTACAGAGCCTAGGCCTGGCACTTGGGTTTTAGGATGCATAAGTTGACTCCCTGCTGTGCTTTTGAAGTACAGCTCCTTAGTTATCTATGTTATGTTTTCCTTTAAACTGTGGTGTAGGTTTGAAACTGAACCATGTGGGTATAGTGCTGTTTTTCAGAACTCTACACATCTCAGAGGCAGTGATTGTTAGGCACTTTTTACTTATAGATATTTAAGAATAATATCTTAGTGTGCTTCTAATACAACTAGATTTAGCTGCCATGATGCTGGTTTTTACCTAAACCATCTTTGCCTTTTAGGAAATGCACATTGGTGCTCAACAACGTGTTTGCAGTGGCAGCTGCACTGTTGATGTCCCTGTCCTTGCTGGCTGGGTCGTTTGAAATGCTCATACTGGGCCGCATTATCATGGGTGTGGATGCAGGTAAGCTGTCACACTGTGCCCGTCTGAAATGCTTGTGCTGTGCACACACTGTCCCCTCTTCCCCCATTAGAATTTGCTTTACATCAAAGAGGTATTCCAGGGACTAGCAGTAGCCACACTGATTTCACTGGGACAAAATGGCACACTAAGGGCTGGAGGATCTGATGTCTGGAGGAGACACTAATGGATGCTCACCACTGCTAACAACACTGTTGTTTCCCCACCTTTCCTCTTCCAGCTGTGGTAGAGTGTATTTGTTTCCATGCCATGAAAATCACTTGACCAGGAGAGAGTATTCTGCTATTAACACTGTTTTAGCTGTGTTTAGCAGTTGGATCCCATGTTAATACCTGCAGGACTAGGGAAGGTTTGGTACCTCATCAATTGTTCTGGCAATATGTTCTTCCCAGTTTGAAAGTAAACCATGGGGGCACAGCAGCACCAGAATAATCTTGCAGCTAGAAGGAAGGGTTTCTGCTAATTTTTATCCCAGATTACCATCAAGAAACTAAACTTCTGAAGCTATGCAAACTTTGCCATTGTACTGACCAGGGTCATGCATTTGTTTGTTCTGTTCCTGGCTTTAAACAGCCTTCCAATCTTATTTTATGCCTGTTTTAAAGAGTTCTTTGCAGCTATAAGCCTGTATTGAGAGGAACATCTGTTAATACTATTTACAGTAAAAATACTTCATCTGACAATGTCTGCTCTGTCTGACTGATGCACTGGGATTTTTTTCTCTTACCCACACCAGTGCTAACTCGATTTTGCTTGCTTTGGGATGAGCAAATTTAAAACATAAAATCTGTTCTCCTGGAGATTCTCATCTCTGAGTAACCTTTGGTGCTCCACATCAAAAAGCAGCCTACACACATCACTGTAGATCTGTAACAGATAATCAATCCCATAGTGATTAAATGGTGTGAGAGTAATTAGACATGCAGGGAAAATAATTCATGATATGTATGGATAGATACAATTCTGTTCCTTGCATGTTTTTATGCCACCCTTGTGAGCAGATTATCAGTCAGGCTCCTTTCAATAGAAATTTGTTGCATACCTGGCATAATAAATATGTTTTGATTTAAGATATGGGTTTTGTTCTTCTTTTGTAGGCATTTCATTAAGTGCCCTCCCCATGTATTTGAGTGAAATATCTCCTAAGGAAATCCGTGGTTCATTGGGTCAGGTCACAGCAATCTTCATTTGCATTGGTGTTTTCACTGGTCAAGTTTTGGGGCTGCCAGAAATATTTGGGCAAGTAAGTTTTTAACAAACCTTTTCTATCAAAGAACACAAGCATGCTCTAAGTGTCGTATTTTCATATTTTGACTGGATTCTTCACAAAAGTGGAAAACAGAAATATTTATTCTGTGTTTTGAAGCACTTTGAAAAGCCGTTTCCTCCATGTCTTCTACAAGTACATACTAAAAGCATGGCTAAGTTTGGTAGATGTAGCCAGCAGGTTCAACAGCTTGAGTGGCTTGTGTGTGTCCATATGCAGATGTCCTTCTCCCCCTCTTGATGTACATCTTTTTTGCTGGTTTCCAGTTTCTTTGGACATCATAGAAATGCTTAAGAGTTTTTATATTTTTGATCTGTAATTTTTCAATGTGAGATAGAGTTGAAAAAGGCTTGATTAGAGTTATGATGACAACCTGAATAGGAAGACTCTTGCTTAGTGATTATAGTGTTCCTTTTAATGCAATCCTTACTTGCCCAGCTTTTAGACTAACTGATAGAAGAGCAGAGTTAACACACACCTTTATGGAAAGATTATTTATTCACATAAGAGGTTGTCTTGCTGTCATAGGCTGAGATTAACTTGGTGGCCACTGGATGTCATCATCACTCTGAATAAATGAACTCGAGTTTTGTTCAGGCTGGAAATTGAAAATACAGAGTCACACAATGGGTAAGGTTGGAAGGAACCACACTGGCCATCTGAGCTGACCAGGTGCTTTCCTTTCAGAGATGATTCTTCAAGACAGTGTGGAGGAAAGGTCTGCAATCCTCTCACAGTAAAACTTGAACAGAGGATCCCTTCTGTTCAGCCAGAAATAGTAGTAAGGAGTTGGAAAATGAGAGGAGCTTTTCCTTCTCTGTCCACCCAAAGGCAACTCCTTTGTAAATACATGATACCAACCTCCCTAACGCTTTTATTTTTGCCTGACCAGCTTTATTCTGTTCCTTTATTCTGTTCAGCTCTCCTGAAGGCAAATAATTTGATTCAATTTACCCTTTATTGAAGGACAGATTTCTCCCCTGCCCATCCAAAGCAACAGATTTTAGGAAAAAAACTTAAAATGGCTCTTATTGTGTGGCTTCAACAGATGTCCCTTCTCTTACCTTTGAATCAAGTCTATTACAAACAAGTGTATGAAACATCAAGAGGCCAATTTGATTCCTTAGAGTATGGCAGCCCTTATGCAGCAGGAGTTTTTTTTAATTTGGGATTTTGAAGCATGCATGCACTTTTAAAGATGAGGTGTCACGCAAATTCTTATTCCTTGATTTCAGCTCATTATTGCTGGTTTTATTTGTCTTCTTGGCTTCCTTTCATCACTGTTGTTGCTGCTACCACATTATGGAGGTAGTGTTTCTTCTTCTACAACCTGCTTTAGTGTGAAGTTAATTAACCTAGCACCATTAAAGACAAAACATTATGTAAGAAAAAATGCTTTATCTACAGAATTAGTTTTCTCAAGATGGGTAATATCAGCACGTAAAAGAAGCAAAGTTTTTCCTGATGTGGATCACAATATTTCCAGCCAATTTATTGGAGGCAGCTTGAATATTCTAGTTGGGTATGTGGGTGGGTTTTTTTTCTTTTAATTTCTCTTGGTTTGAGTCAAGCCAGGAATTTTTTTCCCATTGGGTTTGTGGGGCTCCCATTGAAACTCTTTCAGTGGGAGGTAGTTTTTATTTTGCTGCACTGTAGTTGTTTATTTCTTATCAGAATTTGTTTTAAATAATACCACTTCCAAATACTTGTCTTCTTTCATGGTTTCATAAGGTTTCTGCTGAGATCTGTTATGTGTCTGTTACTTGGAATGCAAGCAAATATCTAAGAGGTTGTTAACCATTGATCTGAGCATTGATGGTTTTGAAGAAAGGAGGGACACAAACAGAAATTACTATCTTGCTTGGAAGAGACTCTTTGAAAAAGGGATGGATATAAGAATGGCTGTCAGCATGACTGAGTTCCTTCTTGTAAGAGGAGGTAACAGCAATATTGCTTGTGTGGTCAAGTAAGCAGAGGGAAGGGACAGGAACTGACTGCACCTTGTTAACACAAGAAAGAAGGAATAGAGTGACTTAGTCTCAAAGATAATATGGCTACAAAGAATGATATTTTTATAAATATTGTGTGAATAATTGCATGCTGAAATTCATCAGAGTGATGTTTGGAACAGACTCCCAGCTAAAGTAACTTGAGCAGAAAATTAAAATTTTAAATTGGAGCTTGATGTGTTTATGTGGATTATGTGAGGTTGTTGCCTTAAGTGGTTCTGTAGACTTCTCTCTGCAGAAAAGGAAAGTGTTTATGTTGGCTGTGGGGCACAGTGTTAACAAGCACTTATTAACAACCTAAGTGATGATTTCCCCTGTTATCAAATGCAAAAGTGTTTCTTTAAATGTGAAATTGTTTAGAGCTATTGATAAAAATAGCTCTAAAGCAATGAGTATCACTTGAGGCAATTCAAAAGTTCTTACTGCTTTTTGTATCAAGTATGTTAAGGAGTCCTAAACTGATTTTTCAGCAATCTTTCTTTTGTCAAGATTGGCCAAGGTGCAGCAAGAGGCATGTGGGCAGCCCCAGGTGCAGAGCTGAGGGGCACTGGTCAGCTCTGGCTGGGTTACTGGCTTAAGGCTGGTTGGCTGTTTCCTATTCCTTCAGCTTTCCCAAGCTTTCTACTGGAAGTGCTGAGGATTGACAATCTTCTCATTTCCTTCTAATATCTTTTCATGCCAGTTCTGTCAATTTATTCTCATTATTCTTTTCATCAAGTGTTATTTATTCCTTAGTACCTTTCTGTTTCTTTTTTTTTTTTACCACTTTCTACAATGTGTTTCCTCTCTCCTCCCTCTGTCACTTGTGATCTTTGTTTCAGATTAAATTTCACCTCCTCTAGTAACACAATCTCTTTAATCTCTTTCTCACCCTGTAAACTGTTGTCCCCAATAGTTCCTGGTTTAAATTAGAACCTAGAAGAACAAGATTATACAGGTAACCCAAATGAAATAATATTTTAGAAAAACAGAATTATATTAAACATTTCTTAGTTTTCCTGGGAATATTTTGTCTGAAGTATCGTAGAAATGCATTTAATTCTTTTCTGTGTCCTGCCATATTGACATGAACTAGACAAATATGACTGTGTCCAATTTTAAAATTATAGTATAAAAGAGAAAATGGATCAAAAAATTTACAATCTAGTAAAGATTTCAACACCTAAATACAGGCAATTTTTTTAATTCTGGATATATATAATTTTATTGTATTTGCCTCCAAAGGTACTAATTTTAGAATATGTTTCTTCAGTATGCAGTGTTTACCAAGAATGATTATGTGAGAAAAGTTCCAGTTGTGATAACAATCCTCTGCTGCAGTGACTTGATAATCTTGCTTTCCACAATGCCAATTGCTTCCCATCCAACAAATCACAGCTGTGCTTTTTATTCAAGATTCTGATTCTTATAGGTCTGGGAAATTCCTGAGGTTTGGGTAATTCCTCCATGGTAAAGCGGGATGGTGACCAGAGTACAGAGCACGAGCACTTCATGTGCTGGTGGCTTGCTTCTCCCCACCACCCCAGCTGCTGAGAGCTGTGCTTATTTTCATGTGCTGGCATCTTGTGTTCTGTAAGGCAGAGTCCTTAATTCTTCAGGAAGCCATGGCATCTGTAGGTGATAACTTGGTGCAGGCCCACAGGAGTGCAATGATGTTATCTGCTGTAATGTGGGCACTGAATTATTGCTGCTGGCTACACAATTATTTAATTCAGGCCATTTTTGGCCGTACAGCATGTGCAGCTTTCCATATATCTGACTGAAGGGGAAAAAAAAGAGATAATAAGATAAGGACAAATGATCTTAGACCTGTCACTTCTTCAAACACTGCCCTTCAGGTATTTCTGTTCTCTCTGTTTCTGTGATTCTGCAATTGAATCACCCATCCTATTTTTCCTGACAGATTGCTCTTACAAAGCAAAGGCCAACGCACTGTCAACTTCAGTTTTGAAAGTTCAAATTTACACTTGCTGTCTTGGGGAAATATTGTCTGGCCTGATTCTGACATATTCCATGTAACTTTAGGTATCACTCCAGCTAACTCATCTAGTTCCTCCTGCAGGGAACGTCCTGCTCCACAGGTTTTCCTTAGCATGGTAACATCTTCCAGACGTTGTAAACTATCAGACTGTCTATTCTATGTCTTCATGTTGTTTAATGAAGGTGGGCTTTAACTTCCCCCTAAATTATAGAGGATTTAGTTTCTGAATACATTTGCAGTACCCCAAGTGTTCTTATTTTCAATATACATTGACTTTCAGGATCTCTTGTATCTGGGTATCAATATCAGAGAGAATAAACTGTTTCACAGTGGGTGTATTTATTCAGGACAGGTAAAGCTGAAACAGCTGCCTTTGCCATGCCTTCCTCAGACCTCGGATAGAATCGTTTTTTCTGTTTACTTCAGCAATCCTACTTTTAAAACAGCTTTGAGCCCCTTTTCCTGTGCCTGGTGTGTCAGGCTTTGCCAAGCTGCTGCTGTTTTCCCTGGAGTTGGCCCCAGCGGCTGCCCAGCTCTGGCTGCTTCTCTGACTGAGCAGCTGCTTCCCATTGCTACACCAATGGACAAATAGAATCTTTTTTTCTGTTTACTTCAGCAATCCTACTTTTAAAACTTCAAGTGTTTCTAGGTCCTGCACCCAGGAGCTTGCCTAACTACATTGTTTCCTAGTGGATAGTATGTTACCCTAAAAACTTTGCTGCATCCTAAGACCCACCAGGGGAGCACTTCCTGAATGAATCCTATTGCTGGGTTAGTGTTTCAAGGGAAAAAAAAAAAAAAAAAAAAAAAAAAAAAGGTAACGTTCCTGGATGTGTTCATCTCTTCATTCGGATTTGGAAAGTGGCTTCTTGAGGAGAAAAATCGGGGTTAAACAGCTCTTGTGGGTAACCCCATGCTGGGGAAACACTCAAAGCATGAGTGCATAGAAACAAAGTGTACCAGAGAAGGTTTAGAATTTATTCTGAAATGACATGCTGTCTTTTCTAGACTCTTCTCAATCTTTCTTTAAAAGCACTTGGAATTTTTTGAGAAAATCTTGTGTACATGGTTAGAGTTACAAACTTTATTAACTGGATGTTGTCTTTGCCATAGAAGACACATGAATTAATCTAATTACACTTTAAAAAGATTTTTACAGAATAACTGTTTTTAAAAAGGTATTTATCTGGAAGTAGGTTTGTGATACACAATGACACAGGCCAAAATGCCCTCCCCACAACTCATTATTTTAGCAAAGAAATTCTGCTGCTGATATCAATATCAATTTCTGCAGCAAATTGAGCTAAATCAGGAAAAGGACCAATGAACCCCACAGACACTGTAGCAGATGTCTAGTAAAGAAACATCTTTGTGATGAGTCCCTTTCAAGTAAATTTTTTACACAAGTGAGCCTTGCTGAGGAATAGTTGTAATAAAACTAAAAACTTCTGTAGATGCTGTGTTACATTCTCTTTTTCTTTACCAGACTTCTTAAAATTATGTATTTGATGCACTAGACAACTGTGTATTTAGGAAAGTTTATATAGGAATGTTGCATTTTGCTCTACCAAGGTCTTTTAAAAGGACTCCTTCACTTGCACAAAAACAGACAGTGATGGAATAGGTTGTACAGCCTGTGCAGTTGAAGGCTGTTCTGAAAATAAGCTTTGATTTTCCCTGTCAAAGCTTCATTTTCAGCATGATTTTGCTTTGTTTTTCTTTTTTTTTTTAGCTGATCCTTCTTCCTAAGACTCTTGACTCAGATTCAAGGATTCCTTAAAATCTGTCAGTAAATTATAGATGAGTAGAGAAAGCAATTCCAAATTGCTCTAGGGACCTGAAGCCTGCAGGTGGACACCAATGGCAAAATGGTCTGTTGGAGATGCTCTTGAAAAGAATCTGACACATTACCATGATAACACAAAGTATGAATCAACAAGTTTCTGAGTATTTTTCTATGAGCTCTTTTGTTCTGTATGTTTATCTTCTCCTTGAGCCATTATAGTGACTACAGTTAAAGATATTATTCTTTAAAATACAAGTCGGAATTTCAGAGTAAAGAACAGAGAGCTCATGTGGCAATAAGAGACAGATGAACTCTTACAGTTGCATGCAGAGTGTTGGAAAATAATTCATCTTATGCCTTATGCTGTCTGTAGAATACAAAAAGGTGTTTGTACTTTCCATTAGAGTAGGACAAATGCCTCCACCAGTTTAGCATTTTCCAGCATCACTTGAAATCCTAAAGTGTCCTCTTTGTAATAATTTCAAACATCTGTCTACGTAGAATAAAAAATCCCATAACATCTTCACTCTGCCTAGTTATATTCTGAAAATATATTGAACTGAAGCAAAGTCCAGTTTGGAAGCCAGTAATTAGTGGTGTGGCCCAGAGTTCCAGTCCTGTTCAGTATCTTCATTAATGACCTGGATGATGGTGGAGCTGCTTGTATCTGTAGAAACATGATGCTTTGTGGAGCCTATTTTAGTATATGAATTGCTAGTTCTTAATGAGTTCTTAAGAGAAAGGTGAGTGTAGGACTTGGGAAGAATAACAGGAATTTTTCTCATCAGCTCTGGTTCCCAGTTGTGGGGGTTTTGGTCAGGATTTGTCTTAGTTTGGAGCAAGAGTTTGAGGAGGTGGTCTCACAGTACCCCTGGAAACCATTCTGCTGTTGAGCCAGGCTTGCAAAAGGTGACTCCAGGTTACCCTGGTCCCTGCCAATTCACTGGACTCCTGAGCTTGCGCAGTATTTCTTAAAAACACAGAAGCAAACTTCTTTATATTCAAGTAGTAAAATGCAAAACTCTGACTGAAAATCTAAAGCCTTCCCTGAAGAGTGTTTTAAAACTTCTGTTAAGGATACAGGAGACACGTTGGTGCTTATAAGTGACTGCTCAAATCCCTTAAGGGGATGATATTGCTAAGAATAACTCAGAGAAACACCCTTACAAAGAAAGGAATTTCAGGAAGGAAGGAATTTCAGGAAAGAAGGAATTTCAGGAAGGAATTTCAGGAAGGAAAAGAGAGAGAAAAAGAGGAAAAAAGAAAGGAAAGAAAGAAAGGCTAATTTCAGCAGGTGTTTGATGTCTGCCTGCACATCCTGCAAACTGCTACCAGACACACCAATTAAGAATTCCTTGAGGCAGTGATTTTGAAGATGGAAATCCTTTTTCAAATATTCTCAGTTCTTTTCTTTTTCTAGCAATGGGACCTTTCCATCCTCCATTCACAGTAACACATAAAGCACAAAGTTTGTTACTGCTGAAGCAATTTCCAAGTCTTTTATCAAGGGACAAGCACTTCAATACAAGCTGTGAGTTGCTGTCAGGGACATGAAGGTCACCTCACCCAAGGCTGGTTGATCCAGGCAAGGGAAGATGCTGTGCAGGCAACAGACACAACCTTGGTGGGTCTGATAAAAGTACAGAAATGCTGCCAGGACCCTCTGGGTTGTTACATATTCATAGTTCAGAAGGACCCATGGGAAGAGTCTACTCCGTAATACCAGCCCTGCTGGGGGAATGTGGTATGTGTTGATATATTTCTAATGGAGACATCAGGTGAGGTACTTTGTTTATATCTATTGTGTATCAGCTGAGATTATGTATTTACTGGAGATCGTAAATCTACTCTTTATTGGTTCCCTGAGACAGACACAACGGTATTTATTCATCCCTTTTCTGTACAGAACTCATTAAGTAATGCATGGGAAAACAGCTGTGTGTTTTCATGTTTGCAAATGAGTTTCACTCCATTAAAGTTGTGCTGTGAGGCTTCAATTCCCAAAGTTTTAGCAACATATGGCTGATGGGCCATTTGTAATATTGAAATGTTGCGGTTTTTGCATTTGGAGAACATCTTACAGGAGAGGAGTTGTCTGGAAATGTGGTGATGGAAACAAGAGCACTATGGAGATAGATATATAATTTAGACTCAACAATTAACAAAAGACTTAATGGCAGAGCATCTAACGTTGGCATGAAAGCTTATCATCAGTGAGGACTGCTACTCATAGACAGTGAAACAGTGCTCACCTGACTCTTGAGAAAATTTCTATGCAGCTGTTCTCTGCTTAATTAGGTCAGTTGGAAGAGCAGTAGACCAGCTTTCCTGGAAAGATATCCTTCAACAGATGTGAGGGAAAGAAAGACGTCAAAACACTGTGGAGGCTGATAGCAGCCGAACCACTGAACCATAGTTAATACACGTAGCTAAACTTAGAGCATTTGTTTACACTAATATTTAAAACATGACTTTCTGCTACTTTATCAGACTTAAAAAGGTGAGTTTTTTTCCCCTATTTTAGCTGACCTTAAGACAAATAGTGTCTGCCTATAAAACTCATCTTACCCTGTATAAGTTGGACTCTGCTTCAAATGTTTAGGAGCAAGTGAACATTTCAGATTTTCCTGTTTTCTTAGTGCTTGAGTATTTGATAATACTTATAAATCTGTTATTAAGCAATAAATCCAAATCAATTTGACCTGTGACTTCCTTTCAGGTGTGTTTCTCACACTGGGGAGATAACCATCACTAATATATTTTTAAAGGTTCTTAACTTCCAAGATTAACATTTCAGTTTTACTTTCTATTATACATTGTAAAACTACCCATTATTGCAAATTCATGTCCTAATATGTAAATGTATCCTTTACAAATTAGGTATTAATGCTGTGGTAAGTTGGTGAAGCACTGTAGGATAGCATGCAGTCATCATATTGAGTAGGAGGGTGTTTTTTCTACTCTTGAGTGTCTTTGCTTTTGAAACTGCTGGCAAAAGGAAAAAAAAATAGGTATATTCTTGATTAGTATTTTGAGGTATTTTTTTAAACTTGAAGTAAATGTCAAGTTAAAATTAATTGGGTCTTGTTTTTTTTTTTAAATCCAAACCAGATTTCCTGTCATTAAAAAAATGTTAAGATGAAATATTCAATAACTTCCATTGTTTTTAAAACAGCAAATGTTCTTTGGGTGTTTTTATGTTAGTTTTTCTCTTAACCTTAATATACCTTAGTCTAACTTTCATAACTTCAGTTTGGCAAAATATAATCACATAAAAAACATTTGCATCTAATGCAATTTCTAGATGCCCTGGAGCACTTTTCTTCATCTCCCACTACAGTCCCAAAAGGATGCAGGTCTCTGGAGTTCTGTGTGCTGCATCTGCCAGTCCCACAGGGACATCTGAGGTACCCAAGGGCATCAGAATGATAGCATGTTCTCATGTTTAAAAAGCTGAGTCTTATCCTCCTCAATTATTTTAATTTACTATTTTTATATTTTGTTATTTATGGATGCTAACCTGAATCTAAATGCATAACTGAAAGGAAGTTCTGTCAGAAATTGTGCCTAGCTCCAATATACCTCTAATATTTCTTCCTAAATAAGCTCAAATATATATTCTGGCTGCTGATAATAATCCCATGTGAAAGCTTCCCATTTCCCATTGCTTTTATCTGAAATTTTTGCTTCTCTTGGAGACAAATAAATGAAGAAAAATTATGCCATATGAGTGTGCAGTAAAAATTTCGTTATTACTCCAGTAGAAAGCTGGACAAAAAACCATCTGGGGAACTCGTAAGAGATACTTTAATTCTCCCTCTGAATACTTCCATGATCTAACATGCCATTAAGTGAAGAGAGAATCATGGGACTCAGACGCCAGACACTTTCAAAGCTGTTTTAAGTTCTTATCCGAAGGCCATTTGCTCAGTAGCAAAAATCTCCTGCTGATTTCTGTGAATTTTACATCAGACTTGTACAGCCTTAAGTCTGTGACTTTCTGTACTGATTATTACCTGGGAAGATACTTGAGTAATTACTTGAAAAATCTTCTTGTCAGAGTTATAGCTGTAGTAGTGACCAGTAAAAATACACATCTGGGTGCAGAACAGAGGTGAAATACACATCTATCTCTCTCTTTTTTTTTTTTAAACAGGAAGGTAAGCAATTTGTAATTCTGTTATTGAAATACATTTTGACAAACTGGGTTACAGAAATGGTCTTGCAAAGAGCAAATTGTGTCCAGCAGGGACATAACTGTGAGATTAGCATCCCCTGCAGCCAGAGGAGATTGTGGAGCAGTGTTTGGAGTGGTACAAAGGTGAGAGGAAGGCAGTTGTTTTGCACCTTACTTGAGTAGCTGCTCTGAAGCCTGAGATGCAGAAATTCTCTTTTCTCAGCTGCCACATGATCATCACCACTGTGCCATACCCTTGACTAAAGGAAGAAAAGATAGTTCCAAAGCAAAGAAATTAATTCCATCTCAGTGCTTTTTCAGTCCTTGGCCCCAGGCCAGCATGGTTGTCCTTTTAGGAGTGTTTTATGTGGTGTGGTAGCAGATTAACAGAGAAATGCTGAACGTGTGCAGTATTCTGGGCTTTGCATGCCTAAGTAAATTTACCCAGTCTCTTCTGAGCAGAGATAATTTTTTTTTTTTTTCCCGGGCAAATGGAATATTTCTGATATGCATTTTTTGTGCCAAGTCTGTACTAAAAAGGACAAAATTTAGTTGCTTGAATATAAGCAGATAGTATAATCTTGATGCCCTGTGGTACCTTAGGTGTCCCTGTGAGACTGGCAGATGTGACACAGAATATCACAGAGACCTGCATCCTTCTGTAGCTGCAGAAGGAGGCTGAGGCAAGATGCTTTAGGGCATCCAAAAATTAGACTAGATGTAATTATTTCTGTCTGTATGTGTGATTATATTTTGCAAAACTAAAATTTTAAAAGTTTCCTGCTTTTTGTAGAAAATTAAAAAGAAGAGACTACCAAATCACTATTTCCTGGATATTTTCAGTGTCTTACATTGGATGCCAGAGGCTTTTTTCTCTTTGTGTCCCACATAGAAAATGGGTAAAATATGTAATTAAAAAAATAAAAAAAAAGTTATACAAAAAGGTCATTTCTGCTTATAAATTGTTCAGCACTTACTAAACTCATCACAACCCCATCCCCAAGGAATTAATTCCAGAATAAATACTCATCTTACATTGGATGCCAGAGGCTTTAGTCTCTTTGTGCCCCACATACAAAATGGGTAAAATATGTAATTTAAAAAAAAAGTTATACAAAAAGGTAATTTCTGTTTATAAATTGTTCAGCACGTACTAAACTCATCACAACCCCATCCCCAAGGAATTAATTCCAGAATAAATACTTAAATGCTGGCTATTTAATAGCGACTGGTTAATAGATAGGCTCACTGAGAGATCACAGATTATCCTGTGCACTGAGTGCTAAAAAGAGGAAAAGAGTATTTATTTTGATACCGTCTCCTGCACGTTTCAAGCAGTAAAATTGTTCAGCACTTACTAAACTCATCACAACCCCATCCCCAAGGAATTAATTCCAGAATAAATACTCATATGCTGACTATTTAATAGTGACTGGTTAATAGACTTGCTCACTGAGAGGTCACAGATTATCCTGTGCACTGAGTGCTAAAAAGGAGAAAAGAGTATTTATTTTAATACCCTCTCCTGCACATTTCAAGCAGTAGAGGTAGCCAAGCCCTTGACAGTTCTGTGAGGCAGCATGGTGGTTGCACAAGGACACAGAGCAGGGCTGGGGAGTGCCCTGTGCTACCCCATGTCCAGCCTGAGCCTAGGAGAAGGTGTCTGGGGTATGGGCATTTCCCTGTGGCTCCAAAATGGACAGGAGACAGGATGGGGGAAGCTTGCCTGGGAGCAGCTGGGGTCAGGATGCTCAGTGGGATGTGGGGATTTCCACAGCACAGAAACCCAAACTCTGGGCAGAGAGCAAATGAGGACCCTGAGTAGGGAATCATGGTTGAGTTGTGACTGGGAGGGGGTTCTATGTCCAGATTATGCTTTTAAAACAAATAGATAAATAAATAATTAAAATCTATTTATTAAACTAAAAGAGGAGAGGTTTAGCGCAGATGTTAGGAAGAAAACCTTCACTATAAGAGTGGTGAGACACTGGACCAGACTGCACAGAGAAGCTGTGGATGCCCCAGCCCTGGAAGTGTTCAAGGCCAGGCTGGATGGGTCTCTGAGGAACCTGGGATAGTAGAAGGGGTCCCTGGCCATGGCAGAGTACTGGAATGGGATGATCTTAGAGGTCCCTTCCAAACCATTCTATGTTTCTCTGTTTCTATGAAATTATTTAGAAAGAAACAGAGAGAGTGAAGCCTGTCACAGGTGCTTATTTCCTTACTCAGTCTTTTTGATCCCATTATCCATCTCATACTGGCATATTTAATTGGCCACACTAAATCTTTGAAAAAATAGGTGCCCATATCCAGGGCACTACAGCACTTCTTCTCACCTCTGTTTCATGACCTTATTAACAATTCTGTTCTCCCTTTAAAATGTATGTGTATATTGTTTACTCGGTCTGTGTTGAGAGTGTCTTCACATTTTATCAAAATCTTCCTAATTGCTGAGAATACTAAATGTAGCTGGTGCTTAAACAGATTATTGAGCTTGGTAGGAATAGTTCAGCTGCCAGCAGTGCCTGTTGACATTTCCCCATGCCACTTTCTTTTCCACTTTTTGATGGTTACAATAAGTTCCATTTTCTGCATTTTAGATGATAATTTTCTGACATGGCAACATTTTCTTTACTGTGTTTCAGTGCACCATAATCTTGTTTGATTTGCAGCTGATAAATCCATGCCATATTTTATCTCCCTCCCTTCCACCCAATCTTCTGTCTCTGCAGCTTTGCACTTTATTCCATCAACCTTTGAATGAGTCTGCGGTTGTCAAACTTGCTCTACTGTTTAACTGTCTTTTGTAAATACATCAAAGCCAGGTATTTCATGCTCCAGCCTAAGCAAATATCCATAATGTGACAGTTTAAAATGAAAATTTTACCATCTTGACATGTTATTTGTACCAATTCCGAGCGGGTGATGAAATCAGGTCCCCTGTAATTAAAACATTTCATGCTCTTTTAAGTTTTCCCTGAAATAAAGTGGGATGTAGTTGTTTTCATTTCTCCCAGCAGTGCCTGAGTGCTTCTCCTTACTGCTGACAATTGAGGTGAAGTGTTTTAAGTGTCTCCTCAGTCACCTACACTGTCTTTTGCCTTTAGCTTATTACTGCTTCTGAGACTGTCCCAGTACATGTCCTATTCTATTCCTTCTTAAAGAGGTTATAAAACCCTCCTTTTGCCTGCTTCTCTTAGTTCTCTTTAGAGGGTCTAGTTCAACCTGATTTCCAGCAATTTTAATGAATCCTTTGGACTTATTTAGACCTACTATTTCCTTTCTGTACTGGGAGGAAAGAGTTAAGATTGTATAATGTAAATTAAGAAAAAAGCAAGTAGAGCACACACTCCATAATGTTGAATAGACGTGAAATATTTTGAAATGGATGGAGAAGCTTCCACTGGCTTCAGTGACTTTCTGATCAATTCACGCCAAAATGGCAAATGGGAAAATATTTATGAGAATTTATGAGTATTTATGAATTTACCTTAAGGTTTTAGAAGCTAACGTTAAAAATTAAAACAGAAATCTTAAATAGAGGAAATAAAGGAAATTCAGGGTGTTATGTGGCAAAAATAAAGGGCTTTTCGTTACAGTAGCAGGGTTTGCTATTTATTGTGAAGGGTAAGTTCAGAGCTGTTTCAAAATAATGCTTTCAAGAAGAGTTATTTGAGATAAATGTGAGCAACTTATAAACCATATAATATAGGAGACTTTAAAAGGATTGTAAGTTTATTCCACAGAAGTCTCCATAGGTGAGCAGAATGCTGATAATAGCATACAAAAATTCCTTTTTTTCCTTTTAAGAAGTATCCTTGACATGGTGGGAAAAACCTTCAGAAAATATGATGGGCTGATAAAGAGTAACATTTTTATCTGGAGGTACTGTCAAAAATTATAACACCCTATAATTGTTTCAATATGGTACATAGCAAAGAGGTTTATATTGCAGGAAACTATTCCAGGCAGATATGGAATGAAGGTGACAAGTTATACTGCCTGTTTTCCTAAGTTATTCTTCATAAACCAGTACCCACTTTGATACTTTGATTATTGACTTGTTTTAAAGACTTAACCTTAGTTTTCTAGCTTTTAAAATAAGATCCAGGCTTGTTTATCCATAAACAGTGTTAACCACTTTTTGTTCATCTACATTATAGAAAGTTTTCCACTCAAGTGGAAATAAAAGAGAAAAAAGGAATGAAGAAATAGGGTCTTGATGCCTTCATGGTAATGCAGGCTCTTAGTGTGACTGATTACCTCAAGCTTTAAATTGTTTGAAAAAACACTTTCTGAAGTTGTTTTCCTATCCCAGGAGCATTTTTTAAAAACACCTCTCTCACCTAAAAGGGGAAATGAAAAGCTTGATTAAGAGATACCCCACCCATTACTTCTGGGAGTTATTTGGTTATCTTGGGCCCCATTTCATGTTTGAGGCATGGAATAATTCCCATACCACATAGAACAGGGTGCTTTAGGCCTTGCTGAAGTGGAAGAATGTAAAATCAAAACTGACAACAAAAAGTAGTTTGGGGGCTTGGCCCTTGACTAAGGTGATCTGAGAGGGAGGTGTTCAAACCACTTACTAAGCTTAAGAGGAACATGTCACTCTGGTGGAGGACACAACACTTTGAATGATGACACTGTAATTTTTTATAGTGTTCCCTATCAAAGCTATTTTTCTTCCAAGTGTCACTATGGGAGAGTATCACTGACTCATGTTTGCATCCATTTGCAGGAATCTCGGTGGCCTTTCTTGTTTGGAGCAATCATTGTTCCATCATTGATACAGGTCGTGATTCTGCCTTTTCTTCCTGAAAGCCCTCGGTACCTCCTACTCGAAAAGCATAACAGGAGCATGGCAGAAAAAGGTATGATATGTTCCTTTCTGCAATAAAGGGTGTTTATTGTAGGGATTCAGGCTGGAGACTCCTGATTCTGATACCACACGAGAAGCAGAATATTCTCATAGCAGAGGATCTCTTGGCAATCATTTTTCTCACTTTTTTCATTTGTCTTCTCTTCTTTTTTCATTTGTATGAGTAAATATAGCTGTAGCTTTGACGTTTTTATAAATTAAATTTTCCAGCAAGGTAACTTATATAACATTACACATGGTGATACAGAACTAACCAAATCATCCTGCTGTTGTGGGCCAACCACTCTGTGCAGGGTTCATTTGAAAGTAAAAGGTGGTTTCAGTCATTGTGACTCTCCCTTATCTACAGTCTTTGCACTTTGTCTAATAAAAACACAGATTCTATTGCTGCTTTTTTCCCCCAGTAGTCGCTGTGTTTTACCCTGTGTTCTGTAACTCAATAACCTTTGTTGATCTAATAAAAACCCCATACATCTGTTTAACTGAAAAATTCCAGTTCTTCCATATTGCATCAGCTTCACAGACACAGAATATTTTGTCCTTGCTTCAGGTTTCAGGTATAAAACTATTTGCTTTTTGATCACAGTTGTTGCATTCTCCACTCCAGTAAATTTACTATGGTCCAAATACAGGTGTGAGAGTGTTAAAAGATTTGGTTAACTTATAACCACATATGAAAAACAGGAGTCTATAAAAAAAGAGTCTGATTATAATGCCAAAATACCAAACATAAGTGCTTTACAAACTATTCTTAAAAACTTTGTTTGAATATGACCATTAACATTTTCAGCCATGAACTAGTTGCTTGCAAAATTACTTGTAAAGTGTGTATCAACACCTGAAATATAAATTTAATAATCTTTTAGCATGAAATTAATGCAACTCTATCCACTTTATTCTATTTTGAAACTAAAAATTGGCCTTTTTTTGTTCTGAAGAGCCCTCTGAAAAAGAAATAGCACACTAATGAGGAGACTCCCATGTTGTCTCAATTTGGTTTTGAATGAAGAATTCTATAAAGGCTGGAGGCTCAGACACTCAGAGATAGAGTTCAATGCTTAAAAAAAAAGGAGCACAAAAGTAATGAGATTTTGGAAAGTGTTCTTGAGCTTCACAGAGTCAGCAGAGTTTTGAGGAGGCAGAGAGCAGCTTTTCCAAGGAAAGGGCTGCCCTGCCAGCTGTGGGTGCAGGACCCAGCTCGGGTTGGCTCTTGGGTGGAAACTTCTGCAGCACCATGGCTGGGCAGGGAAGAAATGCTTCTGGGTGCCAAGTTTAAACTGGCTCGTTTCTGCCTGATAAAACTGTGGATCTATTTCCAGAGCTATGGCTGGCAAAGGCTCTACATCTGCAATGCTGTAGCATAATATTACACTTGCTATGAAGAGCTGTTAAAAATCCTGCTATAGTACCTGGAGACCTCAGCACTGACAGTGAAACTGGACCTCTCATAGGCAGAGTTTAAAAATTAGAAAACATGGCAGTAGAATAACACCATCTGCCTTGAAATTCACACCATTTACTGTTGCTGGTAATGTGCCAGCTGCACTCTGGGATGTTTCAGCATCCATGTTCTGAAAATAATTTGAAATCTAATCCAGAGGCATTGGAGGTGGGTTCTGGAGAAGAAGGCATCAGGAGAGGAGTTTCCTGGGGAAATGAGTTTTAGCCACTGGTTTGCTGATTACAAGAAGATGGCTTTCATGAACTACCCTAAGGACTATAAATTTAGATAGAGAAAAAAGAGACAACTGATATAAAAAGCTTTTCAAAGTAACTGTATATGAATATATGTTTTTGGATTTTATTAATTCTAAAAGAAAAAACTCAATTCTGAGCTATGTTGTAGCTCATTTTGAGCTAATTAATGGTGTAGCACATTTTGAGTGTATTCTACAGTGGAATTCAAAAAATAGGAGAATGAATCAACAATCGAGACAAATCATCTGGATATCCACATTATCAGCAGAAATGGGGGAGGAAAAGTCTAAGTATTAAGGAGACTGGAGGAGTTGTGATTTGTTAAAATGCCCTTCTGCTTGTAAGTCATATAATGATAAAGCAGAATTCTTCATTTTAATGATGACTACAGTAATGCTTTTAAATTATTTGACTCTTAGCTTAAATCTGAATATTAATATTGGAAATTTGCAACTCTTTCTACTGACTAAATCCCTTTTCGTTCCCTTAATGGATCAAGGCTATTCATGCAAATATATATTTCACTGTGGATTATACATTGTCAGGGAAATATAAAACTATTATTTGCAAAAGGTCTGCTGTATTTAAAGCAGATGACTGTTAGACTTTATGAAATTCTCTAAAGTATGCATGTATGTCAGAGCTCCTAAAATGGAGATGGCAACATTAATCTTCCTAATTGTTATAGAGAAAAAATACTAAGTGAGATAATTTAGGTCATTGAGTTTCCACAAGGTTTTGGCCCTGCTTTCATCCCTTCCTTTTCTTCTCTGTCTCAGGAGACAACCAGTCTTTAACTACCAAAATAGAAGTGGTGACAACCTCTTTTCCAGCAGATGTCTTTAAGGGGCAAATAAGAGACCGAGAGAAGGGGAAGGACCAAATGAAAAAATGAAGGAATGAGGGTAGAGGGTTAGAGAGGCATCATGTGCAAGCCTAAGGCACACCACATGAGAGAATCTGCTCTTTGGGGCACAGGGGCAGCGATGCCTCAGATGAGTGAGGTCTCCTGAGCCCCAGAAGGGGTTTTACCCAGTGCTCTGCTTTCCCCTTTCCAGCCGTGCAGGCAGAGCAGGCTGTGAGCGGCTGAGCCGACGTCTGGCTGATCGGACACACGGACACCCTGTCTGACTTGCTGCTGTCTGCTGCCAAAAGCAGCACTGAGATGAGCTTGACTCATCTTCCTGGATGTCAACAGCTTTTACCCTACTCCCTGAGATCCAAAAGATCTGAACTATCTCTCATATTCTTATCTCACTGCAGAATGTGGGAGAACTGATCCATGTGTTCTGGGGAGAGAGCAGTCCCCTGGAACAACAGCATAATCTGTAAACCTGCTTTGCCCAAGACACTAAGTCTGCTAATGAAGCAAGGGCAGAACCACCCCAGCTCCTCTCCCAGCTCCCATAACTAATATTCTTCTCATTTTATAAGAATAGAAGGGAAGAAATTGCCTAGCATTTAACTGGTGTGATCCTTCTTCTTAATCAAGGCCAGAAAGCAAAGGAGAAATGGGTATTCAAGTGGTTGAAGAGAAGGACTTTAGAAGGAGATTATGGAAATGAAAAGTGACAGGGATAGAAACAAGGAGAAAAAGAAAAACCTGCTGCTATAATTACATCAGTTTACCATCCAAGTTCCAGGACAGTTAAGACAGGGATTTCACACTGGCTGTCTATTAGTTGCATGCCAAGTGCATGCACCCCTGATCTGTGAGTATCACAATGATGTAAAATAAATAAAATCAGTAGTAGTGATAAAATTGAACATTTGTTATGACTGACAACATGGGTTATTAACACTTGCAGTTGGAGATTTGAGATGTCTTTTTTGAAGTGCACTGGGAGGAATCCTGCATTTTTTTATGCAGCTACAGTAGCAGGTCATGTAAATCAATAATGGAATTCAGCTGGTATCCCAGCTTGCCAGAGAAAAGAATATTGTTATGTCTTAAGGGTCAAACAACTTGGATAAAATGTCACAGCAACATCTGTTGGTGACATACAAAATCTGTTCATCTAGTATGTTCAGTCATACATTAGAAGTCCCATGGTTATGAAAGAAGCATTAAAATAGGTATAATGAGAAGCATAGATTTAAATTTTTAGAAGGATGGATTAGGGTTGATACCTTTTCATGTGACAAAAGAGCAAGGCCACTCCTGATTTAAAAAAACAGGCAGCCAATTTTTTACAAAGCCCTTCAGGGGGCCCGCATGGACTGGAGAGGTATTAAACCCAAAGTTTAACAGCAGGAAGCTCTTACTGCAAATCCAGCGATTAAAATAAGTTGTTATGACTGACAACAAGCACATATATGATTTATTTTTTTTTCTCTGTGGGTTTGTATATCTGCAAGGATTATAAACTATTCTTATGGGAAAGGAAGATACAGCCATGACTACTACACTTGCTGGGTTTTTGTGAAGGCTTCATCTCAGATATTTCCCTGCCAAAAGGTGGAGTGATTGTGGTGTGAATAACTTGTTTTAAAAATTTTCTTAAGCCTCCTATCTTTTAGAAAGGATATTAGGTCATTGGACCTTTAATATAACTCTGTTTATGAGTTCTTGTGTTATTTTAGGGTGGAGTGCATATGTTTTGTTTTACCTGTACATATGGGCTAGTTTCAGGTGAACCTGAACAGGCTTATTGATGTGTGTAAAACTACACATGGAAACAGGTAAAGATGTAATCCTTAAGTGGATGAGGAATACAACTCAAATAATAACTCAAAAAAGATCTGTGTTCTTTACTTAGAAGAAGAGGAAGGTGACATGTGGGAAAAACCTAAAGTAATTTACCAGCGGTCATATTGTCTGAGATTTTTTTCTTAAATTTTTCTACGCTGCATACTGGTAGATTAACTATATTTTAGTAGATTTAAATAGCATTATTATACTTATATCTCTCCTAGGAAGATATACCTCATCCAATTCTTATGGATATTCAGTACTCTATTAAAATTAGTTTATATGAAATAACTGTTAGTTCATTTTGTGAATTATTTCTGTGCTTACATGAAGTTATTACTGGTAAATTTGTACTATCTTCAACAGTGGCCAAAGAAGATGCTGTTTAAGCAGAGCTTAGATAAAGATATGTGAGACAGTGTGACACATGATGTTATTCTTATGGATATTCAGTATTCTATTAAAATTAGTTTATATGAAATAACTGTTGGTTCATTTTGTGAATTATTTCTGTGTTTACATGGAGTCATTACCAGGAAATTTCTATCTACAACAGTGGCCAAAGAAGATGCTGTTTAAGCAGAGCTTAGATAAAGATATGTGAGACAGTGTGACACATGATTTAATATAATTAATCATCAGGGATGTGATCATCAGAATGTGTCCTTGGGAAACAGATAATAATACTCCCACAGCTTATTTTAATTTTTGTCCATTTCTTTTCAAAGAATAAGCCCAAACAAACTTTGACCACCTCTCTTTTTCTGCTCCCCTTTGCCTGGTGCTGACTTTATACTGTAAACCACTCAATAGCATTTTGATATTTTAAAATTTCTTCTCAAAGATATGCTAATTCTGTTGATAACAACTGCTTTCTTTGCACAGTCCTGGAAGTACTATAGTGGAAAAAGAATTAGTAATTCCCTGTGTTGCTGAGGTGTTGAGTGCTCATTTCAGTTAATTTAAAGGCCTGGTTGGTTTTAGGGATGGTACCAACTGACTTTTTTCAGATCTTTGAACCTCTTTCAGGTGCTTCACCTTCACTTAGGTGAGATGGATAAAAACTGGTGGAATAAATGAAAGGGTTTCTTGACTTATTTCCCCTTGGCTGGAACCATCCAGCTCTTTTCCTGTTTATGAAGGCAGTATTCCAGCTTTTGGAGGCTGAGCTTCTAAAACCTTCTGATCCATGGGAATTAAATAGGAATCTGGAAAGTTTTAAAAGTTTCTAGAACTGCAACTCCTTAGACATTTTAAGTGTTACATGAAAATAAAGCTTCCCTATAGGGAGAGGCAGCCAGTCACGGAGGGAAATGAGTCATTGCAGGGAGGAGAGGAACGACTTCTGTGCTTCTCAGTGCCAGTGATGCCAGGGTTTGGAATGCAAAACTAATAAATTGAACATCACACTCTGAAAGGCTTTTGAGTTTTCCTATCTCCCTGCTCATGCAGAATTTATTTCCACATTTTTTTATATATAAAATTGTGATTCTTATGGTACTGAGAAGCTGATAATAGAAGAAAATTAAAGATGTTGAGTAGCAAAAAAATGTGTCTCCAAGAAGGTGATGTCTATTCAAAACTATGCATGGATAGCATAGTAATTTCTTAGTATTTCTTGACTTGTTGGTAATTTTAAGCATCCATCACCATTGCCTAGTGCATTTACATCTTTTTGCTTAATGCCATGAAGGAAAGAAAATAAATCTGGTGTCTATGGTTTTTTGTTTTTCTTGCCTTGTACTTGACCATTTTAGTGATTGCAGTTTTTTAGTTCCTTGTCCCTCTACAAATACAGCAAACTCCCTTGTGCAAAAAAAGACAGATTGCTATCTTTTTACTTGATTGCACCTATATTTTTGACTTGTGTGACCTAAAGTAATGCTGAGGATTTTAAGGACAGGAAAAATAAATAAAATTATGCACTGACCTAATTTAGACTGATAAACCAGATGCATAAAATCAGAGAGAATACTTTCATGGAAGCCTATGGTGATATATGTCCGGTTGTTCTCATCTTTACCTGAATTTTTCTTGATGTACATTCTAATAGTACTGAGGAAAGTGTAATTTCAGCATGAGACATTGACTTAAACATGCTGTAGGCACACATTGTTCTAATTTTACATTTCTCATCACTGTCTTTAAATACATCACACCTGTTAAAATTAGTGTTTAGCATGTTATTTATTTAAAAATGGGCAATAACGAAGGACAAAACTGAGCAGCTTAAAATTTTAGTTCTGAGGTCCCAATTTGTTAATACATTTCTGGTTGTACAGTCTGTGTGAAAAGATAAGTGAACGTGCTTTTACTGAGAGGTTTAAAAATTCTGACCTCTTCTCTCACAAGAGAGAAACTGGTTATCAGAATATACGAATGTTACGACTTAACTCAACACCCAGAGGTGGTTCATCCCTTAAAAAAATCATCCTCCTTGTTAGGCAGAATCAGGTGAGGCCCATTAAAATGCATTAGAAGTGCTAAGTGCCTCAGAAAGGCTTGGCCCAGAGCTTGTTAGTTCCCTCCACTGCCAGACCAGGAGCAGGCAGCATGTGCAGCCTTGTGCATTCACCAAAGTATCAGAGAGGGAGGCTCTGGGAGGCCACCAGTTCATTTGTGTGACCTATCCCTCACAACAATGAAATGCCACTAAAAGTCTGGATGTCAGTATCTCTAGTTTTCTTGACCATCAGAGTGCCTTCATTTGTGTGACCTATCCCTCAAAACAATGAAATGCCACTAATTGGCCTGGGTAACAATTGAAAAGATAAAATTTTGTAACTTCAAAATTTAAATAAAGTCTGGATGTCAATATCTCTAGTTTTCTTGACCATCAGAGTGCTTTTTATAATCCAAAGTGTGTAAACATACTGAAATATGTGGTCATTTGTTTATAGGCAGTGTTATGCAGAGCTGTGGGTAAGAAAAATTTATTTTACTCTTAGGTGAACTAAATTAGCTTATTCATTTAATAAAAATTACAAATTTAAGTGACCTGCTGTGTAAAAGATTGTTTTGAGTGTTAGCATCCTACTGGGTCACAAAGCCTTGTTGCAGGGGTGTTTGTAATGTCATTGTTTTTCTGCAGTGACTCTGAGATGATGAGCATTTTGAACATCTTTTAAAATGCCAACCCCTGGGGTATGTTCATTAGATTGAGACAAAAGTATCACTTGCATAGACAATATCTGTCAAACAAGGTTGGTGGAGACACATCACATCCAGCTGGGGGTATCTCTGTCTTGGAGGAGGTGTGAGGTGGAAAGCCTGTATTATCCACAGTGGGAGGATATTTCAGGAAGCTATCAGTGTGCAGTACTAAATGGTGTGTTTCTGGGGAGATGAGGCTGCTTGGTTGCTTACATTGGCCATGTAAATTTGTTCCCATGACTCCCATTTCCCTTGACAAGTATAAAGTCTGGAACTGCTCTGGGTAATTATTTCTAATAATTATTAAGTATTAATTACCTTGACAAAGTGAATTCTTGCCTATATGCTAGTAAAAATAAGAGGTAATATGAAAAGTAGTAGCTATTGTTTAGCTATCCAATGTCTGCCTTTTCTTGGTTTCCCAGACTTATATGCATTTTTACATCTTCCTACTTCTCTATCCAATCTATCTCCTGCAATGAAGCCAGCTATACTGTTAGGCTGTAAAAGTAGCCAAGTCAAATAATGTTCAGAGATGCTTTGGTAATAAATATTTTCGAGTCACACAGGGTTTTTACTCTTCACTGGACCTTAGGCTGTATTATATATGAAATAACATAAGAGAGATCTTGTAGGGTGACAATTTATGGTTTTGTTTCAGTTTTTGAGCCCAATAGCAGGGATGAACCAAATCACATCCAGAGCAGAATGGTGTTGTTGGCAGAAGAATAATTAAGTTGTAGCCCATGTATGCCTCCTGTCTGTGCCAAACGTTTCCATTTTAAAGATGCAACACAGTTATAAATGAACACAGTGCCAAGAGTCTGGCCTAAAGTACATGTCCTCTCTTTGTAGCATTTCAGAAATTCCTTGGGAAAGATGATGTGTCTCACGAGATAGAAGAAGTTTTGGCAGAGTCTCGGGCCCAGAGGAACACCAAGCTGGTGTCGGTGGTTCAGCTGCTGAGAACGCGCGCGGTGCGATGGCAGATCCTGACCGTGGTCGTCACCATGGGCTGCTACCAGCTCTGTGGGCTAAATGCTGTAAGTGTCCTTCCCCAGGCCATGGCACCTCCTGGGGAACTCCTTTCCTTTATCACAAGGTTTGGGTTACACTATTTACCGACCAATATGAATTCCCTTTTTTGGCTGTTTCTTATTAGCAATGACTCTGGGAGAGCAATGAGTGGGAAGATCCACAGAGATCTGTATTGCCTGGGGGCTTTTAAAACAAGAGAAGTTTGAGGAAAGCCATGTTTCTTAACTTTGTGTTAACTTTGTGTGTTTGTTAACTTTGAAGGAATGCTTGAAAAGGTAGAAAAGAAAATCAGCAAAAGAAAAGCATGCAGCTTTCACTTCTGGTACTCAGGTTCTCTGTTTCTGAATACACCCCATGCTTATTCAGAGTTTTTTCAGTAGACATTTCAGGTTGGATTCATTTGGTTCAGTACTTACACAAGTCATCAAAACTTTCTATAAATGATTTTAAAAGGTTGCACTGCATGTTTGATTTTTTTGTTGTTTCAATATTCCTGTCTTGGAAAGTGAAGCAAAAGAGGGAAAATACATAAAAGAGTGAATCCTATTGACCATTAATACGTCTGAGACTAATGGATATCAGAAGTCTCTTTCACTACCTGTCTGAGCCTGTATGAGAAGGTCACAGGACAGTTTAGGTTGGAAGATCCCTCCACCTGATCCAAGCCCTTGCTTCAGGGCTGTCCCAGGCTACCAAGGGCCTTGTGCATTTGTGAAGGGTGAAGAGTCCATAACCCTCCTGGGCAACCTCTGCCAGGTGTTTACACCACTTACACTGTGAAAAGTGTTTTCTTTATATCCAGCCAGAACTGTCCTTGCTGCAGCTTGTGGCATCTGGCTTAGATGCTTTATGCTGCACAAAACAAATATTCTCATGAAGCACCTCAAAATGAGAGGGTTTTTTTGTCATAGTTCAAAGGCTTTACTTGATTATATATATGAAAAGCAATATTCTCACTGCTGCAAGGAACTCTTGCTGAGCTCTGCAGCACACTCCAGCTAGATTTTCCCCCCAGGGCTAATAAATATATGTGCTTTTGTATCTGTGAACATTAGCTCAGGCTTATCTCAGGTATGTCTATAGCTTTAAGACTCCAAATAAAAGTGATTTGTCTAAGACCATTTCAAAGATTAATGCAATTGGAACTCTGGTATCTAAAAGCTTTTTGCAAAATACAGGGAAGGAATTAAAAGTTTTTCATCCTGTGGATTAAACTACAATAATGTTTTTATAGGTGGTGTTTTCTTCTAATGGTAGGATTTCAGTGCTAATGGCAGGTTATTTTATTCCTCATTGTGGATAAATTTTTGAGAAAAAAACCCCCAAAATTATCTTGTCATCCAGTCTTTTTAAGATTTATCAACACATAAGGGAAAAAAAATGACACTTATAGTAATAAACAGACTGTTCAAATAACGGAGCACGTTGCATTGCCTATAAGATCACAGCTAAATTTTCAGGGAAAATGGAAGAGTTTTGTGACTTTGAGGATACTTAATAGCTGACGGAAATTGTTCAGTATTCTGTGGCAGAACAAAGCCACACTCTCATGGCTTCAGTGAGAGTGTGGATAGATAGTCAGGCATGTGCAGTCCAAAATGGATGCCAGAGTAACTTAAAAGTGCCATTGGATGGCCACTTTCTGAAAATATGCCTCAGAAAAACTGTCTTTGTCAGGAAACCTGTGTGTTGAGTTGGCTATTTCAAGCCTTCCTTTTTAATTATTACTCTGTTTCTCCTCTCGTGCAATGTCACCAAACAAGAAAAAAAAATATTCACACAAAAATTGTGTTATGAAATGGATTATTTAAACAGTTGTTAGTAACAGTTAGTAGTAAAACAAAGAAAATTAAGAGAGAGGTTCAGAGAAATAGCTGGACCACTTGATTAAGAGACCAGACTTCAAAAACTTGTCTCTTTTGCTTTGCTTTCCTGACTGATGCTGCTCAAGTCACCCAAAGTTCCAAGATGAGAGGACAGGTCCAGTCCAGTACTGGTGAACCTGGATCTTGTTTTGTCTGAGTGCATCTGAGCCAGCCTGCTGGGTGTGAGCCAGCACCAGCCAGGTTTTCCTGGCAGGGATGGCTCCTTCTAACTCATTTGCTTTGTCTGTAGTGCCCTGTTAGTCAGTCTGGTCTTTTCCACAGCTACCATCTGCACAGGGCATATGGGAAAGTTGGGATTCCTTCAGGCAAGAATCTCAGGTCATTCTCCAGGGAAATTACCAACTGGCAGATTTCTGTAATTGTCCTGCTAGCACATGAGAAAACTTGCTTATTTTTAAGGATTTACTTAAGATAAAAATTTGTTTTGCTTAAAACTGTACATTTGTTTATTTCCACATGGAACAGAAATCATGGTGAAGCTCCGATCATGTTAATGTTTTCAATTATAACAAAATACCAGACAGCCTGACCTAAACTGACATAAATAAATTATTTCTTATTAGTCTCTTTTACTCTGTTAACATTTACCTGATACATATGAGCCATAATAAACTTACTTATCCTCCACCATTTTATCTCAGTTCTAAAGAAGTCACAAAACTACGGTGAAGTTTCACTGCTGAAGGTTATACTTTTCATTTCAAGGAATACACTGTATGACATACTGCTCTAAGGGAGTCGTTCCCAAAGTGGGAAGTTGATGTGAATGAGACCCTGATGCTTACCAGATTTGCTTGTTTAGAATATTGCCACTATATATATTCTCTGCCTGGATATTGTCACTGCTGGATATGGTTTTACTGACTAAACATGATTGACTTTCTCTAAGTCATACAACCTGTATTGCTGTGCTTTAGCTACTTCAAGCCTATGATTGAAACAGCATATTACTTTTCCCCAAGCACCTCTAATCTTAAAAGTTTCTTTTCTTCCTGTGAATAATAAAGAGAGATTGGGGGGATGGCTTGACTCCAGTAATGTTACAGCAGAAGAAACACCTCACTCCTTCTGTCCAAAAATGAGCATCTTCTTCTTGTTGCCTCACAACATCTCTTTCCTATTCTTTCCTCTGTGGTTGCATGCTATTGAAGTATTCCATAAAGCTACACCAACCTGCTTTGTAAGCGACACAAAACCCATTTGTATCTTGTTGTTCAAGCTTAAAGTGAGTTTCTTTGATTTACTCCTAAAGTGAATGAAGTTAAATTGAGTTGAAGCTGTTTGTAATTCTGTCTGGGTCTGCAAGTGGAACTACAGCAGCATTGTACCTAATCCACCTGGAATTTGCACTCTCCCTACATCTGTTGTCCTGTTTGGCCCTCGGTGACTTGGGAGTGCTCAGAGTTTTAACAAGTCTCACCTCAAGCAGACTGGATGGTTGGGCTGAATACCAATATATTGTAGTTCAACCTATAATGATTAATAACTCATTTTATTCTCTCTGATACAGATCTGGTACTACACAAACAACATCTTTAGTGAGTCTGGGATCAATCGTGAAACAATCCCTTATGTTACACTAAGTACTGGTGCTGTTGAGACTCTGGCTGCTGTTTTTTCTGTAAGTATGGTTATGAAAATCCATTGGCATGCTTGATATTTTAATATTATTAGATTTTATTTTCTTATACAGCTTAAAATATAAAAAGAATAGGATGCTGATTAAGTGTAATGGTTGATAATGCAATTCAAAATATTATTTCTAATTTTAATCCTAAACCAAATTGTTCTCTTGGAATTTTTTTTAAGATGCTCTTTAATTTTAGATCCATAAAAGGAACAGAAAAAGCTGGTATGTCCTGCAGTGCTATGTATGTGTGAAGAGGAAGAAGCAGAAACAGCAAGGGCCAAAGTCTATTAGGTGGTGACTCATAACTTAGCTCACCTGGTAGAACAGCCTTACCTGGTAGCACTTTATTCCCATCTCAGTCTCCTCGTGTGCCTGCTGGGCAGTGGTGGTGCTGTTTGGAGAAGTCTCAGGCACAGGACAGCTACAGGTGCTCAGTGTGGCTGGCAGGAACAGCCACCCAGGGAGGGGGAAGAGTAAAGCCAGCCTGCTAGAAGAGGGGAGCCCCATGTGGGGTTCAATCCTGCTGCCTTACTCAGGACAAACAGGCAAACTTTCCTAACATGAGCTCCAGAGCAGGTCCTTTGCTCTGCTCTGGATGTAGAGGGAGAAGTTAATAGAAAAACTCATCTATGCACAGGACTAGGACTAAGGAAAAAATACACTAAATGAGCAAACTAAAACTTCAAATTTTAGTAGGTGATTACACAATTAATTGCCAAAGGAAATACATTTATGTTTGCACTGGAATAGATAAGAAGGAATGGGAGAAGTCTTTGGAATGGAAAGCTGAAAACAAGCCAGTAGTCCTTTCTTTGTTGGAATTTTTTCTTCATATATGCTATACCAACTCTACTTGAACAATACTGAACACAGCAGCAAGCATTTTTAAATGTCAGAAGAATGGTTTTGGAAAAAGAGTCCTTTTCAGTGGCAGAGTAACCGCTTGTGACCTACAAAATGTTAAACTAAATCCAGCTATCAGGCATGTTTTCTTATAGTCTAGGACATAGGGACACTACAGGGTCACAAAAAACCTTCTGATGTTTGTGAATTTCCATAAATTTGTTTTTCACTTTTTTTTAATTAAAGAGGCTTTTATTTTATGGTTCATTTTAATAGATAGAAATAGAGAAATATGAAAGTGTCTACCTCTTACGGTTTCTTTGTGATACTGCACACATGGTTCTTTGTTTAAGATATATGGAAATATAATAATGATCATTCTACCACTGATTTAAGTGAAGAATACACCTCTTTTATGTGGAAACAGGTGATAATTACATGGAGAGGAATCCATGATATTAAAGCCATTCTATAAATAGGGTCTGTTATTTTTCAATTCCTTCTGTGCTGTCAGTTTGTGGGGCTTCTTCAGAGCACATTCTTCATACATAATGAGGTGGATGGGTGTGCTTTGGCTCCTGGTATGTGTTTTAACTTTCAGTACTCAAGAGAAGGGTTTTTAAAGTAATTTTTCTGTTAATGCTGCCTGCTGTGCCTCTGGAAATGCTGATGTACCAATACACCTCTTCCCTTCCAAATTCTCAGTTCAGGGCACACTCCTTTTTAGCCTTAATTTTATTTCCTTAATCTTCTTAAATGTTTCATTTCTGTTGTTTAAAGGAACAACAGCATGAATTTAGTTTTTCCATTGAAGATTTTGCAGCTTCTTTATTTTAGTAAATTCCCATTGAGTTTTCATGCCTAGTGCTGAGGACAGGGGATTCCTCCCACTCCCAACCTCTCCCAATGTCTCCTTTTGACATTTAAAAAAAATCTCTCTCACAGCTTTAAATGGTAAGCCAGGTGCCCTGCCTTTCCTACTCAGGGAAGAAACAGAAGAAAGCAAGAAGAGAACTCAATTTTCCTGGTATTTTTTAATATGTTGTGTTTGCTAGAAGAAACCAGATTTTACTAACAATAAACTCTAGGATTTCAGTAAAGGTAAACAGTTATAAATGTGTAGTTTATGTCCTCTTAAATGAAATACCAATTGGAAATGTCCACTAGAAATCCTGTACCATCTGTGGTCATTATACATAAATTAGGCGATCATGGGATTGAGCCTCAGTAAAAATACTTGAGCATTGATGACCTCAGTCAATGAAACCTTTATGAATGCCAAAGGAAAACAGTGAAATAGAGATGTATTTCATGGAGAAGCAAGGTAATGTTCAGGAGATAAAATACTGAAACTGTGAAAATTTTTGAAAGTCTCCTTTTAATACATCTCTTGGAAGCAGCAGCACAACAGTAATAATGTTGATGTGGTTCATGAGGAAAGATAATTAATATTCCATCCTTTTCATAGCTCTGCATTGCCTCAGATCCCTTGATATGCCCACTTGTAGCATGCTTTGCCTACAGCTCCATCCCTCTTTCTTTCCAGCAAAAGCTATATAAACAAGACATTGAAAGATGAAACATGCATCATAATTTTCCTTTCATTCACATAATTTGGCTGCAACTTCTGCTGACACCAATTCTTCCTAATTTACTTCATTAAGTATGTATAGCATTGCTTACCTGATGCCCTAGCTTCTCTCTAGGGAGACAATATAATTTTTTTGTATATTTTTTGGTTAATGATAGAGAATTACAGCCATTGTGTTTAACACAGATTTGATTTAGAGGACTGGCTAGACAATTACTTTTTAGTGGGGTGCCCATTAATTTCAGTTTGTTTCTGAAGTTTTGTATCCTCTGGAATGAAATACTGAATAGATTTACTACTCATAGACATGTTACAGAAGTTATGTAACCTGATGCAATTCTTTGAAGCAGGGTGGAATGTACCTAAATAATTCCCTGTGTTTATTTGAAGTCTGTTCTATAACTTCTAAAGTGAGGGCATACCACAAACTTTGTTATTCTTCAGTAAGATTGATTACTGTTGCTGTTTTCTAAGTTTTAGTAATTCAGGTTAATTTTAGTTGTTGTCTTACTCTCAGTGGGGAAAGAGAACAATTTTGCAGTGCCTTTCTTTACACAACAGCAGGGTGAATAGAAGGGGAGACAGAAGGAAATGTCTGAAAAGATTCCTTCCCTCCTCCATGAAGCCAGCATCGAATAAAAGAGAATGTTATTCAAATGAAGCATCCCACATCCAATTTTGCCATCTGTGGCACCAAATTTGGTTTTCTTATAGTGTTCACAGAAAGAGTCTAGATGTGACTATATTGAGAAGACTGTGCCCTAAGTATTTCCCATAGGATGATGCATGAAGGTGTTACTAAAAGCCTGTGACAGAGACAAGCTGTGTGAAGCCTGGAATGAGTTAAAATACATTGCAGTTCTAGACCACAAAAGAATGTAGGAAATCCTTTGCAGTATCACACAGAAGTCAGGGAAGCCAGCCTTCTTTAGCAAGATGATTTTAATCTGCTTTAAGATGTCATGAGAAGTGGCTCTTAGACTGGTTCTTTGTTTCTTTTACTGTTAATAGCTCTCAATATAGAAGGAAATATTCCCTGCTCAGGGCATGGCACATCTTAAATAAAGGGTATTCCAGATACTTCCATAGGTGTTTTAATCTCCATCACATTTCCTTCATGGTTTCATGGTTTCCACAGGATGATGCAAGATATCTCCTTTGAAACTCTGGGTCAGAAGAGAAAGAAATGTGTTCCAGTAAGAGCCAGTCTTAGCAAGTGAAAAAAAAAAAAAAAGAGGTGACAAATGCTAGAATCTCAAGGGTTCCTAGGAAATTCTGCTAGAATCTGACTTTTAGTAAGACTTGTAATGCAGTCTCATGTGACAGTCAGAATCAGCCTTCACATATCCATAATTTCCAGCTGGATGTAAGTAGAGAGGTCATGAATAGGGCAAACATGGCATTTTTCCCCCTCACCCTGACAAGTTGTTGCTCAAGGATTACCAGAATTTGAAGGTGATATCTTGGTCTGTAGCAGCCCAGATAGAGAGAGCAGTAGCAAAGAGATTGGGCAAGCAGCATCTCAGATCATGGTGCTTGTCAAAGGCCAGAGGCATCTGGACATATTTTGTCTGCAGGGTGGACTGCAGAGAGAGACTGTGTTAATGCACACTGCCTTAGCCCACAAGAGATCAACAGATTGTTTTTACGTAAAGACATTATTCCTTCTTAATTGTTTTAATACACATGGACTTTTGAATAGATGAGGGCTGCATGTGTTGAAGTAAATGTGTAGCGCCTTCCAGAAGAAAAAGTTTCACCAAGAGGGTCTGCCTTACCACACTACTCCTAAAACCCAAGGTGCGTATGGTTGAAAGCTGCATTTGTGTAGCACAAATTCTTTTGTAGGATATATTCAGAAATTGAAAGTTTTAAAGATGTATCTCCTGCTGCTGAGCATTAAAAGCATTGGGTTTGAGTAATTCTTTTATCAATCTATTCCGGATTATCTGCATCAGGGCATTCAAACACCATAATTAGAAAATAAAGCATCAGCCACAGTAAGTTGTCACAGATCAGGGTTGAGATCTAGTCTGGCTTTTATAGCATAAACTTGATAACTTAACACTTTTAACAACTGAATCATCACTAGAAGGAGCTTTGCTTCAGAAATATCTACAGTTTACTGAAGGGACAAAATAGGAATAAGGAAATGAGTGTTTTTGTGCTGCCCTAGGGGCTGTTGCCAAGAGCTGCTGAGGCAAAAGTGACTGGCTAAGATAAGTCCTTGCATGGTCTATGTCCTGGCTGTGCTGGTCTTGGCAGGTATGAAGTATCTTTAAAGAGCATCTTTAGTGAACAGAAAATTTCACTGCCAAGTGAAGCTGATTAAGGATGCCTTACTGCAAAAACTTCAGGCTGAGCTTAGAAATGTAGCAATCAATTCCATGCTTTACTGAGAGTAACCTTTAGACAGGTACCTGCAGAAGTTGTATAAGATCCTGTTGTGGCTTTAATACAGATGCAGGCAAATTGATGTGAGAACCTTGCAGACAGACATTTATTTAAGGATGGTGCTTTTGTCCTCAAAGTTGATGCTAGGTTTCTAAATTCCAGTTTAGGCACTTAAATACAATAGCCGCTTTTTTTTTTTTTAAACAAATAATTCATGCAGTAGACTAATGGATACACATCAAAGCAGGAATCAAAAACCCCCCAATTTATAATGCTCAGTCTGCTGTTCCTCTCCTTTTCCTGGGTACAAGACACTACACATTGTGTCATAGAGTCATGTAAATGAGGTTATCCATTTTAGTCCTGATATTTAAGCAGTAGACTAATGGATACCCATCAAAGCAGGAATCAAAAACCCCCCAATTTATAATGCTCAGTCTGCTGTTCCTCTCCTTTTCCTGGGTACAAGACACTACACATTGTGTCATAGAGTCATGTAAATGAGGTTATCCATTTTAGTCCTGATATTTAAAATGGAAATAACACAGTGTTAGCTTGCCATGTTAAGTCTGAGTCTAGTCACAAAGTCTTACTCAGGCCTTTATACATGAGGGAGAAAGTGTGGCTATTCTTGACATTAACTTACAGAGCAAACTTCTTCACAGAGCTGAGACATCAAGAAAACCTGACAGGGTTTGCTTAGTATAATTTAGAGGCAGGATATAAGTAGGGAATAGTATGCAACAACCTCCCATTTGGACTGCAGGACTTGCTTGCACATTCATTTTATCCAAGGAAGCTTGTCTGATCTATTTTAATGCACTCTGCTTTCATTATGTCAGCCCTGGTATCTGCAGCTGACTCAAGTGAAAAGGTTGACATTTACATCTTTAACTTTATTCACAAGTATTTCCTGACAGACAAAAGTAAGTTGTGTGAACTGTTAATGTAGTTTGTATATCAGTTGCCTTTTTATCACGAAACATTTGTGTTGTGTGAATTTTGGTTTCAATATTTTTTACACATTTTCGGTGATTTTAGCTGTGATAACCATCATGGCTGGGTAAAGGTTTCTACAAATGCATGTTTATGATCACACAGAAACAAGTATCAGCCTACACTGCCTGGCACATAACTCAGGTGTTATCACAGAAAACAGTTCTAATGTTCTTCTGTCTGTACTTGAGCATGCACTGGATTTCTTGTTATTTCATTTATTCTACTGTACAGTATATTTTGATTTGCTATAGATATTCAATAGGTAACAGTTACCAGTACATAGCAGTGGAGCATTCAGAACTATAAATACTTGGAAACTGATGAATCATCTTCCACTTCTTATGAGTCATAAGCATCTTAGTGGGTTTTGCAAGTGAACAAATTTTGGATTTGTATAATTAAAAAATTAAAATTAAGTTGTTGTCTGTTTATAACATCAAAACCAGCATTGCTTTCACCAGGAAAACTTGCTGTTATGGAAGACCAAGTCCAAACAGTCCTTCCTTACTGGAATTCGTTTTGCTTTGAGTTTTACAAGCGAAAACAATATATCACATTTTTCCCATGTTTTGTATGAGAGGCATCTATGAACTTTTCCTTCTAAGAGAAGCATCATCCCTGACCCTGTTTTAATACAAAACTCCCCAGCTGTATAACACCAAGATGGCTTGATCATGACCATCAATTCAGCATTGAAAAAAATAAGAGAAATTGCACAGCATGTCAAATTACATGTGCAACATTTATATTTTTTATCCCTCAAAGCCATTGAAGTTGTCTCTTGGTTCAATATCTGTGTGGTCATATGTGTTTGCAAAATGGATTTATTAATCATAATAAGATATAACTGTCATCCTGTAGAGGTTTTGACAGTTAAGCAATTGCAGTTTTGAAACTTTTGGACCTCATAAGATCTTACTAATATCCATGCAAGTATTTTTAAAATTCCATAATTCTATTACAGAAGCAGTGCAAATTGTCCAAATTAATATATTTCGCCATTTAAAGAAATAAAGAATGAAAAGTCTTGCCATAGAGCTGCTTTCAGTGATCTACAGCACCATGGAGCATATCTCTGGTGAGGAAGTTCAGCTCAGGGTGCAATATCAACGTGAGTTTAGGACAGACAAGCCTGCCCTAAAATCCACTGGTGAACTCCAGGCTGAGGGAGAAGCACTTGCCTCTCAAGGCATTTCATCTGTGGGTGTCTCTGTACTTTGTTTTAACACATTTCTTATAGATCCTGGCAGTGGAGTGATGTGTGTTGTTTCCCAGAATTATGGGTATTACTCCAGATTTCATTTCAGTTGCCCATTTTATTTTTCCCTCAAAGGATGTGCAGAAGATGACATTCAGTCACCAGTCAATAATGATATGGCAAACGGTTTTGTGATTCTGACTTTAACTTATTTGAAGTGGTACATTTTAATCTTCATAAAATCCTCTTATTTTTCTTATAAGAAAGCCAAGTGTAATTAGTAATTTTAGTAGTTACCAACATGAAAAGTACATCAGCTGTTATGACAAAATACGGATTAGCGCATTTTAATGAGTCAGACTAGCGAGTTTCAAGTTACAGCTTTTTAAGAAATTTTTCATTGTGTTTTTCTCTAGCAGATAAGTATTCAGATTTTGCTGTGATTTATATTCAGATGTTAAATATAAATTCAAAATGTGTAACTGCACAAATATCAGTGTTAATATCACTTGTCTGAGCAAAATTTTCTACTGCATGCATTTCTTTTGCTTGTGTATTCTAATTACAGTAATTATCCAAAATAAAAACTAAATACTTATTCTATATTTGAGAAAAAAGGAAATTTAAAATAAATTTTAGTTTAATTAAGATGTAATTTATGCTAAAAATATTTAAATCTCATATTTTAAATGTCTTAAGCTTAAATTCAGAGAGATGTTGAAATTAGGAAAAAGTCAAAATGCAAAAGCAAGAGACTATAATTCACTTCAACATACAGACATTTAAAAATTATGTATTGTAAGAACATTGTCATAGAAATGTAGTGCATATTTTTAAGTCATTCAAACAATGAACAATTTTTCAGTGTTCTCAGATAAGGATACCATGCTGACTTGTTCTTTGAAGCATGTTAAATTTTGTAAATATAATTGTGAGCACAATTATGAATGTCATAGCTTATGAACAGTGTAAAATCAATTCATGGTTGAGTTTTGATCTTCATATTTACTAGGAGAACAGATTTCATGATCCAAGTTCTTCAGTGTTTCCTCAAGAAGGTCAAATGCTGCCTTTTGTTTTCCAGGGCTTGGTTATTGAACGGCTTGGGCGCCGGCCTCTCCTCATTGGAGGTTTTGGGCTGATGATTGTCTTCTTTGCAGTTCTCACTGTCTCCCTGACCTTACAGGTAACACTTGGGTCACTAGAGATTTTTACTCTCTCTTTTACCTATTTTAAACCTGCTTGATACTGGTTTGTCTCAATATTCCTGCATGAGCCAATCCTTTTAATCAGTTTGGCATGAGGAAGGAAAGGTCTTTTATACTAATTTATGAATCTTCAAAGCTTTTGCATTAAAAAAGCTGTAGGGACTTTCTCACATTCTCATGTTCAGACTCCTTAATTCAAAGACTTATGCATAGGACGAACTATTATAAAGTCAGTTTTACCCATAGCTGAATAAACAGTTTACCCGTATTCTGTGGGTGTGTCTTTGTTTTGTAATTCACTCTCTCTGAAATTTCTTTCAGCTTTATGTGTCATTCATATCTTAGGTTTAGAATTTTTTTAGCGACAAATTTCCACCTTTGGTGTTTCTTTCAAGTTACTTTTCTGGTATTTATATAGGCAGTATAAAGACTTATCCTTTGGAGAACATTTGGCCTTAGAAGATAAAAATAGACTTTTTAGCAGAGGTTTTTGTGATAGGACAAGGGATAATAATTTTAAACTAAACAAGGGTCAATTTAGATTAGACATAAGGAGGAAGTGTTTTGCAATGAGGGTGGGGAAGTGTTGGAACAAGTTGTCCAGAGAAATGGTTGATGCCCCATCTCTGGAAACATTCACAGCTAGGTTGGACAGGCCCTAAACAAACTGATTTGTTTGAAGATGTCTCTGCTCATTGCAGAGGGATTGGAACTAGACAAGCTTTAAATATTTCTTTCAATCAATATGTTTCTATAATGATACGGTTCTAAGATATGTTATTAGCACTCAATTCCCCAGATGTTTCAAATTATCATATTTTATTTATTAAACAAATTCAAACTCTAGCCCTGTATATTTTTTCTTGTTTAGCTTCCATCTGTGTAATAAGTTTCAATCAATATGTTTCTATAATAATACGGTTCTAAGATATGAGATGTTATTAGCACTCAATTCCCCAGATGTTTCAAATTATCATATTTTATTTATTAAACAAATTCAAACTCTAGCCCTGTATATTTTTTCTTGTTTAGCTTCCATCTGTGTAATAATGCAGTTTGTTTATGTTCCTAAGGACTTCAGAGAAGTAAAACTGACATTTGAAATGGCATGGGTTTGGGTGGTGTTTCATCAAGGTATTTTCCTGCTGGTTTTGATTCCTGTGTGGTGCCATTAATCTGACTTCCAAATCTTGTTCCTTGTTTGAAGGGAGTCAGTAGGTCAGGTTGACTGGCAGGTCTGTGCCATGTCACTGCAGTTTTACTTGATTTACCTGTATGTACATGACAATAAAACTTTACTTCACACACCTGCCAGGACAGCTGTAAGACAGCTCTCCTTCTGAAGACAGAAGTTATTGCATATTTTGTATGTCAAGTGAAAATTCCCTTCCAGATCTTTTAGAGCAACTGGGGATGTGAAGGCCTTCAGCTACTTTAAATCCCTACACTCTGAATGCTTTTCAGTTTTACCTTCTTTCAAAGGGTCTCAATCTGTAAAGTATTAGAGATTTGCTTTGAAAAGAGGATCATGGTACAAATAGGCTTAATGTCAGAGAAATTTATGTCTGCTCCATATTTGCACCTTCTCTTTCTCAGAGACCATAGATTTGCTTCCAGACAAGAATCCTAGATTGTGTAATTTTGATAGATCTACAAGCATTTTGGTTAATGTTAATGTCCAGGAGACCATGGTTTCCACATAACTAATGACATAACCCAGACTGGAAGAGAAAAAACATCAGAAAATGGGGCCCTTTCCTTAACACTTAATTACTTTCTTTAGCAAGGATATTTTTAAAGTGCCATTCAAGGTGGTGATAGTACACTTACATGTATCTTAACAAACTTTCCAAAAATAACAGAATTCTAATAAAAATATCATTCACAATTTGCTGCAGTAAAACTCCACTTGTTGGAGAGAGAAAGAAATGGGCATCCATGGGTTTTTCTCATCTATTAGTATTAGAATCAGTCATATACATGATTATGAAACAGTGTTCTCCAACCTCCAAGCTCCACAGAAATTTCTCTTCATATTTCAAGTTCCTGATATTTAGAGGTCTCAGCAGAGAAAAATCTACTTAGAAGTAGAGGAAAGATAGGATATATGGCCTTCCTTGTCTGCAAAATCAGGTTACATCTGAAAAGCCCTGGGCTGTAGCTTTGCCATGTTTTGCCAAGGTTCAGATACCTGGTTGTCCTACCAAATATCAGCCTGTCGTGTATAGTCTTCAGCCAAGCTTTTGACTGGTGAACTGTGAAGCTCTGTGGGCCATCCTAGATGCTCTTTTTAACATGACTGAAATACCTGAGGTAGCTGGAGGTGCTGAAGTGTTCAGTGTTCCAGGCTGGCTTGAGCTCTACCATAAGAAGTTGTGATTTTTTAGAGTTCTGACTCTGTGGTACATAGCTTGTCTAGTGTTTCTCTACAGGGAATTCACAGAGACCAAGGCCTTTAAAACAAATCATCTAATAAAGTCCCACAGAAATGCTGTGATTTTCTAAAGTAACCCCAGACTAAATTCTGAAATTGATCAAGAATCATGGAAAACATTGTCTATTATCTGAAAAATTTTCAAAACTATTTGTGATATGTACAATATATCTAAAATTAATGTCTTTTATCCACCCAGAACACAGTGTATTGGCTTCCTTACCTCAGTATATTTTGTATCCTTGCAATCATTGCATCGTTCTGCATTGGACCAGGTATGTCTGTATCTATTTTTTCATGTTTCTTTGTACATCTGAGGACAGGTATTTTTGCACTGGCATTATGCTAGCAAATCAGTTGTACAGAACTTCACCTTGGTGGTAAACCAGGAAGTAAGACTTTTGTTCCCTTGAGCTTTTGAGGGGTTTTTTATGCACTATTTATTGCCTCTTTTTCTTTGTAAGGAGTTTGACATTAAACATTAATCAGCTGTTTATACATCTTCACCACTGAAGTGGTCTAATTGATTGATTGTGGTTTATTTGGGGAAGAGTTGCTGATGTTTGATGTGACTCTAATGAAATACTGCTGTAATTCCATCAATCCTCTTTTGAAAAGCTGAGAAAAAAATATGTTGCTTTAGAGAAAAATGGGGAGAAGACCAAGATATTTCTTTTATCCTTGTTTCTAGGAAAAGAGTTTGTCACTAATTTCTGTGCAAAATATTGTGAAAATACTGAAAAAAAATAGCAATCCCTTTGTCCTTCTGTAAGGACAAATATCAGGTTCAGCTAAGTCCACTGTACTGCTGACATATGTTTCTTAGACTGAGATCTTGGGGGTGGGTGTTAAAGAATTCTGTGGAATATAACTTTTCTTGAATTTTAAATACCTTAGGAATGTTAAATGTTGATTGAAACTTCTTTAAAACTTCCCTTCTGGTGTTTTATGTGGCTCAGAGGGTTTCAGTGCAGCTACTTGCAGTATCTACCATTAGAGCTTTTTAAAATCTTGGTTGAAATAAACTGAAGTTTTTTCCCTATTACAGATATGTTCCACCAATTTTTAGAACTTGCAAATCAATGTGTTCTTACATGTTATATTTCCAGCATATTAAGATTAACCCTCTGCTTTTCTTCTTCACCTCACCATTCTTCAAAATGGGTTCTAGAGTTTTTCATTTAGATTCTTTCTCTTTACTGATGTTATTCATGATTTGTCCTGCACTGCACAATCTCTTTGGAACAAAGTGTCTGAAGATACATTCAGGACAAACAACTATTGTTAGAAAGTTCTTGCTTGCTTTCTACAGAAATTCATTAAAATTAAAGCTTCTGTTGTGTTTTTTTCTTCCCCTGTGCTCAGTGCTGTTAAAGCCAAAGAACATTAATAGTGTACCAGCAGCTACCTAGTTGGCCTCTCCACCTTTCCTCTGTGTGTTCAAACATTTGTCATATCTGACAATAATGGGAATATCTGGGTAGCACTTAACATTGAATTGCTTTTAATTAAAATAACTGTAATTGACTCTTCAGCTTTTGAGAAGAAGCTGTGAACAATCATATTCTGATATCTCTGCAAATCAATAGGAATATTTTAGCTGACTTTGATGGACGCTGATTTATCTTCAATGAAACTTCTCTGTTCTCCTTAGAGGAGCTTATGAGATCTGAACTACTTTACTTCCTTTTAGCTGGGCAATTTCCATTATTAGCAATGTTTTGAGATGATTGAATAAGAAGAGAGCATATAGATTTTTTTTTCTGAAAAAACAAATTATTACCAAGAAGTCCACTTTGCATCCGTTGCTCTTCGTATCACAAGGCACAACTCAACAATTGAGCACAATTACTGTGTCAAATTTTGTCCCCCTTTGCTTGTACAGGGAAGACATCAACAGCCTGTGACAAGTCCATTGGACATGTCAGTGTCAGGAGACCTGTGAGAAGGGACTGGGTGAACTGGACTTGTCCAGCTTGAGAAGAGACAGATTTGGGGACCAAAGAGCAGTGCCACTGCCTGTGAGAAGGGTATTGCAATGGCAGAGCCAGTCTCCTGTTGGTGAGGAGCTTGAGAGGAAGAATGAAAGTGTAGAAACAAGATGCAGAGAGACTGTAAGGAAAAGCTTTTTGGTTCTAGGTAGTAGATCAGGCTGCCAGGGGTAGTGAGTCCTTAATTACTACACAAAGATCAAAATGAATAGTTGGTACTTTTCTTTTTCTCCATTGCAGTGGTTGTAGGGAAGTGTCCAGAGCACAGGGCAAATGGTTGAGACATTTTTTGAGAACCAATGCAATTTTTTTTCCAGCTTAGGGTCTTTCTGAGGCATAGCTTCTAACACTTTCATAGTCTCCCATGGATTTGTTAAATCTCTGTCTGAAACAGCAGAATTTTTGTATTCTTTGGCAAAGAAAACTATATACCTACCACATTTAATGCATACATAATTTGTTAGTTTTTGTGTGATACACTCTAGGTCCTGCAGAAACAGAGCAACTGATCCTCTTCCTCTTTTAAAGAATATACCTACCTACTAAAGAAAACTATATACCTACCACATTTCATGCATACATAATTTGTTAGATTTTGTGTGATACCCTCTAGGTCCTGCAGAAACAGAGCAACTGATCCTCTTCCTCTTTTTCAACATTTTGGTGATCTTGTAAAATTTTACCTTATCAATACAGATTTTTCTGGAATGAACAGCTATTTCTTATTGTCACCTTCTCAGTGATATTTTATGACACCATTTTAACAGGAAAATTTCACATTTAAGTGTCCTTTCATAGCACTCTGATGGTTTAATGAGACCAGACTGAAGTTCAAGAATAACTTTTCCACCTTTCTGGTAGTAAAAGGGGTTTTCCCCAGGAAAATTAAGATATATTCTTTATTCTAAAGCATATTTTTAATACTTCTAGCCTTTTGTAGAAGTTTTGCCATTAATTTGTATTGGTTAAACAGGGACAATTGTCAACTAATCCTCAGTATCTTAATTCCTCCTGTAGTTATGCTACAAAAACAATTTGTAATGATTCCATAGGTACAAATCTTAACCTAGGACAAATTTAGTTTATGTTCAGTGAGTTATTGGTACTTGGAAAAATTATCTCATCTAAAGACGGGATAAATAACATGAGGAATTGTATTTATAAAAATACTGCTTTAACAATTTATAGCATAAAATTGCCTTTAAATGTACAATATTTTCTCTCTTGTTAAAACATGTAATACCTTATTGATAGCTTAGATGTTGTGTAAACCATTTTCTGATAGCATATGCAAGATGCCCATCTGCTCCTGTACAGTGAGGATCAGCTGTCACTGTAAACTGTGGAGGGTGTTCATTGGTTTCATTTTTCTGAACTTGGCTTTTCAGCTTGCAGATATTTTTGAGGGCTGAAACAGTAATGCTAGCAACAGGTATGTTCAGGCATGTGTGGTTTGGTACTTCATCATTTTTTGTCAAAAGACAGCATCAGAAACCTTTCACTTTCTAAAAATAAAAGGGGCCCTTATGCTCGATACAGTCAATGTGTGATCTGAAAGAAAATTATTTATTGTTCTATAGATAAGGGAGCCATGCTGCCCCAGACAGTCGCTTCATTGTGCCTATTTGGTTAATTTTACACAAGTTAAGATATTTGCTGGACCTGAAATAGAGGATACATTTCAAAGAATTGTTTCAGAGAATAGGATACGAACAAGGAATTGTCATCCAGCAAAAAGTAAAAAGAAAAAAACTGAGGGAATTGCAGCTGAGAAAACAAATCAAAGAAAAAAGTAAAAGAACATTTTCAGGATCTGCAGAGAGCATTTGTGCAGTTCAGGTTATGCATCATGAGCAAATGCATTGATTTGTAAGGCCTTTACAGAATGGGTAAATGTGTAGTTTTTTGGAAATTTGGATAATGATAGACAGGTTTAGATACATGTGAAATGTCTTCCTTCTTCAACTTTGCCTTTGTTAATATTTAAGAAAAAAGGAAAACTAAGATTTATTCCCACTTTCTCAGTTAAACCTGTGTGGCTGCCTCTTGATGGACTGAACACTCATGTTCAACTGTGCCTGCAGAATCAATCTCTTTAAGGAAAGATGGTCTAAAATCTGGTTTAAACAGAAAAAAAAAGAAGGTTCTACTTATTAGTAGCTATTTTCTTGAACTCCCCATTCACCCATTGTACCTTTACAACAGTTGCTGTGCCAGCAAGTGATTTTTTGATTTTTCTGGGAAAACTGAAAAATGTGTCTTGTAGTTTTAGAAAACCAGCTGCAGATTGTTCCCTTTTACCCAACAGCCATATATTTTTAAAAAGAATTGAACACCCAAAAATGACATAGAATGCATTCCATTCGGTTTCCTGATTTGTCTGCAGGGATGTTGACCCCATTTGTCAGTGAGTCTGTCATGCATTTTCAGATGAGGGACTCGCAGGTTTTGTTTTTGAAGTTTTTCCCACTCACATAAAACAATTAGATGTTCATCCTCTGAGCCAGAAAATGGCTTTTCTGCCACCTGTCAAGATGTGCCAGACAGTGAAACGTGGAGAAAAAAACCTGATCAACTGATTAATTGGGGATTACGGAAACATTGGCATGAACTTCTGGATAATTTTCCTAGTGAAAATAAGTGTAACAAAAAAACAGTCAAGACCTTGAGAGCCTGGAAACGTGGCATAAAGCATTTCCATGCATTATCTTTGTATGAAGTGATTTATTGGTATTTCTTCCTTAGAAGAGTACTCTGTTAAAGTGGAACACCTTTCCATCCAGTTTGGTAAGGGGAGAAGGCACTGCTGCAGAGAAGGGACAGGAAACCATGGCTGAGGTTAGGCATGATGCCTGTCTTTAACTAAATGAAAGGATGGGAGGAGGTGGGAGAAGGTGTATTGTTTTGATAAAATACCTAGCTTTGAAACAATCTTCTTTTACCACCTTCTTTCAGAAACTGAATATGTATTGTTGCTTTCAAATCTCTGCACAATTGCTGGCTCTGGAAACATGGTGCACTGAAGCACTGGATTTATTTTACCACTGGAAATATGTAGAAATAACCCCAGACCCTAACTGTGGCAGTAAGATCTGTAAAATGTGTTTGTGTAGCACAAATAATGCCCACCTTTTGCCTCCACTGCCTCTGGGAGGGAGATCAGCCACATATGTGCACAGGAAGGCACGTGGTAATGCTCCTTCTTCCAAAGAGTTCCTCTGAGTCCTTTGGAAAGAAAAGAAAAATTACCTTTTATTACAACAAACAGTAACACCCACAGAAGTTCCAAAATTCTGAGTTGATTTTCTATCAATTGCCTGATCATGATAACATCTTTGTGCCAGAAATCTGTGTTATTTTCGTGGCACTTCAAGTTTGAGATTAGTGATTTTACTGGAATCTTATGCATTTTGCCCATTTCTAAGAATGGGACATACATGCCTGCATGACCTGGAGAGAAAAAGAGGCTTAGAAATTCAGAACAGGGTGAGGATTTAAGGTTGTCTGAAAAATGCCAGTTAGCTAGGGAAAAACATAATATCTCTAAGTATCACATGGAAGACTTCCACATAGCTGATTATATTTTATCTGAGTAATTTGAAAAATTTTTATATTAATATTCTATATGCACATTCTTTTACATGTTTTCTTAAAGACCTAATACATCATATTGTCATGCATTGTCTTACTGTATTGTAATGTGAAAAATGCTCATTGTATTGTCAGGCATCGTGTCATCGTTTTTGAGATGACTTAGAGCTGAATGTTGGAGCACAAAACTGCTCAGGCAGCAGTTAGCAAAGAAGGACTGAAAAGGTGAAGAAACCATGAAGGTGAAGAAAATAGTTTTAGAATTAAAAGATCCAGAATATCTTCATAGTGTCTCACAGAGAAGGTTGAGAATCAAATAGTGCCTGAAAGGATTGTATTTGAACCAGATGATCTAATATGATCCTGGATTTTTTTAATCTTCAAATCTTGTATTCTTTATCTCTAAGTGAGCTGCTCAATCCTCTGTATAAAGTCATACCTTGTTTCTACCTGTCTAAAGCCCTTGGTGTCTGCAAAGATGCACATGTGGCCAGAGGGATTTTCTAGTGGGTCACTGCAACAAAATGCAGCCCCTGACTGAATTTCTGTCAATATCTGCTATTTTTAAATCAGTGGCACTAGAGAGAAGAAAGCAGGAGTCTGGCTAAGTCATACACAGTGGCTTCAGGCATTTTGCTTTCAGTCTTATGTAATGTCTCAGAAGTAGTTATTCTGGTCTTGAATGCTGTAAGCATTTCCCCACAGAAGCCCTGCTGAGTTCAGTGTAGCACAGATAAGGCTGAATTTAGTGTGATCAAACATGAGTCTGTGTGATTTTGCTTGAATTCCTACTTTTAAAATAGGTTTCTATTTAGTATGCATAAGGATGACAAAATCAGATCAGTGGTATGTTTCCAGTCAGACTGTGATTACAGGAAAGAGAAATCAAACTCAGATGAATTTGAAAAAAATAGTAGTTTTATGGTAGCAAGATCTTCATTTTTCAGTTGTTACTTTTTATAGCAATTGCATTTCCAAACACAGCTGAGAAATATCAACAAACCAGGCCATTCCACAAAAATATTTCACATGTGCATGTCTTGAGAGTTTTATAATATTTGTCATAGCTTATGGAATGTGAAGTCTCTCCTTGCACAGCTGAATACAATGAATAAACTGAATACCATTTTAAGTTGACATTACAAGGTAAACAACAGGAAACTAAGAGGAAATCATTGCTGTGTCCTGAGGCATATCAAAGATACTTTGGTATTTAAAGTTTAAATCAGTCCATGCTCTTACTATGAATGCCAGTGTGCAGCTGCACTGACAGCAGAGCTGTTGTCATAAAAGGGTCACTTTGAAAGTCATGAGGTTTGTTCAGCCTGAAATGTCATGAGTGAAGAAGATAAAAATCAGCTCTTGAATGTGAAACAACCAAAGGTGTGATAGCACACATGTAGACATAAAAGTACAGCAGTGAAAGGCAGCGTGAGTATTATTGCCTGAAATAGGCATTTACAGAAGCTTTGTGTGATATTTTAGCTTCTCCACTTACAGTGGATGTAAGAACTTCTAACACACATGGCCTCCCACAGAGGCATTATGCCAGTCCACTTTGAGAAAGAGTTTGAGCTTGCTTGAATGCAAAAAATAAACCCACTCTCTGTACCAGAAAAGTGTATGCAGTTAAAAGAAAGAAATAAACCCATGATGTTCTATATTTAGTTTTAAAGTTGTAGATTTGAAAGGTTAGGTTATTTTTCAAATTTTTTTATTATTCTAGAAGCATTTACAATCTTCCCAGCAGATAGGCATTCTTTGATAATGCTAAGTAGTTCCTGCATTGGATATGGAGGGTATTTGTGCAGAAATAACCTTTAGTTTTCCCAGGTATTTAGGAAAAGGCTTGGCTTGTTGATAGTTGTATGGCTTTTGTGGGCACAACAGCAGAATTAAAATATACTGCATAAATATCAGTTAAATATTCCAAATGTGAGTTATGGTTCTGTTCAGAAATTTGTAACAACCTGCAGACAGCACATACCAGTCCCAGCTGAAGATTTTCTGAGACCCCTGGCCCCATGCCCTGCCCTGTTGTGACACTCCCTTGCTCTCGGGTGCCATCCATCCAAAGCAGGAGTCCTTGGGACTCGCGTTTTGCCCTCCCAGCTGCAGCCCCATCACAGCCTGCCGTGTCAGTCCCTTTAACAGCTGTGGGCTGTGCAGCACAGCCAGGCAGGCTCATTTACCTCTCCTTCTCTGGTTTTCTCCAGCAATGGAAAAGCTGCTGCCTACCCCTGGGGGCAGGAGTATTGTCAACTACTTCTACCAAGTCAAGTACTTGAGAATTTATCTTTCGGTTACTTTGAGTGAACAAACTGATTTTTTAGGCTATTAAGAAATAAGACTAGAATTGTCTTCAATATTCATTGAATTTTTATTGGGGGGGAGGATAACATGTCCCTTGAATATATTAAATACAGTGTCATTCAACATATATTTTGGGATTCATACCTGATTTACGTTTTGTTTGAATTCTCTCTCTTAAAAAGCAGCATAGAAAAAATGTGTAGCTTTTAACGGTTCTGCAGCAAAGGTGATTTAAATTCTTTATAATTAGTGGCAGTTCCAAAGAAAAATGAACCCCTAGTATTTGAAAGGTAATTGTATCTGTTGAATAAAGGAATTGCTGGAGGTGACACCTGGAGTTCTCAGCAGCAGGAAAACTTATGAACTTTATCCCGCTAACAATAGATTTAAAAAATTATCTTAATTGAAGCTTTCAAAATGTGAATGCTTTGACACTTGACAGCACTCCTCCTACCTGAACTAGCAGCTTTTCCTGAATGATCATTAATTAGTTGCTGATGGCTCACAACTCCAATCCTGGAGAAATTTTCTGATGCAAAAATACACCCATGTGTTTGAGAGGTCCATGTAACCATGAAATAAAACATTTATTCAAAAGTGACCTAGGTTCATTATTCAGATTAATAGGGATTGGATATGGAAAGCCTAGTAAAAAAAAAAATTAAAAAAAAAACACAAACCAAAAAAAAAACCAACAAAAAAACCCAAAAAAACCCCAAAACTATTTTTTTCTGTGAATTCATAGAAAATGGTTATACTTGCAAAACTGCAGACTAATAAATATATATAACAGTAGATATAGAATTAATGAATGTAAGGCAATTAAAATATTTTATTTTCCATATTCCCAGGCACAATGCACAGCAAAGAAAAGTTTTCTGTTCATCTCATCTATTTCTGACTGATCTCCATGGCTAAGATCTAAATGCAGAAGTTTATTGTTCAATGTTGCAATGAACACTACTCTGGAGTCCAGGCAGGGTTTCTTGGTAGCCAAGGCACTGCATAGAAAGATGAATAAACACCAGACTTTCAGAGGAAACAGACTTTCAGAGGAAAAAAATAGGTCAGGAGACTACATGAACAAGGGTAGTCAGTGCCAGTTTGACCAAGCAAATAGTCAAAGCAGTTGCTTCCTTTAAAACTCCAGATGTTGTCTGTCCTACTCCAGAAACTTCACTTTTTTGGAACCAGAGAGTTGTGGCTTATGTGATTTCTTTCTGAGTTTCATCACAAAAAAGGCTTATACTGTTCATCACAGATATTTATTATATTTGTTTTGGTTATTGGTCACAGTAAGGAATTTTTTTTTGTTATTATATCTTACATTATTATCTTATGTCTTTCTTTTGTCATTATCTTAGTTCTACAACTACTGCTCCTTATACCTTGGTCACCATCCTGTAGCAGCCACCAATTTCTTTAATAACTGGCCTTTGAGGCCATGTGTCCTAAAAACTTCAACAGTTTGCAGAAATCATAAACAGTGAAGACGTGGTCTGTTACCCACCTTAAACAGGAGAAGGACAGGGACAACTCTTCAGTCCCAGCTGAAAATTTGGCCCACTATATTTGCTGTTGGCATCCTTCAGGATGAATGCAGCTATACAATTACATAATTGTGCACTGCTAGCATGAATAATTCGTTTGATAAATTATACTGACTTTACAAGATTTCTTTAGCTTGCAGGTTCACAACCAGCAGCATTTTGTGCTAATGGTCTGTCAACTTGAATTCCGAACAGGAAATCATGTCTGATGGTTTTAGATTTCTTTCAGAATATATTATCATTGAAGTAATAAACCTAGAATAGATAGGGGTTGGTTTATTTCTTCTTTTCAGTCCTCATACAGTGATGTGACTGTATGAATATTTCTCTTACCTAAGACTGAACATGAGCCTTTAATTTAGGTATTTCCACACTACTTCCATCTGTATAGTGGATGAATATACAAGGGACACTTCCGTGCTTTTATTATAGGAAAATCTCTTTCATCATTGTTTGCATAATTGAGATAATTGGTTTTAACAATTTAATATGAACAGAAGTGCCTAATTATCATTGTTACTGAGAATAATTATAAATTTAATTTTATTATATAGTCTCACAGTCATAGTTCAGTAAAAAAATGTTCTTCATATTAAAATAGAACAGAAAGTTGGGCTGTAATTAGATTTGTGATGTTATAAGGTAGATCTGAATATATGGCGGAAATGTTGAAAATACTATTAACTGTTTATGTAGTTATAAGTTGAGTGTATTTTTTTAATTGCGTTTTATTCTTTGGTAGCTATGCAGCATAATTGTGAAGCAAAAAGAAATGTTGCCAAGAACTAGAGGAGAAATCTAATGTTATTTTATTCTTTGGTATCTATGCAGCATTATAATTGTGAAGCAAAAAGAAATGTTGCCAAGAACTAGAGGAGAAATTTAATGTTGATGTTCAGTTTTTACAAACAAAAGCCAAGACCAAAAAATATCTAACAGCAATAATAATAAAAAATACCAAAACCAAAAATTTACCAAATATCCCAATAGACTGAAATTGTTACCAAGAAAAACAAAAAAAACAATGTATTCATTTTGTTCAGAATGGCCTACATACTGCTGCTTTGTCTTACAGTAAAAGAGGAAAAATTTTAAATATTACATTAAATTAAGAAATTAAAATAAATTCAAGATTAAATATATTTCTTATGTTTACAACCAACGATTGTATTTCAAAGGGAATTGTTATAACGTATCTAAAGAAAAATATCTTTAAAGTACTGAACATATTTGGATTCATCAGTTATATGATAAATATTTTGTTGAAAAAAATTTCAGAAAAAAATTATTCAGTCAGTAAAGGATTGCTCACAAAATTCTGCTTGAGTGCACTGACTTATGGAAGTAAAAATTATAGGAAAATACATTAATTAGTATTCAAGAGGGAGAGAATTTCACTGAGAAGGAAATTATCAGGTGGTTCAGACAAGGGTATTGTGGTTTTTTGCATGGAATAACTGCTGTAGAACTAGTTACCTAAATGGACCTAGAAAGAATTTTGTGTGATTTATTATATTTTATGTAACATCCTTGTTATTGTATGTCAACCATTTTAGTGTAAATTATTTGATGAGAAGCAAGAAATAACATTTTAATTACTGAGGTTAGAACAGAGTGAAGTAATATTTTTGTTCTGCACCATTGCTTAGTTTGTTTGTTTTATTTTCCCTGAATGCTATGGGTTGCCTTGCACCAACAAAGTTCAGAATACCTCCAGAAATGGCTTTCTAAATGCTGTTGGAATAGGTTTTATATAGATGCTAAACCAAAGGCCAATTAATCAATGAAAAAAGTCTTTCACACAAAACTGAATTAAAAACTAGTCCTTAATAATTATAAATACAATTTATTATAATATCAGAGTTTGCAAGATTTTGTATTATTTGTGTGTTTTAGTTTGGTCTTATCATTTGCACTTTTTATTTGCCACAGACTGCTTTAAATGTCTTTTACTCTAGTGGCCTTTAATCTAAGGCAGAAAAGATTCAAATGGTACAAATTAATGTGGTTAATGATCTATACAATTTTCTACAAACAAAGCGCCTGTTTTACTTAATTATCCTGTGGAGAAAAGCAGCAGACAGCTAGAAAAGCCTGTAGCATGAAGCTGTGACTCAGTACACCCCTGTCACACCTTCTGTTCCCAGTCCTCTCAGCAGGATTAGCTGGGAGTACAGCTGTCATATCTGACTGTAATGTCATATTTGGTGGGGTATTATTCAATCAAATACAAAGTACAAGTTAAAATAATCTAACAGGTGACAGAACACCTTTATAAAGATTGAGATATCTATTTTGCAAAATTTTTATTCTATCTGTAGACCGACAGAAATGGAAGAAACTCAGTAGCTGCATTGCATGGCCCCCTAGCAGTATTCCTGAAGTATATTTTCCCATGGGAGTTTTGTTCATTGGTTAGGTCAAGGTTCGTTTGTTTGTTTGTTTGTGGTTTTTAAATAACTAAAGCTGGGTAGAAACTAACAGCCTTTTGCTCTCCCACTGAAGAGCATTGGGTTGTTTTTCCAGCAGTTTTCTTCCAGGAGTTTTGTCTCACTTCCACTGCCTCTCTCCCAGATTTGCTCTCTAGAGGTCCCTTGGCTTGCAAATAGCAAAACCTTTCTTTGGGACAGTACTTTGTCTCCCAACCCTATTAGGATGTATCAGTCTTCCCTACATGCCCTTTCTTGCAGAAAAAGTCATTTTGCTTGATCATATCTGGAGCTCCACAGACTTCTTTTTCTCCCCAAAACAGAACATTGTTGCAAGGTCTGTTTTCTCAAAAATTTGAAGCCTCCTTTTCTCAAAGCATGGAGTTGAAAGTCTGGGAGCCCTTGCCTTCATCAGCCTTTTTGGGATTCCCAGATTCCCTGTAGAGCAGAATTTGGGGTGCTGAGAGCTGCAGGAGGTCGCTAGGCTGGGTGGCCATGGGTGACCCTTCAGGTGGGGCTGGGAAGCCTCTGGCTGCCATGGGGCCACTGCCTGAGCACACCAGGGCTTGGCTTGGGTGGGTGTTGAAAGATGAGCTGCTAGCTCAGGGAGTTCCTTTCCCTTTAGTGGCTCTTAAGGCACAAAGTTTCTGTCACCTTTAGAGGTGATTTACCACTGTGATAAATCTCCCTGATTTGTATTAGGCATTTATTCTTGTAACAGTCTCATTTCATAAATCATATATATAGCCATAACATAAATTCCCAGTTAGGTACTGGATAAAAACAGAATGAGGAGTTCAGCATTTTTCTTCCTTTCTCATGTCTTCTGTATTCAGGTTTTTGCACTGACTCATGTAAATTCTGCTGAGCAATATTTATTCATAACTGCTCACTGAAAAAGCCAGTAAATATGAGCACCTGATTTTTCCTGAGGAAACACATTGATACTTGTGTAAACTTATATATATATTTGAAAATCTATAGCATGGATACTAAGAATATTTTTCCTGTCCTAACATTCAAATTTCATGCATAAAAGAGTACTCGATTGAAAGTCTGGATTTTTACCAGCACATGACATTGATTCTATGTGTAACTGGACTAATTACAGATATAAATTAATACAGAACACAGAAACAGAAGTATTTATGCATGTCTAATTGTTTCATGTGGGTTTGATCTTGTTTTATTAAACACCTTATTGATGTACAAGTCCTGCAGTAAGACATTTGTAGTTTCCAATAGATGTAGAATCCTAACAGGTATAACAATCTTTCTTTACTAGCACTGCAGTATGTTAAGAATTTTTTTATTATGTTCACTGTAATGCTAAAAAGAAAAAAGTATTAGAAATTAATCACTGTAATTATGTGGTCAATGCATTACCTATTTAAATTCATGTTTGGAAGCTACTTTGCTGAAAAACTCCTACAGGAAATCCTAACATACACTTTCTTGTTTTATGATCAGAGCTAAAATAAAGCTGCTTCACTGAAAATTATATGGAAAGCCTTCCAGGGAAAAAGACAATGCCAGGTTCATCCTCCATGAGAAAGATCATCAGGTGGCTTTTTGTTGATTTCACCCACATTCAAATACATGTTAAAGTTGCAAAACTCGTGACAAAGTGTTTAAAGACTATTGCAAAAATACAGTGCTTTGGTTGGATTGCTTCTGGCAGTGGTTTGCAAGCTTCCATGTTTGTGCACAGGCTAGTACAGACCCATCTGGCTTAGTGATTCTGCAGGGTACCTTGCAGAGACTGACCCTGAGAAGTGGTTGGTGAGATGTCAGTACTGTGATCTCTGCTCAGACCCAACTTATGTAGTCAAAACATAATACAGCATAACACAGCTTCCTTCAGCCCCAGGCCCACAGATTTGTATCTCAAAGAGCAGTGAGTTCCAGGAGAAAGGGTCTCCTTGAGCACATCCCTGACATCTTGAAATGACTGAGGATGGAATCCTGGGGCTGTAAGTTCAGCTCATCTCAGGTACCATCACTGACTGTGACTTTAAGGTTTACAGTTTTCCTTCAGCTCTCCCAAATTTCTTTTTCCCTTCACTCAGTTGCAGAGTGTGTTTTTCAGTGTGTGGCCCTTGGGAGGCATTCACATGCCCTCCTCTTCAGCTTAAGGTCGGGTCTGTGCTCTTACAGGCACACAGCAATCGACAGCAGTGACCTGGCTTCATTCCATTTCTTGTTGACCTGACCTGACTTTCACATAACTCATGTATCACTCTTCAGGCTCCTTGGTTCCTCCTTATGATTCTTTTAAGTCATCCCTCCACAGAAGCTGACTTTCTGTTTTGTGGTGCTGTGGTTATACTTCTCTAGACCATGAGAAAGCTGAGAGGTCTGTCTGTGCCACCCTTCCCATTTCTCCACAGAATTTTTGGAAGTTAGTGATAGTTGATATGTTCTTAGAAAATAAATTGGAATTTCAAGGAACCTGTTTCCAAGATAGTGCCCATGCATTTTTATTTCCATTACACTTATGCTTTCTGATAGGTTTCTGTCCTTTCATACTTTTTTTTTTTTTTTTTGCCTCTGGCTTTTTTTCTTGTGTCCAATATGTATTTTTCCAAATGCTGCTTCCAACAGCATATTTTATTATTCTGACAAGAACAGCAACACCTCTGTAGATTGTCCTACAGCAAAGGCATGACAGAATAAATGATCATAAATAATCTTACACAATTTCTGTGTTTCCAGTCCTTCAGTTCCTCTCTCCAAGGGACAAGTGTCCTGGCAAACTGCTTCATATGGTATTTAAAACCCAAACCCGATTCTGACAGAACAGATGTGATTGCTGCCATTTGAACCCAAATCTTAAGAGTATGATAGAATGGCCCCTGGAAGCCACCACCAAGCATTGATAGACCCCGTGTTGCTGGAATTTTGTTAAGTTATGGGGGTTCAGATACTTTTTCTACACATTCAAACTGCTGCTGGGAGAAGTTACCCTTTTTTAGTCACAGAATTCTGATACGCATATGTCTTGTAGAAAGATAAAAAGCTGCAGTTTGGATGGCTTAAACTCTCCATATCTCAGTTTCCTATGTATAAAGTAGGAGTAAATAAATTTATTTATTTATTCTCTATTTTTTGGGTGTAATTTATGCTGTCACTCTTTGGCACAGAAAGTTCTGTTGAAGGCTTTGCTACCACTTCAGATATGCTCTCACAAAAAGTCACCCAAGCTCATCATGGAGAGTAGCTCTTTGCTGCATCACATTGCCTTTCTTTTATGCACATATTCATGGCTTCTGCATCTGGAAGAATGTCTGACAACACTTGTCATCTGCATGTCATGTTGCATGTTTGCAAGTCCCTCTCTCACACTGCTCACAGGAGCTTCGGGTGCATGTTTAAGCTCAGGGCCATTGAGCACACAGGGATACATAAGGATGCAGCCCTATAATGCACTTAGAGATGTATTCCCAAATGTCCAAGGGTAAAGGTAGTGCAAAAGATTAGCACATACACAGAGGAAAGATGTGCAAGGAGAAAACCCAGTGGATGGATAAGTCTGTAGTGGTGCTTTCTTATTAATTTGAAAATCTTTTGGAGGTCAATATTTCTATAGAGGCTTTTGAAAGTAAATATGTCTATAAATATTGTTTTGGTTGTTTACACTATCTTGTTAAAATGCTTAAAACTGAGGAAGGACTTACATAGTCTTACACAGTGAATATGGGTCTTGCCTACAAAGCTGAATGGTGAGACAGGTAATACCAGCACACTTGAGGACCTAAAGGCAGAAACTGGTAAGAGCAGAATACTGGTGTTACTAGTTGTACAGTTCTTCAAACTGTAATGAAATAATTCTACAAGTAGGTATATGTGCAACGTGTAACATTAACTGAATTATGTAGCTGATAAAATAAGATCCAGGTTTTATTCTCTAAAAATAGAAATATTTATATGGAAATATCAGATGGGAATGAAGGAAGCCAAAGATCATAAACTGAGACTCTCAGATATTAGACAGCTACTCCCTGGGGCTTACTGTCAGGCCTGCAATATGCCAGTGCTGTACAAAATAGTCCACTGCCTGAGTGGAAGGAAACACATCACAAATGTGATATTCAACTGCAGTTGTTATTATGGAGGTCAGAGTCCTTGGCTGATGGGAGAAATAGACCTCAGCAGAAGTGCCAGCAGTAACTGGTAAGGGAATGTATTAAATAAGCATCAATGACAAATATACTCATAGGGAAGCAAAAGTTTTGTCTTTTTTATTGCTGAAATAAAGCGCGTAATAATTATAAAAATATAGGAGTTAGTCTCTTTGGAGCCATCTTTCCAACTGTTAAGATCTAAAGGTATTTTGGAGTATCTCTGAATTTTCAATTTCAAGCATTATAGTAGAAACAATAATTCTCATTTTGAATAAACAGTTCATCACATGATGCTCTGGAAGCTGTTGTGTGGATTCACTGCTCTGTTACCTTCTTGTCATCCCTGAAAAGAATGTCAAACAGGAGATGTGATGGCATGAAAGAAAGGAGTGTCACTTCTCTCAAATAAGGTTTTCACAGATCGTATCTGTTTCAGGAGGCCCTGCAGAGAGGTGCAGAGCAGTGCTAGTCATGGAGGTGTGCCTCACAAGGCTCGTTCATCTCTGCTGATGGGTGGGGGACTTTACTAAAACCACTGTCTTGTTGGGCCCTGTTTCAGGTGGGATTCCCTTTGTCCTCACTGGAGAGCTTTTCCAGCAGTCACAGAGGCCAGCTGCATTCATGATAGCTGGGACAGTCAACTGGCTCTGCAACTTCGCCGTGGGACTGCTCTTCCCCTTCATCCAGGTACTCAGCATCCTTGGTAATCCATGCGCACTGATATCACTGCTGTGCACAGTTCCCTTGAGGTTTTGAAAGCCTGACCTAGTCCATGGGGCAGCCCCAACTCCTCCAGCAAGTGGATGTTTCTGTGTGGTTTAATAGGATTTTCTTCCAGAAGATGAGGAGTGACTGTTTTAGTAGGGTTAGATCCTCCCTTCCAGCCCAGCTGGCCAGGCACTTCTGGTTCTACCAGCTGCCTCCATGGCAGCTGGGCAGGGACAGAGAACAAGATCCCAAATCTAGGGACATTTACTCAGAATACTTTTATTTAGGTAGGTATTTTGGTTATTTTTGTTGTTGTTGTTGGTGGTGGTTTTGGGTTTGTTGTTTTTTTTTTTTTTTTTTTGCAGGGGTGTATTTTTTTTTGTTCTGATTTTTTGTTGTTGTTGTTGTTGTTGGTTTTGTTTTTGTTTTTTTTTTTGCAAGGGTGTATTTTTTTTGTTCTGATTTTTTGTTGTTGTTGTTGTTTTGTTTTTGGGGGGTTTTTTGTTGTTTTTTGGTTTTTTGGGTTTATTTTTTAATTATCTAGTGTATTTTTTTTTGTTCTGATTTTTTGTTGTTGTTGTTTTGTTTTTGGGGTTTTTTTTGTTGTTTTTTTGTTTTTTGGGTTTATTTTTTAATTATCTAGACACATTTCTCCAAAATTGCAGTTTCTGCCTCCTGCACAAAACTGGGATAACCGTGAATTCTGCTTAGCTGTCAGATTTTAATTCAGGCATCTCAGGACAATCCCTGCTTGTTCTGCTAATGCTACCTGACAGATCACCTGGTGAAAACTGCTTAAAAAGACACTCAGTAGATTCAAATTAAAAGGCAAACTGCCTTTTATAATTTTCCACATGCATATTAAAGCTTCTTGAGTGATTTAGTATACATCCATATGAAGTTTGCTGTAGCCTTGGGGAATTTATCATTATGTGTCATAAAAATATCCAGTTGTGTGATTAGAAAATTATCCAGTTTAGTTTTAATGAAGATAAATTATATTTCCAGCTTGAAGGTTTTTGGGGGAATTTTTTTCTTCTTTTAAAGAAGAGAGAAATAAAAAGAGAAAAAGCTCAGAGTTTGTACCTAAAGATGAAAGCAGTGTTACTCAGACTTTGATTTTTAAAGCTTTTTCACAAGATCAAACTAGAACATCTCCTCTTTCCTAAGCTTTAACTTTTTTTCCTATTTCAGTCAACCTTATTCTCAAAATTCAGTTTATGAGTCACCACTTTCTTCACATAAAGGCAATATCTTCTTAGCTCATTTTACCTTAACCAGGAAAAAAATCTTTAAGTTACCTTCACAGGATAATGCATAATCCTGCCTGTGTATTTAAATACTAACCTGATTGCTTGAGAAACAGCAGCCACTTTTTTTGATCCTTGGTGTGCTTCTACAAAATTATTCCAAACATTTGGGAAACAAATCTGTTAAGTTTAGGGTTACTAAAAAAATCAACCAGTAGTTAATTTTCCAAATGTCACCAATTAACTAATTTGAATGACTAGATTTTTGCCCTTCAACCATCTGTAGATAAATATAATCAAAAAGTGGCTTGAGTCATACATTAAAACATATGGATGAGATTGAAAAGCAGTAATACAAATCAATTTTTGACAAATTAAAAAAATAAAAGTTGAATGTGGTTTCTCTTCCAGGCCTCATCACTACCTGTTTGAGGTGCTGAAATGTGAACAGTAAATCAGAAAATAGAATGTATATATATGTGGAAATGGGTGCAATGAGCTGAAGCAGGCACAGGGAACAACAAACCTGCAGAAAAGTATAATCTAAAAGGCCAAAAACTTCTGGTGCAGTAGAATAGGTTTCTTGTGTTAAAGAAATACTCTTCACTAGCAATAAGTTTTTAGTGATACACTTCAGTAATCCAGTGGTTTAGCAGAACCTTAAATTACATGTTATCTGGAAAAAGTTTCTGTTTATTTTTTGTAAATGTGTTGCATAAATACAGAGAATTACTAAACATCAATAATTACCAAATAATGTCCCAACCTGCTATTTTCATTACCTGCTGATACATTTTTATTTCATATTTCAAGTTGTGCTATTATATTGTTATGAGGCACTTAAAGACTACATGGTAAATTAGTAATATATTGTAGGGAAATGTATCAGATTTCTCCAGAAGTTTTCTGTCATAATAATTTCTCTTTGTAGAAAACTGGGCAGTCTTTTTGATGTCAAAGTCTCATTGTATATTCAGTACATATTCAAGAAATAGTTAAATTGCTATGTATATTTTTCATTTTCAAGAACAGCTCATCTTCAGACTTTCCTCCTAATACAAAAGTTTCTAATAAGTGGGGAATGCAGAGGAATATGATCAGGGAACTGCTATATGGAAAACTGATTTGACCCTTAACTGGGGTTTGACCAAAATAATCTGATTGGATCAGTGATCCAGAAGGAGCTCAGTATCACATGGGATAAAGGTGCTACAAGCCTTGAAGTCTTAGTTCAAACTGCCTATTAGTACCATGCTAAGACCTTTCAAAAACTAATTTATTTGTGCCTGTGAAGTAGTACTTCTGAGTCATTATACTAGATTCTGGAGGTTTTCTTTTACTTCTGCTTTATTTCTTCCTTAGTTTTACACTAAAGATTTTCATTCTCATGCCTCAAGATTCATTTACTCAGCAAGATTATCTTTTGCTTGTCCTTATTTCCTTACTGTGTAATAGTATCCCTTGACTTTTCCTATTACTTAGCACAAGGATTTCAATAACAGGTGTGCACAGAAAGTTATGCATAGTCTCCCTGAGCAAGGTGTTTCAAGCTTCTTCAAATACATTGGATGTTCCATGTAATGACAGTGTCCCTATATTAGGGGAAAAGGTTGAAGTTCCCCTCAAAGATGAGAAAATAAAATGTGGGCTATCAGAGAGTTAGATATGCTTATCTTAATTAGAAGGAACCCACTTCAGGGATACAATATAAGGATCTGTTACATTTTTATGAAGAGATAGTGAGGGTGTGAAGGTCATGGTTGAAATTGCAGTTCATGTCTAACAATGTATTTTTTACTTAGGAATTACGTTTCATGAGCATTCTACTTTAGTGCTCTGTCCTTCTTTATTGTCTGTCCTGCACTTTCAGCAGAACCTTAAGTTATGTGAACAGAAGAAGGACAAAGGGGAAAGGACACAAGCCCTTATCCATTTGTTTCACTGCATTATATCAATTTGAAGGAAAGTGAACTCAAATGCCTACATGAATAACAGTTTTTTTCTGCTGATCAATTTTGTAAGACATTGAACCATTTTCACTTGACCTCACCACTTCAAAGGCCAGTTTGACCCACATCTCATGACACTAATCTTCATGGCAACTTCCAAGTGCAAGGAGCCTTTGCTGGTGTCAGGGGCTGTGACTTTGCAAGTTGAGTGTTTAGAGTCACATTTGGCATTTGCTGAGAAGAACAAAAAGTTTTGTTTTAAAAATATTAACGTGTTAGGTTTGTTAAATTAATTCAGATTTTTTTCATTTTCTCATTTATTTTGCTGTATCTTCTCTAGAATATATGTTTTCCTGTTTCCAGTATCACAGTCCTGCTTACAATTTAACTTTTGTTACAGAGTGTGTTAAGTCAGTAAGCAGCCATTGCTAAATAGCACGTAATGATCCTCTCAACTCCTTTTAGATTCCTGCAGAATATGGTGTTCACAGCGTGCAACCTATTAACAGGAAGACTGTTCTCAGCTAGATTGCTTCAAAAGTAACAAATTGTACAGGTTTTTAAATTAAAACCAAAATTTTGGCCATTTCAGTGTTAGGATTTTTTATTTGTTTCAGTTTACTTTTTAGCTTTCAAAAATTAGCTCTTTTTCTCATTCATTTTGGGCACTTAAAGTCAGTTCACAATGCTAAAAATTAAGTATTCTTTACAATTGTATTTAAAGGGAGATGGGGGAAATGCCTGTACATTCTCTCTAATGTGTATAGCAGGCCCTCACAAGCTGGGGATAGGTTTGTTCATCTCTTTGCTTAAGAAAATGTGGAAGAGCTGCACCTACTTATTCATACATGTTTCTTATGCAGCTCTATTTCATCCTCAAAGTCAGGCCTGATTGCTTGCCATGCCTGGGATCTGATTTGAGGGAATTGCCCGATTACTTCAACTTTGATTCTATTTTGTGGTAATTGCAGGCATGTCTTAGGTAAATAATTTCTTGGTTTTCCTTTTTTTTCCCACAAATACAAAGCCTTGATTATCTGCAGAAAAGACAAAAATGAGTAATTCAGGATTCAGCTGGCCAGAATTTGCAGAAATGCTGTTTTTCAAATGGCCTCCTTAGAAAGCTGGTATTAAAATAGAAGGTGATGCATTTTAAAGTTTATGCTTAACTATTAAATATCCTGTATAGCAATAGTCTTCACCAGCCTCAAAAATCCAATGTAAATCCTGTTTTGAAGAGGTTTTATTAGTTTGCTGACCTAGTAAGTGCTTCCCTCAGGAGACTGCATCAATAAGTGTGTCTGCTGTTCTTTTGCCCTCCCCATACACCTGATGGAGCAGGTGACCCTCAGTAACTCCAGAAAGCCTGGTCCTTCAAGGATCCTCACTGTGTATCTGCCCTTGTTTGAATGGATATCTACCAGGGGACAGCACTGTTGCTGTTTAGGAATCCACCTGAAACTCTGCTCACCTTTGAACCTTGGGTGTTCCTGCAGGAGGTTATGCTGAAGGAAATGCTAAGGGGAAACAGCTGCAAAGCACAGGCTGTTGTAGAGCTTTGTTCTGACCTCCTCCTGCCCTTTGGGTTTCTAACCATGCTTATAGGAGCCTGGCTTCAGGTTCTGCTAAGGAAACATTCCCAGCTCTGGCAAGGCTGTCTGGGCTTGGGGGAGGAGAAGCAGCTTTGTTCTGAAAAGGTGCAGGGTGTTCTGAACCTGAGCAGCCTGTGCAGGCAGTGTGAAGAGAGCAGCATGAGTGGATGTGTCACTGGGACATGGATGGGGCTGCCTTGGAGCTTCCTGCAAGCCCAGGGCTGCTGCTGCTGCTGCTTGCAGCAGAGTGTGAGGCAGTAACCTTTCCTTACGTGAGGAAATGCAGAACTACAGAAACCACTCACTTTCCTTAATTTTTTTTTTCTCTATTTGCTTAGAACTTCCATTCAGAATTGCTTTGCTTTTACTTCTTCCTCTGACATTCCCTTCCTGTTTTACCTGCCCCTTCCAGCTGTTCAGAGGTGGTATGTTTTGCTAAATTGAATACTTGTATGCACCAGAAGAGTCAAGCTACTCTTCTGGTGGATACAAATATTCAATTTTTTGACCGCTGACGCTCCTACTCCATGTAGCACGTGAAATACTGTCACAAAGCATAGAAAAAGGATTTACCTTTTCAATTTTATCACATATGTTGTCATTATTCTTGTATCACTGACAATGTACATGTCAGTGAAGAATCTTGAGGCCATCCATGTCTGTAGGTCCAAATTCCCAGAGCTGCAGAGTATCCGTGCTTTGTCACCAAAGACTTTAACTGAAGTTCTTCCTCAGCTTTTTACTCCCACCCCAGCCCAGGATAAGCAATATTCTGTGGTTTTACTTCTACAGTAGCAGCAGTAGGCTCACCTCTAGCACACTGGAAGGAGTAAAACAGAGGAAATACAGGTTAATTAGGAGATTATGGTGATTACAGTTATTAGTGAAGTACACGGGTTTCATGGACATAACATAAATAATATCCAGTATAAATTTAAAAAGTACACTTATCTCATGGAACAAAGATCCTGTTTCCTGGCAGATCTGTCTATCAGTACCTTTTCTGTAGTAGCCATTGTTCAATAGCTCAGCATTTACTGCATTTCACCACATTATCTCACCTTCTATGTTCCCTGATGGGCATGTCAGATACGTTTGGGCCAATCTATTGCTTGTTCCACCCCTCAGATCTTTCCTCCAGCACCAGGCAATTCAAAATACATCAAAAACAGATAAAAATGAATTAAACATCCAGGCTGAACTGTATCCCACCTATGTCCCATTTAAGGTTTTTACTGAGTTGGGATTTGTGATTTAACATTTTCCTCCCCCTTTACCCTGTATTTCTGTCTTACAACCTATATCAGTGTGCAGTGCATATGGAAGGTTTCATGTTTATAATGAGTAATTTAATCAGTATGTGATGTTCTGTGCCAAATGCAGGTTTGGGTGATATAAATTGAACTGTGGTTGACTTATAAAAGGCTTATGAATGAGTGGTTTTCTTTGCTGCGAGTGTAAAATAATAACCAGCTTTAAAAAAATATTATAACTGAAGAATGGCTGGTGATGAAAGGGCTTTTTGTGGTCACCCTGCAGTGTTCCTCCTGTCTGGGAATTATGGGCCTGTTGGACAAATCCTGCAGGACCCAATACACCAAAACACCCACTTATAACAAAGTTTAATTTTTAGCTTACTCTCTGTGAAACTTCAGTGGGAGGTCCTTGAGGGCTACTTTGTAAGGAATTGCAGAAATTAAGAAGAGTATGATTATTACAAATAAATATAAGTACATTAGGTAAGATAATTGCAAACAAGACATGCAATCATGAGTGTTTAGTTAAATTAGAAGAGGTTTACTTATATATGAATCAAAGATAATAAGCACTAATTTATTTAGCTCATGGACAGCAAAGAAATCAAGAGGAATTAGAAAGGGGAGACAAAGTTGTGGCTCCACCACCAAGAGACACAGGTAACTTATTACATTTGGTTGCCATGTTTATTTATATGAGGTATTAATGGTTCACTTCCGTAATGGAAAATGTGTAATTCAGTGAAATTTTAAGAAGTGAAAAATATGATTCTGGGTTGAAATTCTGCCATTCAGCTGAAGAACAATTACAAATGCGGAAGATCCACATGTAAAATTTAAATTCTTAGCATGACAGGATGATTTATGAGGCACTGCAAAATTATTTTCTCCTGTCTCCTACATCCTTTTGCTTCTGCCTCTGTATAAGCTATTTGTTCTATTAAGTTCTATTTGTTACATGCCAGAATATTCCCCCCTCCCATGTTACCCATGGTGTTTGGCTTCTGATTGTCAGCTTGCTTAGGACTTCATGCTTCTAGGATTTAATGAAAAAGCATTGATGATCTCTAGAGTCCATAGACAATATCACAGAATGCATTTGCTAGCTTTTCCTGTTACAGACAGGATTTGAAGCACTGAGCTAGGTAATGAATTATCCGCAGAAACAGAGAACATTGTGACTCGGCAGGCTGGAAATCAGCCATGGTATTAAAAAGCAGCTGCAGGAAAGGTTTTTTCCATTCTTTCTTTCTTGTTCCACGCAGGAATTAATGTTCTTCTTGCACACCACGCATGATGCATAATGAGCAAGTGAAACATAAAAATAGTGCCAAGAATTGCATACACCTTGAGCACCAAAGCAGGGAGCTAAACCACCTGCAGTGTAGGACTGGTGTGACTAACGAGGCATGATGAGAGTCTGTTTCAAAAATGTGTAAAATGGAGGTTACTGGCTCTGTCTTACTTGTTTCAGTTACATACCTTTAATGGCATCTATAAATATGTGTGTTGAGGAAGACAGGTCTGCTTCTTCTGTCCTGTGTGGCTTTCCCTGGGTTAACCTCAGCCTTGCAGCACCTGAGGTGATGTGTGAGGAGTTTGGCTCTCCTTGGGTTTGCTGTTCATGACCTCACACAAGGCACCACAGAAATGTCACCTTATTTTTGGAGTAACCCTTTCCGGTTTAATTCAGCCTTGTTAATAAAAACAATCAGAAAAATATGGGTAAGTTGGATGTTTGAGAGTGTTAATCAATAGAGGAGGAAGGGAGGTTTCCTCAAATGTTGCAAGTGGCTTTTGTGGAGCCATAATATAAAACCTTTTCCAAGTTCAACAAAGTTCATATGGTATTTATCAAATGTTTTTTCACAATTGTACTGCTGAAAGGTAATTGGTAGCTGCTAAATGATCTAATAATCACCAGGCAGTTTCAGTGAAGTTCAACTCCTACTGGCTGGTTGGAGCCTTTATAATCAATTTATAAATGAACTTCTTTACATCTACTCTCTTTACTTTTGCAGTAAAATCCATAACATTCAAATATGATCTGTACTTTGCATTCCCTTAACTAACTCTTACACTTTCTAGCATAAAAAAGAAATGCATTTTATGGATTTTTTTTTTTCCTGCTGTGAACTCCTGTAACCATAAGAGTGATAACAAATGTGTGCTATTTGGGGTTTTTCCCTCATTTATTTTGCAAATCTCAAAGGCTGTAACTGCTGTGATGAAGACGCCCCTGGCTATGGCAGTTTTTCCATGGGTTTTGCAGAGGTGCACAGCACTGCTAAAGCGTGCCTTAGTTCCTGGTTCTGTGTGCAGAACCACCCAGAAACATCTGCCTTGTTTCCAGAGACCCCGGGGCAGTGCCAGGCTCAGCTGAGCACAGTGCAGGATTCCTGTTCTCCCCTGCTCTTCCCCAGCTCACTCCGGTGTCTCCCAGCACTGCCCAGATTGCAGCTCTGTGTGCCTGTGCCAGGAACCTGCTTTGCTGTCGACAGGCCACAGGCAGTGTTGGAAGAACCAAAATTTCATGCATTTTTATGAACTTCTCAGCGCTCCAACTAGCAATGAGTGCCAGTACTGTACTTGGTTAAAAATTGCTCCATACGCCCCATTTTTTCTTTCAAACCATTCCTGCTTTTTTTCTGAATTTTTTCTCTTTTGTAATGACCATCTCCTGTTTTCTATTCACAGGCTGGTTTACAGACCTACTGCTTCCTAGTGTTTGCTGGCATCTGCTTTGCAGGAGCGGCCTACCTGTTTTTTGTCCTGCCTGAAACAAAAAATAAGACATTTCATGAGATCAGCCAAGCATTTGCCAAAAGGAATAAAGTAACTTTAGAAATGCAAGAGATGAACCACTACCCAGGAGAGAAGAAACCAAGTGAAGAACAAGAATCAAACTTCACATCTTCAGTGGACAATGGGGAAACCGTAAAAGGGATTGTGTAAAGCCAGGATGTTCTTTCGGGGGATGGGGGAAAGCGTGCTCTTTTCATTTATAGCAGTGCACAACTTGTATATTTTATGAACATCATGAACCGCTTCTCCCTTGGAAATGTTCTAAGTGAGTCTGGGTGAACTCATTAGCAGCTGGGGTAACAGTTGAGACAGTGAGGGGTGGGAGGAGAGGCAACTGATGAAATAAATGAGATGGAGTTTCCTTGGCACCTGTGAAGCAAGTGCTGTGCTGAGTGGGATGGGGAATATAGACTTGGAGATGTGAAGGGCAGTGGGGAGCCAGGGTTTTGAGCAGCAGCTGGCTGAGCACCCCTGTGTGCTCACAGGGAGCTGGGCATGCTCTCTCCAAGAGGAGGAGGAGGAGGCAGAGATAAGGGAAGAGATCCCGGGGGGCTCTGCTGAGAAGCAAACCTGGAATGGCACCAGCATGTGTTTCTCCATGTTTCCCAAGATGTCATTCAAGCTGCCCATGAGAGCTGACACGACACTTCCCTCACCTCCCATTCCTTTTCTAGCTATTTTGACTTTCAGTTGCATTGTTTGAACATCTCCCACCTTCCCACAAATGGGCAGCTCTGGGCCCTGATGAGTTTCCTTGTCTCACTTGCAAATCCTGAATCACTAGGAATAGAGAGTTGTCTCTAGCTTCTGGGTTTGCTGGCACTGCATTTCTCTGAATACATATATTTACATAATTTTAATTTTTAACTTAAAAGGTTTAATATGAAAGGAAAACTAAACCTCATGGGGAAGTTTGTAATTTTGATAACAGTTTTTCTTGATCCCTCTAGGTACCTGGATGTTGAGGGATAATAAGGATTTTTAAATTAGATAGCTGTTTTATACGAATAGTCAGTAAGTCTTCGAGCTGCTCTCAGCTAGGAGTAAGACACAAGAAGAAAGTGCAGCATGTAGGTAGAGTCAACTGCTTCCACAAGTTAAATTTACTAATCTAGAAATTGATGAATTTGGAGCATTCTTGCAAGAAAATGTGCATATATATTCATATATGTATGCATATATGAATATATATATATATATATACATTCCAAGTATAGCTACATATTAATATTCAATGGCTTAATATTATTTGCTTTAATGTGAAGGAGGGTAGACAAAGATTGGATATTAGGAAGAAGTTCTTCACTGTGAGAGTGATGAGGCCCTGGGAGAGGTGGCCCTAAGAAGCTGTGGCTGCCCCATCCCTGGAATTGTTCAAGTTCAGACGGAATGGGGCTTTGAGCAATCTGGTCTAGTGGAAGATGTCCTTGCCCATGGTGGGGGATTGGAACAAGATGATCTTTAAGGTGCCTTCCAACCCAGGCTATTCTATGATTCTGTGATTTATATTCTTATATACGCACACACAATGGATAATTATTTTTTCAGTATTTGGGGGAGTTGGGGGGTGTTTGTATTTCTCCAAGTGATAAGCTGGTTTTTGTTTTGTTCTACACTGTAAATTACACTGTAAATTAAAATCAGAGATCCTAATGTTCAGCTGCTACTACTAATTTATGCATATAGTTTTATACTGTGATTTATTTGTACATGGCATATTTACCACAGACATTGTAAGCTGACCTAATAGGGCAATTTCATTACTAGATAATTGACAAAAAATTGATGGGGGCTTTTATGCCAAACTTTATGGTTGGTTGGGTTTTTTTGTGGCGTTTTTCTTTCCCACTGGAATAGATGTACAGCAGTAAGAATATGAAATATATATGAGAAAGAGAATTAAGAATGAAAAATAAAAAATGTATGGGTTTGGTGCTACTATTAAGAAAGAGAGCAAAGCGGGATTATTCCAACTGACAGTCATAAATGGAAGCTAATCAAATACTGTGGAGAAAACTGAAAAAAATATTATTATAATAACCACTTGTAAAATTATATATACAGCAAATGAAAATATTACCTTTCAGTGCCTTTAGTTCCCTATTCCAAGGGTTACATGAGCCTTGCTAGGTGACTGGCTATGTAAACACTGAGTGTGAATGCCAGACCTCCAGAAAATTTTATGAAAAATTTCTTCCTTTTTTGCCTGCAGGGCAAGACTGGCAAATTCAGATCCTCTCCTTCAGACTGGGAATTACCTTACTTTGTAGTTAGAGCTGGTAACACAATATGATGAGATGTGCTTTGAGCCAAGGTGGAAGATTGGAAACCAATATTATCAGAATGAGCAGAATTTAGCACTTAGTGCTGCTCATCAATGTACATTATAGACACTGTTGCAAATGTTATCATTGGATAACTTCCATTAAATATCATGCTGACCTAATACAGCAGTTGTGTCAGAAATCAGAACTTCTGCAACAAGATAAAATCATCTTACATTTGCTTACAGTTGCATTTGGAGCCCAGCTCTGAATGCATAGGTAGAAATGTTTGATAGAATTTCCTATCACAGCTCGGGGGCCTTGTACAGCATTAACAGCAAGGGGTCATGTTTTCATTTCTGCAGTCCCATTTCCCCCTCTTGTCCTGCCTGAGATGGGCACACACTTTCTGTGTGGCTGCAAAGAGCTGCTCCAGACTGGGTATGGTGTGGGACGGGGGTTCCACATCTCACCTGATTTTTGTTGCCATCCAAAGCAATTCCAGACCAAGCTCATGCTTTGTTCACTGGCCAGGGACGTGTCCTCTGCCTTGGAATGTGGAAGTTTCAGATATGCCAGTACTTCATTAACTTTCTCATCTCTGACCCTAATGAGAGCTTTGTGTTGTTCTAGAAGCTGTTCCACGCATTTTTTTCTCCATTGTTACACTGCTATAGTTTTTCCAGCAATGAGAAGGCAACATGGAAAATATCAACAACTTATAGTTTATTTTTTCTTGTTGAATGTATCTAATTGTCTATAGCCTGTGTGTTTGTCAGCAAGTGTTGTGTGGTGTCACATTCCCTTTTCCTGTCTGACACTGGGGTGAGGTACTGTGAGGTGGTGCTTGTATGGGTACAAGTCTGTGTGATCAACTATGTCCATGCACAGTGATTGCAAAATAAACATTTGGAATAAAATTTAAATTATGTGGATTTTGTTCTGGGTAAATCTGAACCTCCACATATGCACGTTTCAATTCCCTGGGTTTTTTATGTCCCAGTACAAGACTGTTCAGCCCTCTGTCTGGATAACCCAAGTCACTGTGAACTCTGCAGTTGGATGGTTGGGAATTACAGGAAGAAAATGATCAATGAAACTGTATATTTTTTTAAGAATTATTTATATTTTTCTTCTCAAATCATACTCCACACTTCATTCTTTCATATGTTCATACTGGGCTTCAGAAATAAAAATGCAGACAAGGATGTGAGGAAAATTATTAAAACTGGCTAGCAGTAGTAATAACTGCTCATAAGAATTGGTGAAACTGGTGAGGCTTTTTGCGGAAAGTTGTCATTTGCAATGGATGACTTTGAGTTGCTACAGCTCTACTTGGTGAGAAATTCAGTCAAGTGACTATTTCTGCTACAAGGATATGCAAAAACTGAAATCTGAAATATGTATAAAAAGTTGAATTTCATACTTCAGGTTTTGAAGCCAATTTTCACTCCACAAGGATCTGCTTTCTAGTGGGGGAAGATGTGAGTAATAATCCATATGGGATAATTTTCATCTTCAGAGTAAAATTTTAAAAAGTAAAACAAAAAAAAGTGAAAAAAAAGCCCACTCCAAAACCAACTCTTTCAAATTTGCTTTCTTTCATTTGACTATTTTTAAGTGCTTTTCCTTACAGACATCACCATATAAACTATTGGAGCTCACATCACCTTGCACAGCAGGAAGAACAAATCCAAGTAAAGCATTCTTGGGAAATGTCTGTGGACTTTTTCTTTCAGTCCAACTCAAGTAAACAGAGTTCAGATAAAATCTAAAAACCTGAAACACAGAGGCCCAAACTGAAGCAGGTTTGTTAAGGTAAACATTTGTGCAGTTAAAACACTCAGGTTTGAGTCCATACTTAATTCTCTCTACAAGTGATTTTGTTTGAAAGTGAGCTCTGTGGAAAGGTGAATTTCGTGGCAAGTGCTTGGTACTTGGACTCCTAATCAAGTTACACAGCTCAGTAAGCAATCATGCATAACCTGAGTCACTAGAGCCCTCTTCCTTGCAGGCTAAGCTGCACTAACCTTGTTTTTGCCATGACCTAAGACAAACACGGGCAGTGGATAATTGAGCTGCTTTTTGAGATGTTCCTGCTGAAGCTTCACTACAGTTAAACTCTTTTAAGCTTGGATTTTGAGTTTAAAAAAATATGCAAGGAAAACTTTCAGGAGACATTTACACAGTGAGTAGTGAGGTTAACAGGAATCTTCTCCAGTGGTTTCAACTACACAGGTGTACCCAAGAAAAACGTGGTATACATACAGGAATGCTGAGTTTAGCAAACCTAGCACATTTTTATCTTCTTTAGATAGTAAACCAGTGGCTTGTTTTCTCAGTCTAAGAAAATAATTGTATAATTCACTGGCTGCAAAAGCACCAATCTGAGGCATTTCTTCTGAGTTTGGGAGCAGGTTGGTTGGTTGGAGATTTGTTGAGGGTTTTTTTTAAGAGAACACTTTCAGTCTGGCTCATACACCAAAGCAGAGTACCAAGAATGAGACTGCTGGAGTTGTTGGTTGTCTTAAGATTCTTCCCAAAAGGTATAAAGCCAAATGTGACTCTGTCAGATCCTTGAAACACAATCCATTAAGAGCATGATCTTGCAAATGTAGGGGGTGATTTGTCTGCTGCTGTGTAAGGTGCCATGCAGAGACATTGATTTTTGTTTCATTTTCTCTTGGTCCTCTCAGTTAAAAAAGTCAGTCAAGCTAAATGCAATGCTCATCTCTACATTTGTTCCATCTTTTGTTTCTGACTTGTTCCACCCAATTATATAAAAAATTTTACAGTTCACACTTGAAAATCAAAAAGCAATAGGTACTTAGGAAAAGAAACTTGCCAAAGACTACAAAAGTGATAAATACAATTTTCTCTACAGGCTGGCATTTTCAAAGATGAATTCAAGATTTAATCCCTTAAATCCAAATTTCATAAAAAATTCATCTCTTTAAATTAAACTCTACTGTCTATGTATATGTGTATATATAGAGAGACTTTTGTTATCCTATGGAAAAAGTTCAGCAGCTTTAATTCTTATACATAAAATAAACTGGACCATTTGGATACTATATCAAGTTGTGAATTGGACAGGTCAGACACACCAGACACTTGCATTAACAAACTTAGCTAAAGTTTCCATGATCTTAGACTTGGAAAAGTTGTCTAGCAAGGCTGTCTCCTTTTGGCCAGCCTTAGATTTTTCATTTTCCGCTTTTCTAGACTGTTAGGGAGAGACTATGAAGCTAATTTGCTTAAATTTACTTTGAGGCATCAAAGGAAAACATCAAAACTCTTTTCATCCAACTAGAGAACAATTTGTATTGAAGACCCTCAGGAAGCAGCAGGTATTAGCATAGTGCTCAGGCTAAATAAACTCTTCCAGGATCTAGTGATGCATTTTGTACACCAGAATCTCAGAATTTCAGTGGGGAGATCTCACTGCCACCCCTCCCTTCTCTTCCCTCTCTTTCCCCACCTTCCCCTGACATGGGCTGTGCTTTGCTCTAGGTGTGCCAGCACATCTTTAGAAAGAGCATTCCATCAGCTCAGAGTGAAAGAGTCTTGAGAGGCAGAAAGGAGGGGTCAGCTCTCAGTGGGATGAAGGGGTGGCACTATGCAACCATGGCTCTCCTGCAGACAGGTACAGCTGCACTTTGCAACTTCTTTTATGGACTTTAAACTGGCCATGAGCAATGCAACCACAAGGAAAGTGGAAGAAACTCTGGAGTTTGTGACAGGGCAGCTGCTGGCAGATGAAATCTGTGTCTGAGAAATCATCCAAGATGATCTCTTAGACATTGCTGCTCATGATTTAATTACTATGAAACATGTAGGTATCTGCAGTATCACTCTGAGATCACTGCTCACTGTGCAAAAGTAATCAAACAAAACAAAAGGCCAAAGGGATAACAGTGGACATCACAAAAAAAATATAATATTACAAACTAAGTTTTCTAATGGAATATCAGTTAAGAATAAACATGGCCAAGAAAAACAGGATGCAAGACAGATGGCTTATTTTTTAGTACATGACACCTATTCAATGAGCAATTAAAAATTAATTTAAAGGTAATAGAAAAGTTCAGAAATGCATAACCAAAGCTGTAGAATTCATTAGCACAAATTAGAATTAATGAATTTTTATAGGAGTAGATATTTAAATTAATAATAACTTTCATATTTACATTAGGCACTTGAAATAAAGAAAAGCTGTAGATAATAACAGCTAAGAAATTTCTCTAAGGAGCTGAATTGCCTATAATTGGCCATTAGATCACACTCCCATCTTCTTTTCAGATGTACAGTTAAATTATGGACACAAGCTGATGCTTTTCTGGGCTGCCATTCAGGCATGCTGTCACAATTCTTACAGGTTGCAGTGAACACTACTTCTTGACCCAGATGACCACAGAAGTGGGGAAACTCCAGCACTACCCAAAAAATAAATAAATAAGATATGAGGAAGGTGGGGAAAGAGGAGGGGAAAGAAGGGAATGTGGCAATGAGACCTCCCCACTGAAAGGCTGGGAGATTCTGGTGTACAAAATGCATCACTAGATCCTGGAAGAGTATATTTAGCTTGGCCCAGCCTGAGCACTATGCTAATACCTGCTGCTTCCTGAGGGTCTTCAATACAAATTGTTCTCTAGTTGGATGAAAAGAGTTTTGATGTTTTCCTTTGATGTCTCAAAATAAATTTAAAGAAATTAGCATATAAGTCTCACATTGTTTCAAAAAAACCCAAAATCCAAGCCCCAAGTTGCCCAGGGAAGTTTTCATATTAAATTTGAAACATTATGCCTAGTGATAACCATTGGGAGATTGTGTTCTGAACTTTTTTAGCTCTTTTAAAAGCTTTGCTACATTTCATTAACTCATATTTTGCACAGCTGTTACTTGGTAAAAGTTTCAACCTTTTCTCATTGTTCACAGCCTTGGCTAATCAGCATGAGAAATGAATGTTAGTAAGACAAAAAAAAAATTCTAACAATTCAGCAAGAGTAGGAGGAGAATCAGCATGTCTGGCAAGCTTGCATGTTCATTATGAACCAGGACAGCTAGCTCTGATTATTTAAAATTGCAAAAACTTAATAAGTATGTTTTCTAAATATTCTCAAACTATTTACTAAATAGGGTCAGCTTTGTACTCCAGAGTACTGACTTGAAGAGCTGGACTCCAAATGGAGTAGGTGATGTTGGCACTCGGGATGTGGGTGGTGCTGAAGAGATGATCACTCTGGAATTCAAAATTGTTCTCAGCTCTAAGACAATTTTTGGTTTAAATTTAGAAGTGACAGAATATTGTAACACATCATACTTGCTTTCACTGTCATTAAGTTACTCAATACTACTTAAAAATCAGATTTTGAAGGCAAAGACATTTCTTTTATCTTTCAAATGAAAGACATTGACAATGCTTTCTTCTGTACACAATATTAGATCATGGACACTTATTTGATGGCCACTTTTGATCAGTGTCTTGGTTTGAAAAGACAGGAGTCTGTGAAGGAAGGCAAAAGCCTTCTGTGAAATGGAGAAGGTAAACTCCCTCCCTCCGAATTATCACAACTTCAGAATTAAAAAAGGCTCTCAGGCAAAGATATGGGAAACGGGAATAACAGTTCTTTACTGGAAGAAAAAAAAAACTAAATAACAATGTAATTTAACACAAGCAAAACAACCACTGGCAGAGTGAGAAAAACCTGACACCCTGAGAGGTCAGAGTGTTGATAGTAGTCCAGCCAGATGGTGGCTGCTCCTCCTGGAGCGGCGATCTGCAGAAGGGTGTAGATCCCTTCCGAAAATGCGGCGAAGGAGCAGCTGGGCCTTGGTTTCTGATTCCTCTGGGAAATCCAGCGAAGAAGGCTGTCTGTGGTCTCAGAAGTGCTTGTTTTATGGTGGCAGGGATGCTTGGCTCCTCCCTCTGGGTGGAGCATCTCCCAATGGGATGATGTAACTATCTTACCAGCCACAGTGAGTAATTCAATAGCCCATTAGCAGGAGATTATCTTCCTGGCAGTGTCATTGTTCTTGAAAGAGATAAGAAAAACTGCCTAACCCCCAACAGATGGCAAAAATAGAATACATGCTTATTTTACAAGCCAGGACAATCAGTTATACCATGAACAGCTTCAATAGGTGAAGAGTAGAAAGCTTTTTCCAGCTCCAGTAGTTAATGTAATGTCTTTTAGGTTGCTCCTATTTCAGAATCAAAAGAAAAATACCAAAATAGTCAAATATTAAAGCCATTCTCTCTGGGGCCCCACATAATAGTTTTTAGAGAGTTTTTACCTTTAAATATTGCAGGATCTAAGGCAGGCAGTGCTTGGCATTTTACTCTTCCCTGTCATCACAGGCCAGGATTTCACTCAGAAACCTTTACACAGCACTAAATATTCACATAAATACTTTTGGTGATGAGAAAATTATTGATAAGCAACACAAATGAGAGCTAGTCATCAGGTTAAAAATTAGCAGGACTGGGTCCTTGTTCATAATCAGTACTAATCTCCCCAGTCTGTGGTCCTAAAGATTTATTGTGGAGCTAAGCAGGATATGACTGCTGCCTCCTAAGACTGAAATTAAAACCATCTCTACAAGTTGCTTCCTGCTTTCAGAATATGCTCAGCAGGAATTATTACAATGACCAGATTTCCCTGGGCATTTATCTGTAATATTTCATCTGACCTACATGCACAACTCAACCAGCTCAGGATCTGCCCCCCTCAGGGCTGGCTGGGTTTGACCAAGTTCCTGCACAGTGTCACTGCTGGCAGCAGGTCACAGATCCACTCCCTCAGCCTGGCAGCAGTGCTTGCTTGTTTTAGTCCTTTCACAGTTACTTAAAGGACATAAATCTTACAATTTATTGAGATGAAACATGATAAATGCCTAATCTGCTCCATGACATTTTGTGCTTCATATTTATGAAACTCAATAGTTGCTTTACTCTGTAATTTTTGGTGTTTTCTTTATTTGTGTATATGTGTTTTTCATGGCAAAAAATTCTGCCCTTGCCTATTCCCAAGATTTAGAAACATAAGATTCTCTTGGGGGAAAAAAAAAAAATCTTGCATAGTATTTATTTAAGAAACCATCAAATAACATTTTCACAACCCCCTTCAAAGTCTATGCTTTTGTCAGCTGGACAATAGCGAGGAAGCTATCAGAGAAAAAGGAAGAAGAAGAAGATCAAATGTCATAGAAGTTCTCAAAGGTGCTGAAGCTGGAAGAGCTCCTCTTGCTCTGGCTGCTGCTGTCCTGGAAGGAGCCAGCTCAGCTGCAGGACAGCCCTGGGGGCTGGGAGCCCTGAAGGAGCAGCACCACTCTCCCTCCTGCACTCTGCTTGTCTTTCCAACAGCCTCTGAGGCAAGAAGCAAACTCTGAAGGGGTTGTGGGAAGCAGAAATAGCAGCTAAATGCCAGGCTCTGCCCAGCCAGGCTCTGCCAGCTGACCCTTCAACCTCAGGTGCATCCCTGGCACATTAGATTGAGTGCTCAGCATAAGTGCCTACAAACATTTCTAGCCCAAGGAAAAATCACTGCTTGGAAAAAAATCACACATAACACTCAAAAGTTGAGTTTTCTTCAGGTATGATAGCCCAGTGACAGTGGCACTGCAATCGTGCCAGTTTGGTTAGACCCCACTGTTATTTGGTGGAGCAAATAGAGTTCTGTCACTGTGGTGACTAATGACTCTGCTTCAGATGTATCCCAGTGCAAAACAGAAGGAAAAACATAGAGTAGACAGCTAGGTATTAGTCAGTTATTCCTTGTATACATTCAGCAGAATATGAAGAATGCTCACAGACTTTAAATATCTTTTCTGTCATGATGGCAGTTGATCTTATAAAATAATGATTTTCAGATAATTGCTCTTTCCAAATGTTTCTTCTGCAATAAATTCAAATAATAGCTATGCAGAGAAACAAGCATCTCAGACCCAAGGGGAGTTTTGTTTATGGGTCAATAGTGCAGCTATGTGATTCATTCCCAAAATTACATGTGCAGAGATCTTTTTATTCAAAACAGGGAATGTAGCTTCAGATGTATCCCAGTGCAAAATAGAAGGAAAAACACAGAGTAGACAGCTAGGTATTAGTCAGTTATTCCTTGTATACATTCAGCAGAATATGAAGAATGCTCACAGACTTTAAATATCTTTTCTGTCATGATGGCAGTTGATCTTATAAAATAATGATTTTCAGATAATTGCTCTTTCCAAATGTTTCTTCTGCAATAAATTCAAATAATAGCTATGCAGAGAAACAAGCATCTCAGACCCAAGGGGAGTTTTGTTTATGGGTCAATAGTGCAGCTATGTGATTCATTCCCAAAATTACATGTGCAGAGATCTTTTTATTCAAAACAGGGAATGTATAAAAAAATTCCTTTCATTTTAATAATTGTATTCAGTTAATAAATCCATTCCCAGAATAATGGAAATCATATGCAGCATAGGGGAATAATTATATATTTTTTTTCATGCAGAGTTCTTTATATTTAGATTATTTTATACATATATATACACACACAAATACATATGAAATACAGCTTTATGTGCTGTACAACATAAACATTTTTTTCTATTTCTAATAGAAGTAGTTCAGTAAACTGTATCTCCTTGCATCATGAATATCTTTACTAAATTGCACAAACTGAAGCACTTCTCCAGACCAGTTCACAGATTTATAAATTATTTATGTATCTGTCAAGAGTTTAGTGATTTGGTTTCTTTAGTTAGAAAGGAGAAGTTCTAGAAATCATCACTGGAATAGTTCTAGTCCTTCAAATAGAAATACAACTGTGTACAATTAGTGAAGAGGGATTCCAGGTCCCTGCTGCTTTGGCTTTTTCTACATTTACTCCCAGTTATTGATGCAAAGTTTGTAAAATCTGTGTAATTCTGGGAGAGCCGTCTGTGCAAATCCAGGGCCAAATAACAATAACAAATAACAATAGGAAATTCATAGTTCTTGTAGAACTTAGAGCAGCTTAAAAAGCCACTGAAACTAAGTTTTTGTGAGTTATTTTCAGTCAAGTCCTACACAGAGCATATTCAGAAATTCTCACACAGCTTAACTAGCAGCTTTGAATGCCTCATGAATTTTTATGATCTTGTTAATACTGAAATAGTGGAGTCCTTTCTATATTGCTTAGTTTATGTTGGCAGTAGAATGGGGAGTTATATTAATCTATTGATGCCTGCATCTTTTTATGTACTCTAGCAAAATGTGTGTAGAAAATAACATGTGTGATAACATGGATTCAGAGTTTTTGGGGCTTGACAGCTAAAGCCTGGGTTTATACATGACAGGATGGCTCAGGTACAGAAAAACATTTTTTAATTTAGTCTCCCAGGCAAAATCCACTGTTTTTTACAAACAGGAACTGTTCTCCTTGTTTGAATTTGCCAAGCAACTTCAGAGGTGCTCAGTGGGTGCTCTCAGCCTGCCTGACCAGGTCAAAATCCTGGCCTCTGGTGAGTACTTTCAGGGAGGAGAAAAATCACATTATTCAGCATACATGTTGACTCCAAAATGACACCAAGACATTGAGAACACCCTTTTTCTTAGTCTCAGCTGCTTCTTTTAAGCACAATTCTCCCAGCACCTTCCCTCCCCACATAGCTCCAGCCCACTCCTCATACTAGCCATCAATTCCATTGTTTTCTGCATTCTATCAGCTTACACAGCACTGGTGCAAACAGCATTTTTCAGGTCTGTGATCCCGCAGGCTTTTCATGAGAACTGTGATTTACACATTTTCACTCCCACTTTAGGCCCACCGCCGGTGTGGTTGAGCCACTGCTCAGGGCTCACAAGGAAGTGCAGTTCACAAACCAAAGCTGCAGTTCAGTCCTGCAGGTCACAAACCAAAGCTGCACTGATGAGAAATGAAACCAGTCCACAGAACCCAACAGTTATGGAATCATTTGGGTTGGAAAACACCTCTAAGATCACCAAGTCCCACTCTTGACCCAGCAGTGTCAGGTTCAGCACTAAACCTGCCACATCTACTGTCTTTTAAACCCTTCCAGGGTGTTGACTCCACCACTTCCCTGACAACGCTTTGGAACAGGCTGCCCGGGGAAGTGGCTGAGTGTCACCTCAGAGATTTTGAGGAAGAAGTTCTGTGGTGCTGACAGACATGAACCTCTGAAGAAAGATCAAAAGAACCAGGGCTCAGCATAAAGAAAACCACCACACAGAGAAAAAGCCATGTATATAAGAGCTTGCTGCAGAAATGGAAGACATAAACTGTGCTCTTGCTGGATTCAACAAGAACTAGTGGGGGTCAGTTGCAATTTATTTTTTTTCATACCAGCAAGGTCAGCGTGACAGTAGAGTAGATGTTTTTGGGAGTTGGGGAAGGATTTTGTCTGGTTGTGCTAAGGAATGAATTGTAGAAAAGTGACTTAGTTACAATTAATCCCTCTCTAACAAGGCACTAGTTATGGTTACTTCCATGGTTTTCCCATGGCCATTTGCAGCAGTTTTCTGCTGCTCATAGGTCCAAACTTCTGGACTAAATCATTGGCAATCTGATACAAGGCAAGATAAAACCTTTATCACAACAAGACTATGAACAGCCGGAAATCACAGAGTGAGCAGTAATGCAATGACAATTTCTCTTACTCTTTAAGTGCCCTGAATCCCCCACCCCTGGCTGGGAGCGAGAAATATACAGACACAGGTGTTTCTAACTCCACGTGGAATAATCTGTGCTTCAGCTCTCTTCATCCTTTTCTCTTTTTCCACACTATAATCAAAGCCTTTCAGTGCAATTCTCTTAACTGACAGAAAACAAGAGATAATTGTTGAATCTTTGAGTGACTTCACCCAGAAAAGCCTCTCTCCTGTTATCTGTATATTTCTGTCTCCAGCAAAACCATGCTGTACAGATGAGAGTGTTTTTATTTGCTCAGAACTTATTTCACCCTGAAATTTTTTACAGTGCAGCAGAGAGAAAGCCATAGCCATACTGAGTGTATCACTTCTAGATAATAACTGCAAAATGAGGTTACCTTCTCTCATCCATACAATATCCACAGACCCAGAGTTTAACTGTGCTCCACCTGGCTGATGGAAAAAGTCCAAAAAAGGAAATCAATAGGAATCAGGAGAAGTTTTATAGCATCTAAAATTCAAAATGCTACACATACCAGTCTGGAAAGTCTCTAGTGATTACACATGAGCATCACAATATAGAAATGCCACAACGCTCAGTTACACTGTGTTTTAAAGCCACATGGCAAAAAAAAAAAAAAAAAAAAAAAGTTGCTGCTAAATAATTTTATTCTCTTGGCTCAACTTTGGTGGTGGCAGTGATTTGTGTCAATATTCTGGAGCAGGAGATTCCAATTTATGTCATCTGGATGGAACCAGTGGGTGGCGTAAATATGCTCCTCATTAAGGCTATGTTAAATGAAAAAGCTCTACCAAAACCCATTGAAAACTTCCCAGGTGCCTTGCTGGGCATTGGAACTTGGGAGGCAGAAGTTTATCTTCCCAAACGAGTCACAAGAATATACACTCACACAATACCATGTTGAAAATAAACAGAAAATGGAGCCTCTTTAATATATACTCCAATTTCCCAACATCTGCTCCACAATAAACTTACACTGCACAGTTGCTGAATATTAGTCCTTTCATCAGCAGAGGTAATTAACTTTGAATAGCTGACTATCTATTTCCAGTTGTTACATAATGTTTTACCTTAAATAGCTCTCTTGGAAGAGAGATACGCTGTGAAGTACATTTTAAGGATCACCTTTCAACAGCATCAGCGTGGTCATGGTTACAATGCCTGCCTCGGGGTTGGCTGTGCCCTGTGACTTCTCCCAGCACCTCCTCAGGTGGCAATGGCTAACACCAAACAACAAGCAATGAAGTTCTACTGCTGCAAGAGCTACTGCAGCAGTAAAGGGTGAAATGTGCTTGCACGGAGGCTGGGCTGTGCCCTGTGACCTCTCCCAGCACCTCCTCAGGTGGCACTGTGGCAATGGCTAACACCACACAACAAGCAATGAAGTTCTACTGCTGCAAGAGCTACTGCAGCAGTAAAGGGTGAAATGTGCTTGCAGGGAGGCTGGGAAAACTCAGGAACCCATCTGCAGATGCTGCTGGTCCTCCTCTGAGAGCAGAGCCGCGGGACCCCCGAGGAGCTGCTTCATCTCCACCCGTCTGCCCAAGGTCGTTCTGTCCCATCAGAGAGGACATCAGAGCCATGGGGACATCTGATGGGTCTTCCCCTTATGAAGATTGTCAGATGAGCCTGAAAGGAGGCAGGGAAGCTGGCCATGCCTATCACAGGCAGAGTGCTTCTGAGCAGAATAAAACAGAACACCGCACAGACTGCAGTGGCAGCAGTGGCTGGAGGCAGAAAGAACCCAGCATGGCTCTGGCCCCAGAACACACAGGCAGGGGGAGAGGAGACCTCTAACATCCCCAGCTTACTTTTTGGTGTATAGATTTCACTGTAATTATCTCTCAGGCTCTAGAAGGCCCTGATGCAGGTACATTATTGCATGCTCAATCGTAAATGACATTCAAAGCCAGAATCCCCTTCAGTACCAGTAACCCTTGGGGTAGAAGGGGCCTGCCTTCTTTCTCTGTCCTGTCTTTCCACTATTACTGCTATAAAAGGCATTTGCAGTACAACAGTAGCAAATCCACACTTTATGTCTCATCCTGGGCAGTTACAACTTATCTAAAACATCCAAATGACTCCACGAAAAAAAAAAAAAACAACCAAAGCAACTTTGCACAATGAAAACAGAGGACACCTAAAATCAGGGCAGTGGCCTGAGTTTTACACTCATAAAGTCTAAAAGCATTCTTTCAACAGCATAAGAAAAATAAGGGCTAGTATTAAAATTGTTCCCTCCCACCCAGAGCCCAAATCCCACTGTTGGACTGACACTTCTTGTGCTCAGTTCATCCATTATTCACAGAACAACACTAGTGAATGGAAATATTTATTATAAAATACTAGTGATAAAGGACAGGCTTTTCAAGAGACCTTGAAAAGCATATGAGCAAAAACAGAGGTGGCTAGATTTTGACATGAAATTAGTATGGCAAGTTGGGCCATGAACATCTTTAAAAAGGGCTACTCTGTCAACAACTGAGCAATGGGAAAAGGCCTGCAAGTGGGTTTGAAATCTGTCTCTTGTAAATTATTCAAAATAGTTTTTTAAATGTTGTAGTTTGTGTTGGTCTTTAAGGAAGTAAACTCAAATGCCAGCTTTTTGTAACATGGTTCCTACAGTTATCAAATCTGCCTCTTTCAAATTTCTGCCCAGATTCTCAGTAATCTAATAATCACCTTCCAGTTTTACAGGTTACACAAATTACTTTTAAATAGAAAGATATGACAGGGAGAGAAATTCACCTAACAAATTATCTAAATTATTCTTTCCCTGTCCATCTTGACATTGCTTAACTTGTCAGAGATAGCGGGGTTGCTGGATCACACCTTTAATCACTTTGTGCCAGAAATATCAGGCTGGAGAGCCGATAAATGTGTGCAGTTTGCAGAAAGATTAAGAAAAATAAGTACTACCTGGATGCCATGGTGATAAGTGCATGATAGCATTGCATTGCTTCCCACCAAAAGTATTGCCCCAGCTGTAACCAGGGCTGGATGCAGGGCTTTGTTTCCACAGTTACATAATGAAATTTTAGATCAATAATTTAAAAAAAAAAAATAATCATAGTTTCCTGAAGTAAAAATGATCCTCTAAATTCTGGTGAGACTATAACTGCTATTGTGCCTATGTAAGTTTGCAGATATTGGCCCTGGGTGTATATCACTGTAATGGTGATAAAGTCCCAGTCTTTTACACCCATCAAGAAGAAATGAAAATTTCATGCTAAGGTGAAATGTGAAAAATTGAAACTTTCCTGATGACAAAGGATTTTCATAGGGGGAAAAGACTTACAGTTTTCCAAGGCACTGAGAGGCATCCACAAAGGCTGCCCTTAGTCCTGGGGCTGCCTGCCTCCTGCCTGACACTCAAACTGTGTCCTAGGGAGTCCTTCTCTCCATTGGTTATAGGGCAGCCAAGGAAATGAGCCACACCTGGTGAAAGTGAGCCTTTTTTTCCTAAAACTGCCTCACAAAGGAATACACATACTGTGGTAAGTGTAGGCCACCACAAAGCCAAAGAGGTGCAACCCTTCTTCAGTGATCCGTATGAAACTGCTGTCAAGAGATCAGACCTTCAGCTGATTAATGAGCACCTGGTTTTGCATGGGTTACAGCCATGCCCATGCTTGAACAGACCTGTAGGCGCCCCCATCCCATCCTGATTTGAGCAGGAGCTTTATCCACGACCACGACAGTTCAGCCCAGCCCCAGTGAGATGAGCTGGGAGAGAGAATCCAACTCCAGCCTCTCCTCCCATGCTCCTGAGCAACCAAGTCTAGCAGAAGGTATCACTGCCCACGGGAGTGAGGCTGGAACTAGATGATTTTTAAGGTTCCTTCCAATCAAAGCCATTCTATGTTTTCTTCCACCATTTTCTTCAAATAAATATAGATTTATGCCATTTTTTTCTTCCTGGATCTTCTGGCTGATTCTTAAGCTTAATCAAGTTCTGCTGATTCTGTTGAAAGCAGACACTAAAGTGTAATGGTAATTACTTCCATTGCAAGTACAGATGAGCAAACTATTCAGTGCACAAGATTTCTGCTTTTCAGGAAAAACCATCCCCATCTACTTATGGCATTTATCTAAATGTGCTTTTAAAACAATTTGGCAAAGGAATAATTAGTATTGATTTCACAACTATCAAATACCTTTTCTGCTATCATGTGATTTTCAGTGAGCACCAATAAATAAGGAAGAATGAAATAAATAAATATTTGAGTGATGTAAGTTTGAATATGTGGACACATCTTTATTAAAAGAGTTGAAATTTTTGGGATCAGGCATCACAAACCTGTGTTTGTTCAGTCCCTTTTCCTCCCTCTTCTAACACTGCAAAATTTGTCTTGTAAGCTTTTTCTGATCAACTTTCCAAAGTTGAAAAAAATCATAGAAACATTGAATGGTGTGAGTTGGAAAGATCCTTCAAGATCATCAAATTCCAACCCCCTGCCATGTGCAGGGACTCCTTTCACTATTCCAGGTTTCTCAAAACCCCATCAAACCTGGCCTTGAACACTTCCAGAGGTGGGGCATCCACAGCTTTTCTGGGCAACCTTTTCCAGTGCCCCACCACCTTCATGCAAATGTCTTCCTAATATCTAATGTAAATATGACTCCTTCAGCTTAAAATCATTCCTCTTGTCCTATCACTGTATCTGTAATCTATTTTAAAGTGTTCCTGGGAGTAAAGTGGATCTAAGTCCTCACATCCACACAGCATTACACCAAACTCTGTGTCTATGTTCCTGGAAAGCCAACATTCAAATATTTCAGACCTAGAGACTTTTTAAAAATTAAGACATGCATTGGATTAATGCACACACATGCTTTGAACCACCTGGAATAAACCGACATCCAGGCTTCTCCAAGCTACTTCAGACATAACAGCCAGGTATCTGGAACTGATTTCATTGTAACATTACAGCTGCCAGGAAAAAAATATATTTTTCTATAATTTCACAAAGTATCCTACAGAATGTAATCAATGTGCACTGTGGTCCACAATTTATTACTTATAAAGGCTTGAATTTAACTCCCAAAGCACACGCTGTTACTATACAATATAACACAAGTAATTTCTGGAATCATTTTCCTGTTCTTTGGGATTAAATTCTATGTTAGAAAATTCCCCACAAGCTTCAAAACAAAAATGGTGTAAAAGATGGTAAATGCTCTGATTTGGGCCAAGTCCATTACTGAAATAATAAACAAAGGCAAAATTTATTGTGTATTGGAAGCTACTTTTCAGATCACTTCAGAAAGGACATGAATCTGTTGTGCCAGAAATGGAGATAAATGTCTCCCTTAATGTATATCTCTCTTTTCACTCCAGTAGAGTAGCAGGTTATATTTAAACTCCAGAGGACACCATCACCTTGCCCCTCCTGTTGGTAAAGATATTAGCCCCTAAATTTGTTCCTAAACAAGTCAGTATTTGTTAGGCTCTTGTCCAAAGACTGACATTCACGAAGGTCTGCACACAAGTCCCATTTAACTCTCTAAATTGCACCATTCTTGCAGAGCCAGGATTTGTGTTTCAATTGAAATTGTAATTAGTGATGTTCATACCAGCTGCCTCACCTCTAGTGGAAACCTCCTGCCATCCCTCACTGCACACTGACTGCTCCTCCACACAGTCTTGCAGAAAAGCTGCTGGTGGGACCCTCTGCCACTGCTGCCTCTGCTCCTGGTCCATAGCAGGGACTCCTGGCTGCACAGCCTCCATGCACACATCCTCCTGCACACCCCACCTGGGTCAGGTGGCAGCAGAGCTGCACAGAGGAATGGCACTCATCTCAGTGAGATGGCCCAAAGAATAATAATATTCCTTATGTTCTCTGACAGTTGAGCCTAGGTTTGTAGATGGAAAGGGAACATGCCCAGGCACACTCTAAATTTACAGGTGTCTAGCACAAAATCACTACAGACATGCCTGGCTCAGTTTTGGCCCATCCTGACCAGCAGCCTTACAAAAACTTCCCAGGCAGAGTCTGGTAGTTGGGACAAGCAAAGAACCATTCCTGACAAACAGTTTCTCATTCCTCTGTCATTCCTTACAGGAGATCAGTGTGATGAGTTCATGCATCTAGATAATAGGTCAAATTTCCCCACTGTTTGGAGAACATGTTTGTGTGTAACACTATAATATCTTTCAGAAAAAGAGTTATGCAAAATTTTCTGGAGTTTTTGTTGGTTTTTTTTTCAATATGGAGCAGAAAAACAGAAAATAAATTCCAGGTTCACACTCACCAATGTTTTCCTATCTGCTGGTCCCTAAAAATTTTCCACAGGCTCCAGATTCCTGTAGGACACAAAGCTCACTGACAGGAAAATTGCTTTTCTTAGACACTTCCATGTACCTTCTGAAATAACAGCTGATGCCCCAGTGACCAGACTCAGGGAAAAGCCAGTTGTCCAAGCACAGTACTGCAGTTTGAGGGTGAGGAGAGCCGCCCTTCTGTTCTCTGCATTTTTCATACTGTACTGAAGCTCCCTAAAAGACAACTGCCTTAATTCTTTGTGATCGTTAAATGGCAGGAGATGACTCATTTTGAACTAGCAAAAAAAACCAAGAAAGAAAATGCCAAAGTTCTCGAGTTCAGCATTCCAAAAATGACTTTCAATTTGACAAGCATGAGTGGAAAGAGCTCTTCACCAGACTTTGAACTGCATCTCTGCTTAGCCCAGGAGCAGCAAAGCACAGGTCAGGCCAGTGAAATACACCATGGAGAGCAAAACAGAGAATTGACAAGGAAGACAGAAGAAAAAAAGCAGAATAATTCTTATATTAATCTAAAAATCAGATGAGGATTTTGTTTTTAACAAAATAAAAGAGGGGTGGTACACAATTCAGTCTGCTCCCTAGGAGTAAAGCTGTTGCCATTCTCCACAGTATCTCCAATGGTGCATAAATCAAAATCCTGAAAGCAAAATGAGATGATTCATCTCTCAGATGGGCATCTGTCTTGCTGAGAGCAATGCAGAGTAACCAGTTACATTCCTGGAGAAGGTATTCTGAGGAAACAGACTTATAAGTAAACTATCACCAGTTGAAGGTACTGTCTAGTGACAGTGAAGTTTTCTACATCTTGTAAGATGTGGTCTCTTCTCAAGCCCTTAATCGAGTTATTACATTCATATATTTCTGAAAGCCATGACATGGAACCATAACCTTTCCAAGAACATTTCCCAGTTTGATTTCAACACCCTGGTAAAGAAAAATCAACTTTTCTAGAAAGGCAGGTTTGCACTCCTGGGGGAGGTTACATTACTGCTCAGGTGCAGCAAAATAAAACATCCACATTTTGGGCAGAAACAAACACAGCTTTAAAACAGAAATACAACACAGCCTCAATCAGTTTGTCTGCATACAGTGGGCATGCACTTTCTGTTGCATGAGAAGCCCAAAAGAACAAAATGTGGAAGAATATAGGAAGATATCAGTAATGTTCTAAAACAAGCTAACAGGTAAAAAGTTGTAACTAGAACTATGTAATAAATATAGTTTACTGGCCCTCTGGGCATATTTGTCTTCACTTGCTAATCTATCTTCCATTGTGACCATCGTTAACATTTCAAAATGTCAGCAGCTTTCAAAGAGCCACTGTGTCTTTCAAAGTGAATAGCTTGGAAAAAAAACCAAACATCTTCCCCAAAGTTCATTAGTAATGCAGCACTGTTGCCATAGTTGATGCTTCGTGCGGATGAGGTGGAAGCATTGTGAACTCGCATATTTTTATTTTATCTTAAATTAGAGGAAGGCTCACTGCAGGTCAAGGGTGGCTGCCCAAGCTGGAGAAGCCAAGCTGAGGGACAGCCCCTCCTGTGACAGACACAGCAGTGAGCAAGAGACCAAGGACAAAGAACTTGCAGACAGCTTCACTAAAGAAAGTTTGGCATGGATGAGAACAGCTCCAGAGCAAGTGAGTGACATGATGACAACTAGATACACAGATGTATTTTTTTCCTAAATACCATAAAAACCCTGTGATATAGGGAGGGCCAGGAAAACGTGTACCAGCAGGAATCTAGTGAGCTCTTCTTTTAGCCTCTCCACAAGCCCAACCTGAAAATTCATGCAGTTGTACACAACCAAGTGGTATTTTGTAAAACAGAGTGGAGAAAAAAAACCTATTTATGAGGTATAAATCTTCTGTCAATTGCCTGCTATGGAGCAGGCCTACCTGGTAAGGTGAATCATGAACTTACTTTTTCTCCATCCTTGGCAGGCAGAGCAGCATGTGCTACAGGGGCATCTTAATGACTTTAAACTAAAAGAGAGTAGGTTTAGACTAGATACTAAGAATAAATTCAGCAACAATTCCATACCTCTTAGCCATGGCTTGCTTCATTCTGAACATCAAAAATCCCAAAGACAAAATTTGCATCATAGAAAGATTTCCTAATGGCCAGCACCTGAGTACAAAACATCCAGGCAGGAAAGACACACCTGAGCTGCTGAAGGACTTTGTCCCTCCAGGGGAGGGAACACAGCCTGGCCTCCAGGCTGAAGCACAAAGGAACAGGTGTCTGGCTTCCATACTGTGGGAGGACTCCCCAGAAGGGATACACAAAAAGCTCACAACACGTGGAGGAGAGCTGTCCAGGGCTGGTGCCAAATACATGTTCTTGGATTGAAGCTTGGACGTCAGTTCTGAACTGTAAGATGGGTGATGAGCTTTAAGGTTTTGGGATCCAGAGACTGAGATTTGCTGGGAACATGTCAGAGAGCTCCTTTGAGCTCATTCCCTTCTGTGTCTCTCACTTGGCATACAGAAACCTCGTTAAAGCACAGCAAGAAAACCTGGATTTATTGCTTTACTTTTGTGTGAGACGGGATGTTCAAATTTCAATTTTGCAGGAGAAATTTAGACAAAGCTGCTAAACATTTCCACAAGATTACTTAGGCTTCTGGGGACATCTCCCATGTGTCTTCTCGATCTTTATCTCCTCAAACTAAAGGAAAAAAATGTGTCTTTCTAGCCCTAACTAGGAATTGCTGTGTTGCCAGCTCTTCAGTTCAGATCATGACTCAAACCTGACAATCACGAGACAGAAATATCACCTTCTAGTCTAGGGGAAGCTAGGATGGTGAAAAAAATTATCAAATTTCATCACTATTCTCTTTACCTTTCTATTTCACCTCCCTTTCCCACACAGCTGTGATAACTGTTAACGTGTTTCCTTGCTAATTGCACAGAGGGTGAGTTTACTTTTATTCTCTTCAAAAGAAAATTACAGTAATTTTCAATTACTCACTTGATTAGTTTCCTTCTTAGTTTCTTCCCTCCTGTGTGTCTTACCCCCTGTCTCCCTCCATATTCTGCTCTGCTCCCTCCCATTCCTCCCTCCTTCCTCCAGCCTCCTTCACCTCCTCACTGGCCATGGACACATCCCTAATTTACACTGAAGGGAAAAAGAGCCACACTGATCCCCCAAGCCATAGCCAGTCCTTTGTTGTCCCAAGCAGCAGCCCTACCTGCAGCCACAGCACCAAGGTCAGTGTGAGGGCACCCATGTAAAATTACCAATGATTGGGATCATTCACAAGCCTCAACTTTAGGGTGGCATCCTGCAATCTCTTCCATTTTACAGAAGTTCCTGCCATGGAACATGACTTTTTTTGTCTGTAGGAACATGAAAAAATAGACATGAATGAAAAATTTATGAGATTTTCTGTCCTGGCTGCTGCCTTTTTTTTTTTTTAAGAACCGGTGTGGGATTTACCATCTATATATATAGATATAGATGAGATAGAGATAGAGATAGAGATAGAGATAGATAGATAGATAGATAGATAGATGGATGAGGTGTGTAGTCCACTCTTTATTTGCACTTCACTGTGAAGCTGCATGATTGCACAAGATATCTCAGCCTGCCCTCACTCACCCGGTCTCCTCTGCCCCTGGTACCACCCTAAATAAAACAAGTGCTTTACCTCCTCTACTGTTCAGTAAATCACCACAATGATGGCTACAGAGTGACCAACAGGTAAGGGGAAAACAATGGTATCATCAGGGGAATAGTAAAAATAGAAAGACAAGCTTTACCTGGAATTGTGTCTGCTTTTGTCAGCCTGTGTCATTTTTATCTGAGTTGGAAAGAAAATTTTGAAAATTATTTTTTACTTGGATTTGAAATTGGTACCTGAAAAATAGCTCCTAAATAAGAACAAATGTAGCTTAACAGAGTGGTGAGCCAAATTGGTGAAAGAAATAGAGATTTCTTTTTGTAACATAATGATAATTCCACTGGCATTATGTATCTCTCAATGCATGATTGAAGATAATACTCAGACAAATGTCTGCATCACTAAAGACATAATAATGATCTAAAAATTTGGGGTATATTCAAAAACTAGCATTTCATCAGATCATCCATGCAAACAGCGCATTTTTCAAATCAGCTTTCCTTCATCTTGCTCTTCCCACCTACAAAAGGCACCACTCATCAGTTCTTCCCTTTCTCAGTCTCTTTTTTCTCTTTTTGAGGCAAGTTTCCAGTTCTGGCAGGGCTCTGGGCTAAGATTAGATACACTGTGGTACAAGCAGCAAAGTGACAGGGCCCACAGAGAACCAGCAAGGAACAGGTCCCAGAAGCTCCTGGTGAGAGACAGCGCCCTGCCCACCCCAGCCACAGCTGCCTGTGCCTGAGGATGGTCCCAAGCCCAGGGCTCTGCAAGCCCCACCAACTTCATACAGAGCCCTGGGCTTGGGACCATCCCACCCTGCTGCAACTGCACCTAGCAGTCTTGTCTTTAACTTGTGGGTTTTTTGTAAGGGAGGAAAAGAGCTAGGGGAAACATAATACAGCTGATAGAATTTCCTGACAATTTGGCAATCAACTGGAAAAATACAAATTACTTTAGATGCACCTGAGTGAAATAGTTTTACTTGAATCCTCACATTTCAATGTCTTGTTTGGAGTCCGAGTTGTTGTGATTTGGGGTGGGAATGGGGAAGAGACCTTCTAGACTCATCAGATCTCAGCTGTCAGCTGCACCTCCAAATCTGTGGATACATGACATGTTCACTTTTGTCATCTGTCACTAGCTTTAGAACCAGAGTTGTCCTCAGAAGGATATGGAAATTAAAAACCCACTCAGTTACTCCTACTAGAGCAGGATGCTGCAGTTACTCTTTTGTTGTTGTAGTTACCTCCAAATTTTAACACTGAAATAAACAGTCTTCCACATTTCAGCTGTGGGAAGGCAAACAACAGTTGGCCTTTGCAGGGAGGCACACACGTGTGGCTCCTGCCACTGCTGCCACTCCCACACCCACCAGTGCCACACGGGGCTCCTGTGCAGCACCGTCCAGCACGTTCTGTCATTAAAACCATTGATTCCCTTCCCCAGCCTAACACTGCCTTTTTTCCCCACTAAACCCTGCAGCTATAATCCTCCAGGCAAGGAAAGAACACTGGCTGAAGAAGGTTTTTAATGGCATGTTATCTGCACCGCACTGACTTGAATACCTAATGATGTATGGGGATGTTAAATAAAACATTTTCTTTTATCTGGCCTTTCACCCCCTAGATGGATAATTTATAAAATAACTTCAGTGTTTTTCCAGATCTGCACAGGGCAAAGTAGTTACTCTCAAAACTTCCCTGAGACTGAAAATACATGGAAAAAGAAGACAATACTCTGTTTAATGTCTCTGAGTTGCATCAGTGAGTCAAAGTCTGTCTGAACCACATTCCCTGCTTCTCTTTTTTTTTGTTTTACTTCTCTTCCTGCAGCTTTGTTATCAGCTAATGATTCCTAGTAATCTATTGCAAATTCACAGCTGTGTTTTTACTGAGATTACACACTACACATTAAGATGGTGAAAAAGTGCCATAATTCACCTCCAAATCAGGCCTGCAGTGTGCACAAGATACTTTACATAAACTAGGGAGGCAGAACTGTAGTAAGGCACAGGTTCTGCACAAGAACTATGACAGTCATAAACAACTCCATGGTAAAGTGTAACTGAAAATTTGGAACCATATATTTAGCAAGCACAGAAGCTCATGAATACACTAGATTGGGAGGGTTTGGTCTCTTTGCCATGTGACATAAGAAATAGGGAAGCATAAGATGAAACAGAAAGGCAGTAAAAAGCTGATGACAGCACCTAATTCTTCAGTTTGACATCCTCAGATCTGAAAGGGAAACTGCAGTGAACTTTTAAGACTAATTTGTGTATTTACAAAATCTTCAGTGATAGCTAAAACTAAGTGAATCACTGCTCAGAGCTACAAGCACAGCATTATTTGTAGCAGGTGGTGATATCTCTCTGTAACAGAGACTTAAGCACACACAAGTAGCTTCATTAGATACAGAGGCAAAATACTTTAGACCTGAAATAGGGTTTTTGTTCCCAGAAATTTGACTGGTATTGTATTGGTTAGACAGAACATCTCAGAGCTTTTTGGGGATTTATAATACTCAGTGACAACAAAAACCATGGATGGAGTATAAAACTTCATGCCTCAGACACCAGCACCTTAAGCAGAATTTAACAAGGAGCAGCTATAGAAAAGGAAATGTCTTCATTTTGAGTTACAATATCTGAAAGTCTTAGACAAACCATCCACACAATTTACCAAATGTAACAGTTCCTTTTGTCTGGGATTTCAGTGCAAGATCTTCCTGAATACATCAGCAACTTCCCTCCCTAGTCCAGGAAAGAATTATTGGCTCATTTTTAAATGCCTTCAATACCAGACTGGCAGACAGGACATAAACTTACTTAACTCTGGAAGAAGTTAAAACTAACACTTCACCACTCCCACGTTAGGGCTTATTAAAAGTTTGACAAGTGACATTTAAGTCACTTTTTGGTGCTTTTCTCCACTTCTCCCTATAGGAAGAACTTCATGCTGTGTGAGTACAATGATTTATCTTATATAGGTCACTCAATGGACTTCACTGATCCTGTAATCACTAACCATGTCTGGATTTCAACCAGAGGCTAAATACAAAGATATTTTGTATAATCCACCTTCTTAGATATTTTGTGTTGTTGTATGAATTATTGGCTAAGAGGTGGGAGTGGGAGGAAGCAGCTGAGGCTGAAATGAAGCCAGAAAGGAATCCAATTACTGCTTGCTAAGCCTACGATACTTTTTTATTGGGCTTTTTTTTCCCTTTAAATTTTTAAGCGTAGGTTTGTCAGCCTGGACATCTCATCCTTCCTTCTAATCAAATTCAGAGGTTTACCAGTGGGGAGGAAATTAAGACAGTGGTGTGCACAACATAGGCTGCACAGCACAGTAGTTAAGAGGGTAAAATTTCCATTTAAATCTCAGTTTTGGAAAATCAAAAATAAGTGAAAGTTATGGGATGGGAATACTAGACAACTATTTATATTAAGGACTTGAGATCTGGGCTGGGGCTTTGAACAGGTGGGAACCATAGCTGGGCTAAGCTTGCAAAAGACATTATTTACACCAGGACCCTCTGAGCTCTGCCCACTGGGAGAGGAGAGCTGGAGAGAGAATTGCTGCCAAAGTTAGTCTGAGTATGAGCTGGCCCCAAGCCTGTCCTTGAAGGAAGGAAATACACAGGTGTAGCCAGCTCATGGAAAGCCAGTCTTGCATGGAGTGCTGGGACCACAAATTGTCAAGTCTTTGTGTAGCTATTCACTTTGGTTTGTATTTCATCCTTTCCTGTATTATCTTTTTTTGTATGTATATTCTAATTTACAAGGACAGCGACTGGCCATACTACACTGCTCATCCTGTAGAGGAGGCAAAAAGGGGGCACATGAGAAGACATTTCCACTGTTCAGAGCCCTGATGGCTACAATTTGAGTTCTCAGTGCAGGCTGGGGGTGCAGGTCCCACCACCTCCAACAGAGTCAGAGTCACTTCACTGAATAGATGAGAGCAGCAGAACTTCGTAACCTGACACAAGCAACACATGAGACCTCCAAGGGCTGAGAAAGTGTGCTCCTCTTTTCTCAAAGGAGAACAGATTTTTAAAGTCTGGCTCCAATACTGGACAGAACAACCCTGATGGACCTCGAAGGTTCCATCCTCACTTCAGTCACAGGTCTGCAGGTAAACCAGAAACCCAGTTCCAGTCTGGCCCGAGATCGTCACTGCTTGCCAACCAGAAAGAATGCACAAAGAGGTGTTCTCATATGACCTGGAAGCTGCTGACTTCAACACAGAATGAGACATGCAGAATTCAGTCTCCTCTGAATTTGGAGTTTCTTCACAAGGAAAAAGAATTTGTGAAGGATGATTCCTAGGAGAGAATCCTTTTTAGCTGTTGAAGGTGAAAGAAGAAAATTCAATTTGAGCATCAATAGGCTGCAAAAAACTGATATGGAGAACCAGTATCTGAATCCAAATTTTTGACTCTCAAGCAGAAGTCTGCTGCAGAAACCAATGCAGACAGATAAATTTTGATAAAACCTGAAGTGCCACATCCTGAATCCTCCAGAAATAAAGAAGTGTAAACCAGTCACCAATTGGCTGACCATGCAATGTGCTTCTGAGGTGCTTGGGGTTCTGGAAAGCAGAGGTGGTACAGAAAAGTAGAGTTCCCAAAAAGAAGTCATCCTGGAAAGAAGAAGGGACCACAAAGAGAAGAAAGATAAGATCTTGGCTGGAGAAAAGATCTGGAAGGTATGTTTCTTCCAGCTACTAATTAGCAGCACCTAAGGAGATTATTTAACACTTTCAGAACAGTTTATCATATCTGATGAAGTAGAAAAAAACCATTTCTTTCTGCACCAAAAAACTGTCTCTAGTGCTCCAGCTAATATGCTTGGAAAGAGAGGAGAGGGAGAGGGAGAAGGAGAGGGAGATGGAAAGGGAAAGGGAAAGGAAGAGGAGAAACAAATTTAGAATGGCAGCCACCCCTTTTAAATCAGCTTCACCACTGAATGATCTGTCCTAGTAGATTAAAGTTATAAAGTTTGTATTGCTGCCATTGCTGTGTTCATTCCATTTGCTTTTATACACAAGGCACTGAAGCATACTATCTTTCAAAAAAGCAACTGGAAGTCAGCTGTGCCTCTTTGAGTCACAAAATAAACCTCTCAGCCCAGAAATGTGAAGTTAAAGGCATCTCTTAAGTTCCCCAAGGCAGTCTGAGTGCTGTGCAAAGAAGTACTGATGTAACACAAGCTGTTCTTTGGCCAGCTGAAGTTGGGGAGCACATCACATAGAATGGTCCTCATTTTACATCCTTTGCTGCATCCTTTGCATCCTAGTGCTGCAAAATCCTGCTCCAGGGTGTTTTAATAACCCCTGCACATGAATCAGTGCAGCAGTATGTGGGAGGCAGTGGTTTGCTTCAGCTTACTGTGAGAGAATTTAAAGCAGATGCTGAACCAGGTGATACTCACAAGTGAAAAGGAATGATCCTGCTCAGTCTGAATTTACAAAGTCATCCACTTTGTACATACACATTTATGCTGCATTTAAAATCTTGACTAGTTGGGATCCAGATTCATCTGCAACATCCACAGGTATATTTGGGTAAATACATCCATAACCTAGAAGACATTAAAGTCCTTACATTTTCATTTACATGGAATTTAGGTGCCTAAGGGCAGGACAACAGTCTTGAACAAACCTTGCTTCCACACCAGGGTGATTTTTAAGGCAATGTTGCCCCCATACGCCTTAAGCTGTGCCATCACATACATCCCACTGGTCTTCATTTCTGCTGAGACAGCTTCCCACCAGCTCTGGCACCTGCAGACCAGGTGTTCCTGCACTGCTCCCACTTGATTTACTGAGCACACTCAGAACCTGACATTTAGCTTGACTGAGACACATCCAGTAAGGAGAGTTATTTGCAATGTGTACCACACTCTGGTGGTTAAGAGATTCTGCTGAAAACAGACTGAGCTTCTGCATCCTCCAAGGAGAGCTGCTGAGCAGAAGGGTGAGCAAGGGCACTGTCTCCTCTTCTGAAACCTGGGGCACTACTGTGGTGTGCACAGATCCAGGAGGAATGCAGATTTGAGGCACAGGTCTTTGTGCTGGCATGGGAACATATTCAAGCAGAGGTATCATCACCTCTCTTTCAAACAGTACATAAGCAAAACATTTACTTTTTGGAGTTTGCTCTGCAGATCTCTGCAGGTTGTTACCATCACCTGGATATCCTGAAAGAAGCTACTAAAAGATTAAAAAAAAAAAAAGAAGAAGAAGAAGACACATTCTGCAAAGATGTATAACAGCACAAGCATTGCTACCTTATATACTAAAATTTTCTATTAGATGCTACGGGATATATAAATATGTATGTATGAAGTTAAGCTTTCTGTCCTAGGCCCATTCCAGCTATCCTATCACTGTACAAAACCATCTTTATTCAACAGGCAAAAATAGTAGAACTTGGTACCTCTATATTTGAAAAAGATATTGCTAACACTTTCATTTAGCAGAAAGTAGAGCCCCCACATCTCTCGTACTTACATGTTGGCAGATTTAGGCTTGAGTCACTAAGAGTCACCTCTGTATCATCATGTTACAAGTCACCACAGTCAGCTTTTCATAATGAATATATGCATTTAATACATGGCACCACATTTTGACTATGTTCCTCATGCACCTTAATTGCACTGTTAAAGAAAACATAGCATTGATATACTGAGGGCCATTCTACCTGAGATTTCAATTAGGCACCCTCAGAAAGTTTCTGGAAGACAGACTTTCTTCCAGCAATCCAGCAGAAGAAACCCCTAAAATGCCCTACCACTGTACAGCAAAACCAGCAAACCCTCTCTGCTCTCCCCTCCCTGAGAAGCACTCCTTGCAGGATAATGTGGAGTGTTGTTGTGGAAGTTATTTTCCAAGCTGTACCACAACGGAATAAGTGTGACAGCTCTTCATCTGCTGCACACAGTAGACAGACACTTGAGTTGCATGTGTTTAATGATAAAATGCTGAAGTTATTCAGAAGTGGCAGGAGGGGATTGCACAGAGCAGGAGTCTGTGGATCCTGGGAAGTGGGCAGGACTCTCAGCCCCTCTCTGTTGGCTTCCCCATGTAAATCTCACCCATCTCTGCATGGCCTCCCTGAGTCCCACAAGCCCTTAGGAACAGTCCCTGCCCTGGCCCCATCCTGACCCCTTCCAGTCCCCTTTCACCTGCTTGCTCCAAACCTACTGACCTCTGTTATCACCCCTGCCTCAGCCACTGGGCACCATTCACTTCCTCCTGCTCCCTTGCTTTGTTCAGCCACCACCAAACTTGTGGATTTATGGACTCAGCTGATTTCTCTAGTTCCTTCTTAAATTCTCTCCTTCCCTTCTACCCAACTATTTTCTTTCCCATGCTCAGACAAGAGCTCTGCTATTGCCAGGAATTTCAATCCTGCCACTTTTCCCAGTGCTGCTGAGCTGGTCCTGGAATTTGCACTTTTATGTCTCATTTCACCTATGAAACCCTATCTGCAAATACTATTTTTTAAGAGAATGACATTATATGACTTATCAAAGTAATTGTTTAATACAGAAGATGTTTCTACCTAAGAAGACATTTAACATTCAGACACTGTCTTACCTCAGTTGAATGTTTGGAGATTATGCAAAACATTTTATCTTCTGATGAAGCAGAAATTCTTTGCACGCTGTGAAGAAGTTTGCATCTTTGTTTTACTGATCCAGGAAGACAAAAGCTTTGTTTAATATCCATTGTTGAGAGATCTCGAGGTACTTTTAATCTTCTTCTTTTCTTTCTGTCTCAGAATGCTTATAGATAAAGATTGATTAGCAAATCTTTATAGAACTGCTTTGAATATAAATTAGTTGAAAGAAATTTGCATTGGGATTTTATTCTTGTAATGAAAGATAATAAAACTTTAAGATCTGACTTGCTTCGTTTGGGTGAATTTGTAGATTTTACTTTTATAGACAGAAAAATATATTTAATTACCCTATAAATATGATTGAATTGTTTTTTTAAATATATGTAAAATAACATATATGTAAGTATATAAAAATAGAATCCATATACTCTTCACAATGAAAATATTCAGCCTTTATTTCCAGAAAAGCCAAAAAATTAAACCTTTTGTAGAAAAAAACTCCATTACCTCTGTGTCTCATACTGATCCATTCTCACTTTGTATTCTCAAGTAAAATCCCCAAGAGCTTTTAAAAAATCCATTTACTTTTGTCCTCTAAATTATGGTTTTGGTGAATAATCTTGTGTTGAGAAAGGAGATGTTGTTTGGAAAAAAAACACAACTAACAACAACAACAAGACCTATAAGATCCCCTGGGGGCAGAGAAATAATGTAATTTAAGTGTAGCTTGAGGTATTTCCAGATCTGGTGACAATAAGGTACCTGAGCAGCAAGCTCCACGCCAGGAGCTTCTGCTCACCGAAGAAGACTAATTATATCAAGTCAACAGAGAAAGCAAAAGGTCAAGGCCAAAGGCTAGAAACTTAGATTTTGAATCTTACTGAAAACCTTCCCAATTGGAAAAATGAGGTCAGAGGGTAAAAGCAAGTATGCTGAACTTCCTGGTTAATATTTGATTAATGGGACATTTTCAAAACTGCATCAGGTGAGCTGCAGACCAGACTCCTTCAATTCCTCAGAAGCAACCAAGCTCAAGGCTCATCTCTGCTGTGCGACTACCAGGGGCTCTGGAAAAACGAAATGAATTTGGGATTGGATTTCTTCAGCTCAGTGTTGGGTCCCTAAACCATGACCTACGTGCAGCTCAGACAGCAGAGCCCCGAGCAGCTCTCACAGCCACATCCGCCCAAGCCACAGCCCAGCACCAGCTGCGCCGGAGAGACCACGCTAAGCAGATCTCACTTGAAACCACTTCATTCAGAGCATAACCTCAGAAAAGAAAATGCGGTCTCTCTTTTCTTTAACAACCTCAAAACATCTGTTGTTTAAAAAAAAATAATTCAGATTTCCTATGCATCGCATGCAGGTTTGGAGCTCCCATCTTAGGAGCAAGGCTCTTGTGGTGGAGGGTGAGGTTCTTGTGTGTCAGGAATGCTCCCTGCAGTCCCCTGCACCAGCTGGCTGACACCACACTGATTTCATGGAAACAGAACCCATTTTGCCATTTCTTTCCTTGTTTTCAGACCTCCCTCCTACCATGAATCAGTAGATTAATAGTAGAAGGTTAGAGCTTTCCAGCTTCTGGTAGCAATGAAGGCACAGTTCTCAATACAAACAAGTATTTGATGTTAACTGCAGGGAATAATTCACAGGAAAAAAAATTTTTCGCAGGCTGGAATTTTTAATTTTTTATGATTGCTGCATAGTATTTTATAAATCTCATAAATGTGGCTGTGGTGGCTATGATATAAAGATTAAGTCCATAAAAATATTTATCCTCCTTAAATAAGTGCCTACTATAAATATTATTGACTGTTATCTCCATTTACAACTAAGAATGGATTTCAACATATAACAATATAAAATAATCTTGTAAATTTTCCATTAAACTAAACTATCCTGGGAGAGACAGCAGGTTCTCTGAAAAAAAACCATCCATCATCTGCTTCAGATGATATTATTTCTATTTCCATTCTTGACACACCTAATGCTATTAATGTTCACTACCATAAACTGCAATGATACCACTACAACAATAAACAAAAGGCTGAAGTGACATATCTTTGATGTCCCATTAACAGAAATATCCTCATTTATTGTTTGTTTTGTGCACATCATTGTTTCTAAACCAGAAGTATACCCTTATCTTAAAAAAAAAAAATAATCTTGGAGGGTAAAATCCTGTCTATATAGTTAACAAGACTCAAAATGCAATTGCTGTTGCTGATCTATGATCAAAGTGGAGATTCTCTGTGCAGACTTCATGAAGCTTCTGAGAAATTTGAAAAGGCTTCCAAAGTTAGAAAACAAACAAATACATCTGAGTAAAAAATATATTTCTGCATTGAAGCAGGTGAAATGTTTTGTTCAGTGCGCCGATTTTAAGATGGCTTCAACCACTGTCAGAGAATCCCAGTGGCAATACTCACAAGAAGCAAGGAGAAATAATTTCATTGCTCCATGACCTAAGCACACATCTACCCCTGAGGTCTTCTGCTGAATTAAATAGGCACTGCATATTTTTAAAGATCTTATGAATTCAATTAAACAGTAGTGAAGATGGCCCCAAAGGAAAGAAATATCTCTGCATAATTATTAACACAGACATAGGTGTGTACCCTGCCTTCTGTGTGACAGTGAAAAAATGGCCTCCTTGTTAAGAGTGGCAATTTTGGTACATAGAAACAGCTGAGGAACTTGTGACCTCTCAAACCTCCAGTCTCATGCATGTTCTGAACACTGCCTCCAGTCCTGTCAATCTTGGATGCTGAGTTTATACATGATTGACTCCTAAATGGTGTAAGATTGTGCTCAGTGTCATTGCTACAAGAAGGCTTCCTAATTTTAAAACCCTTTTTGTTACATGTTACAAAAATGCAGGAACTCTCGGTAGGGAGCCTCCCTGCAGACACACATCAGATGTAGTTGGCAAAAGTAAAAAAAAACCACAATGAAAGCAAAGCAATAAAATACCAGACTTACCAAAAATTACTGAAGTATTTTTCCTCCCTTTGGAAAGTGTTTTATTTGTGTTCACCTCTCAGAAAGGTCTCTACATTTCTTTAGTTTGTGGAAAAAAACCAAAAAACAAAAGCCACTATACAGCCCAACATCCTTTGTTAAAGCCAGAGCTGTTAAAAGCTCTCGAGGGTTTGAAGAGTGAAAGAGTTTATATGGTGTTTGCAGCATTTTACATAAAACACAGTACTTTCATGTTCTCCATGTCCCAGCTTCTTAAAAATTAAGATACCTTCCCATGTTCTGTTCTTCCATAGAAGACTTAAAATGTAATTTTAATTACATTTGTAATCAATTTAATTACATCTGCAATTACACACAAAGATACACAAAGACTACAAATACACTGACCCTCCTTAGGTATGGTGCTATCCAGCACTAACAGATCCAGCTGGCTAAGAGGTAATTTAAAAGTTAAACAAATTGCAAGGTAAGATTTCCAAAAGCAATACAAAACAAACAAAAAAAAAAATTATCTGAGACATTGAGTTCAGCCACCACTGAGGACTAGATTAACTTAAAGTCAAACTGTATCATGAATTCAAATAATTTAGGTACCAAAAAGAAAAAAAAAAGTAGAGAAGTACAGAACCATTGGCATAGACGAGATCCAGAGAGACACCACAAGGGTATGAGGATTGTAAAAACCCACTTGCACTTCCAGTGAACTCCACTCCTTGTATAGGCAGATGCATTAGTCCTTAAGAGGGAAACCATTAAAAAGTAGGGCAGCAGTTTCATCCGAGGGAAACAAGTCAGAACAATCCTTTTGGGGATGTTTTCATTAAAAGGGGCTGCCCCTTTTTATAGTTCAAGGCAAGATACACATTTCTTTTAAAAGTTTATCTTACTAATTCTGAATACTCTTGCTTTGTCAGTGGTAAGTAACTAAGACATATTAAAATGCAACAAATTGCCCCTATGAGTTAAGAAAATGTTTTCTTTAAGATCCATAAGGTCAAGCTCTGCTTCCAGCAAAAAAAAAGTACCTTCTGTCTTTTGAAGCAGAAATGTTCCCTTTCTGATGCTCCTAGGCTTTGAAAGACGAAGCCCCCTGACAGACACATATTTCAAGATAAGTGATTACATCATAGAACCACCACCAGAAATCATTTACCAAATGAAGTCATGAACTGAAAATTACTAATGGAAAGTGGCAATTTGGCCAGTTTTCTGTACTGCCCTAACCATGCTCAGAAAATCTAGGGTCTGGCTAAAAAACGCCTTCCTTCAGATCTAAGATGAAGATTGTTTCTAATATTCTGCACAAAGCTGTTACATAAACCCACTGATGGAGATGTCTTCTTGCATCCCAGAGCCAGCCCACTCTCTTGTTCCAGAAACCCAGGCAGGTAAAGCCTCGACGAGGAGAGCTCTGATCAGGGTGATGCAGGAACATCTTGTATTCATGTACCCCTGAGCCACACCTGCAGTGAGCTGGATCCAAGGCAGCTGTCACACCCCTGCTCAGGGATCACTGGGAAGCAGAAAGGACACATGGGCAGGTGGGGGGACACCCTCTGTTCTGCTGCTGGAGCAGGGGAACCACGCAGCACCAGGCTGCACAGCCTGCTGGCATGCAGGTGCTCAGAGAGAGATCCAGATTTCCCATTTCCCCAGGCTGCTTCTGATTTAATGCAGAAAAATGGGATAAAATACAGGCATTGCCCTGGGAACTGGAATTAGCACCAGGTTCCTGCACCTCCTGCATCTGATATCACCGTTTTTTGCACAAATCCAGCTTAAAATGCTGTACTAGCCTCAGCATTTGAGTAGTAACTAGAAAATGCAAAAAAATCTAAACTCAGGTTGGGATAATTCATTTCTTCACCATCAGAAGCAGTTTCCTTCATTTTCATTTGAGAAAATTATTTTATTCTGGGCAAGTTTATCTAACCAGCAGGGCTAAAACTATGGTTAACTCTAACAACATATGATTGCTTTAGCATTAGGTACCAAAAAGACATCAAGCCATTAGTAGGTTAAACCTCGTTATGGGCATGAGATTTGTTTTTCAAGCTTCCCTAAGTCACAGTCACAAGACCCTTCCCTAAGGACAGCTGTAAAGGGATATCACACTGAGACTTCATATCAACAGCAAAAAAAATGCTCAGGTAGATGTCAGTCTTCTGTGACAAGCAATTGAAAAGGTAATCCAAGATGACACAACTAATTAATATCAAAGACTAAATACATAAAACATTTCTTGCAGACCAGATTGCAGCAGAGCCACCACAAAGAGATTTCAATCACATTCCTCCTGCGCTTCTCCCACCCCATTTCCCCAGGAGGTAGAAGATAACCCCCAAACCAGTATTAAGGGTTTAACTTCCAAGCAGGCTCAATACTAAGCCCATTACATTCAAAAGTTCCAGGGTCTGGTTAAATGATTTCCCTGAACCATGCAGATCTCACTTTTCCTCCATACAGCTTACAGGGGCCTTCAGATCCCAGCAGGATGGGGAGGCCCCAGGTCAGGGCCATTAGGAGGGAGGGCTGCAGAATCTACACCTAAATCTCATTCCATTTAAATCTGCTCAGCTCATGACACAGGTATTTCTAAAGGGTAAATTAATCCAAGTGTTGTTCACTTTGTGAGCCAAAACTTGAAATAAATATTGGTATTGCTTTAACTACCTTTGAGCACTTGTTTTGGAAATAGCATCACTTTTGATTTCTGAGCTGAAGGATTACAACTGTTTCTAATATTCCATTAGATGTAAAGGATTCAATAGAAACAGAGTCAAAAATAGTCTTTTCAGTTTGAAAGATTGCTTTAAAATGTTTAGTATAGTTGTACTTACAGCACCTTTAAATTCCAGTTAATAAGTAATTAAAATAATACATTATCAGAATTCTTTTCTTCTCTCAGTGTGAATGAGTTCTCTAGTGTCTGCACTGGGAAATTATGATTATTAATACCATTTTCAAACACAATTATTGTTTTTAGACACACTCAGCTTCTAATTCTATCACCAAACTCTTTACATCAATAGCATTTTTCAAAAAATTCAAGTACAGAACTAAATGGAAAGTTTTAATAGCTTATCCATAAGTATACTTGATATTCTTGGCTGCAGAAAGGGATAGCATCATAATATTAAAGAAAAACAGATATAAATCTAGCTGTAAGAGCCATAGAAACAAGTTCATCTATGTCAAGAATTCCTATGAGCCTTGCTTTTACTCAAAACCTGTATTTTCTATACAGACTATTTGCTTTTAAAATAATAGGGTTAAGCTGTCCGACATTCTAACTGTTCATATAGAAATGTTAGCTGGAATACTTGTTGTAAACCTTTCAAGGTGACAAATGAAAGATAATAAACCCTTGATCAATATAACTTTTATTTATTCATCCAGGAACAGAGGATATCATAGGCAACAATGCCGCCTAGGAGAACAAGGATTTCACATAAACTGTTTTGGCAGAAACACGCATTTAAATAATCATCCAAATCACCACCTCACTATCTCTATCTTAAAAAAGAAAAATAATCAAAACTAAACAAACAAAAAAATGGAGAAAAATAAACACAAGGTCTGAACAAACCAACAGCCTGGAAATTTTTTTTTAATTTAATGTCTATGCCAGCCACATCTGTCCCTGATTTTAGAAGTCATAATACTTAGCAGTGACAATGGCACCTTTCATTTGCAAACACATTATAAACATGAACTGACTGCAATTATACCACAATACCTCATCACAGCTAATCAACAGGACTGCCTGGTCTGCCCCCAGCCTGAGGAAGTGCTGATTTAAGTTTGTGCCACCAGGCCCTGTATGACAGTGTCTACACCCTGCAAAGTACTACCCACAGAAGTGAATTAGCATAAACTGACTGACCAAACTGCAGCACATCATCAAGCAGGTGTTTCCACTCAGTGCTGATATTTTCTTTTATATTCCAAGAAGAACTGACCAGACTGGGACACAATTTAATGTAAACCATTTGGAGTGAAAGGTGTTATCTTGCCTAGTGAAATCTCCCCCTCACAGTCCAGCTCACAAGCAGAGTCAGTGGCAACCTCATGGTCAGGGGAGATCTGGGACATCCTATCAAAAGGGTCCTCGCGATTTTCCTCACAGTCAACCACATTTGGGATCATGTTAACATAAGCAGTCACTATCTCCTTATGGTAAAGGGTGTCCTGGTTGTAAGAGATAAGCTCATTGCTTATATTAACAGTCTCCACTGCAGTACCAGAGCAAAACTGACCACATCCCAGGAGGTTGGAGAAAACCTTTCTAAAGTCAGCATTGAAGGCATAGATGATGGGGTTAAGAGAAGAGTTAGCCCAACCAAACCAGACAAAGATATTAAAGGTGGTCTCACTGACGCAGGGCAGGCCAGCGTGGGGGTCGCTGGGTGGGCTCTCGCAGAAGGGAACCATGCAGTTCAGGATGAAGAACGGCAACCAGCAACACACAAAGACACCCATGATGACAGAGAGCGTCTTTAACACCTTGGTTTCTTTCCTGATGGAGGACTTGAGGCTTGTGTGATGGTGGCAGTCAATGTGGCTGCTCCGGCAGCTCTGTGCATGCTCGGCTGCCCTCTCCAAGGAAGAGATACGACGAATCTGCACCTGGGCAATGCGGTAGATTCGGGTGTAGGTAACTATCATGATAGCCACCGGGATATAAAAACTGATCAGGGAGGAGGAAATAGCATAAGTCCTGTTGAGGCTGGAGTCACAGCTCTCCGATGGTCCAGTGAGGGTATCATTGTTGCCAGAGGTCCCATCAGAGGGTCTCACTGCCGCTAATGCCACCCATGTGGTACTCATATCTTCTGCCCAGGTGGTGACAGCACCTGCTGCTGCCCAGGCAGAGCCAAATCCATCTCCGATATCAGCAGCATCAACAACATCCCCACCTTTGTGCCAGTTGAGCTGGACAGGGATGAATGAGATGAGCACAGACAGCGCCCATGCCACGCTGATCATCACCAGAGCCAGCCGCTGGGTCATCTTCCTCTCGTAGCGGAAAGGGCTGGAGATAGCCCAGTACCTGTCCACACTGATCACACACAGGTTGAGAATGGAGGCCGTGGAGCACATGATATCAAAGGCCACCCAGACGTTGCAGAAAGCCCCAAAGGGCCAGTACCCAGCTACCTCTGCCACCGCCTTCCAGGGCATGACCAGCAGGGCCACCAGCAGGTCCGAGACAGCCAGGGACACGATGAAGATGTTGGTAACCTTGCTCCGCAGGTGCCGGTAGCGGACGATGGCCGCACACACGAGCACGTTCCCGAAGAGAGTCCAGAGGATGAGCAGCGCCAGCAGGCTGCCCGCCACCACCTGCGCTGCGCCGGGGGCGCCCGCCGGGCCCCGCGCCTCGTCGGGGGGCCCCGTCGCCGGGGGCAGTGGGCTCCGGCCACCCCGCAGCATCGCTGGCGGCTCTAAG